>NC_031769.1:89159045-89898087 GCF_001522545.3 Parus major
CTGTGATCAGCTGTGCCATATTTTCTAAAAGCCCATGAACCAGAACAGTGGGTTAAAAGGAAGTTGACCTGACACATCCAGGTAGACTGATAAACTGAGCTGAAAACATTTCATCTTGCAGCTGATGCTAGGTGAAGCATATATGACAAATTGTAATGGCTGCAGGGTAATGGATCACCTGTAAGGGCTGTGTTCACTCACTAACTTGCTCTCGCTCTCTCTCCTGCTTTCTCCCACATGTAGCAAGGTATTTTCCCTTCACAAATCCTAGGGCTGCAGGGAAAAATCATAACCTTGGGCAAGTCATTCAGCACCCAAAGCTACAAAGCAAAGAGCACTGCCTTTACACGCACGCCTTTACAGCAGAACAGGCTGCACACCCAGAGTCACAGCTGGTCTACCATAAATTCTCACCTCGGGACAGTGCCTGCCTGGCACTGCTCATCATGCCTCTAAAGAAGGCAATAACTGCAGTGTTGTTTAGGCCCAAAGAAACATTTTTACTGTATACCATCATCAGCTTTCACTACTTATCAAAGATGTGTTTTCCTATAAATGAGGAAGTCCTAAGAAAAACTATATATTACTAAAATATTGTGTTGTTTGATTAGAGTGTACCACCAGAGCAACGCTCAGCTGAGGTTCCAGCTCAAGGCTGAACTGCTCATACATTTTAGCATATAAACAGATAAGCCAGACAGCAATATAAATAGCACACTTCCTTGCTTCTGGCTCCCTGTCTGTCAAACTGCCTGCCTCTCAACCCAGCTCCCTTTGGGTGCAAGCTGCTGAGTCTGCCAGAGGAATGTCTGACACGGGGCACCAGCCACAGAAAAGAAGAACATCATATACATGCAACTCAGAAATACTGGGCAGGGTTTGCTTAGAGGCCCCTGAACTCTCTGTCATCCCCACTTTAAATGTACAGCTAACCTCTGTCTCTTGTTATACCAAAGAACACAACCTTGAGTGCTGCAGTTTGCTGAATTTCAACTCAGTGGAAAGTACAGGTTTTCTGCACCCAAACCTGAAAATTTTGACTCAAAATTTATAGCAATTTAGTTAAACTGGAGTAGTCTAATAGATAGATATGCCAAATGAGGCATCTGGCTTGTCCTACAAAACCATTTTCATAAGGTGGTATTTTAGAATAACAGATGTGTTTGAAATCAAGGCAAGCAAAGATCAGGATCAGCAGCAGTAGCCACACACAAGTTTTTCTAGGTTTTTTCTGAGTCAAGAAAAAAAAAGTAAGAAAAATTAAATGTTTTAGGATATTGGCATAGTTTACTCTAAATGAGCAATCTTCAACATCTGCAATATTTTCTGGTTTCTGTACTTTTAACAGCTTGGCTCCAGGTTTGTATGAAAGTTGTCCATGGAAACATTTCTCAGACAAAATGGGTTAAAAACTATATTTTTCTTTTATTTGTATAAACAGCATCCTTACACATAAGCAAAAAATATCTGAATGTCACATAGATGCCCTAATGCATTCCAGGAATATTTCCCTTCACTTCCTTTCTAGATCTTGATTCTAAATGGTTATTGTACAGATTATATTTTACCTCTTATTTCATCCAAGCAAGGGTCAAACAAATACATTTTCTATTTATAAAGAATCTCAGATTAAATTCACTTTGTTGTAAATTGCAAATGAGGTCGTTTTGGAGCTGGTATGTTGAATGCAATGTAACTCACCATGAAACTAAATGACACAACAGACATCCACTCTTGACTTTACCCACCTAGAAGCTTTTAATGTGACACAGCACATGCCTTGCCTCTCAGTTCAACCTTTTCAGAAAATCCATCAAAATTAGTGGCATTACTGTGCTATAAAAGCAGTTTCAGTGAGACAAAATTATTCCCAGAATTTATAGTGGATAAGTGAGGAAGAAAATTATTTTTCCAACAAAATGATTTTGTACCAGCTGAAAATGAATGCACAGTAGCAACTGCAGATTCAGAAGAGGGATTCAGGTTATCACTCATTGAGACTACCCTCTTTATCATCTCATACAGCCAAGCTGGAAAAAGATCTACTTCACTTCTGGTGTTTTCACATTATATATTGTAAATTTCCACATTAATTGCATCTGCAAAGAAAGGAAGAAGCAAAACCCATCCAAGACAGAGTCAGGGGTAAGACATATTTTCAGTACTCAGATTTCTTTCAGTTTGGACATTATTGGACTTCAACTCATAGTAAATCATTAGTCTAGGTAGTCAAAACTGATATAAACCTGAGAAAATTAACTTTATATATGGACAATTAAAACAATTCAAATAACTGAAATAAATAATTGAAAAAATATTAAAATAATTTGGTTAATTAAAATAAATAAATCAAAATAGATAAGTTGGGTTTTGGTGACCAGAAGATTAGCAAGAAAATTAACAATTTTTTTTCTGTGGTTTAAGTTGATGTTGATTCATAGGATTGAGAGTATAATAATTATTTTTGTTTCTTTTTACTTTGGACCCTAAGATCATGTAGATAGTCCATACCAACCCTTCAGGATTTGAAATGAAAGTGATAAGCTGAAATGTTTATCTTGCCTAACTGCTGGCCATTGACAGGATCAGCAGCAGCTTCTCTGTGTAGCAGTCTGGCTCAAAGTAATGCCTTGTGTTCCAAGGGTTTCCATCCTGTGACTTTGAAGAAGAGAATACCCATCCTTACTTAGACATTACGCTGTTCTGTGTGGTGTGTAAGGTATTGATACTACTGTCAGACAGCTTTCAGGGACTGAGCACAGAAAGGGAGAAGGCTTTGTGGTATTCTTTGGCTTTGTGGTAGAGTTGTACTCTGGATTCCAGGAAAATTTTCGGAATACCCCTGTTTTAAGATGAAAAGGTTTTTGCTGTGAAAAAGAGTTGGAGTATGCTCAAATCAATTTTTATGTCAAATTATTATTGCTTGGTGGAAGCAAGGTTTATTTTGTTAAAATATGTATGTTTTGTCAGCGTGCAGAATTTCTCATATCTTTCCTAGGTGTTTCCTTCTTATTCTCTTTTCTTTACAGGCTTTCTTTCTTGTTTAAACTTTCCTTCTTAAGTCATCTTCATATTTTTTCACTGAATTGCTTTCTTCTTCATATTAATTGATCAATATTTGCCTTTTAGATGGTGATGAAAGCTATGTTGTCGTGACATTTCTATAGTTCTAATTTACTATATGGTCTTGTGGTAGGTTGACCTTGGCTGACTGGCAGGTGCCCATTAAGCATCTGTCTCAAACCCTTAGCAGGACAGGAGGAGGAAGTATGATAAAAAACTCACATGTTAAGGACAGGGAGATCACTCATGAATTATCATCACAGGAAAACAGACTCATCTTGGGGAAGAACAACTTCACATATTGTCAATTAATAATGGAGTGGGATAGTGAGAAACAGGCACAAAACTAAAACCATCTTCGCTACATTCTGTATCTGCTCAGACACACCTTCCTAATTCTTCATCCTCCCTCCTTTCCTTCCCCAAGAAGTGCAGAATGAGGGCTGTGGTCAGTCTTTACTGCTCCTTCTCTCACTGTTTCTCTGAACAGTGTGGGGTCTCTTCCGTTGGGGTACAGTCCTTCACAGTCTTCTCCATTGTGGGCCCTTCCCGCAAGCTGCAGTTCTTAAGAACTGCTTCACTGTGGATTCTTTCTGTGGAATATAGCCCTTTAATCAAAGATTGCCCCTGCTTAGGGTCCCTTTCATGGGCTATGGTTCCTTCTAGGAGACTTCTCCTACATAAGCCCTTGATGAGCTGCAGTTTTCTCCAGGGTTAATTGACCACTCTGGTGTGTCTGTGATCCTCCACAGATTGTAGTGCAAATAACTGCTCTGGTGTGGCTGCTGCCATAGGTAGCAGGGGGCAAACATGCTTCACCATGGTCTTTTCCAGGGGAATATTGAGTGTATCTTCAGTTACTTTGCAGATAACATCGAGTGGGCAGGAGAGTTGATCAGCTGGAGGGTTGGAAGACACTACAGGAGAATCTGGACAGGCTGGGTCAGAGAACCAAGGCCAATTGTATAAAGTTCAATAATATCAGATGCAAAGTCCTGCCCTTTGATCACTAGAACTCTGTGCATCTTTACAGGCTGGGGGCAGAGTGTCTGGAGAGAGGCTCATCAGAAAAGGACCTGGCATGATGGTTGACAGCCAGCTGAATGTGAGCCAGCATGTATCCAGGTGGCCAAGAGGGCCAATGGCATCCTGGCCTCTATCAAAAATAGCATGGCCAGCAGGAGCAGGACTTTGCCAAGCAGAACTTCTGAAATAGAAACACTGGTAGCATGAGTAGAATAAAGAAAGATTATAACTATCCTTAGGTAGAAAATAGGGAGATGAGCAGATAACTCAGATCTCAGAGCCTAAATTGTTTCATATTAAAAGCATGAGTAAAAACTCCTTTAGCAGCAGCCAAAGGCTTATATTTTCTGACCACTGAAAGGATTTTTTCATATGACAAAGTGCTAAAGAGATGGCAAAAGTACTTATTTCTTATTGAAGTACTAAGTGGAAGAAGTTTCAAGGACCAGGGGTGAAATGAACATTCCTTCTTGAAAAAGTAATTCCAGCTGACTGGAACCCTTATTATTGTATTAATCAATCAAATAATTTAGAGAAAATCTAAAGGGAAAATATGATCGGTCACACATAATTTCTAGAAAACACAAGCAAGTAATCTGCAGGTAAAATGTAGTGGGTATGGTGGAAGTAGGAGCAATCAGCAGACTTTTATCAGAGGGTTATTTGAAATCAGGATTAACACTCTTCATATCTCAGTCACACCACACGCACATGACATTTAATATGTGCTGTTGGCAGTTAGATAACCTCACAAGTGGGAGTTGAAGAGCCCATCTATGTTTAGTCTTTCTCACATAGTATGCATTTAAATTGAGATTCCTGCTCATGTACATGGTTACTCTGTCTCTCTCTCAAAGAGAAATGGACAGTCAGTGTTCTGTAACATGACTATTCTGTCAGATACAACCAATAAACTTTCTTTGTCCTCCAAAATGAAAACTAAAAATCAACAGTAATGTCTTCAGCACCAATAGACAGGTGATTCAATAGTCCCAAAGTCCAACTAAACACGTTTCTCATTAATGGCATTAATCTATGGAGACCAATAAAAATGGTGTTGAAGAGCTAGATCTTCTCACATATCCAACATATGGTTCCCGTACAAAAGTCAGGTGACTAAAGATGCAAATTCTTGGTTTGTCATAGCTTTTTCTGTGGCATATATCTCAGAAATTGGCATATTATCAGTTTGATATTCTGCAGGCATTCTACAGTCTAGTCACTGGTTAAAAAAATTTGAAGCATTTTCAAAAGCATGATCAACACACCCCAGTGGCTAAGCAATATTCTTCTTAAAATTTAAAAACTTTTATTTTCTTACTGTTAATGAATGGTGATGTATCCAGAAATGTATTAATATTGTTAATATGTAATGTATACAAAAGTGTTGATTACAATCAGAACAAATCTACAGGACAGAATTATACTTGTTTCACAGCCTAACACAATGAGATTTATGATTCATTATGATTTGTGTGGTCTTGTGTGTAGTACTATTATTATTATTATTATCATTATTATCATCATCATCATCATCATCATCATCATCATCATGATCCATGGCCTTTGTATGTGTATTTTTTTAATACCCCTTTCATTTTTTTCTTTCATGAAGGAGGAAGTAGCAAGATACTAGGAGAAACATCTCATGTTATCATTTGGCCAAAAATCCTGGGAGATATATATTTGGGTCCATAAAAAAAGAGTAAACTGGATACAAAACAGTACCTAAATTTGTGCCATAACTAAAGGCATGTCTTAATTTCAGCATGATATTGCTACCAATTTCCTAATTGTGAACTTAAAATGTCTGCATACCTCTATATATGACTATATCTATAATTTCAGGTTTTATTTGTCAGGGAATGTTGAAGTTATTTTATTTACTGCTTAAACCACTGGTTAACTGCTTTAGGAAAACCTTAATCTAAGGTAAGAATTTGCTCGTGATTTATATTTCTTCTTATCTTGCTACCCTCCTTTATTTTTTATTCTTATAGTAAGTTCAGGCACAAGAGGGATAATTAGCTCTTTGAGTCACGGCAAAATATACCATGACACTATGATTCAAATTATCTGAAGAATTTCTGTGATTTTTCTGTCCACTTGGATTCCACTACACCTATGAACAACCTTGTTGCTATACAATGATGACAAACATTTCTGATGCAATTTATCCAAAGCACCACCTTAGATCATAAATTGTGACATATTTTACTGTTCAGTTGGGTTTTTTTTCCTATGAACAAAGCACTAGTGTTCAAGATACACAGAAGTCTAGTTGCAATATCTCTTAACTGGTCAAGAAAATTTCACTTTTTTTCCTGAATGAGTCTTTTCCACTATAAAGTGAAGTCAAGTGCTAACCCCACACAAGTAAATGGATAATCAAGTATGGCTGTCCATATAAAAAGATACGACCATGCAATATTAAAGGAATTAGGTATGACATAGTTCAGGGTTTTCTCCCTCACTAAAATGCTGGCAACTAAAGAACAAAATTCAGTAACATAATTCCTATTTTTTTATATATACATTGAATTCTAAATGATATTTAATTTTGTGGAGGAAATAAAAAAGAAGAAAATAAAAAAGAGAGGATCTCTTACTGGAGAAGCAGAAAAAAGTAGCAATAGAGAAGTAACAGGGTGAATTTACAATTGTTACTTTTAGTATTAATCATCACTTCTTAATTACTGCTGGTAAAAAAATACTTCCTATGGGGTGTTAGAAAATGAAATTATGAAGTTTACTGTCTGAACACTACTTCTGCCAGGGTGCCTTCTTTCAGCTCATACATAATGCATATATTCCATTAGAACTGTTTAGAAGGCACAGATGACAAGAGAAAGAAATGTGAATGAAATGCACATACATGTGTATGAAGACAAGGTAATAGACATGGGTTTTGAATGATAAAATCATAAAGTTGAAAGTACTACAGTTAAGTTCAATCCAATCCAATTTCATGTGTCTATTGATTTGTGCACAAGCCTATTCACAGATATTAGGCCTAACTCTGAAAAGTAACATAACATTGTCATATTCCCTATTTACCCTGTTGTGTGGGAACTTGCATACCTTTATGCTAAGATGCAGTTTACATACATTGGTAATATATTTTTTTTTAAATCAGGTTGCTATTGCTTAACAAGTTCAAATCATTGTGCATAAGAATAAAGGGATTCATTAAAAAAATATGACTCTAAAAACCAATCTCATCTTTTTCTTCCTCCTTAGCAGTGTGCTAAGAAATAAACATCTACAACATTCCCTTGAAAAAAAAATTAAGAAAAAAAAATATATCTTTTCAGTTTAATACCACCTTCTGAGAAATTTCATGTTAATTGTTTTGAAACACTAAAAAATGTCCATTTTCAGATTTTATTATCTGCTATACAGTGCTTTCTAACCTTCTTTGTGCAGAATTATAGAAAGTGATAGGTATGTGGTAATAATGCGTGGGCAAAGGAGGGGAGCAGAAAGCAAGCTATAAACAATAGCCTCAGAAGGAAATATGAGCAAAAACTTCTGGGCATTCTTGAGAGCTTTCCAAAAATAGGGTTCAAGTTATATTGTGTGGGGCTTTAAAATTTCTGTTACAATTGCCATCACCTTTCTTATTTCCTGCTCCCTTAAAGAGAGATTTTATAAGCTAGATTATTGCCATTTCAATTTGTGCTTGGTTTTTAAGTGTATAGCATTTCCAGGTCTACGAAGCAGGCACTTGAAGTACAGAAAAAGTACATATTTTCTCTATGATACAGTAGGAATAGTTAAAAGGTGGCAATCTTGCAATCACTAAAGTTGATTTTTTTTATTTTGTTTTAGGTGACAGCAACAAGCACTCTCATGTATGGGATTAAAAAAAAAATGTATTAAGACACTACAAGGTTATTGGGCCATTCAGAAACATATAGGAGGGTGCAATGAATTCCTTTTATGCTTTCTGCATAAACAGGCACTCCAGAGTCATTAACAATATGAGTGATGGGCTGAAGCTACCACAGTCGCTGTGCAGCCAGCATCTCTTCATTTACAAAAAGAATTTTCCTCCCATGAGTTATTTCAGTGTGGTTGAGTGCATCCAGATGTAAACAGAGTACATTTTAATTAATGCATCAACATGCTAGCAAGCAAATCTCAAGATGTGAATCAGAGATCCAATCTGGATAGGTATCAAGTTTTTGATAGTGTTGAAATAATCAGTGTGCAAAAGATCAGCAGAAGCAAAAGGAAGTTACAAGGAGCAACAAGGAAGTTACATCCTTGACCTTCATTTAAATAGCTGAACTTGGGATGCCATTGTGAGTATCCCTGGCAGGGTTACCAGCTGCTGTAAATCCAACTGACTCCACTGATTTTCAAAGGAAATAGATCTGTTTATGTTCCATGACATCCTCATTGACATAATCCAAAAGTGCAGAGTGAGTCAATCTGACACAATGTAGTATCACAAATCAGAGGCTTAGCATGACACTAAGGTTCCTTTAGAAAGGGTCCAAACCCCGACTGAAATTAGCAAGTACAGGCTTTCAACCTCAATCTTTAATTGAATCACTATCATGAAAACTACCAAGGCCAAACTTGAAGGCCCTTTCTGTAGCTTTTCAACTTAGACTTTCAAACATTTAATTCGACACAGGCACAGACATCTACATTATTAAAGTTTCAGATGCCCAAATGTAAGTGAACTGAGCCATTTTCCTCTTGTTAAAAAAAAAAAAACAAACCAAAACAAAACAAAAAGCAAACAACCCCTCCCCCCAAAGAATGTCTTTGTTTTGTTAAAGAAAAATAAACACCAGTGAATTTTCTCCTCTATTTTTTTTGTCCCATAGACCTCTTTAAGTCTTTTTTTGCTCATGATCCTGATGCCATTTTTTCTGAGCAGTTGCTTTTTCTTTTCTTGCTATTTCTTTCAAAATTACTCAGATTTATATTAAAATAGCTAGAAGAATTTCCTATAATCAAATAAAACTAGACACACAGAAAACTGTATTTTAAGGAACTAATTAATTAATTCAGTATGAATCAGACTCACTAGTTCATTTTAATCTGATTCCCCATTAAGTTAGGCTGAAGTTTAATGAAATTTATGTGACATATTGACAACTAGGCACCACACAATTTTAGCTGCTCTGTTCTAAAACTCAGTGGAACAGATGCAACTTTGAAATTGAACTAAATTAATCAGTCAGTCCCCAAGAGTGGCATAGAGGCACCTTTGTGAGTGTAAAATCACTGTGAGTGAGATGTATCTGTTAACTGCTAACTGTATAGACTTTCACATCTCAGCTGCTTATCTAGACTCTGTCTGTAATCAGTAAAGAGGCACTTGGAGGCCATGACTCATTTGGCTTATTTTAGATGACTGCTGCAGAAGGACTGTGCCCTAGAAGACTTCCATTCGAGCCACCAGTCACAAAGACAATCCATGTAAACAGCTCAAATACAGACACATGCTTAGTAGGCCTTGAAATGTAAGCATAAATCAGGGTGTGATTTTACTGTCTTTACTGTGTTGAACTGTGCTTTTCAGTACTTATTGCAGACTTTCCTTTCTGGGTAATGCTTAGTTTGACTGAGATTAGCAGAATTAGGCCATATGAATCCAGGTGAATTTTCCAAAGTTATCCCAAGCTAGACTCTGTTTAGGTGCACCTAAGAAATTCAGAGAACAGAGAACATGCATTTATGTAAATGAAGTTGGATAAAAGATACTATTGTCTTTGCTTTCTGAGATACTTATTTAAGTTTAGCTTTCTATTTTGCATATATACATAAATACCTGTAAAAGCATTTTATGGTAGTGTCCACAAAATTGTGATTGACAACCACCTAAAAACATAGAGAATGAACAGAAGTGTAAAGTATTTTAGAACAGTTACTAAGTTATACCCTGGTTTTTAATCTTACCTCTGCAAAATGAAATCGGTAAAACCATCTCAAATACACGGTCAGCTGAAAAAGAAATAATTACCTGTAACCTTTGTTGTTCTTTCTCTTTTGTGATTCACATCACAAAACTGCTGTTATAAGGCCTCTGAGTGGGGAAAAAAAAAAATCTTCAAAATTAGTCCTATGCTTTAAACCATTAAAGCAAAAAACAAAAAAGCAATTCAGAACCTGGAATGCTCTGCTTCATCCTACAGTACCCCAGCAGCTCAATTAAGACTGTATCAGATCAGTTACTTGCCTGCTACTCAGCTCAAGTTTATGATCATCTAAATGGTCAGATCTTAATCAAAACAGTGGTGATATCTAAGGGTAGAAATAAAGAAGTCTTTTATTTTTTTATTTTTTTTCCCCTGTATCACAGTCTTTGTTATCTGATTCAAACACCATTTGGAAAATTTTCATTTGTTTCTGAAACACTCTTAAGTAAGAGTGGGAAAGAAATAACTCCATCAGTGGATAGCATGAATATGAAATTGAGCAAGTGGCACCACAGCACTAGAATCACTGTGACTCTTGATAACTATAGAAAAGACAGATTAAAACATTAAGTTATACTCCTCTGAGGCGGTAGTTTCTCTTGAGTTTGAGGCTACTGAGTACAAGGCTACTCTTGTGCTTAGAATCAGATTACATCTGCTGTGTCAAATTTTTTTTTTGTTGTTGGACAACAGTGAAAGTAAAACAATTTGTCTCGAGAATTTAGACATTCTTGAAGATGCACCTCACCATAGATAAACTGGAGACACTGCTGGATGGCTTGAGCTAGGTCTTAATTGTATAATTAAGCCTGAAACTCTGACAGATTAGTGATCTGTTTTACTACATATTATTCAGTGCAGAAAAATACGAATAATTCAGTTTTAATCTTTCTATGAACACTTTTAAAATGTGCAAGGCTAATACTAATGCTATTCATATATCTATAAATAAGATAATCCATGCATGAACTTTAAATTAAAGGCATTTTATCTTTTCTTAACTTTTCAAATGCTTTGATTTCAATTTTCAATGTCAACAATGGCTAAGTGATGGTTTAGGCTCTCCAGAGCTGCCAGATAATAAGATACAAACTATATTTATTTATTATTTTTTGTTAATTTCTTCAGATCATGTGCAGCACATAAAAGTGTACCAACAATCACTTCTTGATGAAGAATGACACAAATTATGGAAGATTTTCAATAGAAAATAACAACAACAAAATCAACAGATGATAGATCTAGCTGGATGACTTTACCTGCCTCGTTCCAGAAAGATATGTGTACAATACTCTACTGTGCACAGTGGAAGAAAAGGCAAGAAGCATTCTCTTTGTAAATATTATATTGGGAAGGCAGATTTAGTTTTAATTTTGAATGACAAGTCAAGAATGTTGTTTAATGCAAATCCTTTCCAAAAGAGAACATACAAGACGCAATATATTATTTATCATTCATTTTCTGTACTTCATTATATATATATCTGCTATAGGGATTTTATGCCATTGTTTGGTCTAAAAAGATGAGGAAAATGTACTTTCAAGAATGAACCCAATGTGTATAAAAGCCAAGCTGTTCATTTGCTTATGGGGGTGTATATTTTTGAAGTCACTCCACTGTCTATTACCACAGAACATTCCATTTTACTTTTGCACTTTACTTACAAAAGCACAGCTTGAAACCAGTAACTTAACTGTTCCATAAGCTAGTGAAAAAAAGAAAAAAATTGTTTTCCTTATGTTTCCTGGGATTTTTTTTCAGTTCAGTGTTTGTGGAGATCCTAGGACAATATGTTCCTGATTTAGTACCAGCAGTCCAGAACTCTGCAATAATACAAATAAATTGTTATTGTGTCATCACTTGATAGGGAGAAAATCATTAGATTTCTCAAAAAAGCAGCAAAACCCCAACCTAGTAGTAAAAGAGAAAAAAGAATCTATTTCTCAGGATTGTTTTATGCCCTCAGAATAGGTGTCTTAGGTATCAGAGCATACAATGCACATAAGATCACAATGAGGATTCAGATAGTATCAATTTTTTTTTTAAGAAAAAAGAAGAAATTAAAAAGAAAGAAGATGAAAAGTTCAGCTAGAGGTAATTCTAATATTAAAATTCTGTACTGAAAATGCCAATTCTACTACAATTTCCAGAATTCCAGGGCTAGGTTGCTCCTGAATTTATTCAATGAGAGGAAACAACCTTTTTTACAGTCAAATACTGTGGCAATTGTTTGTTTTTTTTTTTACATGTACCACACTCAACTTGAAAAATTTTGGAAAGAAAAGAAAATCAAAGAAGACTGAGTACAGTCAAAACAGTCCACTATTCTATCTGAAGCAGATTGGTAGAGAAAAATGACTGAGACAAAGGAGTCAGCTTTCATCACATTTTGGTTATACAGTAGTGTGAAAAAGTGAATTAACTTTTCATGTGATTCCTTGAAGTATTTTTACATGGATAAGGTAATAGAAAATGTAGTTCTAAAAGAGTGCATTTATGTGTACCTAAGTTTGATTTTCTTATACAAACATTTGTATATTAATTTAATATATATGTGCAATCTAACTGGCTGAAGTTCTTTGATAAAGGACTTTTTTCTTTACTATGTAAGATAATGTTTTTAATCATTCAGTTATTTTTAGATCAAAATTTATAATGAACTACAAAGCTTAGTTCTGAAAGATAATATTTCTTTTTAAACTACAAAAAGAATAATTTCAGATTATTTTTTTGCTTTAAACAGCAGGAAAAAAAATGGAATCAGTAAAACTTTCTTTTCTGTTTTTTTACCAAGCCATGTGCTTGAATTTAAAACCAAAATTAACTAGTTCTTCCAAGCTGATTTTTTAAAATAATTTTGTATTCCATTCATTTCACCTAGTATGAGTAAATACGGCAGAACCTTGTATGAATGATTTACTCTTCCCATTTCAACAGTTTCCATAAGTATTAGAAAACATGAAAGATTTAGTAGGAACTGATGATAGGACCAACAGACCATTTTGGATGTATGACTGGAATTCCTTAAGAAAAATGTCAAGGGGCAGTTCAAAATGATCAGCCAAATATTTAACAATGATGCATATTGTGATAAAAGCACTTCCTTACTTCACTTATGAAAAGTTATGGGAGTTTAGCTGCTCAGAGTATTTTGTACCAGTACAGTTGCTCTTTATCAGACAAGTTCTACAATGGGGCAAATTGTCCTTTAAAAAAGACTCACCTGAATGCCAAAAAAGATCTTCAGGCTTAAATCCAGCTCACCTTCCTGTAATATGAATATTAAAATTTAAATCCACACAGTTATAATTTAATACTACAATTAATTATTTAACTGAGCTGAAAAGGAAAAAAAATGAAATACAGAAGGTATTCAGCATATTCAAGGTTTATATGGTACACTGAATTTCAAGAGTGACTAGATTTTTGTGTTAGAAATTGGTCTCATTATAAGGTTTTTGATACTCTAAAATGTGATTAGTTACTTATGTGTATTTTCTCTTTTTAAAATTAACCATGTTTTATTTGTGTTTAAAGGCTGGTCACCATTGAGTTCTCCCCTTTTCCACACACTGCTTTATGTTTTCTGCTTAATTTTTTATCTAAGCTGTTCTATATTTTTAACTATTGGATTGAAAAGTCCACATAGAAATGCAAATATCTCTTTTCACTATGATAGAACAAGACAAACATATTTTTTTAAGACATCATTTTTCAACTGGTATTGCTTCTTGTTTCCTTTTAACCAGACAGAAAACTAGTAATAAATAGTAATGAATAGTAATATTTATTTATAATAATAGTAATAAAAAAAACCTTTTTTCCTTAAAAAAGCATGGAAATCTAAAACTCTAATTCAATGAAAAGAATTTCTGAAGGAACTATAGAGAGTTTGGTTACAAATACATCCTCTACTAGAATTCACTCTACTTACAGACGATTTATATTGGACATTTGGAAAAATTCCTTCCCCAGAGGGGTTGTTCAGCTTTGGCACAGGCTGCCCAGGGAAGTGGCTGAGCCACCATCCGCAGTGGTATTTAAAAGACATGTCGGTGGTTTGGTGATGGACTTGGCAATGCTGGGTTAACAGCTGGACTCAATGGTCTTAAGGGTCTTTTGCAACCTTGATGATTCTGTTATTCATCACATGTAGAACAGAGCCATGCATTTCTATCATGATGTAACCTACAAAGCCCATGCCAGAATGAATTTGGATGCATGTGAAATGGCTTGTGCTACAAAGTTGTTTGAACTACACAGGAAGGACAGCGTAACAGTGATTGATGACTGACCTTCCGTGTTGGACTGCTTTGAATGTTTATGATGGAAGGCTTTTGAAGGCCAGTACTTCATTGCTAAAATCCTGGCCTTTCAAATGTCTCATGAGGAAGAAGGGAAACTTTATCATACCTTACCAACCAGATAAATTTAGCAGTCTGCATCAACAAAGATGTTTAAATTGTATTAATATATACAACCTGAAAGTATAACATAAAATCAGTACCTATCAGTACTACATTCTTTGCTAATTAAAACATTTACTTCATTGCTTATGCAGTCAAAAAGACTTTAGCCCATCAAGACACAGTACTGCTTCTGGAAATGATGCAATGCTTTCAGAGAACATAATGAAGAAATCTGCCTCGAGTTTCCAATACGTTCTCTCTTTTCTTGTCCTTTCTTTGTATTCCTGTAAAATGCTAACATGATAATTTCACCAGCACTATTTCCTAAGCAGTAAAGAGTATCCTGAGACAGTTGCAGAGTTTGTCTGGTCTAAACAGTTTGCACAGCCTGAACTGCACAGTCACACTGGGACTTCACAATGTTGAGCTTGTTGGTTTATTTTGGCTCTGACCTGATCATCACTGAATTCTGTCCTCATATTTACAGTGGTGAGTTTCTGGATAGGATTCACCATGACCCCACTGGAATTTTATATCCTTGCAGTCAAAGAAAAACCTCTGGCTTAAAAAGGTGAGTCGTGTCTGCTGTGGGGATGCAGATTGAGTTTTAGATATCTCAGATCCTACAAATAGAAACTATTTTTTTTTAATCCTCTTTCCTGAGTAAGAGACTATGTCATGCTGCCTGTTAAATTTCAGGGATAGATGGGACACTCTGGCCCCTCTGAATGAATGGGGAATATGAGAAGAGGGAAAAGTGGTTGGATTAGATTTGGGCTGAGTAAATGTTGATCTTTCCTCACCTGCTCTGCACAAGTTTTCACCTCACTGAACATTTTTATTAAATTTTAATCAAAAGCACAGAAAAGATTGTTGATTGTAGAAATGTCTAACCCTGCTCTAAGCTTCTCTACTAAGCCAGTTTATAGATGTTAACAGTGCCACACTGACATTGAGTTCAATGCTGTTTTACAGCCTAGGTGTCCTACAAATTATCACAAAACAAGAGCATAAAAAAATTTTGTGGCTACATAAATGTGACAAGCCCAAGATCCCAAGCCTCTATAAGATACTTAAGACTGACTTGTGTTCAGAAGGTTCCCTCTGCATTTGTTGTTCCTGATGCTAGTCTTCTGCAAGATCACAATTTGGTTATGGGGGGGATCTTGTGCCGAGACCCCAGTTTAAGAGTCTGACAGATCTATGTTTGAGGGAGTATAAAGTTGCATCCATGAGATCTTTGATCACAAATAGATGGTTTGCCTGGTTTTTGGAAGCCATACACCATCAAAGAGATCCTTTATTTAGAGATGCAAATGCTGTTATCAAGCTCATAAAATACATACAAATGACAATTTTTTACATCCTGCATCGCACTTCAAAAGAGTGCTTTTTTTAAAAGGTCATGACCATTTTTATATCAGATTCTGTTATTTGTGAGTGGAAGGTCAGCAATCTTTTATTCTTCTGACTTAAACATCATATGAATGTGTGTATTAAAACAAAGATGAATCTCTCAGAATGAGGAAATGAGTTTTTTAACAGATGTTAAAAGGCTAATAAGTTCACAACTCTTAGCGCCCAGTCCAAATACCAGATTTTTATATTGCAATAAAAATTTACCAGATTTCTGAAAGTATGTGATCTCTTGAAAAGAAAAATCATAAGAAACTTGGATCAGATGTCTATTATTTAAAAAACTTTACAGTCCACTAAAGACTGCTTTTGGCAGGGAAATAGGAAATGAGTTGGAAAGCATTAATAAACTTTCAGGATACTTAAAAACACCAGCTTATGGTACTTGGTCTGTAAGTGAACTCTAGATTACTTCCATTTTTTTTTTTTAAACCTTAAGAAGTGCTTAGAAAGAGAGATTATCTAAGTAAAAGAAAGAAAACAGAATGCAAGGAAAGAAAGTCCAGCTTGGACAAAAGCTACCAAAGACAGAAAATTAAGTACTTGATTAATACTTTCAAATTCCTACAGAAAGAAACAGAAAATTGCAGTAGGATTCCATTTTAATTTCATTTACGTGTTATTGAAATCCATTTTATAATAAATTCATAACAAAGTGTCAGTCCAGTAAAGAAGCACAAGAAAGCTATGTCAACTAGTTGGCAGCAATAAAACAGGGTACATAGAGACTTTGGGGATCAAAGAATTAGATTCCAAAACACCAGTTTGTTCTGCTGGCCTGACAGGCACTGATTTTTTCCACTCTTAAGCCAGATCTACTTTGCTCCTCCATAAAGATGTTAAGTGGTTCAAACTCAGTGCAGTGCTATGTAGAGTGAGGAAACGCCAGTGAAAATACCTAGCCTCTGAAAAAGCACTATTTCCAAAAATGATAGGAAATTTTTGAGATCTGCCTAAGACTTAAAAAAGTTTTAGGTTTCCAGAGTTCTTGCTTCTTTTTGGCAAAGGCCTGAAAACTTTTTCTGTATATTTCTGGAGGGGTTTTTTGTGTTTTTTTTTAAGGGCCCAAACAAGCTTTGAAAAGTCTCTCTCCTTTTATTTAACATAAACTTGTCAAGACTCAGCTGGTTTTCTTGAAAGCTTTTTCTTAGGATTGGAAAACGTGTTTTGTGTGAACTCTAGCACCTTAATTGAAAGGTGTCTATGAGTGTACTGAAGCCTTAATAATGCTGTGTTTTATCCAGAATGTTAATTAGATGTTGTGCTAGATGGGTATTAACAAGAAATAAAAGCAAAAGTTTTAAAGAGTTTGTCTATAAATCCCCTACCTTTCAACTTTTCTTCCTGTGATCTTTTTATCTTTTCTTCAGTCACATTAGAATTTATAGGATTGAAAATGTTTACATTCATCATTAAAACAAACCCAAGATAATATTCTTGAGAAAAATGCTCCTATGAATGTCAATAATAAACAAGAATGAGATCAGGGCTTGTTTTCTTTCTGCTGAGTCTCCTTAACATAGTGCTAATAAGACCATTCTCTGTGACTATATCAAAGCAGCAGGCAAAGTAGATTTGAATAGATAAACTATATGTGGTAAAAGAACTTGGTATAAACTTTTAAAAGGCTAAAATAAACCATTTTTCTGTGTATGCTGATATCAGTCTGACTAGATACTTAGATGCATGTGACTATTTTCTGCACTAACTAGAATGAACTCAGAAACAAGCTTTCTAAAGAATTTGGAAAAGGTTTCAGAAAGTGCTGTGAAAAAACACATCTGATAGATAGAGCACCCTTAGCAGAATGGGAATTCATTCTACTATAGAAGGAATAATATGCTGAACTAATAACTAACTGTATTTGCAACATAAGAGAAAAAAAAGTTGAGTGTAAAAGGCTTTAGGAGATGCAGGTGGTCACCATTCAATGAGCAGCCAGAGTCTACTGCTTCTTGCAAAGCTGAGTCGGATCAAATACCAAGTATATTTTTTCTACTGCTCTTCAAATTCATGATGATAAAAGGCTTATGGTCAGTGAGGAGATGGTTTGGTTAAAAAGTTTCTTTTCAATTATAAGGTGATTACTAATATAGGAAAAACATAAAGAATGCTAACCCAAAACAAATATTTTCAAAACATTATATATCTGAAAATACACCTATGGCATGCAGAGCAGCTTTGTGCTTGATCTCTCTGATTATTGATATTGATATGGCAAACCACTATCATAAAATTCTCAAGAGCTAGCAATGTTGTGGAATTATAAACTGAAATATGACTGCCTTATATTTTCTGGAGTAGAGTTCTGCATGATTAGTACTGCTGAAGACAATGGAGGAGCAGACTCCAATGGAAAAGCTGACAGTGACACACGTAATTGGATAATATGATGCAAAATTCTTCAGGGCAGACAGTCAGGCAGACAGACAGGGTAGGAGTGAGAAACCTTTTTGAGAGCCACTGCTATTGGAAAAAATACCAGTGGTTTAATTTGGATAATAATTATGCCTAACATCTCTGCTTGCTATCATATTAGCATTAGTCTTATTTCTTTCTGTGTCACTTTGTGAAAACCTGACTTTCCAAGGCCATGCATTCCTTGGGCATCACTTAGCAGAAGGCCAAAAATATATGCATTTTTTTTAAAAAAAAGTTCCATTTTTCTTCAGAATGATAACTGAGCCCAGAGGTGACCCTTAAACACAATTGCAGTTATTCAGGTCTAAAAAGCCAGCAAATTCACATGTAACTATATCTCCCAGCTTCAACAGTAGGGCAGACTGTCAGCTCCCTCATCTGTCAGCACTTGTTCAGGCTGGTAAATGAAGACTGGTGCATACTAGCAGTATCTATTTGCTACAGGATATGCATTCAAGAAAGTCACGAAAAGGAGTTTCAAGCAAAGGCCAAAACCAATCAGTCATTTTCTCCTGTTAATGATAAGAAAAGCAACATAAAAGAGAGAGGTGCTTGTCCCAAAGGTGGTATCAGTAGCAAACTGTCACCAAATAAAAATAGTTAAAGTCCTAATGACTGTACTAATTCAATACAAATAGCCAGGTTCCAGTTAGCTTAGCATTTCCTCTTGCTAGGCCTCAGGGAGGAAAACAGAGGTCCTACTGTTCGGGAGACAAATCTGAAATCAAAGTGTGCAACTTGCTTTGGGTGAAAAAGGTATGCTGTGATGGTGGGACA
Source organism: Parus major (assembly GCF_001522545.3). NCBI lineage: Eukaryota > Metazoa > Chordata > Aves > Passeriformes > Paridae > Parus > Parus major. The sequence goes on from NC_031769.1 coordinate 89,178,097, forward strand.
ATCAGTGACATACTGTTTCCTTGCAGCTGAAGTCCTCCAAAACCATGCTGCATCTCATTAAATTAGCAAAAATCTTCCTGGTGTTCTGCCTCTCTGCGTGTGAAAACTCATCCACAGCTACAGTCCCTGCCATGCTGAATGTATATTTAATAAACCTTGAGGCAGTGGGAAGCTGGACCATCACCCAGGGAGATTGGGAGAGGACAGCCAGGAAGAAGGGTGCAATGCAGAGAAGCTCTGCTTGATATGGACTCTCCCAGAGGTGAAACTGGCTGCTATTTGAAAGCTTGCATCCTCCATTGCCCAGCACCAGAAGCTGAATCTCTGCACAGGGAATTGAGAAGTAACTGCAAAGACCTACCACTCTGACCTGATATGATTTTATAACAGACTTCTGCGATTCAAAAAGGCCACAGAATGCCAAAGACAGAGCAAAATCTGGTTAAAACTCTTCAGATCAGGAGCAGATTGTAGGGAATGATTGATTGAGGCTCCACTGATGCTGCCCCATCTGACATGTATGATCCCAATCACATCACGTGCTGCTGTATGTCCCTTCACGTCTAGAGTGAAGCTGTCTCTGGCTTTGTAAATTGATTGTGCTTTTCCAGTATCCTATACAGTACTTGATTCAACTTAATCAGATAGCTGCAAAGGAAAGATGCTTTGATAGTCATTTTCTAGGCTAGTATGTTCTAATATTTTAGAAACATTTTATAGATGTACAATATAAAAAGGAGTGCCTTGATTTAATGACTTTTATTTACACATTTTAAAATGTAATATTTGTAATAATAATAATAATATAATAAAATAAAAATGTGTAATATGTAATAAAAATATTAGTCAGAAACTGGAACAATTTAAAACATTTAAAATGTTTTAAATATTTAAAATGGGACTTTTTTCCCCAGTTTCAAAATAATTATAGCTTTCTATGATAATTTTAAATAATTTTAAATAAAATTCAAATAATTTTTAAATATTTAAATAATTTTAAATTGAAAATTAGTGAGTGTTCCCATATGGAAGAGTTTTTATCATAAAAGTATTGTCTACATTGGTTATCTGCCTCTGAAAACATGGTTTGATAAAATATATAAGGAGGGAAGAGTTCTGCAGCTGACATTAAAACAAAAGATAAAGAAAACCCTTTCTATATAGTCAAACTTCCCTTCTCATAACACTTTTTCTAACACTATCTTTGGGACATTAAAAGAAAAGATCAACACCACAAACACTCAAAAGATGCTTTCAGGAGTGGATCCTCTATTGAACTTCCAGTCCTCTTTCATTTCCTCCTGTCAGCTCCTTGCACTGATGTCAGTAATTTACCTTAGATTTGACTTGCTTCTCATGCCGCCTTTCTGAACCCTTACACAAAAGATGTTCAGAAAGAGACTGTGCTGTAGTGATTTCATTCAACCTAGATGTTTGATTTCCACAGCTCCTTCAGATCCAGCTTGCAAACTTCCACTCTTCAGACAGTTCAGAGAAAGGATGCTTTTCCTTTACAGCCTGCTGCCACTGTCATTCTGGATATAAGCGCTTCCTGTTGTGCTTCCCCTTTCAACTTCCAGCACTCAGAGAGTTTATAAACTGTGGACCTTTTTGTCTCCCCCAGGCTCTTTCCTCACAGATAACTTTCTGGTGGACTTATTGCCCTGCTCTGAGATCCTAACTGCCTGAGTATGGCAGGTAGCTCTGACGAGGGGGTGACTGTGTTTCCTAGAGGACCTAGATCCACTTCTGACAGAAATAAACATCATCATGAGCATGCTGGTAACAGGTATTACACCTACCCATTATTCTGCAGTATCACTCTTCATTCAAGATAACCAATAATATATCTGGAGCACTCCAGCTACAGTTGAGAGGAACCACATCAGAAAACAAAACCTGAGACAGAGTTTTCAAGGACTGCGTCCCCCACCACCCCACATTCTCTCTTCCAGGCAAATAGAAGTAGTACCCTGTAAAACCAGCAGATGTCTTCAGGATCTGCACCTTTTTCTGGTGAAGGCATGAAAGATAAAAGTGTCCTTTCAAGGTGGTAAATTCTTCAGTGTGTTAGAGATTTATGAAACACTTTACAGAGTAGGCAATTTCCCTTTTAGAGGTTTGTGAGCAATTCCAGTGAACAACCAGATACTGTGATCCATGTCTTACCCTTTACACAGTGCAGCTAAATGACCACACTGAATGAATTTTTAAGACTTTTAGAAAAATGTCCTCTCAAATCTAAAGCAAAACCGATAAATTGTTGTAGTAGTAACAGTTCCTACCTTATCTTAAATCTGGTTCTGTCTTCTTTTGCTGGCAAGAAACAGATCTCATTCTTTCCACATTGGAATGAAGATCATCTACTATTGTGTTTTGACGTTTCATGTGGATGAGTCTAGGGTCAGCTCAGGCCTTCTCCTAAATTTTCTCACTGATAAGTTAAATAGACTGCTGGAGTATATGTAGAATATTTTCCAGACTTTAAATTATTTTCATGCCAATGACTCAACCCTCTCTGAAGGCTTTCCAATTTATCAGCATTCTTCATCTGTTGTGGATGCAAGCAGTAGGTTCAGAGTTGCAGTAGTCACAGAATCACAGAGTCACACTATTCATAAGGCTGAAAGGGACCACAGTAGGTTATTGGGTCCTATTTGGCACATGCACAGTAAAGTTCTTCTCATATTTAGGTGGATATTCTTGTGCATCAGCTTCTGTCCATTGCTTCTTGTCCTGTTGCTTCTCACCACTGAGAAGAACCTGGATCCACCCTCTTGTCAGCCTCCCTTCAGATACCTGTAGAAATGGACAGCTCATTGTCCACCAGGACTTGCAAATCCTTCTACACAGAGCTGTTTTCCAGCAGGCCAGCCCCGAGCCTGAGCTGGTGCCTGGGATTATTCCTCCCCAGGTGCAGGACCCTTCATTACCCTTTGCTGAATTTCAGATGGTTCCTCTCTGCCCATCTTTCCAGCCTGTTGAGATCTCTCTGAAGGGCTGCTCAGCCCTCTGGAGTATCAGCCACTCCAAATACAATCACTGGGATGTGAGTGGACAACAAGTAGCCCACGAGTAAGCAGTGTGCCCAGGGGGCCAAGAGGACCAGTGGTACCCTGGGGTACAACAGGAAGAGCATGATCACCATGCCAAGGAAGGTGATCCTGCCCCTCTACTCTAGCCTGTGGAGCCACACCTGGAGTGTGGCCAGTCCTGGAGGGCAACAAGTATGGTGAGGGGACTGGAGCACCTCGATTATGAGGATGGATTGAGGGAAGTGGGCTTGTTCATCCTCTAGAAGAGACAACAGAGAGGGAACCTCATCAATGTGTACAAGACATGGAACCAGGCTCTTCTCAGTGTTTTCCAGCAGTAGGACAAGAGGCAGTGGCCAGAAAATGATGCACAGAAGTTTCACCTGAATACGAAGAAGAACTTCTTTACTGTATGGATGACCACGTACAGGAACAGGTTGTCCAGAGAGGCTGTGGAGTCTCCCTCAGTGGAGATATTCAAAAACCATCTGGACACAATCTTGAGCCATTTGTTCTGCCTGAGCAGAGAGGCTGGACCAGATGATCTGCTGTAGTCCCCTCCCAACCTGACCCACGTTGTGTTTATGTGATTTCAAATGCACTGGGTTTAGATCAAAGAATTTCATGAGCTTGTTTTAGTCTTGTAAATGACCAGTTTATTATAATCCACCATGATACCTAATTTCTTTTTTTTTGAGAAGACCTGGCTAGGATATGAAGAAAAGATGTAACTTGCAGATACAGTTGGGCCAAAAGCTTAGAAGTGGGTTCACATATGAATCAAAGAGAGCTCAGAGACCTTCACTCATTAATGCCCTCATCAACATACAGTATGTTGAATTTTACAAATCAAGTTTAAAAATATCTTCAGAAATAAAGATTAGTTTTATAAATGTATTTGTGCCCTTTTATTTCCAAATAATCTTCTACTGATAAAATTAATCTAATTAATATTCATTGTTCTTTTTTTTTTCTTTTCATAACTTATTTATTGTTTGTGGTGTTGCCACATTTTTATGGCTGCTGTCATTTATCTTTTAGGCTATCTTGATGCTTGTTTTCAGTTTTGACCAAGCTGAACTTTTGCTGATAACATTTTAGACATCTAGTTAAAAATTATTAAATAGTTTGCAATAATGATAGTCTTTTCCAACTGAGTTTTGTCTCCCAATTGATTTGTCTCATAATTGTTTTTTCCTTTGTTAAACTGGCCCTTTTAAGCACCAAGTTTAAATCTCATTGGTATGTCTTTTATTCCTTTTGAATAGTGTAGTGAAATCAAGTTTCAGTCATTTGCACACAGGAAACCACTAATTTTTAGTCCTGTGTTCAGGTCCTCTTTATCTGTCAAGATGAGGTAAGACAAAATTCCTCTATGTAAGATGAAACACTCTCTAAGTTAATAAATTGTCATCTGCAATTTTTAGAAATCTCTAGGATGCTTCAGTATTGTCAGCCTGAAAAAACCCAGCATATGCTGGGCAGATTGAACTCCTCCCCATTCCTTCCCTTTACCCGATAAAACACTTTTTCTTCCTGCATATAGCAAGGTACTTGAGAGCAATCCATAGCATGGAGGAGAAAGAAAGAGGGAAAGGAAAAAATTAGGTAGGTCAATTAATTATCCTTATAAATACAGAATCAGAAAAGGGGATGATAGAGATGTGATCAGCTCTGCTCCTTGATTTTTTGCCTGGGTCATCTTCTTCCTTTGCTTCCCAATGAATGTCCACTAGGAAGCAAAAAAGAAAAAGAGCACCCCCATTTAGACAGGTGTACCACACAGGGGTTTTTTGTGTGTGTGTCCCAAGGGTGGAAGGAACAACAGACAGCGTGCCAACACAGAAGCTGTTCCAAACCATCAAAGCATCTGTCTCTGAAAAGCACATAAATAATACATTTGTTCTGAATGTATATATGTGATAGTTTATTATATTGTCACATTGATTCATGATTCAAAATTATTTGCCTTAAGACGATATCATTTAAATCAGAGCTGGATGTTCTTCCTTCCCAAATGCAAAATTATCAGTAATAAAGAGAAGATGGGCATTTAACTGAATTCTGGTAACTTGGGGCTGAGACTTGATTCCAAATATGTCCTTTTTATTCACAACAGCCTTCCATTTCACTCTCTTTGTTGTCTGCACCGTTGCTTTTACCTTTCTGTCTGACATCACTCTACCTTCCAAACTTGATTTCTGCGTATACTGACAAACTAGAAGCTTGGGCAGGGGGAGGGGGGAAGTTTGTTTGTTTGTTTGTGTATTAGTTTTGTTCAGATATCTAAAGAAATATCAAAAACAGGAAATCAAAGCTCACAATAAAGAGAATAAACATAATAAAACCCTAAGGAATTTAAGTTGTTTAACTCCTTCTGTGTCTCCTTAAAGATGTATAAGTGTTGCAGTGGTAAGTGCGTTAATGAGATGCTGAAAATTTGTGAATGATGAAAGTGATGAAGATTGAAAGATCAGAAAACTGCAAATAATACTTGGCATTGAATAAGTAGATGAAGAGAGTTAAGTGCCTACAACTCCTTAAATTCCATTCATAGAAAAGGGATTCAAGGGATATGTACCATTTTGGAAGCACTTAGAAAAGATCAGCTAACATGCAGCTGGCAGGAGCAAAATCAGTAAAGACAATTTAATTGTTATCACAGTTTTGTATCCATTCCCAGACGATCACTGAAATAAAGTAAATAATACAGTCAAAATTGCAAAACTACATTGGTCAAGTCTGCAAAAAAGCTTTGTTTTGAAGTAAGCTTTTTAAATGTCCAATGAATGCTGATGAAAGATGATTTGGAGGCACAAACTAAATACACCAGATATATATTATGACAGTAATATAGCTGCAGATAGTTTATCAAACCTATTAATTAGAAATAGAGAAATTATGAGATAGGATTTTTCTTTAAAACAAGAATAATCATTTGGTATTTGTGAATGGATTGCAAGAACAAAATTATGAAATTGATAGTTGTGTTTGATAAATTAAACAGTTCTACAGTAATATCTACATAATTTTTAAAAATATCAGGAAACCTGTGCCCTGTTGACATATTCCAAGAAAAAACAATATTAATTTCCCTTTCTTTTTATTAAATTTTTAGTTCTTGAACTGTAGACACATATCATTTTACTATTTATCAAAGATCACATGAAATTTTGTATGAAATGACATGCATCATACTGGCTTTAAATTTGCAATTAGAATGGTATGTTTAAGTTGAAAAGTAATATCTGAATCATAAGATTAAATGGAGAAATGATAAACAGGCGAAAACTTGCTAAGCAAATTATTAAATTAGTATCAAATTGTACATTCCTTGACTATTGCAAAGGACAGTAAGTAAAGCAATTGGTAAGGGTCAAATTAAATAAAACCTCCCTTGTGTATACAAATTTGGCATAAGGAGAGAAACAGCTAAGAAATGAGAAAAATCTAAAGAAAACAAAAAAAACCCATAAAAAGACAAGGTTGAGAAACTTTTGCTTCTAGTGAAATTGTGAAAACGTATTTAAATAAATAATAAAAATGAATAATTTTGCAATTCTGCATTACTACAATTACCATTCCATCTCTTTGTAGAAAAGGTCATTAAAGAGCTGTAGTTCTGGAAATGAAATTTTAAACAGAGAAAATCCTCTAAGACTTCAATTGCAAATGAATTGCAGCAGTAGCATTTTTTTAGACTTGAGACAAGTTGCACAGGTTTCTTACCATGTTATAACTGAGACATATGTCCTGACCTCCAAACCCTTTTTTTGAGGAGCTCCATGACAATTCTGACAGCAGGCTTGTGTTCCATTCAAATGCAGGAAGTCTCACTACAAAGGTTTATTGGAAGCAGGCTTGACTAAAAATACTATTAATGCTACTGCTCAATAATTTTATTTCAGTTGCTCCAACACAGTTGAGCCTCTCCTACTCTTGGTGGCATTTGGGCTAATACCCATTGCTGAGGAAGGAATGATGCTTATATTTATAAAGGAATCTGGTGCCAAAATTTTGCAATACTATTAGAAATTACAGTATCATACTATTCAATGAAAAAGAAATAAAAATGAAGAGTTTTGTGCTGTGGTTGATAATAAAGTTACTGTGGAAAAGAAAGAGCTGAATCACTCTTGTTTGTTTTGTGCTTGTTTGACTACTGGTACTTGCCTCAAATCCCTCAGATTTCAATGTTACAAGTTCCTTCTCTAAACTGTGAGAGATCGGTATTACAGCAGTGTGCATTTTCTAGAGAACTCTTTCAAGACGTTTTCAGAATGCCCATTTCTTCTCCTACACCTTTCCCCTACTCATTCAATTCCAAATATTTTTCTTGACCTTTTGGCCTGCAGCTTCTTGCCACAAACTGCAGAGAAAACCTAGACCTCTGGCTCCTGTTAACCATAGACATGATGTAATCCTGCCTACATTACTTCACTATTTTCTTCAGTATATGCATGTATATACATATTCTGCTTAACTAGTCATCTGGGGAAGGATGTGAGATCATTTTGTAAGATTGGACCAGAATGGAATTTAAGGGTCGTTTTTATAAGCAAGTGGGCAGCTGCAGTTAACTCCATATGAAGACCTAATCTCTTCACATTTTCTGAATTTTAAACCCCTGGGGCTCAGTTTTTAATATCTATCTATAGGCATATTTACAGCATTTTGAAAGATAAATAAACAAAGTAAAGTGAAAGATAAGATGGTACAGAAGTACTCAGTTATTGGAAACACTTCAGGGCTTCCAAACACATCCATCAAGCCCATGGGCTCTACAAATCTGCACGGATCAGAATGTTACGACACTATTAACATAACCTTTCATACCAGAAACTGCTCTTGACTGTTATAAAATCAAGAAACAGGGTTAAACTTTCAGAAGTTTTTAGTTAGTGGATTTCAAAGAGAATTTCCAAAGTTTTAAATGGCTTTCATTTTAATGTTCCAAACATGCGATAAGCCGTAGTAGCAGCCTACTTAGCCAATTTTTATAACTATGGATCTTTATTGCATTCCTGTCATTCACACAGTTGCAGTACCCGGAGAAAGCAATTGGTTTAATCTTTTTTCTCAAGTGGCAGGAAAGGTTGAGAAGCCATCCTGCAATACAGTTAATATGGCCCCTCTCTGCTTCTAATCCCAATGAGGCACAATCTGACAGCATTCACTTGTATAAGCAGTTCAGTGCCCGGGCAAGTGATATTATAACTATCCAAGTACTGGGCATGTGACACAGCTCACAAATATTAGTTTGTTTCCAGGACCTTGTACCTCTATATATGTAGTCAATACTCACACAGACAACGATTATATCATTTCATTAAGCACACACACATTTTTTGTGTTTCTGTGTGCAGTTGAATTTATGTTAGTGATGAGAACTGCAGCAGTTCCTTTCCCATTCTTCAGTATCTGGCTTTGCAATCCGAGGGTCTATCAGAAGACAATATTCTCTTCGGAGATTTTTTTGCCCTCTAGCAAGTTTTTCTGACATCTGTAGTAGAGCCATGAGATTCTTTAAATAAGGAGCTCAAATAAACTTAGTACAAAACAATTTTGACTTAAACAAAAAATTACTTATGAGAAAATAAATTCATTTTATCTCCTACACATCTAATAATCTTATGCATTACAGATATAGCTGAAATTACCAGTTCTTACTAGTCAAAATCTCTACAGTTGTGTATGGAGTCCACTTTTTTAAAAAAACCTTCATATTAATTATAAACTCTGTGTAGGAAGTCCTAGGAGCCCTCGCTGTATCTTTTTATTTAAAATTCCTCACAGACATATTTTCTTTATGATGATTTTCAAGAATGTCTTAGTGAGGATATTACATTTTACAAAAGCTGTTTTAACATGAGCCTAAGCTGAAATGATACACTTTATTCAAGCAAATTAAAAGAAGAAAGCAAAAATTTGCAAGTAGTCTTAATTTCACTGCACTTTTAAGTAAGAACCTCAGGAGTAAACAAGTTGTTTCAGTAGAGCTGGCCTAAATTGAAAAGGCTCCATATGCTAATTTTAGAGGTGCTCAAAGTAACCAGACATAATTTCAACAAGTCTATCATTAGCCCTGATTTGTTTCTCTTGGTTTCAACTGCCTCTATTAATTTCTCAACCTGTCAACTTTTATATAAAACAAGTTTTGTCATAAGAAAATATATTTTCACCCTCCTTTTTATCCATACACTTTGGGTTGTAGCTGTAAAGAGATTTTTTTTCCCTCTAAATCTTCTGAATTCTGTTCTAGTATTTATTCATGGAAATGCCACCTTCTCTCATGGAAGTACATGACAGGTACTGAGTCAAAACCTATTATTTTTAGTATAAATACCTTGCTTCTATACTTTTTAATCAACTGGGTTTTAAAAGAAAATAAATTTTTAACAGAAAAATTTATACATTGGTTCTGTCTCTATGTCCTCTCTTACAAGAGTGAAATAAACCTTTTACATTTTTTTGAGATCCACTCCACTTTCTGTCATACCCTCAGCTTTCCCTCATTTGTACATACTCTTCATATATAGAGAGACATATGTATACATTATTAATATGCTGCACACTTTCTCTCTCAGCAAGGGTCAAGGAGCTGAAATTCTTTTTCATTGTTTAACCTAAGCTCTTCATACTCCTTTTTCAGCGCTAATTGTGGTTTCTCTATATATTGAATAGATAACCTGCAGCATTATTCTGAGTATTTTGACAAGGATAAAAAGCTTGTTAAAAAAAAAAACCCAAAAAACTAAAATGTCAGGAAGCAACATATCTCTGGAAGCTTACACAGAATGGAGGGTGTTTTCAGAGCACAACTGAGGCTTCCCAGAAAGTTCTGCTGCCGCTCTTTTGAGCTTCCTGCATTGTTTCACGACATGACCTCTGAAGACATCACTGTGCTGCACTTTACTCCTGTTTAATCATCTACAGATAGTTTTCTCAATATTACTTTAGCTTCTGCAAAATTAATCTTAACCTCTCAGCAGAAAAAAAAAAGAGCTACAAGGGACAGTGAGAAATTCAGAATCTGCATGTATAATAAAGGAAATGCAAAATTAAAATAGAAGATTGATAAATGTATTCACTTGTTGTCTGAAAAACTCTACTTCTCCAAAAGAAAATGTATGGTGAAAAATGCAAATATTAAAATAAAAATATAATAACTATGTATTATAAAATAAATATATACTTACATATATGTATGCATATTCACATATTATGTAAAAAGTATAAAAATATAACATTACCCAGAGAAATCTGGGTTTAAAAATTTAAATAAATAATCAGCATAGGACATTGGCAGTAAAACCTTTTCCATCTGTACCGTAAATATGTGTGCTCAGTTCTAAACTCTTTTGTAGTACTTGTGTTTACTAAAAGATAAACTCTTTAAGTATCAAGATTAAATCTATGCAAGCATTTTTAAAAAATTCAACATAACAAAAAATTTATTTCAATAAACTGCAGCTATAAGTACCATATAGAACTAAAAAAAACAATAGTAGATGGAAATTATACAATATTTGACATTTAAATTCTTCAGAAAGAGTAGTTTTGAAAAACTTAGTCTAATGATGAGTTAATGAAATTAAATAATCTTGTCTTCAAAATCTGTCACTTACTGATCTCAAAGTCATCACCTTGCTACAGCTCATTTTTAAACAATAGACTGAAAAAAAATGATCAAATTAAATAAATAGCTAGTGTAAAAAAATAATTCTGCAATTATTTTTAAATTGAGTGTTTCGTTGCCCTCAACTAAAGAGGGACGGGAGGAAGGGATTAAAATTTGGTGGAGTGTAATTTTTAAGACTTAAATCAATACATAAAACAATAAAAAAAAAATTAGTTGGTTCTTCACTATTGATTTCTACCATAAAGCTCTAGAAGTTATAAAGCATGACCTTTCCTTATTCAAATATAGAAATATTTTCAAAACTGAATGTTAGACATTGGAAAATAAAATTAGACATTGCAAAATAATGTGATCATCATTGTATAAAAGTGATATTGCAGAAGTGTATGAGGTTATGTTAACAACTTAATACTATGTAAACCACAGGCTGGAAATATGGAAAATGCATTTCTCATTGTTAGCTCCTCAAACATAGAAATATTATTGCTGCATGCAAGATAACATGATGATTTTTTGGTTTGTGCTGTGTAGGAGCAAGGGTCTTCTACAAGATTTGTGAAAATGGTGACAGCCGTTCTTGAATGTCACTTGATGGTCTAATCAAAGTGGAAAACTGCTCCTCTTAGAGTCTGAATTTACTTTGACTTTCCCAACTCCATGACTTTGCAAGCAACACAGGCAATCACAAATGAGGTTATTATTCTTCCATGTGCATTCCAAGTGATTCAAGTATTGCATATGAGGATGCACTTTCACAGTTTTACCCCAGAATTCCAAATAAAAAAGTACTGTCTCACAAAGGCATTACCTCCTTTACATGATCTCCACCTGTACATGTTGGGGGTTTCTTTTTGTTGTATTTTGCTTCATTTTTTAATTCAAAGAACTAATGTATTCTTAGTAAATATAGTTCTTAGGGTATCTGTGGGCTAGAAGTACAGGTTAAACCCTTAATTTTGCTAAGAGGAACCCATTGTTCTGAAGCTTCCATCTGCACTGAGTTTACTCCACACTGGAGGTTTCTGTTCGTGGTCCTACAGAAGTGCTTCTCAAAGGTGACAGTGCATAGTCCTCTCATCAGAAAGGTCCAAAGAAGTTTTGAGATATTAGAAAAAGCAGTTGCCAGCAGCTCGTTTCTTCCAAGGAGGAGGTCTAATGCCTTTGGTTGTTTTAATGCCTGGAAATAGCTCCAGTTCTTCCATGATCAAAGAAAAATAATGTTACATTTATCATTAACTACTAGCTTCTTCTCTTTTTTTCCTCCTTTGTCACTGGTTGAGAAGAACATGCCAATACAGAGATTTAAAGGTATTTCCCAAAGAGAGCTGTTTGAGGCTCAGAGAGACCCTCAAAGAGGCTTTCCCTTCCTACAGTTCTTACTGTGATTAAATGGGCCAAGACAGAGAGTCAAGCACCCCTGGGACAGCGAAGTGAGTAAGCATAATTACACCAATCATTTCATGGAAAGGAAGCCTATATATACATGGAAAAGATTGAGAAGTACAAGGGAAACTTTCAAGGCATAAATATGTACATGGGTGCTAAGGAAGGTGAACCAGTGCATTTGTTTTGTGAAGCCTTGCACCACCCTAACAATCACCTTTCCATCAAGAGACCTCTACACATGGGGTTGGGAAAGGTAATATCCAGACTGCCTGTCGGGAAGCCTGTGTTACAAAGCTTTAGTATTTCACCCTGACAGTGCAAATAGTTGGCTAGTTTTATGAATCATAGAATTGTCTTGCTCTAATGAGTGTGTGCTAAAAACCAGTTTTCACAAAATAGAACTTTTCCCATACTTTGAAATTCAAAGCAATGGTTAGTTCCTAAAATGGGGATAATTTTATTTGCAGTAACAAAGTTTTTATGCCACTTTGGATTTATAAATGAAACCAGGTGAATTAAATGAAATAAATTTGCAAGTGTAGCAATTCATAGTAATTACGTTAGTGTGGCTGACATGGCCACAGCAGTTTTCCTGTGTCTTCAAATCTTGCCATATCCATGGGAATGGACTGAGACAGAGACCTTTCAAAGTCAAAGGAAATCTGAAGTACACCCAAGTTTCTGATTTCTGTCCTTTACACATGCCAAAAATGTGAAGTTATACCCATGTGACTTAGAAGAAAAATGAGAGGATGCTTAGATTAGGGAACTGGTACCAAGGGCTGATGAGCACAAATCAGAGGAGCAGATAGAAAAACAGCACTTAATAAATTATGGAAGAGGCAAAGAAGTTTTTGGACAACTCAGGCATTCAAGTTCTAGCTGGCTATAAATGTAAGCAAACTAGAGTTATGATCAATGAGGTTTCTCTAAGAAGTTTCAAATGGTAGTTTGACAATCTATAAAAAAAAAAGGGGGGGTTGACTACCACTATCCACAAAATAATTTATATTATACTTCTTTTTGCTCTTACAGTATTGCATACACCTCCATTTAGTTCCATACAATGGAACTTAGGTTTAGTTTAGATATTTCAAGGACAAATCACATATTAAGTTTTAACTGCTATCAAATGTTTCACAAATGGAATGCCATATATATAGAACTCTTTAAGGAATTTCAAACAACTCTTAACGTCTCTGAAAAAAAAGCTACAAAAATACAAAAATCACGTTTCTAAAGCATATTTAGTTACACCACTTGGAAGCATTAAAAATAGTTTTAAAAAGACAAGCTGAAAAGCCACTACTGTAAAGATTTGAGTCTGCCTAACTGGTACGTCTAGACTCATTAAATGTCAAAATACTAACTGTCTCTTATTTTCAGAACACAGAAATGTATATTTTTCATGTCACAGATGCCAGAGGTGAAAAGCAATTTAATTCCAAGCTGGCATGATATTAAAAAGAACTGCTGCAGAGATTTCAGGAACAACAAACCCACTTCAGACCTCAGGGAAAGCCTGCAGAGAAGTGTCCTTACTAAAATTTAAAAAGAAAGGCTTTGAACTACAACATGGAAACAAATACGGACATTTTCTGTGAGCTCAGAAAAATAAAAAAGAAAGAGAATAGATTATTCCAAAACGGAAATAAGGTCCTGGCACCTCAGCTATAAAAAGCTCACAGGACTAAATATGTTTAGTCTTTTCCCTTCATGTTTAGCTTCAGTTTTGACTAAGAAAATGTTATCCTTTCAGATCAATAAATCTTGGTAATGGCCTCTGCAGAAGTTAATTTCCACTTTATTCTGTACAGTAGGGAACACAGTATGAGAGACTCAAAGATTTATAAAGCATATTGTGGGACTGGGAAGAACCACAGGTTAAGTGCAGATCTTGCCTCTTGAAACTTCAAAAGACAGTGACAGAGTAATGAAGGAAAATTAGGGCCAAAAAGAGATGCTGATCAAAACCAGAAATTTAGGATCTTCCTTCTTATGCTAAAGCTCAAAAAGCCTAACAGTGGTTCATTAGGGAAAGATCCCTAAAAGTTCTAATATTTGTCTCTTTTTTTTTCTTCTTTTTTTTTTCTTTTTTTTTAAAATATGAGTTTTTAAACACTGCGCTGTACTCCCAATGCTTGGTAATTACCAATAGGCTGCATATTACAACCAGCCATGGTTATGAATAACCAACATGAAATAAGGGCTTCACAATTTTCCTTCAACTTAAATGGCATATGTCTACCTTTTCTGATTTATCAAGCTCTAATAATAGCCACCTTTTCTCATGTGATGTTTTCATACAGCATACAGCCCCTTGGAAGTGTAGTCTTGGGTACCCACACATATGGGGGAATGGTCTCGTTGATGTAAAATGTTTTGGGACTAAGCTTGGATGATCAACTGTCCATGCAGGTCTTACTGCAGTCAGCCTGACAGAGTCCTGTCACAGTCACACTGCCAGTGCAAATGACATCCCCCCAGACATGTTCAGAGCTGACTTCTGCAGCAGACCAAGAACTGCAAGCACGATACCTGAGGCTGACTTCTTTGGAACAAGAAGAGAACTTGTTTGCATAAAGGGACAGCGTGCCACCCACACTCTGGATCAGGGAAAAGGTGCTGGGCTTTTTATTTGCAAGTATAGATGAGTTGTATAGCCACAGGAGTGAGGATAGAACCACATGGGTTGCTGGGAGCTGTGGGAGCTTATGGGCTTTAAAATGCATGTTCTCTAAACAAAACCACCTCTTTCCAGAAGACCACACAGAGAGTACCCTCCTAAAACTGGCACCTTGGATGTATGTAGGCAGTTTTTTGGAGTTTTACTGAAAAGACAGTAGGGTAGGACAACACAGCTGGAGGCAGAGATTTAGGTAGCTGGGATGTTGCAGAATGAAGCTAAGAGGAATAATGTTAGATGAAATAAATGCTACCTGGCCCCACCTGAATGTTAACTCCTACACTGTGTCAGAAGGTGACTCAGGAGGATTAGTAGCAGTGGGCTCTTCATTCCTGTTTCTGTTGGTCATAATGAACAGAACTAGGTGATCTTTAAGGTCCCTTCTAACCCAAACCATTCTATGATTCTATGATTCCATTCAATAATTTCCCAGAAGCAGCAATGATCTTCTGGAAGGTCTGAACAGTGATCTGCACAGCTTGCTGGGGTTCTGCATCTCTCCCCATCCAGCAGTACCAGAGCAGTGATACATGACCAGGCACAGAGCTGACAAAGTAGCCCACAGGGCAACAGAGGGACAAATAGGAATCGACAGGAGGATTTTGTTGATTTCCCAGGTACTATCTGCTCTTGGTTGTCCTGCTGTGTTGAAGATAAATTGTTAATTTATTTCATTTAGCGTGCTCTAAGACTTTAGAACTCACTGTGCAAGTTTTATTTATGTGAAGAAGGAGTTGCACACGAATAGTCTTGGTAAATTACCCATGATTATGTTCACATCTGTGCAAGCTTTATTCATATTATCAGACTCTTTTAAGCTATATTTCCATAGAGTACGATCAAGAATATATTTGCAATTCCCCAAAGGGAATACATGCACTTTCATTTATGGTTTGCAGACACTAAAAAAAAAAAGGAATGAAAGAAATAGTTTTCTGGAGAAGAAATTATTATTTCCCCCTTTTTTTTTAATCTAAGATTAATCTTATTACTTCTTATTAATCCTAAATGCTTATTGCAAAGACAAAAAATTAATTTGCATTAGAGTTTATCACTGTAATAGGATATAGATTACCATAAAGGCAACATAAAACATAAAACATTATTGCACAGAGCTGTTAACAAGGCCTCTTGATTGGCTCTGCAAAACAGTTTTGTGCACCATGCTTTTTGTAGGCATGATTTTTAGGGAAAACTCCAGCTCTTATGATAGGTGACTGAAGTCAGAAGACAGCAAAGAGCTCAGAGTGGAGAAAATGTTGTTGCACTGTTCAGATGATAAACAGACACTTAAGTCTGGTTTCAGCTTAATAACCATGATCCACTGATTAAACACCACTATAAAATTAGGGAAATTATTCTCCTTATTCACAAAATGTTTGTGATAGGAATGCGTAGGAAAGTTTACCTAGAAAGCAGAGAGAAGAAATTGGTTTACCAATTTCTCTGTTGATAAATTGAGACTCCAAGAATTTCTCAATTTTATTCAAAAGCAAGTTTTTCCACCTTTTCTATGGAAAAGAAGCCTGGAAGACTGCTAGTACCTTTCAGAAAGTTATGAGCATTTTGAGATAACAAGACAAAATTTTTAAAAAATGAAAAAAGTTTTCAATGTGTACTATGAATTCAACTCTTTTTTTAGTTAACAAATATAGTTATAAAAAAAAATTCAAGACTTATGAGATATAGCAGCTTGCTTGACATTGGATGAAGGTGTGGGCAAACAAACAAACAATGCAGGTGCAGTGCTAGTCCAGATTTTGTAGACATACATATTTTGAGTTCTTAAAAACTTTTTCAGTTTCTGGTTAGATTTTCCATGATTTTCCCCATGAATATTACAGTGCTGTGGAAGACCTGTCCTATGGATCCAATCATGTCCAGTGATGATATTTTTCCTGTATGCTGCAACACGGGAGAAAGCATAAGGAACATGCCTCAACTGATCCCACTTTATCCTTTACCAAATCAGTGCTATACAGATATTTTTTATGCCTTTTTGCAATATATATTGTAGAAGGATTAATGACTCTGTTTTTCCTTTTTGTAGAACCATTTCTGGAGGAATTCAGGGATTACAATCTGTCTCCCCTGCAGAGCATTAGATGAAAACCTCTTAAAGTGCATTGTTAGAAAAATACCTTGCAACAGGAAAATAATGGAGTTGGTAAAAGGAGAAGTAGGTTTCTGCCTTGCTTTTTACTGCTAAATACCCCAAAGACTAAGCAGGAATATGGTTGTTTTTTAAAGAATTATCAGAAATTACACTTCCTACTCAACCTGAAGAGTACACACACACACACACATACCCATATTTGACTGCAGTTCCCATGGGATCACAGGATCCCATTTGCCTTCTGCATTTTGAGGTTGATAACAGCAGCTCCAGTGTGATTTATATTGTTCTGCTCTACTGTATTGTTGCATGTCTGAGCTCATCTGTGTTTCATCCTAATTTTGAGCTACAAAAGAACACTGAAAATATAACTAGATCATTTCATAAATTGCATTTCTAAAGATCCTCTGACTTTGCTGAATTCAGTGATATTTAGGCCATACAGTGCTTCATCTACCCTTTTCAATCACTTCAACTTTCCCAACAAATGAGAGAAGTAAACCATAGGGGTTTTTTTGACTTTAAAAACCACTTATTTTCTAGGAAGTCAGAACAATGGAAACAAAGTGTTTCAAAAAGTATCTACTACTCACTGTTATACTTCCAGAAATAGCACAGAAGCCTGAACTGTCCAATTTCCCACAGTTTAAATTCATTAGTTTTCTTTCAACTTTGAAAACTAATTTATTTCCTTTCCCACTTGTATTATGATGTCATGCCGCAATCTAGCTATGACAGGACATCAAAGAAATGAACAGATCACCTAATTCTGTGATCTTGACAGCAGTGTAAAGAATATTTTTATGAATCCTCTATCTCTACTTTGTGTGCAATGGGGATTGTCTGACATTTAGCAAATGCTATCATCTTGATTTCCAGAATTCTGTTCAGTGGTAGTAAAATCTATCCCCAAACAATCCACAATGTAGTTGTTTTTTCATTTCCAACCATAGTTACATTAAACTTTGATCTGTGTGGGTCTGTAATCACGTTGCAGAGAGGAGTAGGGGGTTTTTTTGGGGGGTGGGGTTGTTTGTTTCCTTGTTTGGATGGGGTTTTTTGTCTGTTGATATTGTTGTTAGTTTGGTTTGGGGTTTTTGTCCCCATAGATGTATGACCTGGGGAAAATGAGGCAAGTGACTGAAACTGGGCTATTTGAACATTGTCTGTCACACTGAATATATTGTCATTCTTCTTTGCTCCAATTTTGAAAGCCAAATCTGCTTCAAACAGAAAAGTATTATTAAGGAACCCTATATTTAGTCTTCTTGTAATATATAACAGCAGGAGAGGTTCCACCAATCAGCTGGAGTTCAGCTGTTTCCGTGGTTGACATTAGCTGGAGAATTTATTTTCTCCCGAGGTGCAGAATCTAAAAATTATTCTGTAAATCTGACTTTGATGTTAGAAGACCTCATTGAGGGGAAGCCACCACTGATTCATTTGAAACACAGATTGAAATCCTTTTTGACTTTAGAGATGACACACAGAAATATGCTCCAGATTTGGAGTATGTGTTTGGTCATTTCTGAAGACTTTCAACAAAATTTTCATTTTACTAATATATTCAGCTTACTTAAACAATGATTAAATCACACACATATTTATTTTATTCTTTGGAAGAAACCATTCCACCTTCAGAAGCATGATTTGGAGCATCTAGTCTCCCAGGAAAAAACATGTTTAGGAAAGCACGATTTTGTCTGGTTTTCATAGTCCACTGCTGATTGCCAGCACCTGCAATAAACACTGGCCAATATGCTTATCTGCTCAATTTGATGAGACCAATTTCATGGATAGAAAATCCAAATCAAGTGCCATAATGTCTTAAGTAAAGAGTCCTACTACCCACACATGGCTCCCCATTCTAAACAACGCTTTGGGAATGTGAGGCAGGCAAGCTCATAGGTCGATGCTGAAAGGTATGACCCTGTTGGCCCCATATTTTGAAACATGCCAGAAGCCTGTGTAAAAATAGTGCTCTTTTCCTCACTTCACAAATTTCAGCAGTTTAACAAGTCCCTGAAGTGAGGCAGAATGCAAAGCCTCATCCAAAGCATCACAACAAGAAGCTGGAAACCCTCTGGAGATCTGCAGTCCGCCAGTGCCTCCACTTTGCTGATCTTGTCTAAGCTGTGCTGAATGAAGGTCAACCTTTCAATTAATGCCTATTCCACCGTAGCAAATTGCTTTTTTTTTCCCATGAATTGATATGATATAGGAGACTTTTTTATTATTAATAATTTAAAGGTTCTATCTTTATTCCCTTATCCAATGGCCTGCTTTAAAGCATTAAGTGGAGAATACTAATAGGGCTACTTTCACATGGGATATGTTGGTGTAAGAGATAGTACCTATAATAAGGTTGAGGATGAGGCATAGGTAATCCCCAGGTACTCTGTGATATTTGATTTGATTTGTGGTCCTTTGCAAAAGAGGCAAAACATGCTTGAACCTGATAAATGTCCTGTAAGAGAAAGAAAAATGTCTATTGGTCAGAGAACTTTGCTTTAACAAAAAATATTTTCCATATCCCACTTATTGCTAATAGCACAATGAGCTAGAGAAAGAGACAGAGAAAGGCCAGATTTAGATGGCTCTCCAAGCTCCTTCTATTTAGCCTGTAATAATGCAGTGTAATAAAGTTTTACAAAGAACAAATTCTTCCCATAAGTATTTTATTAACTATTGCCAGGTTCGGAGTGGTTTAGTTAAAACACTGCTACCTTTATTCTTAAAAAATGTGTCAATAGATTTCAGAAATTTTAATTTCTATTCTCCTTATATCTTTTCATGAGAGGAGTCAATATTTTCATTTACAAGTTCATAGTACCTAAAATTTTGGGATACTGCTCTTGCTTGTCTAAAATTAAATTATTGCTATGGACAGCACTGCAGCTAATGCAGCATGTCTTAAAATTGTATTCTTCAAGGCTCAGACCAGTAATGGAGGAGGAAATTTTTAATAAAGATAGTAGGCAATGTTTTCCCAGTTCTATTTGTCAAACAAAAGGTTTATTTCTCATCAGCACAACCTTGACTTGGCATCCAAACTCTCGCAACGTGATGACCTTGTGAAAGAAACAACTTGAAGATTCTTAGCATTGGAATTTTTTGCTCTATATCCCTTTCCCTTCCTGTTCAGCTTCAAGTATCTTGTAGTTTGTGGATGTTAAAACACTATATTCTTGAATAATTAATACTCATGTATATAATAGTGCAATTTTAGTTTGTTGTTTTGGTTTTTTTTATTTCTAAGACAAGCCTTCTGTTCCACAAGCACAAACAATTATTTTGATTTTTTTAATGTCTTTGGTGATATGGTCCTCAGTGCACTCATGAAATTTGAAGTTTAAAATTATAGAGAGAAGATGGAACTAGCTGAATATCAGTGAGACTAATGTAGTATAAGAGGCATCTCACACAGGGTCTGAAGAGGACCCCAAAAGTAAGGAAACCTTTTGGAGATAACAAACAGAAGAAAAGTTCTGAAAAGCATTTTGATGATTTACATAACTGGGCTATTTCAACTAACCATTGTTCAGACAATAAACTGGAGACCCATTATGGATATTTAAAATGTGTAAATGTCTGAACACCACTGGTGGTGAGACAGTAGATCCTAAAAGAAGCCATGTACTTCAGAAGTGAGATGCCCAGTATTCAGTAGAATGCCAGTCTTGCCACCCCTAGGGTAGAACGGTATGTTTTCCCCTTTTCCTGAGCTAAATTAATAACATTAATTATTTTAATTACTGAATGTGTTTCTGTAGAAAAATGTTAAAAAAGAGGGTGCTTGAAAAATGACAACACAGACATCTTTCACATCTTGGTATTATGGCTTGAAGACTTAAATCATTACAGGAAAAAAAATTACACTGCTTGTCCTATCCTCTTGGTGAAAGTGGCTGATAGAATTCATCACACACACACACAACACACACAAACTTACATAAATGCGCAGAGGAGGTTTGCACTAATCTTCTAGTTATCACCAGCACTGAAAACACTACTCTTCCTTTTCTTCTTTTCAATAAAAACTGCAAGCATCTCCAAGCTTTTCTCATTAACCTCTCTTTTCTATACTTATCAGCATCTTTTCCACATTGTTGGGGCCGTTTTCCAAACAATCATTTGAGGGAAGGGGAAAAGCCAAAGCAATAATGGGCTCAGGGTCACAATTGAGACTGTTCCATATAATAAGCAAACCTGAAACAGTAAACTGAGAAAGAAAGAGGGAAGGAGAAAGAGAGAAAAGAAAATGCTGACTTAGGTCAGGGGTCAGCTCTCTGATCTCATTGTCAGCGCCTCTGCCTTTTGCGTTATGGAATTTGTCTTTCATTACCCTGTCTGCCACTCCTGTCAATACACCCTGAAAAGACTCCTCAATAGGAAATTTAAAGTTCTGGTTGAGGTAACAGGGGGAACTACCCGCCGAAGGCAGCTTGTGGCTCACTGCCGTGTCCTGGGTCTCCGCCCCGGTGCCACTGTTCCCCCAGCACTGCCTCACGGAGCATCAAGAGGGGCTGCAAGGGAAGCGGGGTTACACAGCCCGCCCCAGCCCAGCCCTTCCTCCAGGCACGGCGTCCCTGCTGCTTCAGGGAATGTGGAGCTTTAATATCTGAGTCCCTCAAGTGCTGCAAAGGCAGACAATGCAGGGACACCTACTAACACAAAGAACATTGCAAAATCATTTGTTTCACCGAGAGAAAGAACATAAGGATTTTTGTGAAATGGGAGATGAGGTAAAATGAGAAATCTGCGTGTGAAAACAGGAACTTTAAACATCACATGCGATGAAGATATTTAGTTCTGGTTTATTCCCTCTAACTACCTACCTTTAACAGACTGGGGATTTCCATCATAGTTAAGAGAGTTATAATCTCCCCTGACATTTGTACTACAGCAACCTGTATTGAAGGCCTTTCTAATTGAGTACTCAATTATTATTAGCATTGCTGAATGTTCCAAAGAGAGTTTTTATTTGGTACAAAATAATGAATGATTTTCAGTTTTAAAACAAAAATACTTGTACATTAAATCCCATTTAAAATTTCAGATTTTCTTTTGTTTTCAGTTTATGCTTCAATTTAAGTAATACTGCATTTAAATGTGCTTTTTTTAAAATTTGAAATTTTTTCTTAAAATTGGTGTAATCTACTCAAATTTGTGATGCAAACCCTAAATTTAGTTATGTGACTGGTGAACTTATGAAACCCTTCTCTGGAAAAATTTGCTTGAAATAAAGAATCATGTGCCCACTGTTTCTGAAGTTCCAGCAAACTGTAATTAAACTTTGCTTTTTATTTATACGTAATCTCAATTTTAAAATGTGACTGGAGGTACACTGAAATCTCTGAAGCCAAACTTATGTCTTTGCATAGTGCTACTCATAAATATGCTAGGATATGTCTATTCCAGTTGCAAAACATTGTCTAAGTTAACCAAGAAGAGTCATGGTATGGTTCATTAAGCCTAATTCAGCTTATACTTCCTATACAAAGCAGAGCTCACTAAGGAGGATGGTTTAATTTCTGTAATATTTTTCTGCAAAAGTAGTGCTTTTCCTAAGCAGTTTAGTCTTATCAGCTTACAAAAGTATTCTGATAGTATTCTCTGTAGGTTGATTACTTTCCCTACAGTTTCTCAGTCTAGAGGAAAAAAAAGATATCTTTAATAAATATATCTACACCAAATTTGGATATCACCATAGGCAGGAGTTGCAATGAGGGAGGGAGGGAGGGAGGGAGGCTGGGGGAAGGAAGAAGTTCTTCCTGATATTTTAGATAGAACATCACCCTGTAAGGGTGGCAATAGAGTAGGGAAAGAAGTCATTCTTAGAGAGCAGCTTAAGAACACGACATGGCACCAGTTTGATAACATTTAGGAAAAAAAGGAGGGGAGACACAAAATGTTTTCATGGCAAATCTTGCAATATTGGCTTGAATTATGCTGTCAGATATGTGAGAAGCTTCTCACAGAAGCCATTTGTGTTTCCTCCCGCGCCCCCCCCCCAGTTACAAACCTGTCCATGCAAACACAATTTGATGAACTATTCATAAAGAAAAATTAACAGATCTTAAAGGATCATGGGAATTTCTCCATAACAGGAAAATTGAGACCGAACTTTTTGTCCATAAAATTGATATGTTCTCATTCACAGTGAAATGAACTTTTGACCAGTTATAATGTCTTTGTTTTGCATAAACCAGATTAGTTCATCACAATGGTTCTTTGTATCCTAACAAATCCCAAAAAGGGACAGAGTATCTGATCCAATCTGGAATTTTGGAGATTGTCTTAGAAATGAGAGCTCTTAATTCTTGTTTGGACCCCTGAATAACTTCTCATCACTCCCCAACCTAGATGGACAACTGAGTGTGCTTCAGATGTTAAGCATCACAAAATAGTCATGCAGTACTATCTTCTGTTCTTACTGAAGTGCAGTTACTGGAGACTCTCCATCAGTAGGACAGACAATCCCACTTTCATAGTCGGGTATATTTGATAAAGGTCAGTATCTGAGGAAGCTTATGTGATAAAGTCTTTCAGGGGCTGATGTAGAATAAGTGCTACTGAATTCATTTGGATAAAAAGTAAATGACACAAGTGTCTCGTTCAGACCAAAGCAAGCTGATTTATCTATTACGAAGTAGTTCCAAATGCTGATAGAAAGGTGAGTTTTGGAATGTGGAAATTTGCCTTTTTCTTTTCCTCAGATCTTCTTATGTGCTTGTACCAGAATAGGAAAGCCTAGCACTGCATCATAGAAAAAAGGCACTTGAACCATTTATTTATAACTTACTGGTAGGTAAAAAGTCTAACCCAACTCAAACTGTGCCATTTCAGTACACAAAAGTGAATTTCACCCACAGCAATTCCACTAGCCAATTTACCAACAGATGTTGATTTACAGGGAGATCTATTAAATGAATTTGTCCTTCATTAATAGACAGTATGTTATAAAGTTTTCCCCAATAGCTTTCCACAGCACACTTGCTCCCAATTTGGTTGAAGTCCAGTCTTTGCTATAAAGTGCAAAATACTTGGCTGCTAACTAAAAATATATAGCAAGCAAGAAACACTTTTTAATTAATATAAAAGACGTAGTTGTATTATTAACAGTGGTACTGGGAAAAAGTCAGTTTTATTTTTCCTCCTAAATTATTATTATATGTCTCCCACTGCTGGCATTTTCTTTGAAATAATCGTCCTTTTTCCAAAAGGTAATGGATACTTTTACTGTCCATACTTTCCTTTTATGAGCATTTATAAGCCTCGCTGCACATACTTTATCCAACAGGTAAGGTTCTACCTTATAAAAAAGCAATTTAGCTTTATAGATTTGGCAATACTGAACACTTGGTTAAATGAAGGGTGCCTTATTTAAGAAATAGCATATCTGAAAAGGCCTGTTATCACAGCTTTTAGTCAGTGTAAAAACACTATCCAGTACACTGCTTTGATATGGACGGGAACTATTGCTTCTGGCATATTTTCACATTGGTGGGTGCCTGGAAACCTTTCTGTACATGGTTCTGCTTAGTGGGAGAAAAGATGGTGCATATCTTGAGGAGAATTTTTTTATTTAAAATGGTGTTCTTTTGTTTAGGAAAACATTTGTACAGAAATTTGATATATTAATTGCTCAAGTGTTTAAGGACATTGCTTTTCAAAATAAGGGACTTCAAAGGAAGCTTTTCTAGAACATGATTGAATTATAATGAAATTTTACGGTATTAAATGTTACACTTTCCCTACTCCAGTCTTAGCCAATAAGCCAATTCAGACATCCCTAACCAGTGTTTATTTGAAAGAAAAACAAGTCAAAAAAGGGAGAAAGTCACAATTAAATACTAGGGTTTATAATATTAATGATATTAACATTTTATAACAACCTCAGGTTATTTTATATTATTTTTAAGCTGGCAGAAAGTAAAGTATGCAAATAGTGGGGCATTTGAGGGTCACTTCAGGAGCTGTGCTTACGGTCATTTTTTATTAGAACATTAAATTACTGACTTTAAAATATAATCTGTTAAACAGAATAAGAGTATTTTTTCACAATTTAAAATTTTATAGGAATCTTTTATTTTCATTCAGCACACAGCATTATCTTGTAAAACTTTTTTTCTTTTTTGGTGGGGGCTAGTTAAAATTAAAATAACTTTATTTTATTTTGTTGTTTGGTTGGGTTATTTTTTTCAGAATGGAGTGGTAGGGTTCTGGTGCATTTGTTGTTTTGAGCTGGGACTTCTTTGTCTCTTAGTGATAATTTAATTTGAAAAGGAACAGATGATCTTAGTCTTCAAAGCAACAATCTCTCCCTACTTTTGAAATGTTCCCCAAGATATCCAAAAAACCTTTCAGCTTTTTTGTCCTGGTGATCCTTTTGCAATGACAAAATTGGGGAAGTTTCTTACAAGTCTCTGTTATTACATTTTGTACACAATTTAGTTGCCAGTACTTTAGAGCTGTTGTCACCCATAATCCTCTCTTGCGCACCATTGACAGAGTGACCTTCATACTCACTGGCTCATCCATCATACAATGAACTTTTCACTCTACACCATCCTCATCCCTTCCGAGTAAGGAAAACCTTTGTCCACATCCCACTTTGCCATTCACTAGAGATTCTGTACTTTTGCAAATGTGTATCATGAGAAATGAAAAAAAGGAGGAAGTGGGGGGGGAAAAGAAAAATCACTAGTTCAGCACCTTTGAAAGTAAGTACAGATGGTTAGCTTTAAAGCACATCTATCATTCTCATTTGGGGCTCTTTATCCGATAGGCCGCCCCCACTTGTGCTGCCCCACTGGACTGAAGATGCCTAGTGAATCAGTAACAGTGAAAAACTAATTGCCATTTGAGAAATGCACTTGCCCTGCATTGCTCTGTGCATTTGCCTCACATCCCTAACTTTAAGGATCCCATTGAAAAGAGTTTGGTTTTCAAATCATAAGCAAACCCTTTAAATGAAACACACTAAGATTAATTGATATTTTCTACCTTTTGCAAGGTTTGATTTTAAAATGGCTACACAAAATATTATTAAGGACAACGGATTCATCCTGTTCACATACTCATGTACAGGGTCTTCAATACTCCTGAACTAAAATATTTCTTGCTCCTCCAGAGAATAGGTTAAAACATTAAATTCTGGTGCCATTCTATTTGTATTTGATCCTTATTTTTCTCTGTTTTTATTGATATAACACTTGACTAAAACCTAATATCAGGTTTTTAAAGTCACTTCTTCAGCTTCTTATATGAAATAAGTTCTATATGGATATAGAACCAGAAGAGAGTATCAATAACAATGTGGTAGCCCTGGAAAAGAAAAAAGAGAAATATTTACCCTTAAGTTAGCATATGGCACAAAGTAATAGAATATGAAGTGGCTTATTGGATCTATGACTATTTGTTTGTTTTGGCTTTTTTTCTCCAGAGATTTTCAGAAAATGTTTTAAATAATATACATCTATCCATTCTTTTAAATTATATATGAGACAATAAATATAGAAAGAGTCCAGGCTTAGAAAATGGAAAATATTTAGAAAAGAGAGATATTTAGTGATACAGCTGATGTGAGAAACTGGGGACTGGCAATGGTACATCACTGATATTTTCAGATAATGAATGTAAGTAGATTTGGTGATGTTTAAAGTCTTGTTTCATTTTCTTCATGAAGGCAGAGTTATAATCCAAACATTTCCTATTTACTATTATTTTTCACAGTTATATGCAAGAAAATTTGTATTGAAGGTCCTAGTTACAGAACATTATGAAAAAAAACAAATAACCAAAATTCCAACAAACAAAACAAAACCAAAAAAAACAAAACAAACAAACAAAAAAAAACACTCCAAAAAGGAAAACAAACTTTTTAGACTAAAATCCATGACAGGAAATATAATTAGATTTTAAATGCTCTGTGTACATTTTTTTCACCATTTCGTTTGAGAGTCTTTCTACCTTGCATTCTAGAATTTTAATGCCTTGATAAATCCAGAATCATGGACTTGAACATAAGTCAAATTAACATAACTTGAGTAATTTCCACCAAAGAAAGTGAGCAATTACAGCACAGGAGCAATAAGTATCTCATTCAAAATGATTCACTTGTCAAGGTTTGGTCAGGCCTTACTGGTATTTTTTCCAGCCTTGCCTCTAAGGTGTTTAACCTGTGAAACTGCAAACCCTTATTTCCCAGCTGCAAAAATTCCCTCATCAGAAAGATTTGTAATTTAAAAATTGTGGCTTTTAGTTGTATCTAAATAGAGGAAAAATATGAGAGTAAAATACTTTTAACATAGCCTCAAGTAGCAAGAGTAGTACTCATAAAAAAGAAGAATTTGAATATGCATGTTTATCCAAAACCAATTTACTATTAATTTTTTAAAAAAAATTACACTCTTTCCACTTCAGTTTACTGTATATGGATTTTTTTAAATTATTTTTGATATAGTTCTGAGGCAAGCTCCTCTTCCCTCCTTCTATGTGTAAATTACATAACTAGTTCCTCTACAGTTTCATAATAAACCATGCTCAGATTTGAGAGTGAGGTGCAGTAAAGAAAATGACTTGTGGTAAGCACCTGTAAAGTGCCTTTGAAACATCTCTTTAGACTGTAGTTTTTTTAGTGCTAACTTCCATTTTGCTGGGTTGAAAATGCTGCTGTCCAAAGAACAGAGGTGCTTCTTAGTTACAGTGGATGCCAGTGCAGAAGAAATTCCTCATTTCTACTGATTGGCAAAACAAGGAGCTGTCAAAGCAGACATGATCTGCCAGGAATTGGGTGAGAGAAAAGTACACAATTCCTGCAAGTGGAGCACACTTGTTGCTTCTCTTCAGTATGACATCCACTTGCACTCGCCTGAATGTTTACTGGCCAAACTTTTGGGACCCTCTTGCCCAGCTCAGACTGAATACACACAGGAAATCAATTTGCACCTCATCAATATAGCTGTGAGGTTAAAGGTTGGGATTCCCTTCCCAGTATGTCAATGCCACAACAAGAAATTACAGAAGCCTTATATATCACCTAAAGACAAAAATCCTCTTTGCAATGTCAACAAAAGCATCAGCTACTGAGAATCTTAGCTTAACCATTGAAACTAATCTCTATATAACCAATAAAAGTCAGAGAGGACTTTATAATTGAATTTCCATTCACTTACACAACGCACATGCAGGGTGAATAACAGAGAAGAAATAATATACTGTAGCATTTCTGAAGGGAATGACTGCAACAGGAGACCAGCAGGAAGGAAAATCTTTTTCAAGTAGAAAGTGAACCACCAAACAGGTTGAGTTAATACTGTTTTTGCAGTTTTTCTGCCTTGTCTCTCAATCTTAAGTCAGCTGAGCAGCATCTTTCTTAGTGGGAAAAAACAGGAGGAGGTCAGGCGGAATGACCTCCCTATTTTGTCTCCCAGTGGCCTGCCTCCCATTTACTACACCTTTTGACATCCTTAAGTAGATATCTCTTTAAGTGTTCAGTCAGTAAAACAAACTGCAATGCAGGCAAAGGAAAGGGGGGTGGGGGGTGGGAGAAGAAATGTACACTCTAGGGCTCAGATTGAATGTGAGGCACGCACAACCCGTAAATGTTTCTTATATCTTCAGACACAGATTGAAAATAGTCTATTATTTCATGTATCCAAAAACCACTAATTTACAGCTTACTAACCAACTACTACAGCTTTCAAACTGTGTTACTGAGAGCCACTTGGGAGAAATGCCATATTCCAAAATAAGCTCTGGAGCTACAGGGAAATCTCTATTCAGATTTGTCAATTCAGCAGCAGTATTTTGGATGTTAATAACTTGACTAATCAACTCAGAGTGAGGACTGTTAGTGTGTACTGTAGTTAATGAATCCATGCAATTCACATATGAGAAATCAATTCATGGAGTAGTCGTGGTACTACTTATGTGAGATGTGTTATAATAGGATCTTTGGCTTGGAGTATATTATTTCAAGACTGTTGTGGAAAAGTTCCAGATGTCCTGCAAAACTTTTAAGAGCTTTTTTTCAATTTGTAAATTACACATTTCCCATCTCTTGCTATTATCCATTAATTAAGCAGTTTAAATATTGTGCTGCAAAAAGAAATTCTTAAATAAATATCAGATGCAACTCATGCACTTTAAATAATCAGAACAATAAATTTTAACACTCTGGATGTACCTGTTCTTATCCATAATCCCTAAAAGAGAAACCTGAAAGATGTGCATAGCATTTAAGACTTCAATAATTGGTAAAAACTTTACAAAAAAATGGATTTAAAAGATTCAAATATTGCAATAAGCCCTGTTCAACATATCAAAACATTGATGAATTTTTGGTCTTCCAGAATTCTTACTAAGTTATTCTCTGATAATCACAGAGTTAAAGCTGACGAGTTAAAGCTGACTTAACGTTCTTATGTTAATCAGTTAGTTTCAATATCCTTATAAACTAGAACCTCCAAATACACAAGATTTTTCATGAAACAGTCAGTCTTTTTGGAAGATCAGACTCATAAATCTGTAAATGGGTACATACCTTTCTTCCAAGATTAAATTTTTTTAAACAACATTTCCTTTAAAAACTTTGGAAAATAAATTGTCTTTCATTATCTCTTTCAGAATCTTGCTGTGCAGCTCTCCACAACTTCCCAAACAGAAAAACTACTATTTTTACTTTGTTATTGAAATTTGTCATTTGTAATACAAATCAATCCCCACTCAAAAAAACCCCAAAAAACAAAAAACTAAAATCTAGGTAAACAAATTATTAATCTGTTTTACATTGTTTATATTAGTGAAACGTTATTTTCTATTGCTGCACATAACAACTGGTTTGGGCAAGCTAAACTAGGTTTTAGTGCTCAGTCAGATGAATGGAACTCGAAAATATTAATAAATCAATTTTTGTTGTTGAGGTAAGTAAATATGAATGAAATATAGAGACATTGGATTTCAGATATGCTTATAACAAAAGAATTCAGAAAAACAAAACATCAGTGATATTTAAAGAAGTAAGCAATTAATGTTAGCACATGGCAGTGGCTTACATTGGGAGAAGGCAACAAATAATGTAGATTTGAAGGCTCTGTTTCTTTTGAAATTAAATCTCTGGATAACAATAAATGGCGCCAGAGATCCTACCTGGGTTTGGTCAAAACATTTTAACAAACTTTATTTTTTCAGTTAGTTCTTACCTTTCTGCATTGACATATATACTCATAAAGATTTTGGTGGAAGAATTCCAGAGGTTTGTGGCTTTGTTGTTAATCTAGATGTTTTAAAACAATCTTAATTAGGGAAAACACAGAAATTTTGTTTGCCCCATGGATTCAATCAGCTGCATTAGTGTAATGCCACTCCCCTATTAAGCTCTTGCAAAAGGAAGGGTATTTAACTTGGTATAGACAGTGTGATGACATGGCTTCCAGTCAGCGTTGTACTTGCAGGCAGAGAAGATCCAGGAATATGATGCAAACATTTCTCTAGAAGCACAACCTTTACATTCTCACAGTTAGGCAGCCTGACAGCACACTGTCCATAGATCAATCACCAGAAGATACACTCTCTTGGACATATCCTTTCTGAAGAAAGGTGGAAGAATGCAAGAATCAGCCTCCATGTCCTAAAAACTGTGTACAAAATTCTGATATTTTAAAGCATGCTGTAGAAAATATGGTGACAACATGTATTGTTTAGACACTGCAGATACAACCATCCCTGAAATATGTAAACTTCTTTTTCTGGGAACAATCTTCCACTTCATGTATATTAAAAGAATGAACTGATTTTATGTTCACTTTTCAAAATTTTGACAGTCATCTGATTGTAAAAATTTCCATTTTGTGGCCTATATTTAAAAAACTAAATTTATTTGCATACTTAGATATGTCTACAACACATTTTAAAAATGCTCTGCTGTTTTTTTATGAGTAAGCATTTTAAAAGCAGTTTATATAAGGGAGATGCTACTAAGATATTTTTCTCTTCAGTGGTTAACACATTTCTTAAACTGTCCTTCTGAACTGGGCATTTTCTCTTCAAAATGTCCCATTAATTCCTATTAGGGAGCTACTAGTAAAGAAAATTGCATGTTAACTTTTATCAATCTGCATGAATAAATGTTAACCATTCTCAGTTAAAAGCTCTCCTTTTAGCTCCACTCAAGTGAAAACACCTAAAGCAGTGCACACGTTGGCAAATCATTCAGAAGATTAATGCACTTAGGCCTGTACAAAGAGTTAGAGATGTGTATTAGCATTATAGATTTTAATTTGAAATGATGTCAGTCTTTTCTTAGCTGCATTGTAGTGCAAGGACTGCCATCTGCTTATAATAATGAATCTGACAATCCACGTAAATGTGATTTGCTGCTTCTTTTGCCAACATAATGGCCTGGATATTGATCCTAATGGTGGAGCAGTTGCTGCCATTTCATTCAATAGAAATGGGAGGAGAGGGTGAAAGAGTGAAATTTTCAGGATTTCCTCCAGAATCAGAGTCAAAAACAGAGCTGTGGGGTTTTCACTATGAGAGAGGATGAGGATATCCCTTATTCTCTTTTTTCCACCCCCCTGGAACTTAACAACTCCAGAAAAGGAAACAAACAAAAGAAAAAGTGAACATCTGTAAGGAAAAAGTGCTCACAACAAGAAAATAAAATAAAGTCTCCCTGCAGAGATGTTAATTTTTCCTCCTGTTGATGATGACAGTCAAGATGGCATTTGGGGGAGGATGAGAGAGTGCTATAATATTCTATAATGTAAGGTGAGTCTAAAGCCAGGCAGTGACTCTTCTCTGTGAGAATGAGATGCTTGAGATGCACAGTTTTGTTTCACTCTCTAATTTCTTCATGAGCACTTGCACCCTTAAAGAAAGGTATTGAATGGCAAAAGCTAACTGTCATTCATAAATCACAGATCTCAGAGGGAACTTGTCTCCAGCTAACAGTGGATGCAGGGATTTCATGCCTGCTATTTTCATCACCTCAGTGCAGAACTGCAGGTGTCCCTCAGGTTGGCTTTTCTCCAGGAAATGGAACCTGGTTTCCCAGGAAGTGCTCAGATCTGGAGCTGTCTAGAAGTGAGGTGAAGGGCTATTTCCCTAAGCTGCAGTCATTATTACGTCTAAGTTGATTTCCAACTCCACTGTTAATATGATTTGTGCTCGGCCCAGCAGTATTACAGTACCTTTATAAGAGGTTGCATGGCGTTTCCATGACAGCCAGAAGAGGTAGGGATGGAAAATGCCATTTGAGATAGCCCAGAAGTGTTTGATTGATACAAGACATAAGGTCAGAAGCTTTAAGTAGCAAACTCCAGTAACACTCAGTCTGATTTGCTTTTAAAAGTGAAGTTTACAAGTAGTAGCAGGTCATTTTTTAACAGATTTTAACCAAAGGAGATAAAATATAAAGATACTGTTAATTTTACCTCAAACAGTTCTTGGACAAGTAACAGTGACCTCAGTGACTGAAACACTAATCTCCATGGCAATTTATAGTGGCTGCTCACACCTACACTCAAATTTTAGACCATAACAAAGGGTGATATATGAAGCAGCTTATACATAACTCCATTTCAGAACTGCTCCTTTACTTCGAACAGCTTTAACTACTGATCTTCCAGCTTTCATTTCTAACCTTGAAGACTGTTACATTCATAAATGGAACAGGCACTGCTCATTTCAAGATAACCTCAGCAATCCATCATCTTCATGTCATTTGATCTCCCAGGACTACAATTTTCAAAAAGTGTTCTCAAAATGTAAAACTACCTACAAGTAAGAACTGCAGCATGCATGTAAAATTTTTGTAATATTCTATCAAGACTAACCACAGAGCCTCCTGATTTAATATAGAACATCCTAGAATATCTTGCATCTTCTGCCTTATCTGAAAGAAATTTATTTCCCACAGAGCAGTGCAGCACTGAGTAAAAGACAGTAAGAGGAAGAGAACCTACACAAAAATGGTGAATATGAAAGAAATGGAAGAAAAAAATAAATTTCAAAGCTGTTTGCAACAAGCTTATATAAGAAGCATAAAACTTTTCTAAAACAGCACGATACTCTCCAATCTTTTTTCTGATGATTGGTGATAATAAAAACCACCTGTGATACTCAGCTGACAGGCAGAAAAACCCACCTGCCCTGAGGAAAGTAGGCAAACAGAATTTGGCATAACCACAGAGAGGTGTTATTCTCAGATGTGAGTATAAAATGAAGGTGACTTATTATTAATGACCAGCTTTTGTGTGACTGACACATCTCCAACTGAAAAACATCTTTCATCTCAGAATGAAGGAGGGAACTGTTCTCTCATCTTCTCTCCTATTATTCTTGTCCAGTGTTTCTGCTCAGGTAGCAACAGAGGAGAAGATTTAACACAGGCCCTTCGTATAGTGAATCTTCATCTTTCTGCAGTGAAGATCTGCTTTCCCACAGGTGTTCCCCAGTTAGCTCTTCCTAGAGCTGTGTTTTCTTTCACTACTTTTCTTTTACTGAGAGGAAAGGTCAGGGGAAAAAAAAAGAAAAGTTATACTTGATATCACTCCAGAATTTTCCTGTGTGGAAATCATTAGGTAAAAGCTGTTTGCAATCAGAGTGGATGCCTTTAGAGGATGGGGATTGGATCCGGATGCCTTCTATCCTCTTTGGTTAGTACCCATTAGCCATATTTCACTACTGTTTAAGCTACTATCAGGTATCCAGATGTACATCTTTTCTTTTGATTCAACCTTCTGAACTCCCCTGTTATAGGAAGAGGAGCAGACATTTTAGTTAGGTACAAACCAGTAGGAAAAAGCCCTCATGTTCCAGTCACAGCTTCTGATGCTGCTGGTGTGTATGCTGCAGAACCTCAGGACTAGTTCATTTGCAACTCAATAAAGCTTTTTTAGTAGGCACAGTTTCCTGAGGAAGAACGTTAAAACTGAAATAAATATCTTTAAATCTGAGGAAATACCTATATTATTTTGGATATCTCTATAGTTTCTTTTACATTACAGCAATATTCATGCACGTGTATATGAAAAAAAACCCCTCAATATACATAGTCTAAGCAGATGTTCATTTATAGCTTGGGCATATGCCTCAAACTAGATAATCCAGCTTAAGAAAAGGGCACTGGGAAAGCTGATAGTATGGTGACAAACACAAAATACTTCTTCACATCCTGCCAAATATTCATTTCCCTTCAAAAGGAAATTAATATTAGAGGAAAAAAAATACTCAGCTGTGATTGGAACAGATACATCATCAAAAGCACAAGTGATGTGCAACTCTTGATATGAATGCACCCTATCAAATCTCTCCCAGATGTCAAGTGAATGTAGAATCAAGCAGCGTATTGTCCACTCTGAGGTAATGCTCATAAAGCTCCACATTTTATAGAGTCATAGAGCATTTTGTGTAGGAAGGCACTTTAAATTTCCCCTAGTTCTACCTCCTCTGCCACAGGGAACCTTCCACTAGATGAGGTTGCTCAAAGCCCCATCCATCATGGCCTTGTACACTTCCAGGGGTGGGGCATCCACAGCTTCTCTGGGAAGTCTCACTACCCTTGCACTAGGGAATTTATTCCTTGCCTCCAACGTAAACCTTCTCTCAGTTTAAAGCTATTGTCCCTTGTCTTAGCCCCACATGCTTTTGTAAAACATCCCTCTCCAGCTTTCTTGAAGGGTCCCTTCAGGTACTGGAGGGCAGCTTTAAGGTCTCACTGGAGCCTTCTCTTCTTCAGGCTGAACAGCCCCAAATCTCTCAGCCTGTCTTCACAGGAGCAGTGTTTCAGCCCCCAGATCATCTTCATGGCCCTGCTCTAGACTCAAACTCGCTGTTTTGGGCATCATCAGCATCATGTCCTTTTGATTTTCTTTTTTTCTGAGAAGTGAAAGAACACCAATAGACCTAGAATACTATCCTGCAAATTAAAGCAGATACACAGATTTTCTACCTTATGTGGAGCAGAAGGGGGCCTGGACCTGTGTCAGGTCTGAACTCTGCCAGCAGTCCCCTAGGGGACCAAAACTGAATAGACTTCATTTGTCTGACAAGAAAGGACTTCATTTTGGAGAGACTTTTCAAGGCTTCTGTCCAGGAGAGTTATGGAAAAAAAATGGTACAATGTTCAATTGTAATTGTCATTTTTTTCTGATACATCAGCTAAATGTCTGGTATATCATTATAGCTCCTAGCACATCTCATCCAAACTTTGCCTCTCCTCTCCAATTTAACAATACCTCCTTTTTAGTAATCACAGTTAAAAACACTGAATGGGAAGAGCCCATTTTTGAGTTTGCAAACATAAGCAGCCAAGGAGGACTTTGTGGAGGGAAAAAAAAGAAAAAAGTGTTTGTTGGTGTTTCTTAATCAGCAGAAAAGGAGCAGCTGTCAGCCTGCCGGAATTCAGAATTTAGATGAGCTATGAGGCCACACTTCTGCTACCCCACATCTGGCTTGGAAACAAAGAACAACCTGTCTTTGGTTGCTCTCATCTTGTAAGTACAACTATCGCATAGGTAATTAACACTCCATGATAAGGGCTTAGTTTTGCATATCTTCATTTCTACTGGCTCTTCCACAATGTAAGTCTTCTTCCCACTTTCAATTAAAACAAAGGCTATGTAGAGGAAAGGAAACTTGAATTTGTTCTGATGTTGAGGGGAAGTGAGGTAAATTTACTCTTTCAGTTCATTTCATGGAGAGCACACCAGGATACATAATACTTTAAATGTATTTTTTAATCTTATGCTTAAAAGGGGAAGACTACTTCTTCCCTTCTTCTCTAAAGTGTTTAGAGATTAACTCTTTGTGAAGCACATGGTAACTAGCGGCAGTATTTTTAAGATATCATAGAAACATAGAATGGCCTGAGTTGAAAGGGATCTTAAAAATCACCCAGGTCCAACACTCTTGCCATGGTCAGGGACACCTTTCATTAAGTTGCTCAGAGCTCCATCCAACCTGTCCCTAAACACTTCCAGGGATGGGGCAGCCACAGATTCGCTGGGCACCCTGTTCCAGCACATCATCATCATCACAGTAAATGCTTTTTTTCCTGATATCTAATCTAAATCTACTCTCTTTCCCTTTGAAGCCATTAACCCTTGTCCTGTCACATATGGGTGTTATATGAGGGGTTTTATTTCAATATTAGTATTATTTTATATTAGCATAAAGCAGTATTATTTGATGGTTTATATAATGTGAGTTCATTTGTGCTGTCTATAAAGTGGTGAGTTGAGATTCATCCCCACAGGGGAATGAAATTTCTCTTACTCTTTGTTCATCTACAAGAAGTTCCAGGCAGAAGTCACTCAGCACTGCTGGGTACAGGCTCTGTGGTGAGTACTGGGCTTCATGGGCAGCAGAGGGGACAGACTCTTGTCCTCTGTAGCTTGAACAACACACATGGTCAAGACAACTTGAACTTTCACAATTTTAGCCTGTGAACTCATCACGAACCACGGATTTTTGAAACCTTACAAAATCCAAAGTTGCAGTAAGAAGGACATTAAGGCAACACTGTCAATAAGATAAAGGAAAAAAAACATCATAAACCTGTGACTGTTCTATATTTTAACACTCATGACTGATTAATTTTTTCTTCTGTAATGTTAGGAATTGAACCCAAGTACATTACCTTACAATCTTGTAAACTGCTTTTTAACTCCTAGTAAGTGGACATTTTTCTAAGGTATTTTCACATAAAAATGCTTAGAAGAAGGAAAAAAAAATCCTAGTGAGACAGTTTAACTAAAGTTTGCATCTTTGTTTTATTTCAGTTTCAGTATTTCAGTCTTTTTCTGCTTAACTGTCAAGTGAAAGATAAGGCTGTCATCCTGTCTGGATAACAAAAGAAATACAATTTTCCTACACTGGCCTTGTGCCACTGTTAAAATTAAATTTGTCCAATACCAGTTAGCTGCAACAAACATTTTTATGGCAATAGTTGGTAACAGAAGTCTTTCTAGGGTTTTGTGTTGCTCCATTTCTCTGAAACAATGGGAAGAATTGACATTGTCTATTCACTGTAGAAGATAGGCTGTCAAGTAAAGCAAGACAAATGTGATGTCCTGACTGATTATTTCCTTAGATACTAAATCAATGAGCTTATTATCACAGCAATTACATTACTAATGTAAACAGATGCTATGTGTAGAAAACTGGTTAACAATAAGGTAGGCAGAGTGCAGGGTTTTATCTGTTACACAAAAAGAAATATTTGGAGTGTGTTATACTACAAATAACATTCAATCTTCAGTTCATATGTATCACTTAATTGAATATATGCTCTATCACATGATTTTACATATAAGAGAGATGTAGTGTAAAATGTACATAATTAAAGTTTTCCTTGTGTAGTCTTTATTGCAAACATTAATATTCTTATCTATATCAATCATTAATAAAATTCAGGGATTCTGAAATAAAAAAGAAGCACTGCAATTCTGCTCATGAATTAACTCTGCCAATTTTCTTAATGCAACTTTTTATTTAGTTTATAATGAAATCAAAGGGGGAAGAAAAGCAATATCCTTTACAATGGCTAAAATGAGTTTAATATAACTCAACTTGAATTTCCTATCTATTCTTTTACTTTATAAATAGTTATCTCTACATTTCTAAAGCCTTCTCAGTTCTGTAATTGTATATGTGCTTTAGATATATCTAATATGCATAAAATAAATCATTAAAAACACAACAGCATTTATAAAGATATGTCTTTTCAGCAGAAGGCAGTTTCTATCTATGAAACAATTCAATCAGCTCTAAAGCTTTCTGAATACAGGTGGGTATTCAGGATGTGTATTAATCCAAAAGAGTAATGAAGAATCAATGTAAATTGGTATGGGACTTCGAGAAGAAAGCACCATCCACCAGTATTTGAGCTAATGGCAGGACACTTCTGTGTTATACTGTGGTCTTCCAAGTCCAAAGGGTGGAAGGAGTCTAGCAAATACTAATAAAGAACTTATGGAGCTGGTCTAGATATAACAGAGATCATGCCAGAAAACAACTTGTCAGAAAACATTGTTTCATCAAGTGTAAAACTTTAAATGGGAATGCTGATCACAAAGCTCTCACTACAGAAAGTTTTGACTCCACTGTATGCAGTGAAAAGCTTCAGATTTCTTTTTCCCCCAAGCTGGATTAAAAATAAAGGGCAGATAACAAAGCCTATAATTTATCCTTTCATTATATTTTATTATATATATTGTAACAGTGAAAGAAGCAGTCAGATTTCTCCTTAGTTTACTATTTCATGAAAAAATTGACATGGTAAGGTTTCTGCTCATCATCATGTTAAATTAAACTGTAGTTTAATAACTCCAGTTGTTTTCTAAGGCCTTTTTCAAGCAGAAAGATCTTTTTCTGAGTTATTTTAGAAGGCTCTCTAGGCAAATTGTGTTCACTCTTTCCTATAAAAATCTGAGTTCTAAACAAAAATAATCAAGAAAAGCAATATTTCCTCAAAGTTTAAGCAAACTATTAATTTGAACACCAAGAATGAGCCAGAAGTTCCTGAGCTGCAGCCACAGGACATGTTTCTCTGTGAGCATTGCAAGAGTTTGTTTTCATGAGATTTTTCAATGTCCTAACATGTTTGGAAGTAGATTGCTTAAGATGTTTCCATTCTTCAAATCCAGTATGTATTAAAGTACATGCACATGTACCAACAAGCTCAAAGTGCATTTTTTCTGGTCTGGCACTGGGTTGTGTTGTTCTGGAGAGCAAAGTCCTGTCACCTCTGCACCACTGAGGAGAGTGGGTGCAGCACAAACCTCAACAACACACTCAAACATCCGTTCACAGGCAGCATAAGATTTTTAGAACTTGTCCACCAACTGCCAGAATAAGTTTTCCCTGGAAGTCAGTCAAAACCATTTTTCCTTTGTGGAGACTGATTTGCATGACATATATCAGTCACAGCTGTTTATAGTCATATGTATATTTGTGCTAACTGTTATCATCTGGAATTTTTCTTTCAAAAATAAACCATTTCTGTTAAAGTTTAAAAAATCTCTTGGTGAAGAAAAGATAGAGATCAAGTAGAAGGTGTTGATAAATTTCAGTCTTTTTCTGGAATATCTAATACAGAATTAAATAGCCTTAAATGTACAAATAAGGAAAATTACAAATGTACTTATTTTTAGTAATAAAAAAAACAACTACTCCGTACTTCTTTGAAAATTTCAGGGAAGTTTCAGCTGAAAGACTTCATCAAAGTTTACTTAGAGACTGCTCTCAATTAAAGAGAAAATAATTATCAGAAGTTCAAAATTCATTAAGATTTCTCTATGTAATAAATGAATCTTCTACAATATAATTTGCATTTATTACATGTGACAGATACAGTGCAGTTGTACCTCTTCTAATATCTGTTAGGTTTGGTACACAACATTGGTCACTGTCTTCAGAGAATTTCTCTCCCTCCTGCCAGATTTAATTCTGCTGCCTTTGAAATACTTGAACAAAACAGTCCCTTTTTAAGGACAATTTTTCATGAAAAGTAATATGTCTCTGCTTAAAATCACAGACTAGGCATATCATTAGTTACAGTGTCTGTTCTTTGTGAACTGAATACCTCATTGGCTTCCCATGCATTGGTTTCTACTGCTGAGTTTCATTGCTCATCCAAAAGACCTGTCAAGAAGATGAGTCTTCAGTTCCCCAGTTTACTCAGAAAATAATTATAAATTTGGCTCAGATAATTCGATAAATATTGTTGAAATATTTCAACAACTTTTTTTTAATTAAGTGTAAATTGAAGTGAAAGTCTTATGAGAGGGGTGTCAAACTCATGTTTTCTCTTTTCTGGAATTTTTGAAGTCTTGAGGAAAATGTTCTGGACATGAGTTTATCAGGTAAAAATAAAGGTAAAGAACAATTCAAAAAGAAATTTTTATAGTCACTAGTAGTCATTATTCCAGTTTTCCACGTCCATATTTCAGAATCCATTCATTTCTGATATTGTTATAGAGGTTTCAATATGCTGTAACTTCATAACTTTATTTTAATTTCAAGTGACATAAATTATTCTGTGAGAACAAACTGAGACCAATTAGTTTTTCCATATTCAGCAATTATGGAATCTCTGTTTCTGTGTTTTCTTAATATATATTCACTTTACTAATTAAATGTGTTAGAATCTTTATGCTAAAAATATTAAAATTTTAAAAATCCTTTTGAAAATCCATCTTTTTTATGCCTCTCATGAAAAGATATCACATTTTGCCGATGCAGTTGGGTGATATTTTTTAAGAAATGGCAGTACGTATTTATTACTTCTATAAATGGTTAATAAATAAGATAAAGGTTTTTAGTTTTGAGGTTTTAATTTCTTTTAAAATCATGTATTATTACATTGAACATAATAAATCAAATTGTTTGCTATCTCATCCACTGTCCAAGCAGTTCTATTGATCGGTGATGGATGAGTCCCCAAATTGCCTACTGTGTGCTCTATTCATGCTCACTGCATTGCTTGTTTTAGCTAAGCTTATTGTGAGACATAAAAAAAAAACCCAAAAAAACCAAAAAGTAAGAACAGCAAAGCTGCAGGTGTGGAAAAATTAAGATTTGCCAAGGAAGGTCATTGCTTTAGATAGGCTGCACAGCTCTGAAATGCTCTAGAGATTGACTTAAGGTGTGAGACATCTGCCTTTCATTTTCCTACTGTATCTTAACTGAGACAATTGCAAATCAAAAACTAGAGGTCTTTTAGAAGTTGGATCACGTACTGAGGACCAAAAGGAAATTTTAAGTTGACTCAGCAACAATGATAAACATATAGAAAGAGGATATTCTTTCCTCTCTTTTTTTATTGTACATATGTTCCTCAACAAAGTATTCATAAAAACATACAGAAGTCCATTTCCTCATGGCTGGCTTTCTACTTTGTTCTTTGACACTCTCCCAAAGGCTCATCACCACTCATGACATTGAAACCTTGGTGCAGCACTGAATGCTCTTTGGGCTCAGAGAAGACACAGCAGGTCCTATAAATGAGGCAGAGCTGAGCAGTGTTTAAATAAATTTTGCTTACTGCTGTGCATAACATAATAATAGAGAATTGTCAGAGAAGCCAATTTTGAAGTGTGGCTTCAAGAGAGTTAACACAGGTTTCACCTTGCCCTAAAGAAGAATTCCATTCCAACTTTTAAAAGGACAGAACCTATAAAATAAAACTGATTAAATAATATCATCTCCTTATTTTTTCTTTGGTCAGCAAAAATGGGCTTCTCCATTATGCTCACAACTGGGGGAAACAACAGTTGTTTCCATCGACACATATGCAGGCATCCAAAAAAAGGAAATAAGGTAGTGTCTTTTTTCTAGGATATTTTTCAGTTATTGGAAAAGACACATCTTCAGAGCCAAATGCTCTGAAACATGAGATTTGGAATGTAACTGTATGAATCTTTGTTTAAATATGTGGTGTCTGAAATAAAAATTTTAAAAAATATATATAGATAACCCATCTTCTTTTTTTTTTTTCTTTTTTTTTTTTTTCCCCAGAAGGTCTTAATTTAAAAGAAAGTAGCGACAGCTCATCACTTCTAGAAATTTGGCTACTAATACATTCTTAATACAGATTTTAGGAACTAGAACCTGTCTTCTACCAGTCTTTTACTTTGTCACTGTTATTTGCCCCTTTAGAATCTTAAGCAACTGGATTTAAACTTGCAATTGATTTAAGGTAGAACTTTGACACAGTATTCCTTCACTCCAGCATATTTTGGACATGGAAATTATCTATGCACTTTTCAACAGTACCTGACTGCAAGGAAAAGGAGAAAATAATCCAGAGAACTTGAAGCACTTGAAAGGAAAACATAAAAATGTAACTATGAGAAAACTCATTAAAATCACTTAGAAGTTTGGAATACCAATGGCAGTAATGAAGCATGGAGGGGCTAAAATCATGTGAGAGTGGTCAAAGTTTTGTATGACTTAAAATTCATCACTGTCAGATTTTCAGATTGTTTTACATTTGTTTAAATACTTTCTCAAGGATCTCACCATCCCAGGCACTCAGCCAGTATAAAACACATGAAAGTTTGTTATAAATTAGCATAATTAAATTCTCTTGCATCATACAGAGATACATATTTGCTTGTAAAAAAATACAGAAAAATAAAAGAAAAATTTAGAAAAATATCATCAGTTTTTCATTTAGATGGCATTTTCATTTTTAAAAGATTTTAAAAAGCTTTTTTAAATTTTAAATGCTTTAAAAGTTTAAAAAAGTACAGTGTTTAGAAACTATAGTCAATGATCCACATGTAACACAATTCAATTTTCATGTCACATATACAGTAAGAAAAAAATCATTATAATATCGTACCACATTTAGAAAAATACAGAATGAAAGTCAGAAATCCCCAAGTCTCACATCTGCCACTGTAGTTCTAGCTTACACATTTGAATATCTTACATTTTATATTTGAGTATCTCATCCACTGCCATTGACAGCTTCAGGAGAGATTTGACTCCTATTCCTGCCTTCTACCTTTGCTCCAGCAAAAGGCAAACACAGAAAAATAATCACTGGATGCTCATAGAGGCATAGCCACAAGCAGTGAAAGCCATTTAAAAAGACAGCCATAACAAAGTATTTCCTATTGTACTTCAGAATCCAGGCAAGACATATAAGCACTAGCTCAGGGAACAGTGTTGCCTGGATTCCAAACTTTGCCTTGTCCAAGCCTAGATTACCAGCAAAGCCACTGTTCACTTTCAACAGCAACCAAAAGATGTTCACATTCAACCCAGTGACCCTCTGATGACTATTAGTTCTAAAGACAGGACTGACAATGTGGAATTTTTTCCCAGGCTGGCCAGATCCTTGCTTTGTACAACTTTCTTTGAGCCACTGATTTGCTAAGGTGAAATAGTTCTTTCTTAAAAACATAGCCTTGATTTTTTATAGATCAAGTATTTTGGACAACTGCTTTTGAAGGAGACATTGAATCAGAACTGGGAAAAATTCTTATATTTTTATGTTATTGAAAAATTAATTCCACTATGTAACCTCTAACAGCTAAGTTTAACCATGCACAGATGCAGCTGCTACTAAAACAAGGAGCAGAATTCATTCCAGATAGTCATTATGCTAGGTCTTTGAAGGTTACAGAGGAAATGAGTGTAGAGCTTCTAATAAAGCATTTACCAGCCAATTATGAATTTGTGTGCATTTCTAGACTAGGAAGACTGGCTACTAAACTAAGACATTCAAAAGAGCTCAATAGCATTATGTATACATAAAAATAACATGAAATTCCTGCTTTTACCACAGTATTATACATTTGTGTTTTATATTTGACATGGTAAAGTTGTACATGAAAAGGTATACTCTGCTGTGTTTCCCAGAAAGGATTGGTTTTGCCACTCAGGGATGCATTATTTATTTATTGAACAGGAGAAGAGCTACCTGAAACTGTGACTTTCTCTAATTATCTGTCTTTGCTACCATTGAGTAGGCACTGGACAAATGATACTGCCCTCTTTGAAATCAGCACAGAGGCTAATTTACAGATACTTCTAAGAGATGTGGGGAAATGATCTTAAATTAACATCTTTGTTGACTACTCAGAGCACTCTGAAGAGAGTTATCTGAAACCTGAAGCTAGGAGCACCTGTTGCAGTGTCATGTGCATTCTGCATACTCATTTCTGTCCCAGACTGCTGAAACACAGAATATTAAGATCAACAAAAAAAGTCATTACCAAAATGATTTTGGATTTCTATGGCCTTTGTCTACAGTCAGAAACAGCGAGTTGCTGTGCAAAGTAACAGCAGTACCAGAAAGCACCTATGCCTTGTACTGGCTGCTTGTACCCGTGACCAGCCCCATACCACTGAATTAGTGGTATGAATATATCTTCGAGACACACATAGTGTGATTAATA
Organism: Parus major; assembly: GCF_001522545.3. Lineage (NCBI taxonomy): Eukaryota > Metazoa > Chordata > Aves > Passeriformes > Paridae > Parus > Parus major. The sequence continues at coordinate 89,221,886 of NC_031769.1, forward strand.
TTCACAAATTTTTTGAAAGAGATGGAACAAAACTGAGGTCCTAACCTGAGACACAGTTTTTCTAACTTTACCAGCCTGGAAAAGAAACTTGCTCTGTGTTAATCTTGTATCTAAAGTCTCAAGGAAGGAATGTATATAAGGATTTAATTTTTTCCACATTGCATTCTTCAAGTATGCTTAAACAAGAAACAAAACATCACACATTTCAATTACTAAAAAATACACAAGAATGAAGTGACCTGTTTTATAGCCTTTTATACATTTTATAAACAACACATAAGTATTATACCATTTCCTTGCCCTTAATACCCTTTATTGTCTTGATTCTGTCTCCTCTATTTTTTAAAGCCAAAATCAAAATGTTTTGTTGTGTTGATCTTATTTTCATTGTAATTTACTTTCAAGCTGATTTTGAAAGCTGTTTTAAAGTTCTAACTTAAGTGAAAAAGCAGCTACTACACAATAAAATCCTTGGGAAGAAATGTGATTTATGCAGATGAGTTTGTTAACAAAATTTACACATAAATGAGAACATTTTTTTCCATTCCGGTTGCTATTACAAAGAAACACTGAGAAGTAAATTATCTGTAGAAGAGTACAAGATAAAAAATGTATTAAAAGCTGTAAGAACGAAATTGAAATGTCAAACATAGTTACTTATAAAAAACAGGTGATGGACTCATTGTAAGCTACCTATTAAAAAGAGTAATCAAAGTGAGCTAAAATGATTTTAGTTCTCCCACTAAACTTGTGGCTCAAATTCTCCACAGGTTTATTGCCTGTTTGCAGTTTCATTCACTCCTAGGTAGTGCAGGCTTTCTGAAAGTTAAGACTATATATGATAAGGCTCTATTACTCACATACATAACATTTAAATTCTGCTACAGGATTTCACAAAATCCTAATAAATGCTTCTTGGCACAAAGATTTTATGCATTCCATAACCAAGATGCTCTGCAAAAGAAAGAGATGTGGCGTAAATACAGGTTTTCAAGCTGTAAAAAGGCCGTGAAGCCAAAACTGAGACAAGGTCATTGTGACCAAGGCTGCTCCTGGCTGCAGGGCACATTTTCCTCAGGAATCCCCCCCCCTCAAACCCTCATCTCATTTCTGTCCTCCAGTCCCACCACCCCTGGTTGCCTTCTGGTGGGGTGGTGACGCCTCCTGCCCGGGACCTGGGGTCCAGGGACAATGGGGCCAGGAGCACAAAGCATAACGCTGTGACCAAAGTCTCCTCACTGTCAGGCCTTTTCAAGCTGATGGGAAGTACGGCCACTTGAGCTGGACATGGCTGGCTTGTCAGTTCCTGACAACAAACTGTGTTTGGTACGCAGTGCATTCATGGGCAGGGTCGTGCTTTTGTCCAGAGCCATGCCGACTTTCCCCAGGTTGGTTTCTGGCTTTTGCATACGGGCAATGGTGTTGAGAAGTCCACCCAAGCAGAAAGGGCCCCCCTGGCTGGTGATTTCTCACATTTAATTACTTGATTTTCTTTTCCTGCAGTCAGGAAGAAAATGGAATTACATCACGCCCCATGTAGCCTTGGAAAGGGACCAATTGTTTCTAATAGAGCCGCTGGCGGCAGGCACAATACATGTGCTCCTTGTTTCGTGTCGAATATTAGATTGTCCAAACAAGTCTGAGTACTCCTGCTCGGAGGATCCTCAATAGGGAACAAAGGGGATCAGGCTTCTCCTGTGTCACTTCCTGCACCCCACAAAAAGAAAATCTTTATTTAGGCGCACTTCACCCTTTTTTGCACTTTCCAAGCATCTTCTGAGACTCAGAGATTGGTTTGGAGAGTAATAGTTTCCTACATGGAATTAGTGAGCTGATGCTTTATTCTGCTGATCAGTAATTAGTTAAATGAATGCTTCTTCCACTTCACATAACTGCAGACATGTCTGGTTGTAAATTTGCAGTTACCAAGAAGTATGTGACACTTGGCCCTGGGACTGTACAGTAATGACAATTTTTTCAATTATGTACATTTTCCACAGGCACGCAGATTATGTTACAGATCTTGTGCAGTTGCTCCACTACATTTATGTTTAAAACACACAAACAAACAAACAAACAAACAAATAGAAAAGTCTCAAGGATTTCCAGATTTAATCAGACCAGTGATGCAAAGCAGTCAGTACAGGGTCTCTAGTGGCAGTGTATGGAAAACAAACAAACAAACAAATAGAAAAGTCTCAAGGATTTCCAGATTTAATCAGACCAGTGATGCAAAGCAGTCAGTACAGGGTCTCTAGTGGCAGTGTATGGAGGATGGGTACAGAGGAGCACGGGTACATAGAGTAATACCTCTCCAGAATACAGCATACATGTCAAAAAAGTAGTACTGCCCTAGAATACCCTCTCCCCTTGCCGCAATTTGTGGCTAAACAACTTTGTGAATCAGAGTATTTAAGAGATTTGGATGGACTTCTGTCCTACCAATCTTGGCATTACTGACAGGCTCAGTCCTTGAACAAAATATCTAAAACCATTTTCCAATCACATCTCAATCAGGCAAGATGCGTGCCTGAGAATTACCTGGGTACACCTTTCTTCCCAGCACATGTTCACTTGCATGCCTTTCAAAATTGATGTTCAGTGCCCATGTTTCTAAACAGGTATTCAAAGTCTTAGATGAAGTTATTTCTTCCAGGTGCTAAAAAATATGCCTAGTTCTAAAACAAGGTTTTCCTAAGTAAGCATTTCCAACTAATCTACCTATGGGAAAAATGCAGGCAAAACCTGTTTCTGTTAAATGCTAGGGATGGGGGTCACTATTATATGTACCCATGTTAAAAAACTCTGCTATCAATATCAATCTCTGTGAGTGAATTGTGGAGATGAGAGTTGCTCTTTCCTAATGTATGAGGACAGTAGATCATGGAGTCACACTACACCAAGAAGCAGGACTAGAATGCAATTATGATCAACTTGAGGGTACAGAGGAACATTTATAGCACACAGACTTCAGCAGGGAGTATCATCAAGATTGGATGTAAGGAACAGTAGATGGTATTAGATGGTGTTATACCTGAAATAAAAATTACTGGACCAGCACTGCTCCCCAGATGATTCTGTAGATGAGTTTATCATATCAGAGAACTCCTTATTGCTACTAATGACATGAATGCATAAATGCTGTATTATCTGTTATTTATCCCAAACAACAGATCTCTAGGACTGACAATGTCTACACAGATACATTGTGTCCCTGTAACAAGAGAGGCAGGAATCTCCAAGCTTTCACTGAGAACTTTTGGATTCAATATTAATGAACAATGCAATGTGAGTCCATATGGCTGGTAAGGCCTGAGCTGGAATTCATAGGACATCAGTCAGTGTACTGCAGGAGTCAGGTCTTATATATATTTTAAAATAGAGTTTGTTTCAATGGTGTATTAAGCCACTGATGTCAATAATGAAAGAGAAGCGACAGATGTGCCTGTGCAGATCAACTAAGCTTTTTTAATGTTTTTAAATTATTTGTTCTGTTGTAGACCTACATTACCTAACAAAAGAAAAATAGATTTGACTGGTATACATTCTAATTAGTTATACTAAATTTAGTCAAAAGTAGGAGTTTCTCTTTCATGCATGTCTTTTGATATGTTTTTTAATGTGTTTATTCTGAACTGGAATAAAACAATATATTTTGATGTTTCCAAACCAGTGGCTGCTTTTTGTCACAACAATAAAATATCAAATTTACAAAATAACAATTCTCTAGAAGAACAGAAAACAGGAAAAAAAAAGCACATTAAAAGAAATTTTACAGGAATTCATGACAAAGTAGGCTTAACACATAAAGTGCATTTGCCAAAACCAGATGTTTTTTCTGGGAAAAAAAAATATTAAAAAAGAAAAGAAGAAATTTATTTTCTGGTAGCTTGTCAGTCAGGGCAAGAAATCCCAACAGGTAAAACATAGAAGGCTGAAAAGAGAAGACAGAAACTGCTATACTTCAAATTGTGCCTCCACTCCTGGGTTCCCACAATGCAGTCATTTATAGATGCATCCACCAAAAATATACACAAAACCAGGCAGAGTGGTAGAGTAATGGAGATGGATGACTGCACAGCCACTCTTGGCAGCTGAGGCCAAGACTGAAGGTATAAATGTCAGAATATTGCCCCATGGCCATGGTCTGTCTAAAACTAGGACACAGATAAGAAAGCTGGGTGAATACAATGTACAAGCTGTAAGTGTCACTGTTAGTGGGCAATTGACTATCCTAGTACAAGTTAACATTCAATGCTGTCTGTAGAGGTTCAATAACCCATAGCTTCTAAAGGTTCAGTTTAGGATATGGCACTTCACCATGTCTTAAAGAGGAAATCTGTTGAATACAGTGGGTAAATCCTGCAAAAAGGAATAGTGACTGTCCAAAAGTGATGAGACAACAGTCTAGGGAAAGGATGGAGATAGATAACTCCTGCCCAGTGTGGCAGATGAAAGACCAAAGACGTTCTCCCAGAATTAAGGTGAGTGCTAGGCGAGCTGGAGAGTTCCTTGATGTGAGAACTCATTAAAATTTGCCATAGCTGCTCTCTCTACAAGCCTGTTCAGTTAGGAGCAGCTAAGATGCAATTATATATATCCTGTGGATGGGTTCTCTGTATCAACTCATAATCAGTTACTGGTGTCTCCTTGATTTTGACAACTCCTTCAGCTCAAACAGTCCCAACCAACCATCTAGTCATCTTATCAAGGCTAAATTTGTTCCTTAATTGCATTTACTCTGATTAATTTAAATTGATTTCTGTGACAGAGGTTTTTCATTGTTCTGAAATACCACTAAAATCCAAAAGTTGTACTTAAAAATCCAGTGTTGAGTTTGTCACATACCTGGCAGTATTATCTGAGCCTCAGAGATATAAAAATTGTTGTCTTTACATGTGAAAATTTCCCACAATGGTATTAAACATAATATTGTTTTAACATCTATATTGTAAGTCATGATTTAGACAATTTTCTGTGGCCCCTTAAGTGTTATTTTCACAGTAAAGTATGACTTTGAAACAACAGCAAAGGGCACGGTGTTTTCCTGGCATTTACAGTAAAGGTGAAATTGATATGTTTGAAATGCCACAAGAAAACACAGATACTGGGCTCAACACCTAAGGAAGCCTACACATCCCAAACTGACAAAGGTAACATCAGCATGGAGCTTGAACTATATATTCAAACTATATTTGCTGGCTACTTGCTTTAGACAGCACTGCTTTCCCATGGTCACAGAACTCTGCCTGTATTTTGATTCAGCATTCATATGTAAAGAACATTTGTTAATTGTCCATTTTAACACACAGTGAAATGCGTGAGATCAACGCAACTGAAAACTTAGAGCCAGTTACACATGTATCAAGTGGATGCATTGAAAAGGCAACTTCAAAATTGAGGGATTGTTTTAAGTGGTTAAAACCAATGCTCTAAGCCAACTTTGTTGCTAAAAAGCTGCAGAGGTTTAAAACAGAAATAACACATTCTTAGCCTGTTTGCATTTCCTATTCAAAGAGCTTGTTCATCTTTAATCTTAACTCTTTATCTCCAGAACTCTGAATGGGGGAAAAAGACAGAGACTATACCAGAATCCTTTGCTCTATCAACAGATACATGGGAATTAGAAAATAACCCTCTGCTCATTTGCCAATAGCCTTTGCAAGTCACCTAATTAGATGATTAAGTCATTAAAGGGATATGCACATCTGAAAAGCCTCTAGTCAGCCTCTGAAATCAGAGGAGATAAAGACAAGACTCATTTCTTTTTTCTCTTACACTGAAAAGGTAATTAATCCATTTAACTCTGCCTAGAACTGCTTTTCTGTAGCAAAAAGGAGAGACTGAAGCAGGATAGCTTTTCAGAAACACTCTTTGAAACACCAGAATGACAAATGTCTCTTTCTTTTGCATGCCACATGAAGAGGCTAAGCTTAGCCTCCAGTGGTCAAAATTATTTAGACAAGAGATCAGCAGCAGTGTGTGTAATTCTGACTTTGGTATTTGGGACGTTACTGACTACCTGCTAATTTGACTTTTTTGTAACTCAGTGTAAAGTCACTCTCCAGAGCAGCATGTAAGGCTGGTAACTAAAATTCTGAAGAGTAAATTATTTAGCATCATTCATCTTCTCCTACAGAGGCTTCCCAGAGTCATTCTTGGGTGCATGTCACCTGCAGGATAGGAGCTGACTTCCAAACAATAACAACAATGTGCTGTGATTTCCAGGCTTTCTCTATAAAGTGGAAGTAGTGTGTTGGAAATTACATACAAACATGGGCTGCCCTAGCAACTAAGCTCCACATTTCAAACTGCCAACTACACTGCGGATAAACCAGTGCTCCAACACTAATTGTTAAGGTCTCCATCTGTGTAAGGTTTCAGGCTTAATTTCTGTGAACACATTTTGATATTTTCAGTATAACACAACTATGAAGAAATAAAGGTCAGCAGTAAGGAATAAAGCTCAGGAAAAGCTTAATCTACAATGCTGTTGTCAGTATTCATCAGATCAGAGAGCACAGCCCACGTTGCAATAGCTCAGCCTCATCACTTCAGTGATGTGAGAGGATCTGAACATAGGTGACAGTGGACAGAGGTCCCACACTCCTCTTTGCAATTCCTCTCTCTAGAATTAAATTGGTGAATGAGGTAAAGAAAGAAAGATTAGTACTCTGAGCTTAAAACAAGAAATTGTTTACTCTGCTTCACCACTCTAGAATTTTTCTTGGGTCTGGCTACAGGAATCCTAGCAACATTATACAGAAAAAAGCAATGTCAAACATATTACTATAACTAACTGCCGTTGTTGTTCTAAAATCTTTATGTTTTGACATCTTTATGTCAAAACAATTCCTAGTTTTGAGCCACATTTGCAGTAAAATTCAGGTATGCTCACACAGTTTTTGTACTTTCAGTGCTGTAAGTTAAATTAGAACATTGTGTGATTTCCACAATAATTTTTTTAAAGAGTGAGCATTGATCTATTACCTGTTATTCTACTGTGTGTAAACCTCACAGTGATTCAATATTGTGTCCGAAGAAGTCAGAGTAATCATTCTGATATTTAGTACACCTTCCAGTGCACATTTTAATAGCATGTTTTGGCTGAAATTTTCAGTGATGTCACAGAGACCAAAAACCTGATGTATGGACAGACAACACTTTTCAAGTTTTGTGACCAGATTATTGTGATGTGTCTGCATAGACATATATTTTCTTGGGTGGAAGGGTGCAAAAAATGAATCTAAGTCTTCACAAAATACCATAGATCCTTAAAAATCCTTGAATTGTCAAAGAAGTTCAAATATTTAATTTAAGAGTCCATTGACACATTGATATCAAATAGATATGCTGCCAGGATATGTTCCTTTAGGCAAAACGATTATCAGCCTTCCTTAGTTGACAGCAATTTAATAATAATACCAATATGAATTATTAATTTCTAACAATACTATAAATACATTGAAAATTTCTTGTCAACCCTTGCCTAGAAGGCCACAAATTAATCTTCCCGCAGATAAGATGAAATATAGCTCTTAAGCCATTATTTTTCTCTGAAAAATGGAAATGGATGAAAAAGCATTGACTTAGCAAATGTGTTTTTATTTTATTCATCATTCAATAGTTTGTGCTCACTTAAATCCTTATAATAACTTTGCGTTATTGTATTTATATTTGAGACACACAAAAGCAAATACCTATTTCTCACCTTCTATGATGAGAATAGTTTTTTTCTGTCCCACACTAACTAATGGGATTCTGTATTATAAAATAATTTTAATTTTAAATATAAAAAGGGAACAAAAAGGCAACAAAGTATGTGTCTTGAGGCTGTCCTGGCCTAGTAATTTTCTAGTTTCTCAAACTAGTGTTTTTTCCCTAGTTTCTTAAAAAAAATAACATGTACAGGAATGGCCAGGTCAAAATACTAAGTAGATCAAAAGACATTGTGGGATATTCCAAATGTAAGGTGTGTAACAGGCAAAAACTAATCTGTATGTAAGTTCATTACAGTATGAGAAAATAGAAAACAACAGTAATGAAAACTGTTTTTAACTATCTAAGCCATTCTTTTGAATTCTAATTTGATATATCGACATTATTTCTCTCATTATACAAAAAAGGATGACATATTATTTCATATCTCAGAATATTCTGGATTTGAAGGGAAGAGGGACAAAGCTGAAAAACCTTAGGCTACCAACTCAGCCTTGAGCAAAAAAAAAAAAAAAAGACCAAAAAGACCCTGCCACTGTCTTGCTTGAGTGGCCCTTGAGAAATCCATGAATAAACATTTTTTTGCTCTTATTATACACAATATTTCCTTCCTTCCCTATCTCAATTTGCATTACATACTTTTGACTGAAGGCAATAACAACGATACCAGGAAAAGAAACACATGTCAAAGGACATCTAGATAGCAACCTCTCAGTGGTCGAAATCTTTCAAAGTGTAACTTGCAAATATAACTAGTATCATACCATAAGGCAAGCTAGCTCAAGCTATCAGTTAAGATATTTGGTATCTTGGTGAAAACTTCTAGTGGCTAGAATTTCGTCTGCATTGAAGAAACATTTTTGACAGGACACGACAGCATATTGAGTTATTCTAACCCACTGCTGAAACATTCTTAGTTGCAAATACTTAATGAAATCGTTTTATGTGCAAAATATGTACTTTTCCCATAAATTAATTATTAATCAAAATGGAAATATATGTAATGAAATGAAAGAATTTAGTGCAAGGGAAACACAGAGAAAGTTGTAACAATAGTTGTTGCAAAAGACTTACATAGAAAAAGACGATGTGCTTTCAGTAATTAACGGGTAGGAATTATGTCAAAATTAGAAAACAAGAAATTAGAATTAGAAATTCAATTAGAAAACAGCAGGGCAGAACAATTCTGGATGGCAGCTAATTCACCATGGATGACTTTGGGAAGTAAGTAACATAACTGTATAGAAGAGAGAGTTAAAATCCACTTTTAGGGCTCAGGTAAGACTTAAATATAGTCTATGTGTACATTCAGTATAAGGAATAAATAAGCTCTGCAGACAGCATTGAAAATCTCTGTCATCACAAATTTCCTTCTTCCTTTTCTATCTTAGGTCAGCCTACCATTTCCAAAACCTTCTTAAAACATTAGCATTTTTCTATTTCCCTGGGGTTTTTTTCCTCTTTTTATTTCTTTATTTTTTCCACTTTCCTTTTTTTTCCAGCTACTTCCTACTCATCTGTCCTACACATTAAGGTCTCCTCCAGTACACAAATTCCTACAATGCAGTTGGGAAGGGAAAAGAATATATGCAGGAGCTGAAAGAGGACCTTTTCAGTCTGTGCAGCATTAAGTTTTGATGTTTGTTATCTAACCTTGTTTTGTCAGTCCAAAACCAAGAAAACACCATCAAAACAGTAATCTTCTTGTCTGGAATAGGTCTTTAGAGCAAGTTTAATGTAAGTAACCTTAAAGTATTACAGTCAGGGCTAAACAGCAATCCTTAACAACACATTTCAATGAAAAATTGATTCAATCTATTCTGTTCTCAAATTACTTTTTCCAGAGTCAGTACTAGACTGTATCAGTCAGTACTAGACAAGCTCCAAGTCATGCTGCACAGCATCTTAAGATGTTAGTACTGCCCTAGCCTGTTCTATCCCAACAACAATGTCAGCAAAAGTGCAAAGCATCCAAGCATCAACCCAGCACCACTGGTGATGTAAGCACTGAGATTTCCTGCTGATACAGCTGAGCTGCAGACGCACATTGCCATTATTTTTCCCTTAAAATTGATGTCTATAAATTCATAATAGGTCTTCTTGCAATGCCATAACAGAAACCCTTAACTTTACAAAATGGTATTCAAGAAGAAATTCGCAGACTGCACAGCATCTTTCTGAAAAAGCATATCCATTGATTTTCAGTATTATATCATCACTTCAAAATCAGTTGGATGATTCTCAAAAAAGGTCAAATGAACAAATGAGAGACTCACCAGGATTTATTTTAGGTATTTATGCACCATTAAATGGGGTTACCATCACCTGCTTTCCAAGACATCATTTTGCTCTTTGGATTGCACAGGGTATAATAGTTACAGTGACTGGGAAAACAGAGGTTGTTTCTATCCCAGGATTTATCTCTGCTTAGTTCAACTTTGTTTTGCTCTTCAGACACAGTGATAACTTCAAGGAAAATGACCAGAGCTTTTTGGAGCACAGTAATGCCATCTCAAAAAAATCATCTATCACACCTTGGCATGTCTCCTCTCCTGTATTCTCTCCTGAATTCAGCGGGAGGTTTCCAATATGACAACTGATCTACTAGACTTCCTACTAAACAAGCCAGAGTTTTATCTTGGATAAGCCACTTTAAAGGTAGCTGTGAGGAGCCTGCCAGCCATGAGCTGCATGCAGATGAAAGTGAATAATGCAACATGCAGCATGCAGCAATATTCCGCCAGTACTGATTCCATCTACACAACAAATGCTCATCATGTGCACATAGACGGCAACTGAATCAATTATAATCTTTCAAGAAGGGTAAAAACAAAGACCTATGTTTTCAAAGCAAATGTCACCAAAACAGTTAAAAAAAGACAAAAGCCAGATAAAAATATGAATAGAAAAGATCTCTTTATTGCTTTTCTCATTGTAAACTGCATGGTGAGGGTTTTTTCTCCCATTTGAAGGGTCAGAATAAAAAGTCTGAAGTAAAAATCATGTTAAAGTTTTCATCTTTGAAAGGATCTACTCTTGGAAAGAAAAAAAGCTGATAATATTTTAACATGTAGGGATCAAACTAACAGTGCCACTCACTATCAGAAAGTAAAATACATTTGAAGCATGTTATTTTCAAACTTTCTTGCACTAAAGAATAACAAGCTTTCTAGTGTAGCTAGGGAAAGTAAATGCACAATAATAAAAACACAAAAATGCCAGATGATTCCTTTCCAGTGGGCAAAAATAATCCACTGGCCAACATTTACTGCTGTATCCTTATTTCTGAATGGAAGTCCAGCTTCTACCACTTAAATATTTTGGATAATTGAGACACAGATTACACATATAAAGTATGTATTTAATCTACGCTCTCAGGGAAGAAAACATAGTTACAGAATGAACAAACCTCTTAGACCTATCAAATTAAAACAAAGAGATACACCTTGAGTGTCAGAATCTTTTTTATTATCTAGCATATTAAGTGGTGTTACAAACTGTTTATATTGAACACAAAACCAAACTATGTTTTTTCTTCAATCTTTCATTCTCACTTACCTACACAGATTAAAACAAACAAAAAGACATATGCCAAGACATAATAAAATAATTAATTCCATTCACACCTTCTACTTATTCCCTGCTCCTAAAGTAGATACTGTAGCAGCAGGATAGCACCCTCTTTGGCTCATGGAAGCAAGCAAAAGATGTTCTTTCTGAGGGAGCCCAGATCACATCCGGATTGGTGCTTATTTCAAGATCCTGTGACCCACCATAGTCATGTCCATCTTAGACTGAAAGAAAATGTATTGCAGTAATGTTTGAATACTTCTAGTTGCTAATTTTATTCAGTATTAAACTGAATAGTTAAGCTGATGTTTGACTCTCCTATTTATAGGCAGCCAACCAATCATTATGCAATTTTAATCTAAATAAAAGACACCAAAATATATATTTTGTGTTCCATTATTATTGCCATCATTGTGCATGTTTATCAATGAGACAGGGAAGGTATTAATATTCTTTCCACAGTTTAGTGCAAGGCAGAACAAAGTCATGTTTTAGTACTACACTTAGTTATTGATGAAATGTTGCATTGCTGCAAGGAAAAAAAAAGTTGCACAAGTTTGAACTATTTTCTGCTGAACACCACCTTCCTTTGCAATGGCAATTCCAAGATGTCCAGATAAGTCTAAGAAAAAAATCACAAGAAAAGTTGAAACAGCTTTTTTTCCTCAGTTTCAGTGGGATTTCTGGAGTCCACCAGACAAGATAGGGCTGTGAATCATAGTCTTACAACACAAAAAATGAAAGTCATAAAGAAGACTAGAGGAGATCTGCATTTTGAAAAATGCCTTTCATTATGATCTCTGATCATCATTATGTTTTCCTACACCTTAACAAGAATCACAGAAATACATGAAGTAATATGAATTCATGATGAGGAAGTGGAGGGAGATGAGTGAATTTTGCTGTTCAAACTGCAAAGAACAGCAGTCTTTCCTCCCTATTCAGTGCCTCTCTGGAATGGAAAAATCTGTCTCTAATTTTCCACTTACCTTCAGTGGTAGATTAGAAAACATTCCCAAGTGGAATTGTAAATCTTTGACCACACTCCTTAAGAAAGCGAAGACTTTTGGTTCCTTTCAAAAATGAATTAACCAAGTTTATAGTGAAGAGAATTGATTTTGTCACATTCTAGTATGTGCTTAATCTAAGGTATTTAAAGATTGTGTAAGAGGAATTAGCAAATTTCAATATAATGATGAGCATGGGTTCTTAAATGAATCAAATGCTGAGCTTCATGAAACGATTTTGTAGGCTATAGCTTGTTAGCATTGCCAAAAGGCTGCTGCTTTTCTCAAAGGTGTCACACACCCCCTCCACATGTTCTCCTTTCAGCAGAAAATTATAAGATTTTCTTGCATATAAGGAATGGTCACTGTGCAATTTCCTTTTACTATAATTTGAAATACCGCAAATATAATTTCTCATCATACTCCAGGGAACATAACAGTTTTGGCAAAATGCAGAGAAAGTAAAAAAAACCCACATTAATTTCTGCAAAGCATTTTAGAGCTTTCTCCTAGAAAGTAAGTATCTATCACCAGTCTAGCTTAAGATATTTGGATTTTATTGAAAGAAACAAAGTTGTGCAAATATATGCCCAGAGAATATTTTGAGTCAAAATGTTTAAATATTCTTCCAAAACCTACATATTTAGCTTTGGGATCAAACCTTCCATACATTAAATTTTCTTTTCTTGTTTGCTGAAGCACAAGAACTACAATTTTAAATACCAAGTTAGCATATGATATGCATAGAATATAATATAATAACTATGCATAGAATATAATAATACTGATTAATGAGAAGTTTAGCTTACATTCACAAACTTAAAAGTCTGTTATCTGTTTCTGAGTGTCTGTCCTGAAAGACCTAAATACTGTGTTTCAAAAACACTTTATAGACTATCAGAGGTTGTTCATTGTAAATTGTTTCCTAATATTTATTCAAGTGCCAGATAGTTATCCTAGGATGCTGTAACTCACTATTTTAGTGAGAATATCACTTCAGTGACTACAATGACCAGAGCTCTCCAGGCTATGCTGAGTTGGCTATCCAGCAGAAAATGCATTTTCAGAAGCTTAAAACAGAGAGAAGTATTTACTATCCAGCAAATATGGCCAAGTATGAAACTGGAGGACAGGTCGTCCTGTTCATATTTCCTGTTCTTAAAGGAACAAGGATGGTCATGGACAAAAAAAGTCAGTTATTTGTGGATGTAAATATGTTGGGAATTTTATATCTTTTGAACACATAAAAAAGCTTTAGAAAATGCTGGTGTAGCTCATCCTGTTTAATACAGGTAAATGCTGTCTGCTAGTCGGGCATCCAAAGGTTCTGAATGCCTTTTCTGGGCAGCCATGTTTATTAGAGTTACTTGTCCAACACTCTTGTTTTGGGGCTATGAAATATCTTAGGGCTGCAGAACTGTTTCTGGAAAAAATAATCTTGCATTTTTCCACAATGTACACTGCATACAAAGAACCAAAATGCAATCCGTGTCCAGTTGTTAGGAAGGGAGAGCTCTGTGTTATTCCCTCCTGCCCTGGTCTCTTCTGAAGTTAAAATTGGGAACACACTACAACGCCACTCCTATCTATTTTTAAATGTCTTCCTATAAGAATCAGGAAAACCAAAAGGATTTGTTGCATAGTTAGGTCTTAATATGAAGAAATGCACCAAGAAACTGAAACAAAACATGTCACAGAATAAGCTTCTCTGGTATCATCATCATCAGTACCAGGTGAGCAAACGGTCAGCTTCCTTGCTTTAGGATCCTCTAAATCCATGCCTATTTTGCACACATCCCCTGAGTAGAAATGATGTTCATTATACACATCTTTTTGCTTTGTAATGGTGCTGGAGGCATCTGCAATGATTAAATTGTCTGTACTACCTGCCAACATTTGCTTAAAATAGGAGATGAAGTGGGCTTCTGGCATAGTTAGGCAATAATCTTGCCTGTTAAATTGTAAGACCTTTCAGACACCACAAGATTTTCTGCTTTGCACGCTTTTGCATCATTGATCCTTACATACAGTATGCAGGAAAACCAGCAAGAATTCTAGCTATTCCATCCAGAATGGTTCTGTCCAGAAACCTCTGTCTGTGGAGGAAGGCTGAAGTGCTAACATACTACCTTTACTTATACTTTTACTCGTGCTTCCACTAACTTTTGTGATTTGCTTTGTTTATTGCATCTCCTGCCAGTAATACTGGTTCAGATTACTTCAGGTTTTCCTTCCTCAATAATTTGACAGTACTTTGAGCAATTTTGGTAGACCTTTAGACCTTGTTCATAACATTCAATCTTTCAAATAGATCCCAAAACTTTGCAAAAACATGCATCAGCACTGTAGTTTAAAAGAACATAATACTACCATAAGCCTGTATATGAGAACTGAGAGGAAAGCCAACAATAATGACAAAGAGCTTCACAGCAATATGATGCCAATATTTTTCTTGATGTAATTACATATAACCTCTGGATCCTAGAATTATGTTCCATTTCCGTTACACCTGCTTTACATCTTTGTATGGGACAGTTAGTCAATGGTCTATAAACTATTGAATTGATAGATAGTCAAACATTTGGAAAATAGATAGCACAGTGAAGATGACTGATTTTTCTGCAAGCTTTCAGGGGTTCCCAAGTTCTTTTGGACATAATTGGACTCTTTAATTGGTGGAGCTATGTTATTAAAATTCTAAACTTCCTTTTTATGCATCCCTTCTTGCTTCAGATTAATGTGGGACAGGAGGAGCACTGCCTATAGTATCCAAGATGCATTTCCCCACCAACCCACTTCAATCAATACATCAGCATCCTCTGTTGTGTTCTCTTTCTTTCCTAAAAAAATCCTGTCAGTGAGCCTTTTCTTTGGCTGTGGCTGAGCTTTGCAGAAAATATTTTATCCTGCTGTGTTTCAGGGTGACAGCTCCTCTTTCACCCTGCCCACAAATGCATTGTACAGAGCACTGCAAAAGGGGAGAGTGGGGAAGGACATGATACACCTCAGGATGAGCAGCTGTTTCATCTCCAAGAAGAAAAATCACTGTTTTGAAATCCTTGTCTGAAGTGAGAAACCCTTTGTTCTGGATACAGGAAGGAAAGCAGTGGTGGTGCACAAGCCATGCCTCACTCAGAGACTACTCTCCCCATAAAGGCTCCCTCTGCAATGCTCCGTGTATCTGACGATGGTCACACTCACTCCTCACCTGCTCCAGCTAAAATATGGACCCACTCTGCTGCTTACTTATGGGATTTTATGGTCTTACATGACACAGACGGTTTTAGAAATGCAGGATAAAATACTCAGAGCTTCCTTTTCATGTCTCCTTCCTTTGCAACATGTTTTCTTTAGTAACAGACAGAGTACAGAAGGATGGCAGATCAGATAGGAGAGCCAGGTGATCCCCTGGCTGATGAGGGGGTTTGGGTTGTCATTGCAGGCACCAGTGAGTGGCTGAATGCCTGGCATTTCAGAAAGAAGCCTGACTCCTATTTTCTTTCCTTGTATTTGAAGAAACTTCACAGTATTTGACAGGTCTTAAAGCTGTGCATATCTGCTGCCATGTAAGAAGCTTGCCTCTAATTTAGAAAGGTACAGTAGATAAATATTACCTCAGTAGGGCTTACTAAAAGTCTTTCTTAAATCAACAACTATGCAGTGTAGTTATAACTATATGCATGCAGAGCAATTTTAGTTTTTTTGACATCTTCACAAAGCCAGTGGTGGATACCCATTTTCAGACTCTGAGAATGATAACATGATATCTTGGCAGGCCAAGATGACAGTATGCAGCTGGTAAGCTGTTTCTAGCTGTCATAATAGGTAGTGTTTGAAAAGGAAAAAACAAAGGCTTACTTTAATGAGGCCTACAGCAGCAGCAAACTGAAGTTATAAACACATTTGCTGCTATTTTGAAATTTTCAGTGAACTTTTTTCTTACTTCACATTCCTTTTTTAAACACATTTTGCTGTCTGCCTTTATAACTTCAACCACTGCTGTGTGCCGTCTTGTGTAAAACTTGCTCAGGGAGATTTAAGGGTTATTTTTTGTTTGTTTGTTTTTGGGGTGTTCTTTTTTATCTTTATCCCATGTCTCCTTTGAATTTTTCCTTGAAGAAAGAAACTGTTTCCTCTAAATACAACCATTTGGTTGAGTGCAAAAGTGTTAATTGGGGCATTTATTTACTCTGCCGAAATAAATTCCACAGTGATTCTACACAGAGCTTCAGCAAATCCAGTATTTTTTCTTCTGAAAGCCTATGCAGGTGGCGTCAGTACTGGATATTCTGTTTACAAATCATTAATGAAGTGATTGTGGCTTTTTTCATTTGCTCACACTTTTGAACTGCTCAGAGCGACACATTCCTAAATAGGGAACACAAGAGTAGAGAGAAACACACAATAGCCTTATTATGGGGGCCACACAAACACTGGTAGTGCTGAGGGTTTATATTAACCCAATCAATTAAAGATGTACGGAAAGAGTTCAGCTAGTAGGGGACTGGGAAAAAACGGTGCACAGCAATGAGTTGCTAGGCATGCTAATCTGGACTCTGAAATTTTCGCTTAGCGCTATATCTGTGCTTTCTTCCTGCACAATAAAAGGTCCCTTTCAAAGCTGAGAGTCCTTAGCAGTGCAACCATTGGAAGTCACTGCATTCTCTGAATGAAATAAATGCCTTGCTTTAATTTCTATAAGGCTTGTGTAAATTTCCTTCAGTACTAAACCATTAGAATTCTGAAGGAAAAATGCATATATTAGGCTATACTGTATCCCTATTGTGCACTAAACATCAACTCATGCTGCTGATATGGAGTTTAAAAGCTTAAATAAAGTACGGAGCTCCTGCTGGGCAAACAAGCTGAACTGGCCCAATGAAGCAACCTTTTTGTTAAGAATTCTCATTTGAATAAACAGCATGGTAGAACTGCTGAATGCAGATGGCTTAAGTGTTTGGGTTCTTCTAGAAGAAATAAGTCTTAGTAGTTTTACACTTTCATGAACTAAATCATATTTTATGAAGAATAACTTCTCAAAGACTGTATGGCAGAAATGAAAGGAGTTTGTAGCTAACTGGTTCATCTTGAAGGCTGCATCAAGACAAAACAAATATACATATTTTATTCTGTAATTCTCCTGTTTGTTTATGCAAACACACATACAGAACGACGTAGCTCTAAAAGCCATCTAAATTCTCCAAGGAGTAAATTAAATCCCTGTGCTCAGGTTTGGCATTATCTTTGTGTTCTGCATTTATCTGTGATACTTTTTGAATTGGACGTAGCACCAAGAGCTATGTAAGACTCAACACAGCACAAAGCCTGCTTTAACATAGATGCTTTACTTCAACTTTTATTGCATTTGCTCTTATTTGCTAGGCAGATATTTTCCCTTTTGACAGCAGAATGCTAGCTCTGTTTGCTTCCTTCTTCTCTGAAAGTGCACAGGTAATAGGGAATGCTACTGATCATGCAAAGAGCTCATATTGCCTTCTTGAATGGAATATAAGATCTGAGGTTATAAACATTAATTTAGGATACTATTTAATGGGATGACGTTGTGCAAATGGAATCAAGAGCTGACTGCCCTCAGCTGTCCAATAGATACTGCATTCCCTGCATCTTTTATAGAAGGTGAATAAGCTATTAACTGTTGTGTGAAGCATCAACTAGCTATTTCCACATGCTTCCCCCCTGTACTGTAAGGACAGCTCTAACAGAGAAATATGAAAGACTCAGAAGCAGGGAAACAATAAAAACATTTGTCGAAAACCTATCTTTGAGAAGGTCTGCTGATTACAGGAAATGTCTTGTATAGAAAGAAAAGGTAACTGGAAAAAATTAGGGAAAAGAGAGGGAAATAGTGAAGAGTTAATCAGTAAGACTCAAGAGGAATCTGATTACATTTACATGAGAAAATACTTTCTAGTTATCAAGATCTATAAAACTAGGCATTTTCATGTTGGAAAAGAAGAATGGGAACTATGCACCAAAACTCTTAAGACAGATCTTTCCTCTGACTGTTTTGTTGCCATTTGTTCCCATACAGGTGAGATAAATTTCTACCATATTGCAATAGCACTAATTTGTATGTATTTGTTATTCTTCTTTTCTCATAGCATTTTAAAGAGTTCTGTAGGTCTGTGTATTTGAACTTGTCATGGTTTAACCCTAGCCAGTAACCAAGTAACCATAGGCCCACTTACTCACTTCCCCACAAGTGGAATCAGGGAGAGACTCAGAAGAGCAAAAGTAAGAAAACTCATGGGTTGAGATAAAAACAATTAAATAGGGAAGCAAAAGCTACACACATGCAAAACAAAGCAAAAAATACTTCACATGGACAGACAGATATTCAGCTATCTCAAGGAAAGCAGGGCTGCATCATGTGTCACAGTGACTTGGAAACAAAAATGTCATCACTCCAACTGTTCCCTCTTCCTCCTTCTTCCCCCCACTTTGTATACTGAGCATGATGGCATCTGCTACAGAATATCCCTTTGGTCAGTAGGGGTCAGCTGGACACTTTTCCAGTAGACCAGGCTGCTCAAAGCCCCATCTCATATGGCCTTGTTTACATCCAAAAGGAGGGACTTCTATTAGCACAACCAAAGATCTTTATACCTTGCCAAAATGAGGTCTGTGTCTGGATTAGACTTCCCTCAACTAAAACTCTATAAGAACATCTGAAAACAAAATGTGTGACTAATTAAAATAGGTGTTTCTCTTTCAAATATAGACACATAAATAGTAGGAAATAAACCACATTAAACTGTATTGTGCATTACTGCAGATTAAAAACACTTTACAGACCTTATCACTCATGGTAGACAACTTAACGTAGCAGATAAATTTAATCTAATGATATTTAGCCCAAAAAGCCATCTTAATACACCAACTTCCATCAGCTTTATTTAAAAGTTGATGTGAACTTAGAGAATTGCTCCTCATTGCTCCTCACACTGTTGTTGCCTGCAAGGTCTGCTAATTGCTTGTAGGCAACAGCCTGTCCAAATTTCATATCTCTCGACAGGGTCCACACCAGTTGTTGGGTGAAGGAGCACTGCTAACCAAGAGCAGCAGGATACCCAACTTGTTGAGGTGTGCTTTAAACTGAAAGACTTTGGAAGAAAGGTCTCAAATAGCAATGTTCATGCCAGGGGAACTAGCCAGGCCAACCAGAGTAGGAACAAATATTCCCTAGCTGTGTCCCAAGACAAGAACCAGGAACCCAACCATCTTAAATGTATGTATGCCAATGCAGACAGGCTGAGGAATAGACAGGAGGAACTGGAGCTCTTGGGCCTGTCAGAAAGTCTTGATGTCACAGGAATAACTGAAACATGGTGGAACCTACATGGCTCAGAGGAACCCAATGGATGGCTATAGGTTGTTTTGTAAAGAGAGGAAAAAAGAAGTTGCGCTCTATATTAAGGATAACCTTGAATGCATAGAAGTCAGCTATGGTTGACTTCATCCCACTGGGGTCAGTCAACACCACCTCAAGCCTGTCCATTCAAAATAAGAAGCATAATGACTAAACTCTAATAAAATGCTGAGACATTTCAAGTAATTAAAAACAATATGAGAAATGGCTTAAATAAGGTCAATGTTTCTGATGCTAAGCCTAATTGGAGGCAAAAGAGCAACTATTCAATGTGTCACTCATCAAAACACCTAGTGAGAAAGAAGCAAAGTCTGATTTTGAGGCTCAGGATGGGCTGCTGGCATATTCCTTGTTCTAAGGGATGCTTTGATTGGACTGAGCCATCCAGAAGGTCCTACGTGACATGCCCTGGAGCTTTGAAATGCTAGACATCTCCTTTTATGTGAAAATTATGATTCTGCTGTCATCTTTTCCCGTTATATGTCTTTTTCCTACTCTTCTACCTGACCTCTATTTTTTTTTTTCTTTCTGCTCTCTAAATATATCCCTGTCTTGTGATACTACCATGACCAAAAGGACACTGAAGTGGTCTGGCCACACAAACAGAGAAGGAAGCTTTCAGATGTCAGTGTCTCAAGGAATGAAATACAAAATGCCACTCGGGAGACAGAGGTCATCTTTTGGAAGATTTCCCATACTGATATATACAGCCAGAGAACTGTGTGACAGCAGAATTCTTAGGCAGGGCAAATGTTTTTTCTCTCTGGTAAAATTATTCACTGTTTGTTGTCTATGTCTAGAGGGATATCAATTCCTTGGTTTTGTGCACAGTTCTGTATTCCTCACTACTCAACAACACGTTTCTAATTCTCTCCCTGTTGCCCTCTGAAGCATGGCTGCTATCCCTTCCCATCAGGCTCTTCACTGATACATAATGTTAGAATGTTTATCCAACAAGAACTATACACAAAATGGAATAAATTTGAACAATAGATTGCAATAGATTTTACAAAGCCCCTTAGTATAAGTGAATGGTATAAAAGTTCAGCTACTGAACTTGGGAAAAGTAATAATTATTAATTATTAAATATGATACTGATTATTATTATTATGTTATTATTTATTGAAAAATAAAATAATTTAATCATAGATATTAGAACTTGCAGAATACTGAAAATTTGCTGAAAATACATTATTGGTTATAAATTAATACATATAAGTCTGTTCTGAAATAAAGGTTCACTAACAGACTTCTGTGCCACTATGACCTGGAATAAATTTTGTAAAATGACACCAAAATAGTTCATAATCAAAGTCATCTGACAAATGGCCAGGACTCTTGTGAGTAGGGTCAGATATCAAAGCAAAATATGAAACACCTCACAAATCTGGCACTTTTGCTATTACATCTACAAGAAGTCTCTCCAGAATAACTCCTTGCTTCTTCCAATCAAGGAAGAGTTTTAAAAGGAGAAGGAATGGAGTATCTGATCTTCCCACAATCATTACCCTGAAGACTTTTTTTTTTTAATATGATTTGCATTGAGATCCAGCAAGGGCTCATTACAAATCCCTAAATAAGGCTAAACTTGGAGGCCATCACATATTGAAAACTTTGACTTGTTCTTGAGACTGTAAATGATTTGAGGAGATCCATATGATAGAGGATATCATTCTTCCACCTGTGAATGAAATGAAACACCTCTTCCAGTTCAGATGTCTGTCTACCAGCAGAATAACAGAGAATCTGTTGGCAAATTAAAGGCAGTTTGAAGATGAGCAAGAATATGCAAGGAGACAAAGAAGATCTATGCCTAATAAAACTATTATTTGTTTTGTGGAAATTCAGGTTCAAATGGTAAGTTGAAACTTGTTTAGATTGGAAATTTACATAGAAATATTAAAAATATTTATTGAAAAATAATTAATCACTTTGATATGGATTGAAATATTTTTTTTAATATGTTGCAGCACAAAAGCATGGATTCATTTCCAATGCAGAAGCAAAATTATACCTGGGAAAGATAAAGAATTACTTTCCTTCAGGAGGAAGAGACTAAAAAAAATGAACGCACACAGATAGAAGTTCAGGAATGCAATATTGACATGGAAAATGGCAATTTACATGGGATTTTGATTTTTTTACTTGAATCCTAGCAAAAACTTGCATTGATAATAAAATTATATCAAAGGATTCTAAGGGAGGATTAAACCAAATATTAAATAAATAACAAAGACCAAAACCTAAATTATTTTTAACAAGAAATATTTTATTCTGACAGTTATGTTAATTCATGTGTTGTGGAGAAGATAAAGTTCAAGAGACCCTTGGAAAAATTAATCCAATGAGAAAACAGGAAAAAAAAAAAGACATGAAGTGATATGAAAAACAATTCATCAAGTACTAAAACCTAAATCAGTCTCCCAGCCAACCTGGCAGAAGCCCCACTACTTGATATAAATACCAGTTTCACCAAGATTTCAGACCTGAGAAGAAATATTACCAGAGTTTCTGATGTACTATTTTGCCGACACAAGGACTTATATGTTAAAAGTTACTTCATGAATTTGGTTTTGAATTTCTCAGCCAAAAAATGAACTGGGTTACTTGCTTTGTTACGTGTTGCTTGGTGTGAAATTAAGTCCACTTTCCACCGCCACTTTTCTGTTTCTAAAAACTGTCACTTGTTACCAAGTTTCCCATAACTGTGTTTCCAACAAAGATTACACTGATATTTCTGTTCAGCTACATGTCCTGCAGGGCTGTTCTGCGGTCTTCTGATCAGTAAAAATGTAATAACATTTTCACATAGTCAATATTTAATTCTGTAAATGCAACTGGTAGTTGTAATCCAGGTTATTAACCACACAGTGATTTATGAGGGAGGGCAGACAGTGGAGGGGTGCAGAGC
Organism: Parus major; assembly: GCF_001522545.3. NCBI lineage: Eukaryota > Metazoa > Chordata > Aves > Passeriformes > Paridae > Parus > Parus major. The sequence continues at coordinate 89,244,484 of NC_031769.1, forward strand.
ACTAGGAAGGTCCTCTGGTGACAATAAAAAAGTTATAAATTTCATAGCTCTGCCTGAGAAATGTATTTATATCCTATATTAAGAATAGCTTTTTATAAATTTTAATGATCCATGTTATTAATGATGCTGTCATCATTACTGCCTGTGCAAGACTGCAGTCTTTTTTCTTTCCTCTTATACTTTTCCATCAGCTGAAGGTCTTACAGTTTCTAAAAAGCTCTTATTAGCAGTTTGCCAAAAATCCTTAAGAGTTATAAGTCTATCTTTGTTTCACTGGACTGCAAAGACTGCAAGGAATATTTTGCATAAAGTTTTACAGCCAAGGCAAAAGTTGGGCTAATTGGGCAGAAAACAATTGCTTCTCTATCATATTTACAAAAGTAGCACCATATCAAAAAAGAGGAATTTATACATGAAAATTGTCCTTAAACAGTGTAGTACACACTGTTTGTTGGGCAACTATAAGATAGACAGTTATAACACAAAGATCTGATATAAATATGTGAGGCACCACAGACTCCATTGCAGTGAAAATCAAGGGTAGCATTTACAAGAAAGCTCTCCACATTTTTACTCCATTTACATTACTTTAGAATGCTCTGTCACACTTGGCTGGGTTTGCCAAGGAAGGTAAACCTCGGCACTGCCTGATAGCTGAACAACTTTCACATTTTTCTGACCTTCATACAAGAATTTCAGGGACACAAAAAGAAGTCTGGAAATGAATCAAAAGACACAAAAGCAAAAGAAAGCAGAAGTAGCACAATTTCATTTCTGAGCATTTCCTATTATCCATCTCTAAACGCAGAAACAGACACCTACAGGAACCTCCAGATTTACTCCTCTCGGGGATGGAGGCAGCTTTTCTAAAACTGTCAGAAATCTCTACAGTAGTCAGAATCCCTCCCACTGTCAGAAGCCAACAATAAAAAGTGGTACACAAACCTCTGATCTGTTGGCAACACAGAGGTGTTCAGTAGGGAAGAAACACAACCTCACATGATTGTACATGTAAGTCACATAGATCCTCTGACTTACAAGCATAGATACTTTTAATCATAAAATCATAAAAAATAAACCTGAGCCTTATGGGCTATCAGGCCCTCTGATGCTTCGGTGATAGTAGCTGTACAATTCAGGCAGGCATATTAAAGAAGATATGTGAGTTGGGGCAAGGTCCTGTGGTCGTGTATGTCTGCTGTTTAATTTTAAAATATTCACCAAAACAGAAAGAACAAACACTATCATTGCAATCCCTAGACAAATGTAAATACCTGCTATTTTACAGGTATTAGTATCAGTTATGATTTTTGCAAGGATGAAAACAAATCTCCAACACTGAGCCACTATTTTCCAATATTATTCTTCTTTTCAAAGAGCTTAATTATCATCTTTTGTCTCCTTTGTTTTTATACCTACTCTGTTTAAATTTGATATGGCGAAAGTAATTTTTCCCTTGTCTTTTGACTACTTATTCCTGGGACAAGAAACATGAACATTGCTATTTGGTAAAGCCAACATTCCACTGGAAATACTGCACTTCACATTTGTACCTCAGCTTGGAACATTTTCTCACCTCACTACCTATGAATTATAGCTTGCATCCCATTCTTTTATACTTCTCTCTCACATTGGCTTCAAGTATTGCATACTCAGCCTAACACAAGGTGATTCCTGAATAGAAAATGTAAATTCCAATCAATATGAATATAGAAGATGAGTAAGGACAAATTTGCTTCCATAAAGAGGAATTCCCATGCCACTCCTATCTGAGGGGAATAAACAAACAACTTCTCTACTGCTAAAAGAAAATTCAGTCTCCCTGCAGCCTAGTTCTCTAACTTAAGAAAATTCTGCCAACTACATCATAAAATATTCTTGTAAACTCATAAGGAAATTACTTGAAATACAACTGCATTTTCATTTGCTAGAAACTCTTCCTAAGGAAATCAGCTAAAGAAATAAAATTTAAAAACTGAGATTTATTTCTAATCATTATTTTTCTAAGATTTTCTTCTTTTTTTTTTTTCTTTTTTTTTTCCCCATATGTAACCTGCACAACACTTAATATTTATCTGAATTTCTGATAATTTTTTACAGTAGGGATGTTGAAAACTATTTTGGGGAGACTGAATAACAGTGATTGTTAATGACTACTTATGTCACATGCAGGATTCCTCAGCTTACAGCATTTGTCTCTGCAAGATTAAGTAAAAGACAGACTATGAATTACGGAGAAATAAGTTTGTTAGAACACTCTGCTAAATTAAATCTTTCACAAAAAAAGTGAAACCCTAAACCTCCAGAAGTAGGAAATTCAGTGGTACTTAAGTAAAGCTAACAGAATTTGACATAAGTCTGGCTTAAAAATAAAATAATTCATGATAAGTTGCTTTCAGAATATGACACTATGCAGTGTAAGAATTCTAAAAAGTGTTTTTCTAGTTCATGAGTGAGAAAAGCTTTTATTCAAGATGATTACAGAATACTCTATTGATTTAACTAGTGGATATTTAACTTTCCTTTAAATTACTAAAAAACCAGTTAACAGCATGATTTCAAAATGTAAATTTAGAGTTTCAAGACATCTGCATTACTGCATTGAGGCTATTATTTTATGGAATAATGAGACAAAAGAACAAATATAGATGCAAAGGTAATGTGCTACTTCTGGTTATTCTGAAGACATAAAGCAAATCAAGGCAGGAGTAATGCTTCAGCAAGGAAAAGAGGAATGCATCTTTGTGGGAAACAGTTTGCTTCCTCTGAGGTTTGCATTTTAGCTAACTTAAAGTACAACATAAAATGGTACTGACTGATACACATGTGAAAGCTGAGGGTGAAAAAAGCAAAGGGAAAAGCAATTTCTCAGTTGTAGCATCATATGAAGATAGTCTAGAAAGAAAGCATCAAACTGGAAAAAAAGCCCTGAAATGTCAGGGAATCTCATTGTAATTCTGGAAGCTCTCTTTGAAGGCTTCCAGTAGTGTTTTTAAAAGTATGCCTAGACATACTCACTGTCTCAGGGAGTGGCAGGAGACTTCCTATTCAGCAAAGTAAAGAAGAAGCAAAAAATGTGACCAGCAAAAGCTGGTTTGTTTACTGGGAAGCTTCTGAAAGTGCTCAGTGTGAAGCATCAAGGAGACTGTGACTTGAGGCCACTTAAGAAAAAGTTTTGTGAGAAAAAGGTGAATCCCTGATATTCAAAGACATAACCTCCTTTTCTAGCCAGCCTGGCTCTCACGAAGCATCCGTGTCAGAGGAGGTTGGTGGCATCTTCTGTCATATCAGCCTCTTGGTTACACAACAGTGGCTCCTAAGCATGCTGGTCTGCTGTAAACTGTGTTTCTTGGTGATCATTGATCCCTACTCAAAACTGAGATTCAAACATTTCTACTGCCTTGATGCAGAGGTATACCATAAGGTAAGGACTACATCTGGAGGGACCTCTGGCACAGGGCCCACCCAGGCTATAAAAGGATTTCCTGGGTGTTATTACAGCTACCAGGTTATATACATTGTGTACCCCTATGAAGATGCTCTTTTTCCACCTCATTCTGATTACTGAGAGAAAAATTTATGTCTCTTCTACCAGTTTCTCAAAACTATTGTTCGCTTGGTTATTCATTTGCTTTTTCCTTCTATTAACAGAGTCTGAAACAGTGAGGAATACAACTTATTGTCATCAAGCTGTTCCTTGTTGCTCCTTGCAGGGGAATGCTGTCTAACAGCTGTCTTAGGGAGATTAGAGTAAAACTATCTATTCAAACAGGGCTCTGAAAATGTCACTGAAATCTTGCTTTAGCTTCCAACCTTACAGCCTTCCATGTCCTGCCCTCCTTTACCTTTTAAGTTCATTTCCCTTCAGTCTGCTTTTCTTCCTTTTTCTTGTTTTATTCTTCCTACTGCTTCCCCCTGCACCATAGCTGTCCTAACAGAAATATAAACAAGATATCTGTTCACACTGTCAGGTTACTTTTCTGCAGTGATTTTCTGTGTGATTCTCTTCTATTTTGTCTACTTTTCATTCCATGTGACTTCCATTTTTCTGCAAGGAATAGGTCTCTATTTCTTAAGAAAGCAGTTACACTATTTAGGGTATTGCCACAACCTAGATCACCTTCTTGAATGAATCCTACTGTTACACACAGATACATACACACATTTCCAAGCCCCAAAGGCCCTTCATGTATTTATGAGAATGAAAATCTGGGATGACTTCCAGAAAATACACAAGAACTAGATAAATAGTGCCAGATCCCACATTTGCAAGTGAAAAAGGACAGCCACAAATCTTCATCCTCCAATTGGAATGATGGAGGATTTTCAAGACAAGGAAAGAACTGGACTGAACAAACTCATACATACTGAGGGTTGGGGTGAATGGGTATTTTTGTTGTTATTTTAATGGTTTGGAGTTTTAATAAGTAATTGAAAAGAACACTGAAAATTACAATTATGAGAAAGGACTGTATTAATAAATAACAAAAGATCAGGAAAAATAAAAAAGGCAGCCTGACCACACAAACCTTGCAGTGGCCAGAAAGACCTATAGAATCTGTGATGGATCTCCCTTTGACTTTTTTGGGACAATTGCAATATTCCAAGAAACCTAAAATGGAAAAGATTTCAAAACAACTATCAACTGTGTGCTCCACCTACTACCATCATCTATTTCTCTGCAATTCTAGCTGAAATCCATTAAAGAACCAGTTCTGCAATATGTGTTTCACATTCTGCAGCTATTGAGATCTAGTGAAGTCTGAAATGTATTTTCATACAAACTAAATTACTCCTAGTAAAAAGATCAGGACTTGAAGATATAAAGTCATCCCAGGACAGTTCTTTATAACATAAATCATAAACAGCAACCCAGACCTTGAAAATCTGAATTGATTCAAACAGGACTAGGATAACTTCTTCAAATTTCATTCCTACCATTTATCCTCCTCAAACCCAAGATGAATTTTTAAAATAAAATAGAAATTATTAAAAAATGGGGTTTTGGGGGTGTTTTACATCTCTTCTTGAATACCACTCTGCCCAGCTTCGAAGTGCATCTAAGACTTACAAGGCTTTATCTTCTGCTTCTGCTCTGTTGGTCTCTATGCATGTGGCAGCTCTCCTACTGTCTGAGCAGTGGAGTTTGGAGAAAGAACTGCAGAGCTGTGACAGACAAAACACTCTTTTACAGTCAAAGACCCAGAAAATAATAAAGTAATAGAGCACGCTGACTAGTGCCATGCCATTCATCTTCAATGTTCTGCCAGTTTTAACCAGTTGTTGTATAGATTGGTGTAGGAATCACTCAACACACTGGCACTGCTGCAATCTATCATCCAATTGAAAATATTAGAGTTCAAGTGAAAAGTGTTCCAGAAATTCCTGAGTTAAAACTTAATGTGAGAGCATAAAAATGTAAAATGTGTTGCTACAAGTGAAAAATTTTGCTAGATTTGACTTTCCTGGAAATAATTTACAAAGAAGATCTATAATTGAATTATATTTTATTATATTTCAGCATATTTTATTATATTCCACCAAAACTTTAATTATTATTATTTTACTTAAAGAATTTACAAATTACAGTATACTTATTTGTCTCAAATTATGGTTTAAAAAGTTAAAACGAGTCCATACGCCTATCCCAAAAATGCCAATGACCTCATTCAAATCAAGTCAGATACTTAAAATACACCTGAATTCCAAGACAGATACATGTCAATTATCTACTGCTTCTTCACATCTTTTTCTAGGGTGAAGACCTCATTTTGACTGATTTCAAATCAGAATGAACACTTATCTTCTTTATAACCATAAAACAAGAACTTTTCACCTTTATATCATGTGAATATTCCAGGAAACATAACAAATGTGCAAAAACACGTCTTAAAAATTGAGTTGTGTTTTTCTTGACTAATTTTTCTCTCTTTATGATATAGATATACTATCTCATCATTGAAAAATACACATGCTGGCTTTTTAAAGTCTAATCAACATTGGTTTTTTATTATCACTTAGGCAACCTAAAGCCTCACAGCTTTATCTCTGAATGTTTTGGATGGAAAAGATCTGCAGCTTGATTATGCAAATCTGTTTCCAATGCTGAAAGGGCAAGAACACTCCACAATTCATAACACAGTTCTGCAACCCCATTCATCCAAAGTGAGGAAGCCACATTTGCTCAGCAAGGTAATAGTGGCTATCTGCTTCTCAGCTGACATGCATTTCAACTCAGACATGCTGCACAATGTAGACAGTGACAGTGAGAAAACATTGAGGAAAAAAATTCTAACCTAGCTATTACAAGCAATCAAGTTAGACTCAAGCCAACCTTGCTCTGACCTTAAAGAAACATCCCAGTAAATAAATGCAAAGTCTTATTCAGCTCTCGCTGCAGTCAGGTAAGATGTAATCTCTCAAGTCAAGGCATTTAAATGAGTTAAATAAAGTATAAAGGCAAAACCAATCAGTAATGCTGAGTATAAAATTTAAAAATAAAACAAGTTTGAGGCGTTTCTGTGAATGGGTTCAGAAGGTGTATTCTTTTGGCTTTGTGACATACACTGGAAGAAGGAACACAGACATACTGTCACATCATTTATTTAAACTTGACATCTTTAGCATTTATAGCAAAACATGGAATTTGTTGGGAATATTGCAGGTTTAACTTCTGCTCGTCCTAGAAATGCTCACCCAAACATTATCTGAGGAAACGTCAGTTTGCATAGATGCAAACAAGCTCATGCCCTCAGCAGCGCATCTCCTCTGAGCATCCTTCAGCTTCCCACATGGGAAGAAGCCTGAGCACATACTGTGCTTACAGAGAAATTATCTACCTTTCACTTCAGACTGTGGGAGCCTATCAGGAGGTGAACCTATCTTGAGAAAGTGGGAAAGGGAGTGCCTGGAGCCTGGCAGGTGAACAAAGCAGAAGAACAGGGAGAAGCATTGGTTTAGGACTCAGACCCGAGTTTCTTTGGCAGGTGAGGACTCAGATCTCAGCTCAAAGTCCATCTGTAAGCTAGTATTTATCAGTAGCCAGTGTCAAATAAAACTACTTTTTCTAAGAGGTGCAATTCTTCGCTTTTACCTTTCTGTTGATGTTGTTGAGCCCTTTTTTAAGCCTCATCTGTGGGCAAACCATTCTTAGTTATACAATCCCTGTTTCCTGCAAAATAAGACAAACACGGACATGTTACTTTTGCCCATATGAATTAGCTTTTTTATATTTTCAGGTCTTAAAGGCAGGTATACAGCCTTCCTGCACTGCCAGCAGAGAAGTTTTTCAGCTCTACCAATGAGTTGAGTTTACATGATTATGAAGCCACATTCTTTGTTTAGAGAGCAGAACTATGGAGGATAATCAGCTCTGCCATATGAAGAGACTCTGAACTTATCTTGAAGGCAGAACAAATTTTGATAGCTTGGCATCTCATTTTTTCTCTGGAACAGGACTTCTCCTGTGGAGTAACAACTCATTTCCATGGGAACACAACAGCTTTAGAAAGCCTTGTGCTGGATCAGCTACAACAGGGGAGTTACTGACTGCAAAAGCAGTTCTGCTTCAGAGTAGAAAAGAATCTGAATAAAATGTAGCTGCAACTTCTTTTCTTTGCACCGAGTCTTTTTGTCATTGCTTGTTTCTGCATCTGTTCTATTACATCAGTTGTAGAAATGCCTAAATGACAGCTCAAAAGTGAGCAGCAGGACAACTCTTTAAAACTGGCAGGACAGCCCATGGGTCACTACCTGAATGCTTTATAATATCCACAAACCAGTAGTACATATGGCAAGATCAAATCTATGCAACGGGTCCTACCTATTAATCAAGAAATAATTAGAACATTCACAGTACTTGTGAAAACATGATCATTATGATATTTTCTCCATGCTACTAGATAATATTAAAAAAAAAATATTTGGAAACCACTGCCTTCCACATGCTTCCAGGTGTGTATAATACTGAGAAAATACTACACAGATCATCAGTGTTGCAAGTGTAATTCTTTATATTTCTTCCCAGAACCATAAAAATGATGTAGTTCATCAAAGTACATGAGTGAACAAAGGAGCTCTTCCACATCATTGGTAAACCACATGTCAGAAATAATCTTTATTGATTAGAAACACTGGGATAACAGAGAAAGTCAGAGAAGGGTGTCACTTTAAAGACATGTTTCAGTGTTGTAAACATCTCTGAAAAGAAACAGTGCTTGATTCTCATCCTCATGCCACATTCTTATTTTCATCTGAAGTCTCAGGCAATTATCATAAGAATCTAACAAAATAATTTTCAGACTAGTATACTAGGTCAGACAAAAGGCTCCAATGATATTTTGTCTCCTATGGGAATGAGAAATGAAGGCCTAAGCACAGCTGAACAGTGACTCCACAGTGCTACTTCCCACAAATACCATTCCAGTTTTGAACAATTTGCAACATGGGCCTTCTGAGGCAGAGGTAGCATCTTTGTGCTTTACAATCTTTTTCATTTTCATTCACTCATCTGTTCACCTCTTCAATTCTTGTAAATATTTAGTACTAGGATCATTCTTATGTTGAAAGTCCCTAGACTAAACATATGTTATGATGATATCATGGACATTTGCACCATTTCTTTCAAAGAGGTCACAGGCTGTGTTATGCTGACAAGCCTTAGATCTTGCATTGGAGGACTAAGCAAATAACCAAACCTTATTTCCCTTCTCCATGGTTTCATAGATGCCTATTATATATCCCCAAAAAGTTCCTCCTTTTCTCTGAGCTGAAGAGTCCCCTCAATTGCACTTTTCCTTATTCAGAGATATTCTATGTGTTTGATCTTCGTCAAAATGAGGAAGAGTGACAGAAAGAATCTGACCACAGCATTCACAACACAGAGCATCTACATGTGTATTTACAAAATGACGCAATGTTTTGAGGTTTATCTTGTGTTCTCTTTCTGGTAATCCCTAACATTTGATTAGAACTCATTGCACTACTGAACACTGAGCAGACTTTTCAGAGAATTAAGTCTTAAATTCAAGATCTTCCAGAGTGGTAATGGTCATCATCCCAGAGCTGGGAATCACATTGTATGTAACACTAGGACTTTTCACACTGTCAGTTTTCTCTGAAGAGTGAGCAAGAGTGATAACATTATCACAAAACATTCTTTCACATCACTTAAATTATTCCAATGGCTTCTGGAGGATATCCACATCTTTAATTCATTTATATTCTAAGGCATAACTCATCTTCATAAATCTGCACCTGATATCCTTAATGCATTTTGGAACTGGCTTGGTTTGTAGGGGTGGTGAGGTGGATAGCACTTTAATTTAGTATTCCAGTCAAGGGTAAAAAAGTGAATACAGGAGGATGAGATTTGGGCCTCTCTCAGAGGAGAGAAGAGTGTGGTAATATGTGTAATGAGAAGACAGACTGTCTTCTGGGTATTGACTCAGCTGCTATCATTAGTTATGAAGCACTTATGAACAAGATCTGCTTTTCAAGTAAACTAGCCCAGAGAAGAACATACAGAAGAAAAGAATTATGGACAAATACAGTCTGTACATTGAATCTTAGCCTAAGGGGATTTTTGCTAAAAAATTGCTAAGTCCAAATAAATTCTATGGCACTTGAAAAATTATTCACCTGCATTATCCACTTTTAAGAAGAGTAATATCTGTAGGAGAGCACACAGATGGAAAATAAACTAGACTGGTTCTTTGCCAATATTATTGCTCAAAAATTCTGAATTTGGGGAATGTTGCACATTTCACAGTCTTTATATGCCTCACATACCTGGGGGTTGTGTATATACTGTCAAGTTAAGACACAAGGCAGAAAGCATTTGCCTGCATTAAATTTATCATTTAACTTTATTAACCTGTACTCTTCCCACATTACTCAGGACCTTTTCTTGCTATTCTACCACCCTCTGAACAGTTTGAAACCCCTATTATTTACAGAAAAGTATCTCAGGTAAAAAATGCAAACATCCTCAAAAGGTCTCTGAAATACTCATAATAATGACAACAATCACAAAGAAATTTAAAGATTTATTCCTTGGTTCCCATTTTGCACTGGATGAGAAGAATTTCTGAGTACTTAATTGTTATCATTCAAAAACCTTTACAAAACATTGCTGCAATAGAGTACATAGAACAGAGTACACAACTCTTTCAGGTTCATTCATTGCTCAACAAGTGGAGAGGAATGTGCTAAGGATATGATTGTATTTTTTCCTGGTCCTAGAATAATTATTGTAGCTGATAATAACTCTTTATTATAATTGCACCTGAGTAATTATCAAGGTCACAGACACATTAAGTGAGGCATTGTATGAACACAGGGAAGCTGCCCCTGTTTTAAACAGCTTACAATTAAATTAAACAAGATGTATGAAATTGACAGGAAGGAATAAAATTCACAAACTGAAGAGCATGATTGCAGCAAATGACAACCCATGGCTGCTTTTCTCGGGGTGAATTGGAGGTTATTAAGCATAGCACATAGAAAGAAGAATGGAGCCACCAGAAAAGGTAGGACCACCAGTAACTGAATGACACAAAATAGAAATAAATTCAGGGAAGGGCAGGGACTCACAAATGACAGATGTAACAGGTTTGCTGTGGCTGTGTCCAGACACCTAAGACACTGCAAAACTTCCCCCTATGAAAATGGCCTAAGAGGAACTGTTCTCACACTTCTCATGAGGGGCTGTTTGGGCATGCCCAGCCCGGCATAGACACAGTGCCCCACACCCAAAGGGCTCTTACAGCCTCCTTGGGCTACCCCCATTTACAAGAGTCTGTCATGCCTTCCAGCAGGTACAGAAAGGACAGGAAAATATGAGCCAGGGATTCATGGGAAACATTCATGCCACCTGAACCTGCCAAATCCTGCCTTCACCAGAGTGTCCACTGTCACTCCCATGCCCATCTCCTTTCTCAGAGTCCAGGAGTGCCCCAAACAAAGGTGCAGATCCCTTGAGCACAGAAGAGGCTAGTAAGTAAATGCTCCATATGTTTTCAGTGTCTGTGGAAAGTCAGAAGGGTACTGAGCAACCTGAGGCACATTGTTCAAATAGCACTACTCCACCAAGGCTGTCCTTGAGAAAGTCAGCAAAGAGGGCCCAGCTGGCCCCATCTCCAGCATGCAGTGATGTTTATGGCATGGACAGAGACATTTTTAGTATGAGTCAAGTGCCAAGTCTGCATCTTGGCTGAGTTCCTGAAAGAAAATTTACCAGATCAAACTTATGACCTTGAGAAGCCAAGCCTATAACAAAACTATCAGATTGAATCTAATCCCTCCAGGGTCATGGGCTTTCAGTGCCTAAGACACACGAGCTTCACACAGCAGAACTTTGAATCTTGTGTACCACAAGGATCATTGTGCAACCTAAAAAGCTCCAGTTTTGTTCAGTTTTTATCTGGTTTGTAGATGTTCTTATGCAGACTGGCTGCTCAGATGCACAGATGCAGTCAGGCCAGAATCTAAGCAGGCACTAACACCACGCTGTAGGGCAGCTGGCAGTAGGTGTGGTAGGTTCAAGTAATCACACACCAGAAACTTGGATTGGGCCCCAAGCAACTGAACATTATCTACCTTCATAATCTAAGCAAATTTTAATGGCCTGGCAACATCAGTCATGATGACCACCTGCTGGTATTAGAGCGGGAACTTTAGTGGTACACACTGTGCCCAAGCTCTATACAAAATAGAATGAGGCTAGTTTGGGAGGAGAGGGGCAGTGATGTAGAAGGATTGGCCTTTCAAGCAGCTTTCCACATCTCATGATATGTGACTGCAGCCTGATTCTGCTCCAAGCAGGTGCATGCACCTTTCCCAGAAACATTGTCCTGGGACCTGCTTGTAGAACATCAACTTTTATATGCCTTGATTAGCACACAGTGAAGTCTTAAGAAAGATATAATCATAGGTTGTGCTAAAATGTATACATTTAAAATTATTATTTTTCGCTTAATTTGTAAATCAAAACACAACACTTTTGGCTTTTCACCCAAGTAAATAAACAAATATGCTTATTTTTTTTACACCAGACAAAAAATATTGTTCTGAAGTGTAAAAATAGTTTGTTCGACAGTAGTTAAATATGAAATTTATATTATTTTTCCATATCCTCAATAAAATATTAATGCCATATAATAATAATAATAATAATAATAATAATAATAATAATAATAATAGTATCAATAGTATCATCTCCATCTTCAGACGTCTTTCTATAATTTTAAAAAATGCACTATTTTTCTCACTCAATATGACAAATAAGGCTTCTTTGTGAATTTGGGACTTTGTTTAGCTTTTTTTTTCATTCAGATGTTTAGGCTTTGTTGGGCACTGAGTTTAGCATTACATATTCAACAAGCATTTATTGGTTTTGTGAAAACTGCAATTCTTGGCATATTTTCTTCAATTACATCAACCACTAACACATGTTATGTGGGTGTGCAGTTATTTAGTTCATTTGCAAACATAGGTAATAAAATGTCTGTATTGCAATACCTCAGTGTGCAGAGTATTCATATTACTTCTTCCACTGGAACTTGCTCATTAATCATGGTGACAGCTGATACTTTTTTCACTGACATGAGATATACAATTGTTAAAAAATTTGTTAGAAAGCTTAATATTGTCATTTATGATATCTGCAAAATAGAGAGAACCTTCATAAGAAAACTAATATGACAAATATTGATACCAGTGGTAGATGGTACTTGCCTCACAAGTAGTGACCTCTTTGAAAGGCACTAAGGTGTTAAATGTGAAAACCAAAGACTTTTAAATGCATAATGCATGTGTACTCAAGAAATTCTTCACACATAAACTCAAAATTATTTAACTGACATTAGATATCCTAAAGGGTGGGAAGGAGAAAAAGTTCTATTCTTAGTAGGATGACATATACATCCAGACATGCAATAATAAATTTAAACAAATATGCTATGCCTTAGGAAAAAATAATTAGAATTGAAGTAGCAGCTGACATCTGCAGAAAGGGGTGAGGCTGTAAAGTGTGATCTGTTAAGGACATACCACCCTTGTGAAAGAAGTAAAAACCATATCTGAAAACAGATAATACTTCAGAGCTCCCCAGTTGAACAGAAGGAAACAACCATAAAGGATAAACTCAGATCAACTGAGTTTAGATTTCACTTTGACAGTATTGTCTATATTAAATATGTTGTATAATAGTGCTACAAGAAGAAGAATGATAAAACATTTGGAGCTGGTGATGTCCTCCAGTGACCTGAGGTGGATGAATACCAAGAAAAGCTAATGAAAAAAAGCTCAATGACTCTAAGATAGCAAAAGTAAACTGTCTAAGGAAACCTCAGGGTCAAATTTGGAAAAGTTCTGATTTCTGTATGAGAAATTGAGAAAAAAACCAAAAGTAGCCTCTTTTCTATTTCACTCAAGCTTTTGTCACAGGTAAACTTGGCCACCCTAGAAGGACTGCAGCATCCCCAGGCTGCTTCTGTGCTAGTGTGACTATGCATTTGGGATCAGAATCAATTTCCTTGGACACTTATAACTAAATTCAAACTGATAACAACTCTCCAGCTTGTATTTTCTTTATTTTAAATGTATCTTGAGATATTGCCCTATGAGGACTATCAGGAATGCCTAGGAAATTTAGTACTAGCTCATACTCATCTTAAAAGTGTCATCAGGAAGTTCCTGTTGGAGAAAAGACTGTTTTAATGCATCATGACCACAGGAGGATAGAAAGTGCCTGATAAAAGAACCAAAAACCCCATAATATGCATGCTCAGAACACTCAGAAATTGTGAGAGTATGAGTTCTAGTGATCTGGCAAGGGAGCAGTTTAGTTGTTATCAATTTCCTTTGGTTAGGATAATAGAAAGTCTCTTTGCAGATATCCCCTTTCATTTTATTTTTTTTTTTTTTTTTAATTTTTGCAAAGATTCATGGGTATAAAGAGAGATTTGGAAAGAGCCTTAGGAGACACATTTCCTGACAGTAAAACATATTATTTTACCAATGTTGGTAAAAAAGAGTACAGTTTTGTCCTTGAATATATATGCCACTGCTGTTTACTTTAATGGGGGTTATGTGCCATATTCTAGTGATCAACCTTGGCACTTGCAGAGAACTCCAGCTAGGAAACCAAATGCTTATTTCATAGACATGCTGCACTTGCTATTGTTGGAGAGATGTAGACACTAGCAGACCATACACACTCTTTCCATTTTGCTTATTTTAGAAGTATAACTGGTTTAGGACATCCTTGAAGAAACTTCACCTCCTTTATTAAAGTCTCAGAGCACCAGCTCTTACACCAAAAACTGAGAATATACCGACATCACTTTTTTTTTCCTTCAGGATGGTGGACTGACTTTCAGAACACACTCTTAGATTCCTAGCACAAAATTCAGATGCACCATGTTCTTCAAACATGAAATTACATGGAGAAAAATCAAATGGAAGGCTTTGGAATGTTTCTGAAATTACTTCTGTATTAATCATGATTGTTTTGGGGTTTTTTTGTGAAAGCCCAAGGTCTCACACTAAGTTATTTATTTTGTCATTGTAATTCTGGCTTCATTCATCCCTCTTTATTTCATATTAGTTTAAAACACCTAAAATCAAATATTTTTTTGGTTTTATGAAATTCCACAGTCCATCAGTTTAATATATAAATTTGTCATAGAACACAGAATATGTATAGTCAGGTGGGAAGAGACTGGGGAGTAGGTACAACCAATTCATTTTTGAAAGAGAAAGACTTCATTCCCTGGAGACAGCATAGCAGGTATTTTGCAAGTGGAGGCATACTATTACTTAAATCCTCAAATACTTTTTTCTATTCTCTTCAAAACAGTAGAACATGCATTAGCCCATATTAATTCAACCTCACGGTGACCCACAGCGACATATCACTGTCCTTAATCTTTATAAATGGCTTTTGCACTCTGCACCATCAAAAAACTTTTTGCTGATCAATACAAAGTGTATTTGAAAAGAGCATTATCTGCCTTTGAAAAAGCCTTCTGCACAATCAATGGTCTTCAGAAGCAGATGCTGATCAAGCAAGCATAGGCAACAATGTAGAAAGCTAGTAAATATTGATCCCAATTCAGAAAAGGAAATTGCCTTGTAGTTGCAGTGTCTGACTTCATTTAGCTCATAAGTTTACTACAGGTCTGATTGGCTGATCTGGTAAACACTATAGTGCATCATCACTGATCTCTCTGTGCTTGTACAAACATCTTACTTGTTTTCCCTGATGAAACTACAGTTAAAAAAATTTCAAAATTGCTGATTTTTCTTGTAGAAAAACATGACTAATACTAATGGTTCACATGATTTCATAGTGGATTAAAGCAAGCAGTACAAAAGCTCTGACACTGGCATATTTTATGAATTTATAGTCCTTAACTAAAAAAACCCAAAACATAATACACAAAAAAAAAGTTTGATCATTTTTTATATCAGAGAACCAGCTGAACTCAATTGGTTTGACAAAGTTACAGACTCAATTAATTCCTTTGTTTCCTAGAATTTATTGACAGAACCTGGCATATATGAGAACAGAACCAGTAGGCCTAGATCCAGGCAGTACCACCCCACCAGTGCAAACAGAAGGAAAGATGCAAGGGAACCTCAGCAGATGATCTAAATGTCCATGCAATGCATTACAATAAGACTTGAATTATTCTAGATTTATGATGTTGTTTATAACAGAAATGTTGTTTAGTGCTTCCAAATTGTGAGAGTCACATAATTAGCTGTCAGAAAAGTGCACTGATCGTCATTCTGCAAAAGATATTTTAGCTCACAGCGCGGTATAAATCACAGGAGGTGACGGTCATATCCTGTGTCACTGAAGTCAATAGGACCTCATTGATATTCAGCAACCTATCTGAGCATTCCTTCAGATTATGGTAGTAAAGGTTGTCCCCCACAAACTGAGCACAGAATTATACTAATTACAGGTCTATGATTCAGATGGAAATAGACTAGTAGAGGTGCCACAAATATGTGATCAGCCCGGTCAGCTTGCTTGCTCTGGAGTAAAAACCAGCCCCAAATTCTCAGCAGTCAGAGGATGGGTCATTTATCTTTGAGCCAGACACAATGCTGGGCAATAAGTGACAAGACAATATTACAACACCATAAGCATTTTGTGTCAAATAGCTATTCTCTGTTGCGGATCCTTGTTAGAAATTTGGGATGGGATTGATGAAGTCTATGAATAACACAGACACACTTAAAATTTTACTTAGAAAAATAAGGATGAGAAAGGCAACAGCCATTCTTCCTGTCCAGCCTGAGGCTAGGTAAATTCACTGGCCTTCACTGGCAAATCATCTTTATAAAAAGGCCCAAATGGACTTTTCACAGAACATGTGTCTTCTACTAAACAGGAAAAACAAATCTGAAATTTAAAGACTACCTCCTGTGTCACAGAATTCTATGATAAAATATTTTACTCTTTATTCTTTTCAACAGATTTACAGAGATTAATTACTAAAAATCTTCAAAGTATTTTCATCTGTACTCTCAATGTCACTACATTGATAAAACAAACTTTTAAATTTTTATGAGTTTTAAAATTTAAGAAAGTCTTAAATAAAATTCAAGGCATACTTTGACCACAGAGTTTTGACTTATCTTAGTTGAAAGTAATAAATAATAATAATAATAATAATAATAATAATAATAATAATAATCCAAATGCTTTAAGCCTAGTTCTTGAACAACTTAAAATGAAATTTTCTAGACTAAGAGCCTAATTTTCCACACAAATATAGTATAGATATGAAACTGTTCATGTATCATAATGCTGTCATATTGTGGTATTTGGTCTAAATCAGGAGGTAAATCAGGGAACAATTATATGGTTTTACAGCCGGTATATATTTGTAGGGTGGGAAGAGTAGTTTGGGCTGTCCAGATCATAGCTGAACAATGGGTCTGAAATAGGGTGTTTCTAGGATATATGTGGAGAGCAGAATATGAAAGAACAATATTTTTCACTGTCAGTTTGTGGGCTGTTAAGAAAAGTGCTTGGTTTGGGTTGACAAGCCTAATGTGATAAATGGTGCATACTTTTGTAGGACAGTATTTTCTCAGCAAGGGTGAAGGTTTGTCTTATTTTAGAAATCAAGTGGAATGACTTTGTCTTTGCAGAATGGTGGTCTGATGCCAATTACTATGGGAGGAGTTGCAAAAATCCACATACATATATCCACCATAATGATGTCAACTGCTTTTTTAGCGTTATTAGCATTATTTTGCAATAATGCTCAGAACCCTCACTGAAACGAAGACCATACTGTGGTCTACATTTGTTCCTGTTCAGCACAAACACATAATGAAATTGGGTTCTTTGCTTACTGGAAAAGACTATTGTTGCATTTTTGCTGCTGATTCAATATATTACAAATATATTACCAGAGAAAGTCCCATATAACTGCTGTTGCCAGTATACAACACACTAACATACATGGCTTAATTTATGTCTCCTCTGGCACTGGTACTCCTGACTTACACAATACATGTGAAGGAGGCCCATCAGAGGGCTCTTAAACTATTTTAGAATACTAATCAGTCCCTACACACTACAGCTTTTATGCTGTTTACAGTAAGCTACAAAGGCAGAAGCAAGCTGCAAGTGTAAGCCTCAGCCAGGGCAGCAGTTCTTAGTCCTGTACCATTACTAGCACCCAGAAAATGCAATTCTAAGATAATTACATCCTTGCTAATCATCAAGTATATGATGCCACAAACCCCTAAAATAATAGCTGTTAGTGAAAAATAATTCCTATTGCATGGAAACAACTGCTTCTCTGTAAGACCTCTATCTTCCTAAGCAGCACCATTCAGAAACCCCTCAGTGAGCTCAGCATACTCAGAAGAGCACAGGTCAGAGAGCATCTTCACCACATCCCAGCCCCTAGCTGTGCTGGGGTGGAGGCACAGGGCCAGGATGTTGACTTGTCAGTCTGCAGAAACTGAAAACAGCAAATGACACTGCAATATAAGAAGAGGGACACTGTCCCTGAGAGGGACACTGCAATCAAATGCTTGTATTGGGGTGGTGCTTAAAAGATCAGTCACCAACAGTGCAACTCACATAAAGAGCAGCATTATAGCATGATGAAAAACTGTGAGGAAAAAAAAGCAAAAAAAAAAAAAAAAACCTAAGAAATTTTGTTATGCCATTTTAGGGACAACATAATGTCTGCAAGCTCCTAATTAAGAGTCCTATTTCTTTTGCCCTGGACGAAGTAAAAAAGTGAAGTTTAACACAGTAACTTTTTGCTTTAAACTGAGCAATGAAAGTTTGATCCCCTGACATAAACAACAGAATCCTCTAGGCTTTTGCAGCTTGGTGGAAACGGCCAAATCTGCATTCAACTTGTTTTTCACATTTCCATCATTGTGCAGAATGAAGCCTTGTGGAGCCCAAGGGACATGTGTTTAGCTGCCATTCTGCAGCGCTTGTAGCATTTTAACTTCAAGCCTCTGGGAAAAAGCCGCATACCTATTACTGTGGCTTTGGAGTTTAAATTGTTAGTTGATGTGTCCTGTTTATCAAATCCAAAAAGCAGTTTGTGCCTGAAAAGTAGACCAGGGCCCTGCAAGCAGAGGAGGGTTTTGGCTGGTTGTTTTTTTAAATAAAACGCTAAAGAAGTGGCAGTTAAAAGTAACTAATCAAGTATTTGTCCCTCTTTTCTTCCTCTGGGTTATTTTACACTTACATTGACTCATTGCTGTCATTCTAAGTTTGGCAAGGCACAGTGCTCACCTATCTGACCTGTAAGAAATATGCTTATGAGAGTAAAAAGGAGATGGGCTGAGCCGTTCCTCTTTCAAGTGAAGTTTTTATTTCCATGTTTGGTCAATGCAAAATAAAACCAAACTAACAAAACCTCAAGCCTAGAATCCCTTTCCACACTCATATACATCTCATTATACATAACCAAACATGATCAGCACTTTGCAGGTTCGAAGTACATTTTACTTTCCACAGCTATTAAAAAGGAAATATATATAAATATATAAAGCATAAAACTGTATTTAATTTTATATGCTTTCACAGACAGGTGTGTTTCTGTAGGCTTGGATGGATGTGTTGCTGATTTTCTTTAATATATATAATCTGCCATCTATTTATCGTATGTGTTGTAAAAGAAATAGTAGCTGACTTACAGTGCAAAGAGAGTCAATATACTACTTAAGTCTAAAGAATAGCATTCAAAACTGAAAGGATTAACTTTTTTCAGTTTGTTTTAAAACATTCCTTCTTAAAAAGAACTCTATTGTTATGAATGATCTTACATTGGCCAGCTAGACTACTATCTGGGGAACAAATGTTTCCTTGTCGACATGAGACAACTTGCAACTTTTATTATTGTATTTCAAATAATGGAAAGTAATAGTAAAATTGCTGCAATAAACTAAAAGAAAATCTTGATAGTTGAGTCTGTTATGCAATATGTATTCCCCTCGCTGTTCCCTCACTGGTGCCAAAAGCATGTCACTCAGGTAATTTGTTTTAGACCCTTAACAAGACTTAGAAGCAATTATTATGAAACACTGACACAACAGATCTCACCAACAATTGAAGTTTGACAGCTTGTGAGAAAAGTCTCATGTTTATGTCATTGGAGAGGTGATCCTTGTATGACCTCCTTTTTCACTGCTGTGAATGATAAACTATCGCTTTCCCTGGTTCACTATAGCTGAAGGCCCAGTGTACTGTACTTGTAAAGGAAATTTTCAGTTGGTTCTCTGAATCAAATGAAGCTGGAAACTCCTTTGGTCCCTTTGACTGATCTAGTTTAGGCTTTATGATACACTCTAACTGTGTAAGGAGCTAAAAACATAAATATATCCACACCATGCATTTGTAAAGAACTGTAGAACAAACATCAATAGAGATATATGTGCGGGGCTAGCACACATACACTTACTGACTGAAAATAGCTTCACATTTGCTTTTCTAAGGAAACTGAAACAACTTGTGAGTCGTGACATGTGAGAGAGGGAGAGAAATTGCAATATATTAATTTTCCTTGTTTCAGAGTAGAAGTTGGAGGGATTATTTAATGTTTTATGCTAATTCTAGAATCTGCAAGCACCAAATCAAGTATTCTTAATCCACATTTCAGAGGAAAGTGGAAGATGATCTGGTAGGCAGGTCTATATATTCATGCTGCAAGTGCTCCTCAAAACTCACATGAATTAGCTGGAATTGCCGTAGAGCAGTAGAATAGAAATCTTCAGCAGTGAGTTTAGACCTCCCTGCACTCCTGCATTTAGTTTGTGTTGTGTCCAGCACAAGACAAAACCTATTATTTCTTTCTTTGCTGTTAGGCAGCTTTCCTACTGATGATAATCTTCTTTAAAAAAATATAAGTAAACCAAAAAAAAAACCCACTAAATCCACAAATCAACACCACACCTCCCAAAACAAACAAACTTTCTGACAGTTTTATTTCTTTGAGTACTCACATCTTGGTTCCTTGTTCTAAATAAGTAATTATAATGAATGGCCAAACTTTTGTTCAAAATATTAGCTGAAGCTAATTGGAGAGGGCAGAACTTAAACTGGACATATATAATGAGACTAGTTTTTCATTGTGTAAAAGTTGCAGCTGGTAAGTAAGGTTAAGAATCCTGTGATCATAGAACATATTGACTGCATTTCACCACATCCTTAAAATGTGCTTAATCTAACATGAGTTAAATTACATCCCAGCTGAGAGGAAACACAACCAATACATCACTCTTAGGTTCTCTCTGCCAGACTAAGAAGAGATTGGCATGCACGACACCCAAAGTCAGGACTCTCAGAGGTGGGATGGAGCAGGGAAGTAAGTGAATGTATGTTCCAGAAATCCATCAGTATCCTCTGATCTTGCTGTGACACCTAGGCATTCAGTCATGGTTTTAAATCAAAGTGTAATTCTGTGATACTTATCTCTTGGAACAGTAAGGGTACAGTGTGCTTGATGCAATCACTCTTGTTCACCCTGGAAAACTAAACACACATGCTGACTGTACGCCCACCCCACATTCTAACACGAGTCTCACTAAACTTTGGGCCATCTGCTAACCAGAGAGGCCTGAACTTTTGGAAATACATTCTGTTTCTCCTTTTGTTTATGTTTATATTTATATGTATACAATGTTCTGCTAATTGTGTCTGAGAAGAAAGGGTAAAAGCAAGAGCAAACTCAGCTTGAATAATGTTTATATAATCTGGGAAGTAATAGCGTATGCCTTCTGCATCAAAAATCAAAAATCTTTGACTTTCCAAGACTTTTCAAGAGTTGACAGAATAGCAAACTGGTGCAAACTATTGTAATTTTCACAAAAATATATATTGTACTTTAGTGACAGCCTGGCACACTTCAGTAGCCTGTTGAAATAATAAAACCAGTGTCAGGAATTGCCTTGCCTTGCAATTCTTTTAGACTTTTACGACACTAATGTAGTTTTAAAAGTGAATTCCTTGTTGGAAATGTAGCCTTCTGCTAACCTGGGGTCTTGGCTCTATTATTACTAGTTTAACATCTCAATGGTCTGTAAGAGAGATTATTCTTCAGTCTCCCAAAAAAAACTTCAAACATAGCTGTTGGGATAACCCAAACAATACTGGCATACAGGTCCACAGCTATGTTGCTAAATGGGACTGAACGTGATTCTTTAGGTGCACGTAACTAAAATGTTAAAATCTACAAATCCATACAGGCATGATCCCTCCTCATTTCTGCTCACACACCATAATGAATCTTTGATCAGTGCCCCTCCATATATCTGCTCCCCTCCTCCCATTATTATTTATCTTTATTTTATTTATTGCCATTGCAACTGGAAATCTCAAGGATATGAGGTGTTTAATGTCTTGCTCATTACTGCAAAACAAATGCAGGTTTGTGTGAATCACCATCATTAGCAGAAAGGAGAGCACTCCTAATTGCAAACAATTACTCAACAAGTGTTGCTCTTCCCCAAGAAACCTATTAAATACTCACAGTGGAGCACCTGGCAGCCTGCTGAGACTTCAGTTTCCTATGCAAATGGAAACTGCCATAGAATTCAGTGACTTCTATTCAGTTGTTTTAGATAGGTGTGTAGGACTCATTTATATGTCTCTAGAAAGAGTGCCCACAAATGACACAACTTGTCAGACTTACCAGCATTCTTATCCCTCTTATTCCAAGTGGTTATATGTTTAGTTGGTTGGAGGTGTGTGTGTGTGTGTGTGTGTGTGTGTGTGTGTGTTTTGTTTTCTTTATTTTTGGGCTGGTCGGTTGGTGGTTTTTTGATTGGTTGGGTTTTTAATAACAACAAAAGAAACAAAAAGTCCCAGCAATCTATCTTCTGGTTCTAAAGATCTCTCTCCACAAATGGTAATATTGATACATCCTAGCCATGATGCCCTATGGACAAACAAAGCATCTTGGTTTTCCAGGGGCATTAGCAAACATGACTTTTATCAATAATTAAACCTGAAACAGCTTAGGTTTCTGTGCAATTTATGATTGCCCCCTTGCTCCCAGGTATTTCACATCTGGAAAACTGCATCATAGTATCACACTCAAAAACCAAAAAGTTCTGTTTTCTATGTTTGTATCCCCCTAAGGATATAAGTCATAAGAGGAGACTTTCACCCTCAAGGTTACAGCAACAGTTGTATTCAACATCACCTCAACCAGGTGATGGACACAGCAAAGCTTCTGCCATTTAGGAGTTAATGCAGCTGGCATGTGTGTGTGTGTGTGTGTGTGTGTATGCACTAATTATAGATCACAGCATGCACTAGGATGCTAAGGAAGTTCAAAGAGAATATTAGATCCCTGACTCCAGCAGATGCACAGCTCTGGGGTATAAGAAAAAATGTGTGAGCAAATCACACAAGCTTCCTGAGCAGCTAGAAACAAACCTGGAACCCTGCAGGCTATTGTTGGATTTGTAAAATTGACAATAGCCTCTGCAACTTGTAATTCAGTCTTGTTTTTCATTATTATTAAGATTATTGTTTCAGTTTACCGAGCTCATGAAAATGTGAGTAGAGAAGAATGCAGGGATTCTCTGCCAGTATTTATGCTATAAAATATTAACCTGTTGACGCCTTGCATCAAAATGGATTCATTTTTAGAGAGAGCATAATAGTTCTATCATCTTTATATAAGCATTATACACTATTCTGAAGTACCTTGAAACTGCTCCTTGAGTTCTACATTTCTAAACTCATTTTATATAATATTTAGAATACATTTAATACGCACAGCCCAAGTTGTTTGAAGACAACCAGATCAGGCCATAGAGCTGGTGGCTGCAATGTTGCCTTACAGCTGTTACAGAAGAGCAGGGCAGGACAATCAAGGTAAGAAATACCCAGAAAAGAGTTCTTTCACTTCTCTAAGGTAAACCATAGATTTTAAGGCCAAAAGCATTTATTCTGCTGTACCATCCAGTTAAAGAATTTCACACAGCCAATAATGGGACAGAGAGCTTCATTCCCCACTAGGGCATCCAATATCAGGCAAAACTGACCTCCTGACTAATAACGAGCCTGCCTTTCATCTTATTTTCATTGTAGGCCACCCAATAGCTTGGAGAAACATCTTCCAGAAAGACATCCAGTCCTGAACTGAAGATGCCATGAGAAGGAAAACCCACCACTTTACTCCAACAATCTGTTTCAAAGGCTTCTCAAATCTACTGTGAAATTGTGCACTTGATTTCTCAGATGACTCTGCCTTGCCTCAGCCTCCAGCCATTGGTTTTAATTATGCCTCTCTCTACTAGATTAAAGAGTCTTTAGTATCCTACGCTATCTCTCCTGGCATTACTTTTACAGTGAGATCAAACCACCTCTGACATTCTTAATACAATGAGCAGAATGATGTTTAATGTTCTTGTAGTAAAATGTCTCCTCCTGGGCCTCAAATAATTGCTGTGGGTCTTCTCTCCAATTCTGGGCACCCTCCAAGATGAGGATATTAGAACCAATTGCATGGATATACCTATATATTTGTACACTACTTCCCTGTTAACATTCTGAAGGAGCATATTCTTGGGGTTTTGCCTCAGTTTTGCCATTCAAACACTCCACTGTCTGGACCTGTTGTTTCTCTGGATGCAACTCCCCATACTATACAGCTATACACTGTGCTCCTTGATATGTGATTCTGTTTGTCACTGTCTCCCACCCCCCATGGATGCATCTTTTTCACTTATGCATCCAGACTTGTAATTAGACAGTGCTGATTACCCAGACCCAGCACTGGTAAACTCTCTGTTAACCCCCCCTAGATTTTTTCAGCTGCAGTATTTCCAGATCAAAGTCTTGAGGCTAGACCTTGAATTGGTTGTAGATACAGGTCACTCAACAATAATCTCCCGCTGATATTTTTTGACTTTTGAAATCCACATTAGTGATATCCATATTACACACACACGAGGGAGGAGCACTGCCAAAATATGACATGTCCACACAGTATGGCACAGCACCAAGCAAAAACTCTATTACTGTAGGTGTCCTGTTGTGGTCCCTAGTCATCACTACTGTGTGCAATCCTGAGGAGCACCCATAACACTCCTTGTTTTCCCATGTAGCTTTTCATTGAAGCTACTTTTCACGTGGGTATAGCTGACTATTGTCACAGAATCACAGTGCTTCAGAATTTGTAAGGCCTTCTTGAGTTCATCTAGTTCAACACCACTTCACAAAGCTAGGTCAGCTAAAACAGGATATTGACCAGCTTCATTTTTTAGAATATCCAAGGATGGGGACTTCCCTGACCTATCTGGACATTCTGGTCAAGTGAACAATCACTATCACAGTGACTTCTTTTTCTTATCACATTTAAGTAGAATTTTCTGTGTTTCAGTTTGTGCCTGTCAGCTCTCAGCTTTTTGTGGATATCATTAAGAAGAGTCTGACTTCATTTTCTTTGCTCCTTTCTATCACACAATAGTAAGATTTGTTTCTGAACATTCCCTTCCCTAGCCTAAGTGATCCTACTATCTCTCTTAGCCTCTCATAGCTTCTCACAGAGGCTACAATCTCTTCAGCATCTTTGCAACCCTTCATTGGCCTTGCTCCTGCAAGTCTGCCTTTCACTGGACATCCTAGACTTGGACACAAAATTCCAGATGTGCTCTCAGCATGGCCGAGGAGAAGAATCACCCCCTTAACCTGCTGGTGAGGCTCTAAAGCAGGACAGCTACTGCTGGCTGTCTGCCATAAGGGCAAATTTGTGGCTCACATTCTACTTGGTGTCCACCAGGTGCCTTGCAGCCTTTTCTGCAAAGCTTCTTTCCAGTCAGTCAGACCCCAGCATGTTGATGGGGGCGCCTGGAGTTTCATTCCTCCCCAAGGGTAGGGCTTGGCATTTATTTTCTTTCATCCTTGTCTGGAGATTCCCACTAGCCCACTTCAGCAACCTCTCAAGATCCCACTTAATGGCAGTGCAGTCACCTGCTCTATCAATAACTCCTCATGTAAATCTGCCACAGGTGAGCTCCATCCCATCATCCTGGTTATTAGTTACTATGACCTTATTAACAATCTCTGGATTAAAGAACTAGTGATGAGACTCCAGCTGGCCTTCATGCCTGTGACCTCCACCCACCCACCTACTTTTTATTAACTGTCCTTTCATCTCACTCTTCTGTATCACGTTATCAGTGAAGAAGTCAGAGATGGCAACACTGGAACCTTCACAGCCACTGCTTTCTGGCAAGCCAGTCATTTAATTACAGAAGGCTACCATGTTCATCAAGCATGTTTTCCCCTTCCTAAAGCCAGGCTGACTACTCCCAGTCACATCTTGTCCTTCTTATGTCCAGAAATACTTTCCAGAATTATTTCTGCATCACATTACACACAATCAGCAAGGCTGACTGGTCTGTAGCTCTCTAGAACTCCTTCTTGCCATTCCTGAAGATAAGGATGACATTTGCTTTCTTTCAGTTGTCAGGAAACTCCCCAAAGGCCTACAGCCTCTCAAAGATAATCAAGAGCAGGCTCGTGATGACATCAGACAGCTCCCTCAGCATTTGTGGAAGTATCCTATTGGATACTTCCCAGTATCCAAACAAAAACCCACAGGTTTGTTTATGCCCAGTTTATTCAGTGTACTTAAGTTCATCTTTCACAATGGGTAAAGTTTTCTTTCTCCAGACTCTCCCCAGTGTCCTTGGGGTCCTGAGATTCCTGAAGGCTAATTTTACCAATAAAGGAGTGAGGCAAGAATGGTATTCAGTATCTTGAACTTCCCCATGCCCTTGATTACACAGATCACTGGAAGAAATAGCTACAACCCTCATAAGGGCAAGAAGTTTACTGTTTCTATTTCCTTCTTGATTCACCAACCAACTAAACATAGGGCTTGACTTTAGTAAACCAGACTGCACAACATACTAGAAATTATGGCACAATAGAGAAAAGTATTTGCAATTTAAAATGGCAAGTATTATTTTAGTTCTTCTGATTTTGTAATGGGTTTGTAATGAGTTTGCTTCTGAGTTTGTAACGTTCTTCAAATGTAAAGAAAATGAAAATGGAGAATGGCAAAAAAAAATAGACCTGAATTAGATAAACAAATTATAGTACTTGGGATACAATTTTCTGTATTAGAAACCATCCCTAAGCTGTGATATGATCAGCAGAGTAGCAGCACGGCTATGCTAATATAAACATTTTTTAAATCAAATATACAATAGAAATATACTGTTTTGTATTCCCTTTCTTGAACTTTTAACGGAAGCATAGGAAAGCATGATAGATTTGAGTCTTAGAAATTAAAGCAATTTTGAGTAACCCATATTGAAAATGCTGAAATCGCAAAAGGAGCATCAGAACCATCATATTGATCAGCCAGTTGTTAATAAATATTTTCTCCAATTAAGAGGAGTAGTGGGCACTTGACAGAAGTTAAGAAAGGCTGGACAGTTTCTAACACGGATGTACTTGTTTTTCTTGAGTGCATTCACTGTTTTTTATATTCTCCGGTTAAAGAGTCTGTAACATTCTTTTTTTTGAGTCGATGGTTTAAATCTGCTCTCTGATATCTTCTTTGGATGCCCTGAAAACATTGTACTGAGATGCTGAAAGTTGCTCCCTATCCAACCCTCTCCCAGTTACTCACAATTTTATCAATACTTACCATTATCCCTTTCACCTACCTCCTCTTGAAGATGAAAGGAATAGAACTTGTCTACTAGAGGCAAGTTGCTCCATTCCTCTGGCAAAGGTTCCCCTTCTCTGCTACAGAGACTAAAAACATGGTAAAACGAAGATATTCCCATGGACGGGATGCACACCCTGATTTCTATTACATAATCTAAGCAGAATAAAACAAAACATCAAGTTTTCAGCAGGGGTTCAGGTGTATTCAACTTTTTCAATTTTGTCTTCTGTCTTTTTGCCTTGATTTATTAATTTTTAAAATAAGTGAGTGCATTTGACTGAGTTCCCCAGTATCCTGGCATGCACATACAGTTGCTGGGAGAAGGACACTGTTTTTTTAAGTCCACCTAAAAGTGTAGCGTCTGGCTCTAATTCACTATTCTCGCATGAAGACCATGGGGAGGATTGCATTTCTTTCTTCCCTATTCCCTCTTTCCTAGCTCATGTCTGCTGCTGTCACACACCGCTGATAGCAGCAGAGCGAGATGGGTAAACCAGATCAAAGAGAAATGTCAGCTCCAATTTTTGTCCATAGGATTGCAAAGTAACAAGGAGTTAAACAGTCATGCCATTTTTTAGCATTTACATTTCATAGCCGGTACTTTTTTGCCATACATTGCACGTTAAACAGCTTCCTAGTAAGTAAAAACCAAATTTCTTACCCTCCCATAGTATCACTGAGTTCAGAAAGGTCTGAAAAAAGGTAGCACAAAGCTGAATCTGGCTCTGTGTTTCAGAACTGACAACCTGGTGTAGCAGCCTGCAGCAGCAGTACACAGGAAGAATTTCTTTCCCTCTGTGGATAGCTGTTGCAATCCTTGACTCAGCCTTTGCACAGATTTTCTCTGGAAATCAAATGGGAATTTACCATATGGAACCAATGCAGAATATGCAGCTGCGATTTTCATGTTAGATAACTGAATATAATCAAAGAAGGGAGTTTTGCCTTTCCCTACAGCCAAATCTGCATTCAGCAACAGAAAGGCTGTCCTAGTTGCAAAATACACTGTAAAAAACAGAATCTATCATCACAGCATTAAAAATGTTACTTGATATTCACACACTGAATAACTTCAAAAGGAACAGTAAAGAAATAAAAACAACCTCAGCACCTACAGTATTTAATGGCAGTGGTACTTGACCTATGGAATTTGTTCTTCAGAGGCCTATATAGAGCTTTTATCATGGGTCTGAGTGAGAAATCGTATGACATGCTGGCTCAGTTCTGTTTCTTTTCAGCTATTCTGCAAACTTGTTGGATGATATCTTTCACCATTTCCTTCCATTTACGTATGTAAAGTTTCTTTTTTCCTCCTTGTAAAAACATACAACCTACACAATCAATTACTTTGCCCTAAGACACAAATTGCACAGTGCCTTCAGGATTTCCTTAACTGTTTTTGATGAATGCATTCATTCATAATTTTTCATAAAATGGTCACACGCGGTTTTGTATTTTTGACTTGTGTGCCTCTTGTGATTTTAAATGGCTCTTCGATTGTTAAAGGTCAAGAGCCATCGCTCTAAGGGGCATATTTTCATTGCGGTGCACGAAGAGTTATGCACGTCAATCTTTAATCAAGATGAAATTCCCCCTAATGCTTTCGGCTCACAAGCTCAGTGCAAAGCAAGAGAAAACTTACAACAGAAAAGAAGTTGTAAGTTTAAAAAAAAACCTATTTTGGTATGTTTTCATCTAGTAAATCATTAATAACTTCATGATTAATTCTGAATTATTTTATTCTCTGAAACCAATGTCATTAACATGAGTAGTTCCTAGAGAAAAGCCTGTGTCGCCTTGTCAAAAAATAGTTTTATCATGAGGCAACTGCTTTTAATAAATAAGATTTGAATGTTCTTTATGGCAGCTTCCGAGGAAAAATTACAAATGAAATTATGCACAAGGGGATCAATTCTAACTTCCAGGAAAAAAAAAAAAACAAAAAACAAACTACAGATAAAATTCTAGGATGTAATAAAAAACCTGCATTTGAAAGCAGCATTTCTCCCACACAAAACCAATAAAGAAACAGACTCTTGATCCAACTGAGGCAGTGGCTGTATATGCTAATGCATAGAACATCCCATGGAACTGTCACAGGTAACATGTGCATGCAAAAGCCCTAATTCATACTGCAGCAGTCCTGTTGATTCAAACAGACAGATCCGAGAACTCCATTCTTCTTTTCATGCCTTGCCTTATCCTCATGCCTATAAATAGATCAAATTTCTTATTTACCTAGAAGGGGAAAAAAAAGAAATCTGTACTGGATTTCCAATCAAGAGAAAAAAGAAATTTAATTTCAGCAGTTTTGCTTAGCTTTGAAAACCCAAAGAACAGAGTATATAGAAATTTGGTTTTTATTTTACTGATTTTATAAGTGTTTTTTTAATACAAATGACCACAGAAAACACATTTAAAATTTGATTTCTAGTGTTTGAAAATATGCTAGATTAAAACAGATGGGGCAAGAGAAAAATAAGAAAAAAATGCATTGAAGTACAGGGGGAAATTTATTTGGACTATTCACCTAGGTTTTGGTCTGATCAGGTTTGTAAAATTCCATTTTCTGTGAGAGAGATAACAGAACATTTAATGCAAAAGTTTCTGAGGCCTCTTTTCATGTTAAAGTAAGATTCCCCATGTTCTGATAGCCAAAAGCTGTTATTTTTTTGACTTAGTTTTTCAACAGGAATCTTGGAAAAACTGAAGGCACTACAGATTTGAAGCGATGACTCTTCCAGCTTTGATTACCTACAGAAAACTAATTTCTGGCAGCTTTTCTGAATTCATAATTTTGTTCTGGAATGAAGTTACTAATAACAGTGAGGAGAAATTGACTGGGTTTTTGTTAGTTGGTTTGTCTTTTTTTTTTCCTTTTCCAAGTAGAGTGGATTGATAGACATTATGAAATTCACTTGCTTCAGAGAAAGAATTACACTTTAGACCATAGCAAATATTAAAGTTAGCACAGTGCAAACAATCTTTTTTTTAAGACTGAAAATATTTAAGAAAATTACAATCTGTCATCATAAGATTATCAGTTTTGTTAAATATGTTTAATTGGGGAAGTCTTCCTTATATATTGTTTCTTAACCGTCTTCCTAAATATTTGATATTGTACCATGCAATACAAGTATTGAATTAATTTTCTCCCCTGATGCTTTTGCACTTCTGTGGGAACAAAATGATTTTTTCAAGTGCCTCACACAGCTTCCGTTGGCTTTAGTTCCCTTTAAACGTTGCCAAGTCAGGCTGCACAGATTTGGATCTTCCCTTTTGTACCTGTTATTTTCAGGCTTAACCCTCATTTCAGTGTTACAAAATTCAGAGCTATAAATAATCAGTTCATACTTTTAACTGAAGAGGAGCTCTGTTAATCCTTTGAGAGCCACATCTTTACGTGCCCAAACACTTCTTCAATACTTTATTTCCTGTTGTCAAGCTGCGATACCCAACGCACAAAACGCGCATGCAAGAACAAGCAATAAATACCAGTTTGCTAAATCTCTCCCCCTCTCCCTCTGGTGAGAAATGCATGTGTCCCGACTGGATGTACATGTGTTTTCCCATGTGAGAATCCCGTCTCTGACAACAAACAATCCATGTTTGTCACTGCCATTGAACTGACTAATCCAGGCAGTATAGAAGGCGATTTATATATCACAAAACAATGGCACTAATTTGAGTGACAATCACTTAAGCGGGGCAGGCTCCTTAGCGGCATTAAGGCAGCACGGGGTTCCAACCTGAAATGTAGCACTGCTTAAAAATACAGGAACAGCAATGGTAATATACAAGAGGGGGTAAAAAAAATTTTAAAAAAGAGATAGAAGGATAGACATTTTTCATAGGATCGCGCAGATAAAAGAAAATACTAGCTGAAATTATAAACAAAATCCACATTGCAATGAGAATTGCTTTTTGATTACACATATGTATACACACACATTTTTTTCCGGTTTTTTTCTTTCTTTTTTTTTCTTTTTTCTTTTTTTTCTTTTTTTTTTTTGTTTGTTTGTTTGTTTGTTTTTTGTTTTATTCCTCATCTACGGTCAACACACCCTTAATCAGTTTTTCCTGGGGAAGAAACTAGTTTGCCACTCCTTTCCGGGCACATTTCCCTTTCCCGCACCCCCCGAAGCGGCCCTCGCCGTGCTCCTGCGGCGGGCGGGGGGCTCGGGTCGGACAGAGCCGCGGGGGTCAGCACCGGCTCGCTCCCTTTCGAGGTCTCACTTACACCTGCAGGCTTAGGACGGCGGCAGACGCCGGAGCGGTGCCCGCTGCTAGGGCCGGGCTCGGGGCTCGCCGGGCGCCGCGGGGCGAAGGAGGCCGGCTCCGGGCGGGGGCTGCCCTGAGGGGACGGCGCGGCTTCAGTGGAGCTCTTGCACCCCCTGCAGGCCGCCCGCGGCGCAGCGGGCGAGGGGCGGCCATGGCGGGCAGGGCGGCAGCGCGCCGACCCCACGGAGAGAAGAAAAAAATCCCTTCGGTGGCATTTCCTCCAGCCTTTCCTGTCGTCCGGAGAAAGCACTGCGAGCTTTTACCCTTGTTCCTTGTTAATTGCCGGACAGCGGAGGATTCTTGGGGAAGAGGCGCACAGGGAGGAGAAACTTCTGGGCGGCAAGGTGGCTCACGGCTAACCTCGTCCTGACAAGAGCTAGGAAATAAATAGGAGAAGGCCGTCCGCAGTCTAATAAATAAATAAGTAAACGAAAATGGCCAGCTTCCAAGCCAATGTCAAGGGAGAGGGGGAAAAAAAAGGAAAAAAATTTAAAAAAAAAAAATAAAAATTAAAAAAAGACTTGTCAGCCTGACACAGGGCCTGTGGATGAAAAGACACAGGCTGGGAGATACCTGACTCCTAAACAGGCATGTCAGCCGAGCAATGGTCCCACAAAGGATAAGGAGGCTAGTAGAGGCAATTCCAGTCCTTCCAGTGAATCCAAAAGAAAGCTGTCTACAGATAGGGCACATTTGAAAATAAACTGTGTGTCCCATCTCAGGCTGAGTTAGCTGTAACCAGTCCATCTGTGAGCCATATCTCCCATACACACATCCAGAGTACTCAGCGGCTCATCCCTGCTGGGTACCACTGGGGCTTGCAACAGGCACCAATGCCAGGGAGCAGGACAGATGCTCCAGTTTGAACCCAACTGCAACTGAGCAGCCTCCTTGCAGACATCCTAAAGCCATTACGTCTGTATAAAAATTGGGTTTGAAACGTTTTATAGCCTCAGTTGCACCACATAAACATTTGTTTGATTCAGCTGCAGTCAAGTTACTGGAGATTGACAGGGATTAGAGTACAGTAGAGAAAAAAAGCATTAAAATGAAAGAGGTGAAGGGAAGACCTCCAAAGGGAAGGTTCACTGTGTGGACCAGTTTCCAGTTTTTAGGCAGGTAAAATTACAGGTGTTTAGTATGACCTTCTTGTTTTTGCTTCTCACGCCCCTGAACAGTAGTCTTTCTACCATTTTTATTATATGTATGTCTGTTACATATAGGGAAACAATTCAGACCAGAATCCTAATTTTATATGGCCAATTAACAAAGTTAGTATTAGTTTTGAAGGCTCAGAACAAATCATTGATTCCATCTCTTCAAATCCACCGGTTTCCTATCTGTCATGCTTAGCAGAATGGAAGGAAACATAAGATGTCTCCCTTGTACTCACTTGTCTCCTGAGGTGGAGTGGCTTTTTCCTTTATGATGATGTAGGGAGACTGAGAACCACCAAAACACCTTTCCTTCTGAGACAGCTGTAGGGAAGACCCACCACACTCCCAGAATTGATTTTGACTGATACAAACCAAGCAGTGACAAAAAAATCATAAAAGTGCCCCATCTTCTCCTTACAATAACTGGACTTCATGTATTGATAGGTTGAGGTGCGTTTGTTTT
The DNA here is from genome assembly GCF_001522545.3 of Parus major. NCBI lineage: Eukaryota > Metazoa > Chordata > Aves > Passeriformes > Paridae > Parus > Parus major. Next base: position 89,277,582 of record NC_031769.1, read on the forward strand.
TTTCTAACTAAAGGGCTCTATATGCAGGGAGCTTAGTTAAAGCAATAAATACTATCCATCTTCTCATTAAAAAAATCAGGATTGAAAATACCATCTCTTATTCTTGGCTTACTGGTACACAAAAATGTATGAAGGATTCCTTCCCTCAATTACACCTCCTCAAGATAACATTTCTTAATTAACACCTTAATTAGCACTGAGAGGGTATGGCCTGTAGTTTATTGGATCTATTTCACTCTCCAAGCAGCTGCATTGCTTTTAATCAGCAGCGATATTTCCCAGAAAGCAGAAACAGCACTCCTGTTCTAAATATGCTGCAATATGTTTCATCATTTATCTCCCCATCCACCAAGGAGAATCCTATGTAAAGACATGCTTTATACCTGGGTTTTTGCTCTTTTCTGAATACCTAGAGTTTATGTTTTTTTCCTGACTGGCAGTACGAAATTAATCTCAACAGCAAAGGCTTGGGCAAGTGAAAAGACTTGCCTTGGTTTTACTTCTATCCGAAGGTTGTAGGAACTTGGGGTATTCAGGTAGTGGGTGATAGAATGTTTACGTGCTCAGGTGAAGACAAGATCTCTTCAGTAACCTCATTAAAAAATGACTGAGAAAGTATGTAAATTAATTGTGCAACACAGCTTGTCTTTTAACTTCTGCTTATCTCCAAATTAAACTGAAGATGCAACAATAATGTTTTGGTGTTGCCTGTATGAGCAAGTTGGTATTAAAATTTGGCCTGACCACTACAGAGAACAGTGAGCTTCTACTCTCATCTAAGCAACGTCTGCTCTACACTTGCAAAAACAGGCTATGCCTCCATGCTGCTAGGCTTGACAGGCTATGCCAGTTCTTAAATTGCAAGTGAAGTAGGATGCTGTTGGCGGGGTGGCCATTTTCAGCAGAGCAAATTGCAGTCTGTGTCAGAAGCACAGTCCTTCTGAAATCAACCGGTTTCAACGGGAACAGAACTGAACTGTATTCCTGCTGGTATTTCAGTGTAATGACATTCCCTAATTTTCCCAATCACTAGAGCACTATGCATGTGCCCTGGTAATTGTCTAGTTTTGCAGCCAAAAAATCCCATAAAGTCAGCACAAGATGTGCATATACAGCATACAAGAGAGTAGCAGACACAGGAACCTGAGAAATGATGAAAGCAGTAAGAGCCTAAAAACACTAAATTAATTTTTAAAATGCACAGCATACTACCTTTTTCTGGGGCTTTCCCAGACAAAGTGCCTAGTAACTCACTGTCGATAAAGCACTGACAAGTGTTAAAATCTATCCAATCATTTATGACAAAAGTTTAATTTATTTTTTTATATTATATTTCAGTATCATTCTTCTTTCACCTTGGCTTACACCACTTTCATTCAGTTAGCAACTGTCCTGACCAAATCAGCGTAAATGACAGAAACCAGGTAACAATTTATAAGGTTGGGTTACTAATCCCATAGGAGTCTTACTTCAGCTGCCGTGCTGAGAAATTACCTCTCAATAGACCCACATCAGAAATACTGAAAATGTGACAGAAAACACCAAGCAAGAGGGCAGAAAAGAACATTTGAAAGGAGCGTGTACTGCTAGGATTTCTGGAACTTTAATAGCTTTCCACCTCAATTTTGGCCATCGTGAACTCAAGCTAAGAGAAAAAATATATCTTTTTAATGAGTTTTACAACATGCAAGTTGCTTTATAATATATTACATAATGATGTAAGTGCCATAAAGAAGGTTGTGTGCTGCTCTGTAAAACGTATTAGATCATCAATATTTCTAGTTTCGTACTAAGGAATTAGAAATAATGATGAAGATTAGAGTTACAAGAATTAAAAAAATCCTTTGAATTGAACCATTCAGCTATCCCCAGGGAAATAGTAAGGAATTTGTAGGCTGAGAAAGTAGGTAAGTTTATAGGTTCTCCTTAGGTGAAAGAAGTCATGTTAACATCATAAGTTTTATACAAACTTTCCATATGCTGTAGTACCGTCTCTACTTACCCCCAGGTTTAATTCCCTTGCACCCTTATTGTGTAGCCCAGTTGGAAGCAGATTTATTAAAAATGATCCATCAACTTTTACACAGAAGGAGGTCAAACATCTTTCAGTAGCGTGATTCAAAACAGGAATATCCATTTAATCCTCCTGCAAATGACAGGCCAGGAGAGTTTACATCAGTAGGAACAGAGGCAAAGAAAGTTTGAAGATTAATCCTTCCACTTAGTGCCATGTTTTCTTGAAGTCACCCCCACTCTGTCTCACTTCTGCAGATGTTCTGTATTCCTGGAGAGGAATGCAGACACCTGGAGATGTCTTCCTTTCAAATATTTTTTCTTGGTTTTCCCTTTGCTCAGGCATGTGTTTTCAACTTTTTAAATACCTGTACAACTGCTATGCACATTAGGCAATCAGCAAGCTAGAAAAGAATCTTTACTAAGTGGGTCTAGAAAGTACTCTTACAGTTTTTTGACAGTTTGATTACAGTGGTTCAGTATTTAGCTACTTTTGAAAGGCTAGCTTGGCACATAAGTGCCCAAATGCAGCTTCAAATCTGACACTGAGCAAGCTAAATTGTGCTGGCTGTCAATAAGACATAGATTTCTGTGGGTTTTGTTGTTGTTGTTTTTTAATGGGACTTAAGTTTTAGTGGTGATATGCAAAAAACAGACTGAGTTTAAAGTGATTGAAAGTGAAAAGAGGGATTAATTAGTAAGATAAATGTAGTGATTTTCATCATATACAATTCATTGCGCACTAACACCAATGACCACTGTAGATGCATGGAAGAAATGCTGTCTGGATCCAGGGTCCAGGGTCAGAAACACTGTCAAAGCTATATTAAAAATTATGCCTACTTTTAAAGTTAGGAAGCAGCCTCTACCACAAAAGATTTGTGATCATTATGATATAATGAACAGAAATCGGTAAAAGAACGTGAGATGTAACACAGCCTGATGAACTGTTTTCATTTAAAATAACTGATTTCCAAACTCCTAAGCTTTGTTTAGAGTGAGAAAGTAAATCAGCATAAAACTTCTGAAATGCTGATTCATGTGGAAACATGGGAAAAGAGGTATGAAGCTCTCAGCATCTCTCAATGAACAAGTAACTTGATCTGGCCTGGTAAGTTTTCCAATTTTGGTAAGAGGGAAAAGTGGCTTTTGCCATATTTGAAGCACTTTTCATTGTGAATCTCTAATTTTTGTGACAAAAGATGCAAAGAAACTGCAGTAGGTAGAGAAGTCTGACTGATGCCGCAGAAGCCTAGGCATCTGAAATGATCAAGTTAAAGAAGACCTAAGAGGTACAGAGAAGGAAAAAAATAAACATTAAGTTAGGAATCAGAGAAATAAATCTCTTTGCTTTCAGCAGGGAGTGCAGTCTCCAGGCTGGTATTAAGCTCAGAAAGATAAGGCTGTTATGGATATATTCCTCAGGCATAAAAATTAAAGGAAGTAGGAGAGCACTGAAATGGCTCTTTAATGTCTTCTGTGATTATAAACTTTGCACCTGGCCTCACAAATTTTTCTTCTATAGTTCTTTTTTTCTAAATCAAATGCAACATAACAGCTACATGCTGTACAAACTTTAGCTGTCTCTTTTCAGAAGAGTCAGAAATTATATTATTTATAGTTTATTAGAACACTGAAAATCAACTGGATCATTAGATACCGTGAGCGATTCTCCAGACAGCAGCTGTTCCAAACTTGTCTTGCTGTTCCCTCCAAAAATGAAATAAGTTCTTAGGGGAAGTGCTTAAGTTCTTAGATGTGAAACAATGCTGACATTCAGGTGGGAAACCCAGTGCTGCTTCATTAACACTATCTTGGTTCATTTTACTTTCTAATGAAAATTAAAATCAAGATCCCCCATCACACTAATATTTTGTCTTGCTACCAAGTAACTGATAAGCAATGTAGGTCAAGAGCAATACATTATTAAAGTTGTCTGAAATGTCATTTCTCACTTCATGGTTGTAGCCATTTTTATGCATGTGCTTTCAAGCCACTAAAATATCAATGATTTTTTTTGATGATGTGTTAACCATAGACCTACACCGCAGTTTCTGTCAAACTAAACATTGGTCAAGCAAGTTCATGAGACAACTGGGAAGTTTTTTCTGCTGTAGGCTTAGCCACAAGATAATAGTAAAACAGTTGCAAGTCTTCTCTGGCTCTTTTCAGTGAGTTTCAAAAATGCCTCATAATCTTCATCTATCTTACGGTTTAATTTTTTAATGCACTATATTAACTATTCATTACTAGGAAAAGAGAGATACTTTAGGGTGAGCTGAATTGCCTTCTTGGCCTCCACTGATCATTTGCTGTACTGAACATAAGTCCACTAGGGTAGGAGCTTCAGACTTCTGCATTACACTTAGGTACTTTATTGTGGATTTACCTTTTGACATTGAAGAATTTTAACCCAGAGAAAGGTCTCGCTAATGGAGTCCCAGAGTAAACTCAGCATGGCTAAAGTTGTACAGTCATCTTATCAGTATGGAAATAAGAGAAAAACCTCTGAGCACCCATCTGACAAATTATATTCATATAGTTCAGACATGATTAGTGGAATGGTCCTTGTTAGGGGTCCTTTCCTTAAGAGGCTGCATTATGCATTGGAGATGTTGCATACAAATAGAGTTTTTCTGTCTTGGGAGAGCCAGGAGATGAAACGTGACTCTAAGTTTAATAAGATTAAGCCAGTCCTTCAAGTGATGTGATCACTGTTCTAGACAGGATATTTCACTTTGCCAACTCCTAATGGTGCTAAAGCAAGTGCTGAAAGAGCAGAACATTTCTGTCAGAGGTTATATATCCTGTAACAAATGAGAAAGGAAATGCAAATCAAAAATTCCAGACAGCAATGAATTAATAGTAATACCTTTAATAGCTTATCAATTAAGTTGTACACAGAAAAGATTTTATTTTTTAAAAAACTGGTTTGCCATCTGTGGTATCACGCTGCAGGGGTTGGATGGCTTCCATCTCAGAAGAGAAACCAATGTTCTTGGAGAAAGGCTGGCTAGACTAGTCAGGAGAGCATCCAAAATGCAATATATGTTTTTGGTGCTTTAAAAGAAACATTTCATAAACCTGAAAATAATTAAAAGACATATCAAGTCAGAGAGAGGAATCAAAGAGAAAAATGTAAATGGCAGTTTGAAACTGTTAAAGAATGTTTTACTGGGTGTCCAAAACCATTTCCATACCTGACAGGAAAGGCTACGTGAATTTTAAAAAGAGCCTGGTTTAGTAGGGAAAAGAAGGCAGCTATAAACAAAGGGAACTAAAAAGTAATATATAGAAGCAAGATTAAAGTAAAGGGGAGAAGAAATGGAGAGCAATAAACTTAAACTAATAACTGCCCAAAACTGAGAGAGTAGCAAACAAACAAAAAAAAAAAAACAAAAAAAATACCTCAAAAAAACCCCAAAAAAAATTCATTGACCAAAGAGCTAAGGTATGGATAATATAGATTGTTTGATAGTAGTTTCAGAATAAAGGGAATCCTAATATATTCCACCCCTATATTAAAGCAAAGAAATGTTAAATGGTCTCTAAAGTTGGACATTTTGAGATCAGTAGCCTTAAATACTTGCTTCAAATAATCTGAAGGCATTAATTTTTCTGTATTGCTATTGCTGCTTTTCAGTAATTCTTAAAATACTGATGTTTTCCTGAAGGCTAGAAGGCCAGTGAGGTACTGATGTTTAAAAAAGGAAAATTGGATGATGTCAGTAACTGCAGGCCTGCTGTCATAATAACACTGGAAAAAGATGATGGGATGGCTGATAGGAGACTTAATGTACAAAGAATCAAAAGAGAATAAAAAAACCTAGTCTAAGTCAATATGGGTGTATCAGAAATAGATCTTATCAAGGTAACTTAATATATTTTTAATAAGATTAGAAATTTAGTTGCTAAGATAATCAAGTTGATATAGAGTACTGAGGTTTCAGTGAGGCATTCCATTTATTACAACACAACACTTTGATTAAGAAATGAGAGCAGTACAAAATCAACATGTAATATATTAAATGGATTAAAGGCTAGCTAACCAGTAAGACTCAAAAAGTGCTTCTAAGCAGAATTTATCATTAGCCTGTGGTTTTATATAAGGTCTGAAAAAAATAGTTCTATTATTTATTCTATTTTTATCAATGACATAGAAGACAACTTTAAATAGCAACCCATAAAAGTTTGCAGGTGGCAGAAAAGCAGCAGGTACAAGAGATAATAAAGAAGACAAGTCACTGCTGCAGAACTACCTGGCTTACTTGGCAACATGAGGTCACTTTAATGTAGCAAGTTGTAAAAACCTACATGTACTCAAAGAATGAAGGACATATTTATGGTTGGGGGACTGTACTGGATAAAGTAGTGATGATGAAAAGGATTCTTGGGGTGAAGGCAAGGTCAATGGGAGATAATCAGCTGAACAAGAGTTCCCAGTATGATGCTACTCCAAGACGAACAGAAATTTGTTGTTGATAACACAGTGCTCTTTGATCTATCAGACAAAACTATAATAAGATCAAATGACTAGAAGTAAAACCTCAGTAAATTTAGGGTGAAAAGGGAAACACATTTTCAGTAGTGAAAGTATATATAGCTCCATTGATGTGCCTGATTTTAAAATATTGCTTGGTGACTTGTTGGTTTTTTTTATTCGTTTTTTTTCCCCACCTGACAAACAAACAAACAAACAAACAGACAAACAAACAAAAAAAAAGAGAAAGATTCAGACATGGCTTATGTTACACAGAAGACCATACAAATTCATCTCATTCTGTTAGGATTATTTCTGAATTTTACATGCTCTTGGCTAATGCCTTCATTCACATTTTTAGCAATGGTGAAGCCGCTGTCATTCTAGTCAGGTAACTCCAATTTATGCACCTCTCAATAACCATCATCATCACAAAGGCCACATTTTCAAACTTAGGCGGGGATTTAAAGTGTTATCAGTAGTGCTACAGGTGGCATTGTTCTAGCCATTCCTTGTAAAAACTGAAAATAGAAAAATAATCAAGTTCATAAAAATTATTAAGGCCTCTTTTTCTCCATTTAAAGGCTTAGCGTTAGGTCTGGGGGCATTAGCTGACTTCTTTGATCTGATTCTTGTCTTCAAGAACATCCCCAAGTGCTTGAAAAACATGTTGGTCCTGGGCACAACCCTCACAGTCGACTTTGTTCTTTTAAAGTGCTTTGCTCACCTTGCAATTAACAAACCTGTGCCATTTGCAGTAATAGACAACTCAGTAACTTCCCATCCAGACAGGAAATTCTGGAAAATTTTGACTGGGAGCAGTTTTCCCCAGAAATGGTAAGACCTTTCCACTCTCTCCAAGAGTGACTGAGTATCTGCTCTTTCTTAGTTCCCGGAAAATCACTGTGCCAGCCCTCTGTAAAAGATAGCTCAAAATCTTTCAGCAGAGTTTTATCTAAAAATTTGAACTGAGATCCAAATTAGGCTTTTCAAATAAGGAATAAAGTTTTAATCAGTCACAAATACTCTAAGTGTTATGAAAAATCATGACCTATTTACCTTATTAAAAACAAGAGACTGAAAGAATTTCAAAGTCATATTTAAGCCTCCTGCTAACATTGTTATTCTGAAATATGGGAACTTTATTATGTTACTTGGACGTGTGTTAAGGGACATTACTGACATTCTCCATAGTATATAAAATTGGGGAAACAGCTAAAAATGTTTTGGTTACCTCTCAGACTTACAAAGAGAAAGTATTAAAAGTTAACAATTAAATAAGTAAAGTATTTTCTTAGTAGAAAGAAAATTAAAGTTGTTCTCGATCTGCTATTTCAGCCTTCTATCTCAATATAGGATGAGGGGAAATTAATTCTTTTTCTGATATCTGGAATCAATTTTAATAGAAAAAGAAATAGCATGAAAGAAAATAAACCATTCTGAAATGTCAGTTAGAAATCAGATGTGACGTAAACACCAAACAAGATTCTGGGGTCTGACCATACCGGGCCTTCCTCTAATACAAATGAAAGGTAATCCACAATTATGAGCTCTAATTATTTAATAAAATGTTTATTTGTATTTCTAATTCTCTGGGTGAAATTCAATCTCCTGCACTCATACGAGTCTAAAGTAATTGGGGGTCTATGCACTGGTTGTGTAAAGGGACTGGTGAGGTGAAATTCATCCTTCCCCATCTGAGGCTGATGACTACTCTGTGCCGCTCCAGTTCCCTGCCCAGCTGCTCTCATCTGTGCCTTTGCAATGCTTGGGTGGGAATGGCTGTTGCAATCACTCCAGGTAGTTTATAAGGGTTGGAGCTGGTTTGGGTGTCCCGTGAGTGCAGTTTATAATTTCTCTTGCCCTTCCTTGGTGGAATATCTGTGCAGAGAAAAAGTTCTTCATGCTGCACGAGGGACTTCAAAAATACGCAAATTTTCTGATTGCACCACAGGTGCAATCACTGGATTTCCACTGGAGTGGAAATAGCTTGAAACATCCCTAGTCTTCATGTGTCAGACAAGAGAGCAGAAATTCTGCATTCACTCACAATGGAAAGGAAAAAAGACATCTAAACTGAAATCATACGTGATTTTTTTAATGTTAATTCCTTCCTTCTTTGTATGTCAGAATGAGACAGCCTTTAGTATACGTAAGTCAACATTTTGTGAGAGGGGAGAAAGAGAGACCAAATCTATTTGGGCCTGGGTTTGGGTGCATATGTATGTATTAAAATTGGCAGAGTCAAGAAGAGCTGTGGAGATAAATGATGAAACTGAAAATTTCCATTCACACTCCCATGTTAGAGGAGAGTTGAGCAGAACTCAAATTCTAATACAACTAAAGTTTTGGTCCATTTTACTGTAAAATTTGCAAGAGTTAAGGCAAATTTCAGATGCCTTGGTGAATGTAGTGGCCCAAGACAATCATGTGTTATCAAGCCTGCAAATTATGGGACATTCTTGTTACCTTGCACATGTGAGGCTTCCAGTCCAGATACTGTTTCAGAGTCACTGAGCATTTTCTCTTACTCTTCTAAATCCCCAAACAACAGAATGTGAACAATGTCGTGGGATTGAACAATATCTTGTTTCAGTCCATGTGGAAGAGTCTTAAATACGCACTATCAATAATTTTGCAAATCTCTGAAAATGATCAGAATTTGTTATTCTGCAACAAATAAAACACTTCTATCAGCCCATCAGAAGAAAACATTCAATTAGACCATTTATTTTAAGGGTGATTTAAATTTAAAGCTTTTAATATGAACTCCCACATCTTAAAAAAATCCTTCTCCTTTCTCTATTGGAAACAGAGGAGGGGAAAAAAAAGTGGCAGTACTTTGAATGAAGACTTTGAGCAGGCCATTTTTGGGGAAAGTTGTTTCTTACTGAAAGCCTTGGTGAGTGTCTAATTATTTCCTTCAGAGCCGCTTTGAATTGAACCATAAGATTCCAATGTGTATTGAATTTAAATTCTACTTATGGGTTCTGCTTCCTTTGATTCTGCATTTCGAGCAAGGGGAGCTCCTTACACTATATTAATCATAATATATGGAAGGGCTTCTGTGTTTGCTTCTGCAGTGCACTAAGTTGTCCCTGAAGATAAAAAAAAATCCCCTTGGAAGAAAAATCTCTTTCTAAATGAAGATTTAAATTGAAATTATTGGAGAAGTTAAGAGGAAAAGATATTCCCAGTAAAATTAGAACAAGCATTTAAATGGAAGAGGGTATCTTTAATTATTTTCTTCCCTGGCATTGCAGAAAATCCCATGATATGATAACTAAGGATACTTTGGGGGGTTAAGAGCCCAACAGCAGAAAAGCTAATGGGATTTTTTTTTTTTTCAGATAGAGGTTAAAGTGATGGTGCTGTAAGTAGGCTGTCAAACTATCTCAGCTCACCATCTGCTACATATTAATTTACAATAGAGAGATAGGTGAAGTGGGTGTTACTCTTCAGGAGCTATATAAATGTGTAACTTTCTCAATTAGTATTCACTTCAAATGAAGAATAAAATCCCAGGAAATTCAGACTAGGATACAAGCCAGGCAGTATTATATTTAAATGGTAATAGTATATCTGCAATACACAGCTAGAGCTGCAGTGTATTGCCAAGAATAGAGTCCAAAAGACTAGGCTAAGCCATTTACCATTAACATTATGAGATGTCTTTGTTTTGTATAGGTATGCAAAAAGGGATAGAATAAATGTGTGTTTCCAGAAGGCTTTTAATTTTATTTTTTTCCCCTTTTATTTTATTGGAAATAAGTGTTGCAGTTTTAGTTTGGAGAAAACTATTTTTCCATTAGAAAGATTGATTCCCAGCTGCACCAAATCAGATCAAGAAGAGGAAACAGCTACTTAAGAAAAACAAACTCGACTTTCTTCCATTCCTGTGTGAATCATATACTAGTTGAAGAGAAATAGGGGAGAATTCTTGATTTTTGTACATAGGAAGCCAGAAGCTACTTGTAAAAATGGGAACAGAATTCCCTTTCTCACTGTAGTGGCAGCATGGAGCCCTATCCCATCTTTTGGATACATGGGACTTCCTTCAGGCTAATTTCCTTCCTCTCTGAATAAGACTGAAAATCCTTTTCTTGATCTTGATCTGAAAGGAAATTGATCAAACACTGGTGTGAAAGTGTGGGCTGTGTAGAGTTTATAACTCTATTAGAGATACCTATTAAAATATAGTGAGAGTCTTCTTTGGTAATTATAAGGTTTTGGTTTATTATGATATATAGAATAACGTGTTCTTTTAAATTAATAGATATTATTTTTCCTTCTCTCTTCAGCATTTACTGCAGCATGAAATATTCGTTAACAATTAGCAGGGCTTAAGTGAAAATGCTGTTCAGGCTTAGGCTAATCACAGCAGACTGGCCTTTTTTTATGTAGAAAAGTCTCTTAAATCTTTATCCCGAGTTAGATGCCCTTTTGTTTTCCTCACCCATTTGTTGCACAAAGAATATGTGATTTCCCATCATGACAGGTTTTTTTTTGTCCCACAAACTGAAGTTTCCCCAGACCTCCTCGTCTTCTTCCCTCAGGAAGGAAAAATACTGAATTCAGGGGAAAGTAGAGCTATGCTCTAGCTTTCACTATGCTGTATCTCCTGTGTGAAGCCAGGGTGGTGACAGTGAGTGAGCAGCAGAAGGCAGGGGACTGTCTGTGACACTGGAGCGTGGGGGTACAGCACTCCTGCAGACCAGAACTGTAATGATGCAGTCCACCTTGGAGGCAAGTTTCTTTATAACACACAGCCATCTCTTGCTAAACGTCCAGAGCAGAGGTGGTATGCTCAGCCATAATTTAAAGCACCATGACATGAAGAAAGGGTTATGATGTTTAAGTTATAGGCCATCCAAATGTTATAGGCCCAAGCAAGTTCCTATTAGCAGTAACTCAAGTCCACTGAGGAGATTTGACATTCAAAACCGATGAGCACTAATCCCTCGAGCCTGCTCCGACCCAGCCACACTCAGGCCACTTGGTAACCTGAGTGACCCAGGAGTCAAACCATGATAACCCTCTTCAATTTAAAGAGCAGCTTCTCCCCATCTGTCTGAGTTCTGACTCTGCACAATAAATTTCCCAAAGAGCATAAAGACCCATCTAGTGTATATCAAATCAATATCATTGTGGCTTGCAGCGATATCTGAGGCTACAGTTCACAAAATAAACTAGGCCAGGGGCTGGATTTCTGCCCTTGGCAATCAATCAGACTCACTGGGTCATAGATTTTAGTGTAAATTAACACAGCAGAAACAATCACGCTCCCCAGATGATGATATAATACAGTATTTGCTTTTCTTTTTCCCCCCATTTCATTGCTCATGCTCAGCGGCTGAGCTGTACTGAACAAGAATAATAAAAAGCAATGATTAGAAAGGTGGTGGTAATCATAAAGCAGAACATTAATATTCTCCTGACAAATGTATATAAAATGCACATAAAATATATACACAATATTAAAAGGAAAAAGGAGAGGGGAAGTGGTGTTAAGTCACTGATGTTTGAAAGGCGTTATTTTTTGCTTAAGAATTGTAGAAGTGGTCTTGTAAATCAGTGTGAGTGGTTATCATTTTCTTTCATTACCATTTTTGAATCCAAAGATGCTAAATGCTCTGTTATTGTCTGAATATACCACTTCCCCTACATGGTGTGGAGCATACTGACAAGTCCTTTCTCCACTTACAATTCAGGCTTTCCCCAACGTTTACATGAGCATTGCCAACACTTTTCCCCAGAGGAGTTTTAATTTTTTCTCTTTAGTATGTCATTGTTGTAGGAGAAGAGGCACCTGGTTTTTCCTGACACCCACCTTTATGCAAATCTCATCTTTTGAAATTTTCTCAGAATGTGCCACATATGAAAGCCTTGCAGGAATTACTATAATCTCTAATTATTCAATTGACATAAGACAGTGTATTGTATTTTCTGTCAGAACCTCAGGAAGAAATGTCAATACTTTCAGCATTAGTGGGACATTTTTTGAATTATAAACACCTATCTTCTAATGTTATCTCATGCATCTTCACAAAATATTTTACAGAAAGAAAATGTGATACACATAAAGATGCCAGCTGGATGTTTAATTTAATGCAACAGAAATTTCTGGTAAGGCAACTGTTTCATTCTTTAAGTATTCAAACCTTTACATTAGTGTTCAGATAGTGTAATTCTGGTCTTTATTTATTTGCAAAATACCTAATTAGATTATGCAAACAATATATAGTTTATATATAATAAAATACTAATCTGTGTACAAAAGCTACATGGTATGAATTAGAACTGTGTGAGAATAATAACTACCGTGCAGGAGTGGTTTCTGTTGAATAGTCAGAATAATAAGATTTATCAAATAACAGTTATAAGCAGGAATTCATTTCTTAGATTAAATTTATCAACTATTTTCTGCCAGGGGCATAAAGAAATAGAAGCTTTAAAGGTAGCTCTCTTCTGAGATGATTGAAGGCAAACTGCACCTCCTTTAGTGACAAATCTACTCTTCTGTTCTCTGGCTAAAGAAAGGAACTGGATTAAGAGTCTGTGGAAGGGGGAGAATCCCTTGTGTGTGCGTTGATGTGTCCGATTCTTAAGTGGTGGCTACAGGGTAGAACTGAGGACAAACTGAAGAATCTGACATCCCAACGATGCAATATGTATTCCTTTACCTGTGCAATGGGGATGTGAGCGGTACTAGCAAAATAAATTCATTAAAGGGCTACACAGTGCCCCTTCGTAGTAATTGTGAAGGAACACACTTTCTCACTGACTCAGTTGATTCTACCCCTCAAATAAAACCTCAAAACCAAAAATCCACAGCTGACTCAGTCTATAGGCCTGAAAAAGTGGATTTTCTCTTTTCACGATAGTCCACCTATGAACAGCTGAGTTACAAACCCTCACAAGTTAATATTTTGTTTTTTAAGTTTAGATTCCTCAGGAAAACTCTGGTTGTATGCCACTAGAACAGCTGATATATTCTGAGAGCAAATAGATTACATTTTTCTAAAAGCTGGTGTAGGCCATGATTGCCAGGAGGTAGCAACCATCTTATGTGGTTGTTCACAACAATTCTGTGTTTAGCTTAAGTAGTTGAAAATAATTTCTTGATGTCCAAAATGTAGCAATTACTTCTGTGTTCTGTGGAGGTTATTGTTGAAATAAAATTCTGATTTTTACTTCTTAAAAAATAAACAAACAAGCATAAAAAACCAAACAAGTATTTAACTCATATGTAGAAATTTTTTTCTGGAAAGGTACATACATAAGGCTCCATCTCAGAAGGAAGGACACAGAAAATATCTCAACAAATTTTATTTGATCTTTTGTGAATTTGTATTATGCTACGGACCTTAATTATGTGGTGACAGGGTGTTTTCTGAGAGACTGCTTCTTTCAGAGCGCAGGCTGGATGTACACAGGAGCAGAGCTGAGATCTCACAGGGTGCCATAAATCTCACCTCATCCAACGTGCTCTTTCTGGACTTTGCCACATAACCATCCTTCCTCTAACATATTTTCAAGCACTTTAAAATAATAACTTTGTTGCCTGCCTATCTTTCCCTGCATTTTGTCTTTATTTAGTGATGTATACATGAAACAGCTCCAGATCTTTGGAGTGTTGCAATGATAGCACCACCTAAATAGGGAGCAAGTACTATCTGTCAATATGCTGTGCTGTGCAACAGTAGGCCACATGAGAGGTCTGCATGACATCATTCATGGACTTTCCAGGCTTGTAATGTCCTTTCAGTGAACCTGAACTGAGTGTTGAGCTTATAACGAAAACTGAAACCCAGGGAGTTACTTGTGGTTTAGGATTTTTTGCACAGCTTCAATATGCACATACTGGGAGTCATTGCAATAGGCTAAAGATTTGTTTCAGCCACTTGTGAGGTAGTAATGTTAATAGGTAAGAAATTTGCTTCCTAACATAAAAATTTTTCATTTCTCCATTTTAGAGGTTTTGTGTTGGTTTTGTTTGGGTTTTTCTTAAATGAACACAGGACATCTGTAATATTTTTTGCAGTTCTCCAATTGTAGAAAAGAAACATATGTTGCAAATAATATACTTATAGGTACTATTCTATAGATGTGTGAATGTATGATTCTTTGTGTTTGTGTATAAAAGTAATGAAATAGTCACTGGGCTAGAAGAAAGAGGGAAATTACAAATAAATCCTACAGTCCAATGGTCAGGGTACTCCCCTGGAATGTGAGAGAATCCAGTCACAGTTCCTGCAGAGATGAATGTTAATTACGTACTGGAAGTAGAGCACTTCCAGAGGGAGAGATTAAGAGGTACCTATTCACTAGCCTATGGATTAAGTCACCTTTGTGGGAGATTTGTGTTCAGTGCCGGTTGGGATTCACTCGAAAGGTGAACGCTTCTAGGCAGTAAAAAGCTCATCTCCATGGTGTGAGACAGAAGCTCTCCTCCTGACCATCAAGTTTTGACCTTGTAAGTGAGATGAGCACACCTTGCTTTTTAAACCTGTGATGTGTTAAGACTAACATTACAGTTCGGGTCTATCAAGACTGTGATAGTCCTTTCTATGAAATTCTGGGGTCTGGGGCATTTCTCTGGTAGAAGCAGACATATAAGAAATGTAGATACCTACAACATAAAGGAGAGATATGGTGGTGAGATAGCATGGAATGAGGACAACAGGAGAATGGGAATCTGAAACTTGTATTTGAGTTTTCTAAAAAAATAGATGTTTTTTTCTGTATTCACCCAAGGGAACATAGTGTTACATTTTTCTCTTTCATTTCTAGTGTACGCTTCTGGCGCTTCTGTTTTCCTTGCCACAATTATTCTGTGCCAGACCTTGGAGGCTAATTGCTTTAAGGACCACTTTCACGAAGCTCCCCTTAAGATGATGCTGCCTTGAAATTCATCTTGGTATAAGGCTATTCTTAGGTTTCAGTAGGCCTAAGAGCCTTTGCTTGCCCTAGGAAAGTCAAATGCCCATCATGAGGGGTCCCAACATCATGAGCCAAGTGACAAACTGGGATAAAGGGTGCACCTCAGTCAGGGTCTTTTTGTTTCAGACTCAGGTCTGAAAACTTTATCTTCTAAACTTTTACTGTTTCTGTGTTTTGTGCTACATGAGCAATTCTTGAGATGTCTCTCCAAGCCTTTCCTACCTGACTTCCAAATACAGCTATAGAGAAACTGTAATTGCATCTAATGAAACACCTTGATAAATATGTAGTCATTGCAGTCCTTAAAAACAAAATGATCATTCATCTTTTGTCATAGATTTGGCATGCAAAGGAAAACTTCATAATTCCAGATTGAGGACCTGAGCAGGAAACACAGTGAAAGTCCTCATATTTCTACCAAACTATGCAGGTATCTTTCCTGTTTGCATTTATTTTTAAATTCACTTAAGTGTTTAAAATATTTAACTTAATAATGGAAAATAGTTTATCCAAATAATATTTTTTGTTTCCTTTTAATCAGGAAAAGTACTTCTTAGATTACAAAAGAAAACAGTTGCTAGACTGTATAAAGGCAGGTTGATCTTTAAATCTTGAGAGAAAACATGGTGCTCTCAGCTTTTAATCCTATTTTCAAAAATTAGTTATATTCAGATAACTTGGATAATCCTTAGGAAGGAAAACAAATGCTATGTTTCTTACAAGACCCAAACTTCCAATAAATCATTTGGGACTGAGGTAGTGAAAGCAAGGCCAAACTGAGTTAATTTGGAGACTGGCCCCATAGCTAATTTGACAAATGGCACTGAAATTTAACTGGTATTTTTTCTCTATGCATGCCATTTTTGTTTGGTGGCTGTAAGGGTCATTAGCATGACTTGTTTCCTTCATGTTACTGCTTTTCATAAAGTTAACTAGAAGAAATGGTGCCAAGAAAGAAAAAAAATTCAATTGGTTCATGGTTTAAAGTAATAAAATGATACAGTATTAAAACTGCAACAATCCTGCCCTTACAAAATTAACTGGTACAAAACTAGAGTTGGTTACAAACTGTATGCAAAATATAAAGCAATAAAGAGAAATGCATATTTGCCCATTGTTTTACTGAATGTCATAAACAAAGCCAACTAAAATTCTGGGAAGTAATGCTGTGCTTGTTTTTCTAAGTACACTAAGAAGCTGCTTAACTTAAATGGAATACCATGGGAAAATAATTTCTAATTATTTTAAGTAATATTTAGATCAATTCATAATAATCTTATTATCTTTCATGTTTATGTCAGTATTAGATTACTTTCATGTTTGTTTAAGCTCTTTTGCTTTTTAGAATGTTGGTTTCAAAGGCAAATTGAGCATAGTTAAAATAATCAATGTCCTTTGTGGTTTCAGCATATACATAGAACAACAACAGTTAAAAGGAATCTAGTGCTTTCTTATACAAACTATTAAGCTTTTACTGAAGAAAAACAGAATTATCTAGCTAATTATATCATTCATTATTGCTACCTGCATATAGTCAGTAACTTACAGTCTATTAAAGAAAACTATGGTGAAAGAGATATGCTGTGAGAAAGAATAGCAGCTGGGCAGCCTCAATCCCTGTACAGCATTGCTCAAAAAATGCTCTTTGTTGGCTCATGTGAATGATTGGGAGTAAACAACAGTATGATGCTGAAATTACTGGATTTCACCTGGGAAACTGCATTCACTTTTTTTGCTCTGCCACAAACTTTCTGTATGACCTTCAGCTGATTATTTCGCTGTCTCTGAGCTCTGGTGTGGAGCTAAAAGGAGCCAAGGCGCTTCCCTTCTCCTGTTCTTTGCCTACAGCTGGGCTGTAAGAAACCTGTGGTGGGGGTTATACCTGTTCTTTGTGACGTTCTGGCGTAGTCCATAGCCTGGTAGGGCACCTGTCTTGGCTGCAGCCACTCTCCCAGGTTGTACAGTGAGTAATGATACTAATCCAACAGGCCGTCTGTACATGAAAGCACTCATTAGCTTCACTAAGATTTCCACTGGAGCCATAATTGCAGCAGTGAAGTGCTGACAATTTCTCAGCATGGGTCACCTTCTGAAATATTTAATGGGAGTGAAAAATACCTAAACTAATTGCTAATGTCTTATTTGTTGTTTTTTCTTCGTTTCATCCTCCTGTGCTTTGTGCCTTACTGTCATGAAAGGAAAATTAACATTTTGCAAGGACTCTGGGGGCTCCATTGCAACAGAAGAAGCAATAGGTGTAAAGGGTTGGCAACACTCAACAGGGTGCTCTCTACTCCTACTCTCCTCCTGAGAGAGGTGCCTGGGGTGTGCTGTTGTTCCTGCTGGTTTATGCATCTAGGATTTTTACTGACAGAGGAAACAGAAGCATGGAAGGAGAGGGATTACATTTGTACACAAGGCACAGCTGAGCTTTTTCCAGATCCAGAAATACAAAAAAACTGTATTGCGACTAGTCTAGTTTTTTCTTAAAGGTCAGCCTAGAGATTTTTGCTGCTTCTCCATCTCAAATGTAAGCAATGTATATCCATTACAAGATAGCAAACTGTCATAATGCCAGATCTCTGTGCACAGACAGCATGCATGTATTAACACATATGCATATATTAACAAACTGATAAAAACATATTAACTGATCCTGCTCAATTTTAAGATTATTTTATTTTTTGTCTTTTGCAGCAAGAAGACACTTCAAATTGCTATCTCCAAAAAGATAGTAGAATGTTTTGCTTTCTTAGAAGCTGTATTTTAAGCTTCCTTAAATTAACATTTCAGCTGTCTTTGTATAAATCACTCAGAAAATATTACGACTCTGAAGAAAGTACAGAGCCTGCTTTGCAAGACCCACAAGTTGGACTTGCTAAAAATGACATTTCTTAATACTGGAATGCAACAGGCTGTTGGTATGTGGCAAATTTTATCAGCTATGTTCAGTGGCAATACCAGTGTAGCATTGTGCTAGCAGAATAATGCATTTTTATTTTAGCAAGTTTCTCTTTTGAAGTTTTAAGTTCCAGGCAGTAACTCAGACTCTCAGACCACTTGGTAACTGGAAATAAATGCGAGTATATTCACCTCAAGGATTTCAGTATGTTTCAAAGAGATAACTTTTGGGTTTGTATCCCATTTGCATCTTTTTAAGAAGCCCTGCTGTAAATTGATTTATGGAATTCAATATTTCCAGAGGTACATATGGGCAGGTACTGATGCTGAGTTATTTAACAAATATTTGCACCTTCTGTTTCTGATTCTTTGTCTGCTCATCTTTTCTCTGTTGGCCAGCGACACTTCCTAATACTATGTAAGAACGGTATAAATCCTCCATGTTCTTTTTAAAAAGTGTGTTCATGTGTGTAAAAAACCTGCTTGGTAACTGTACCTGTCCTTAGCCAAAATGTCTGCATCAATATCACTCCTTCAATATTCACATGTATTCAGATCTAAGGCTTTCACACCACTGAAAAGAAGGAGGGAGGTTCCTAGTGTGCAGAAGATTGCCTCTTCTTTTGAGAAGGGCTCTGCAGAAAAGTACAGGTTGTATATTCTGAGTATTCCTGTTGAATTGTACATGGATTTATTTCTCACAAAGCTGGAAATAAGTTGATCTGTAATTAGTGAAGCCCAAAAGAAACCATGATGACCTAAGCATATATCAAACCACATGAAAACTTGGAACACTTAGCAGAAAGGAACTGCATGTAGGAGTCAACAACTACACTTAACCATGAAACTGCATCTGGAAAATCATAAAGGAGAGATTTTTGGAAATTGTCATTTCATCCTTTTTGCTGTAACTGATTGTAGGAAAGTTATAAGTACCACGAACTACACGTGCAAGATTATGAGGTGAGACAGAGGTGAAAAAAGTATATTATATAAATTATGAAGAGTAAATTTTTCACTAACCAGTCAGGCTAAAAACAGGTGGTTATTAATATAGAAGTCAAAATAACTAAGTAAAAACTTTGTATCATAAAATACTTGTAATATGCCAACACAGCAATCTGAAAATCAGAAAATACAGATTACTTTGTAATATCCAGAACGCAATTTGAACTTATTTAGGAAAAATAAGCAATCATACTTAACCTGATATAGATGTTCTAAGGAAAAAACCTAGGGGGAAGATTTATACATACAGGAATCAAAAGGGAAACTATATTTATTCTGATAAAAAATATTATTTAACTACAGACTTAGTAGCCAAAAGGCAATTGCGAATCAGGAAACAAAGAAAATAAATATTCTGTGAACTGGTTATTCTATATGATAAAAAAGGTGTAAAAGAGGTGACTGCGACAGTACATTTGATTGAATGAGCTTCAGTGGGACCAAGAATTTATTTTGTGTTCCAAGAAGCACCAAACAGAAATGAGATTCCTTAAGGAAAATTGTCTGTAGAAGAACAAAACTTTTAGGTCATGCCAGTTCTAATGATTTTGTTGCAAATATACAAACATTTATTGTCCCTTTCAAAGTTTATGTTCCTGGAGTCAGACTTTTTCCTGAGACCCTAATCCAACAATAATAACAATTAAAAAAACCCCAACAAAATAAACAAACAAAAACTAGCAAAAAGGTTTATATGTTTACATGTTGAAATTTTTATTCTCTTTTTACTTCAATCTCAAGAATTCTGAATACTTTCATTAGGCAATGAGGTAAGAATAAGAATTCAATGAAAGATTGGTTGAAAAAACTGAAGACTAAGAACTGCATAAATGATTAGCATGTAATTTAATAATTGGCCTAATTCCAGACAAGACTAGCTAAATATGATATAATAAAGAAAAAACGGAACACTTGCTTTCTTTGAAACACAAGTTTTAAGCAAGTGCAAGGAAATAATTTACTACCTTTATAAAAAACTTTTGGGATCCACTTTTGCAGTACATTTTATCCTGAATAAATACCATACTTACGTGTATAATCATGATGCATAAAATTATAAATAGTCATAAAATCATAATTTTATAAAGAATTCTCTCTGATATTGCATTAACTAAGGTAAAGCTAGTATTGCTAGTCATACTTCAAAAATAAAATGTCCCATTAGCCTCAGAAAGAGTAAACTATTCTATCATGATAGAATTCTGTAATTATAGGTATTTTTTGTGTATTAAATGCTGAGTGTTAACTTCAGTTACTGAACTGTGTTATTCCTGTCTTCCATCAGATGTTAAGGAAAAAAACATAAGCAATGTTTCAGATCATAGCATGTGTTAACTTGCACTGTGAAAGTGGTTATTCCTCTCCACTGCCATAGCTCTGGGTTGCCAGCTTGGAAGGTTTGATTAGAGAACCTCTTGATATCTCTTCTAATCTAACTTAATTTATGAATTATTCTATGTTCTTTAGTCACCTCAAATAAGAACCCAACGGCTTTCTCCACATTATTGGTTTAGTTCAGCCCCTGATATTTATCTCTCAGAGTTCCCCTCATTCCTGTGCTTTAGTTCACATTGGGACAGACAACCTGGATGATACAAAACTCTTAAGATGCACCTGTGGGAGTGCATTTTTACAGGATTACTGTTGCAACAGAGCATTGGGTCCACTGAGACCACACCAGACCTAGTCCAAATTAAAACACACTGAAAATATGTACAATGAGAATATTGGTCCTCAAGCACCAACTACTGTGCTCCATAGATCCCCCCACTATTGCCCTGTTACTTGTTCATGTGGAGACAGGCAGGGCTGGCAGTAATGAGTCCGAGACTGAAGGCTCAGTGTGCAAATGCATCCACAAAATGCAGACCAAATATTGTTATTATCTGAAAGTGAGGAAGATTAACTTGGCTAGCAATTTAGAAGAACTTCCAGCCTGTTTTCTCATAGAACAAGCACCAAAATAGCCATAATTTAACAGAATTCATATGGGACCACAGAAATAATTTGGAAAATTTTTATTGAAGAGTTGCGCTGTTTTCAAAAGATTAATTTTCCTTTTTTATATCTTTTTCTTGGAAATGTTACACAGACTCTGTACAACTTTATAAATACTCTAAGTATCAAGTATAAATTTACTTAACCTGCTAAAACAGACATTATTTATGTGGAGCATAGCCACAATCATTATGAAAAAAATCAAATATTGACAGCATTTGAAATAAAAATGCTTCATATTTCCAGCAAGACTAATTGCTGTTTCTGATGAATCTCCTCTTTTTAAAATGGCCTAACCCACAGAAATAGATTACTAGAAATCGTGCAGTAAACATCTGAGATCACAGGCATTCAAGCCTCATCTGAAAAAGTGCATTCTTAGTGTTGCTTTTCAAAAAGAAGCAGCAGTGCTGAACATCTTAGTATTTCACCTCTAAAGTTACTGGACTGTGTCACAGTAAGAGCAATCAATATTGGTTAATAGGCCAGATCTGTGTTATTAGTATTCTTTACAACCTTGACATACTTCATTTTATGTACAGATTGCCTATGAAAACTTGGGCTTATATCTTGTCTAGACAATGCCTTACATGGCCATTCAAATTAATAATGTGCCAGAATTATCCTATGCTTAATGCAGCTGTGCTCTGTATTGACTCTGAAAATTAAATTTACTTCATGGTGCCTATTGACAGCTGGGTCTCAAGCATATTTAATGGATTTGAAAGGAGTTTGGGCTATGGCTTATGCCTCCAAGCAAAATGTTAATAGCTAATAATTTTCATTAAAAGTGAGAGCATTTATCTATAAACGTTGCATTTCTCAGTATATGAAGTCAGCATAAAAACAACTTTAAGATCACCTTTCAGTTCACTCAAAGGACCCAGAAGGAATCAAGAGAAAATAAAAATAACCTGTTTGCTGTCTTTAAATGCAATTTGTTGGCTTATTAACAATGTATTTGCAAATATGTGTTAAGGGAATCTTATTCTAGTTGAGAAAAATAGCTTTAGTTCCAAGAAGGCAGAGACAATACCTCAAGTTGCATCTGAACATAATGAAAAACCTCATACATAATATATTTATTGACAGCCCTGGAAATTGAACTTCTTTATTTATTGACAGCCTGCACACAGCATAGGCAGTGCAAGTTTCTCTCACTGCTAAGCAAACATGCTTTTTACCTGGACAGGAGAAACTACTTTTTCTGAAGGAAATAGAATTTTATTTACCATATCCAGTTTTTCCTTGGACTCTCTATGAAATGTCAGATGGGGTTGTAAGCCAGTTTCAATTCTGCTAGTCACTTCTTTGCTCTGGAATATGTTCTCAAGAGAAACAGAAACACATTTTGATCACTACTAATACAAGATTGATTTCTGCCACTAAATCTACAGTTAGACCATTACACACCTAATTAGGCAAATAACCAACCAATTTCCTGTTTATAATTAATATCAAAATTGTTGTTTTGTTTCAAGTAGACATCAGGTAAGCAGGTAAAATTGGCAGTTTTTGCCAGGAGAATTTCTTGCCACAGATCCTTTGTAGTGTTACAGTGCAAATTGGAAGTATTTTTTTGAGATTAAAGCTGCTTCCTGGTCTCCAGTCAGGATAGACCTCCATAATGTCAGGTTGAAGGACTCCAGTACATTTTTTCACAAGACTGTTTGTTAAAATTGGAAAACAGGCAGCTTAGGAGAGACTGCATTGGGCTTTAGCAGAAATCAAGGCAGGCCTGAAGTCCAGATAAAAGTACCACATGCTACAACAGGCATTGTGAAGTCCATGAGCAGATACCCCAACAGTTCACCTTACACATAGTAATGCTGTTTCTGTTTAGGACCTCCCAAAAATGTGTTTGCTCAGTGCAAACCACTGAAAAACTTTTTTTTTTTTTTTTTGTTTTTGTTGTTGTTGGTTTTCTCTCTTTCCCTATAGACTCTTAACACATTCAGTATAAAAGGCTATGGTAATATTGAGTGGAAAGAAGAAAGCATACATATTCTAGAAGTAATATCTGTACAATATTCTATGTAATATCTATGTTAGACATATGCATATGTAAATACATACATATATTTGTATGTATACATATGAAAAGATGCATATGCACATAAACTTACAGAACAATCCTGGGAAATATAATGGAAAATGCATCAGAAAACAGAAAACAAAAATGACACCAGGCTCAGCTGCCTAGGAACTGTCAGAACAAATGTAGACTCTGATACGTGTTGCAGGCAGCAATGATTAAAAAAGCAAACATAAAGAAACAAAAAAAATCCAAACCAAAACAAGAAAAGAGTAGTAGTTTGATGTGGAAGAAAGTTAAAAAGATTAATCAAAGTTTAGAGTATGTAACAGATAAAAGATGGGCAGTGACATGCAGGCCAACACACCACTGAGCTGCAATTAAAAAGAAAGCAAGAAAGCATGATATTACCAGCTGGCACATCCTCCTTGGAAGAGAAATCTTGTGTGATATTCCATGGTCTCAGAAGAGACATGTGATATGAAGCAAGTGTATAAAGACCTCATACAAAACCTTAATTTAATTATTTTCTCTTTAGATTGGTTTATCTTTGAGTTCAAGAATTTTAGGGATCAATAATATCTTTAATTGAAAATGGCTTTTTGAAGACAAATTTCAAGATTCTTCCTCTTAGAATTCCGACTGAATTCAGTCCCCATGAGAAAGAAATTTTGCCTCCTTACAGAAGGATATTATTTTGTACGATGTGTTTCTTTCATATACCCCAAGATTTGAGAGATCTGATTGAATTTAAGAGCTTTTTAATCCAGAATCTCATGACTGCAGCCCCATTTCCTGATGAAAAAGCTGACTACAATTGTTTTTCCTTCTACAGCTTTTTTTCTGCAAGGAATCGCAACAATAGTGTACCTCACTCTCTCAACAGTGCTTGGATTTGTCTTTTATCCACTCTGACTTGTTTTGATTGCTGACAATCCTGCTACACATTTTGCCTTTCCAGGAATCTGAGCAGATCCTAGTTTCATGCAGAAGTCTGAAGGGCACAATCCCCCACCTCTTTTGTACTGAGAAGCATTATTTGTAACCCGAAATGTATGGCTTTTTCTCACATTGAGCAAATCAAGAAACTAGTAATGTCCATCTTATTGGAATAGGAGAAACTTTTAACTCATGATGACAAAAGTAAATTTCTTTCAAAACTCCAACTAAAACACTAGTTGGACAATGTGTTATTATACTGATAAAATGTTGATATTAATAATGATGTTTCTTTATGCTAAAAGTTTCTCTTCCTGTAACTCTAAGCAAACAAAAGAACAAAGATTTTTTCAGAAATGCTGTCAGAACTGTCCAAATTCTTCAATTACAATTTTTCATTCTTCAGATAAAACCCAGGAAACTCAGCTAGTCCTCCCTAACACAAAAAAAAGTCACTATTTTTTCCCTTGTTATGTACTTACCTTTAGAAATGCATCAAACTTTTCAAAATTGTCACCTTTAAATTTTTGCTGGTGCTGATGATGGATGAAGTGCATCATATAAAAGTGAAAATGTGTCCCAAAAGAGTACTTTAATAGCAGATTCCTCCCCCTCACACACACAAAAAAATAATCAGTAGGTGTTTTCCTCCTTTCTTTTCCTGCTCCTTCCCTTCTATCTTCTTTCCTTTCTTTAGATGGAAAAAAAAAACAAAAACCAAACCTAAAACAACCCACCCTTTACTCCTTTGTGGCTCACCTTGTGAGGCAGTGGTAAAGCAGGACTACACTCTATAGATTTCACACATTTTAAATGACAGGATTTGGGAGCCGTATTTTTGGCTCCTAGATTTCACACAATAGCCATAGTGTGACTCTCTGTGACTTGAATTTTCCATGACACGTATACTTTTAAAGTAGAGACAACTAAGACATTCCTTTTATGCTATTTTGCTCTTCCATAGCTACAGAAAACAATAGCTACAAACTTTTAATTAATTTCTATAATACACGTTCTGATAACATCTACTCATGGGCAATTTTTAATTTTGAAATAAAAGAAACTAAATAAAATAATTTCCTAATAGCTATAATAGACTCCTGCTAGAATACATAATCTAATGAACTACTAGCATCACTGAAAATTTTGCTAATTATTAGCAGGTTTTTCTTCCCTATACAAGCTAGTCACTAAACCATGAAAAATAATAAATACATAAATCATTTTTATATTTCACCTGGCACAAATTTCAATAGTTTGGGGAGGATGGATGATGCTGTATGAAGCAGCAATTCTGAAAAAGAGTGACTAGGACATGTGCTGCTAGTTTGGATTTTCTAATGAAGTGTGCTTTTATATCCCTTTAAATCCTCCTAAAAATTAAGTATATTGTTCATAATTTTACCTGCATTACTTTCAATCTCCAGATGGATTTTATTTGCATAAGAGTTCCCAGGAGGGTTTTGCTATAGAGAAGCCTTGATGAACACATTACAGAACTACTTATTATTTTTAAACAGACATTTGTAAATAAAAAAAAAAAATCTGTACAACATGTCATATGCGAGAGGTTAGCCGCTGTGCACAAAAGCAAAAAAATTTAGTTTTAAATAAATTACTTTGCCTTAATTAATTATGAGGTGAACTGAGCCTTGATTCCTAACATTGTTAAGGAAGAATACTCCTGCCAAAAAGCAGATTGTAAAAAAATATGAGGCTGAAAAACATTTTCCCTTCACTAACCAGTGTGAGCCTGAAGTTTCTGCAAGCTAGGGAAGCTCTTAGAGTTAGCTGTCAAGGCTGCTTTGTATCACTACATGATAGGAAAGTGGCTATAAAAAGTACAGAATTGACAATTATGTGATTTATTTGACTTTCTGAAATGGTTCCCCATCAGGAAGGAGAGTCTTCAAAGGTAGTAAGGTGACAAAATCAACAGGATTTAATCTCTAAATTAAGCATCTAAAGAGAAGTTCAACAACACATTTGAGACACTTTTTTTCCAGTAGTACCTGTAGTGGCCCGCACATGTATGAGATTTAAAGTTTAAATTGAAACATATAGGAACAAAAGATTTGACAAAAAAACCCCATGAGGTATCTCTCTTTATTATTTTTCATCCTGAAACTTTCTTTAGGAATCACTGTGGCTGTCTTTTGGAACTACAGTCACATCCTGTAAGCAGGTTCACATGCGACTGTTGATACCTCCAGGGACTTCCAGTAAATCCTATAAACTCTTCAGAGAGGCAGAATTACTCATGTGCATAATTATCTAAGGGACAGATAATTATCTATTACTAGTTTCCTTTAAAGCATTAATTTATAATAGTAACAGTGTATCCCTTTTAGTGGAATATTATTGCAATTGGCCTAATATGTGTTTTTTATCTTTTATCTGCTGAGGCCTGAGGGATAGAGGGAGGGAGGAAAGAGAGGGCAGAAAAACAGTAAACCGGTGACTGCTCTTATCTTTGACATGCTGTGAATAGACAGGATATTAGACTAATACCCACAAAATCACAGATAAATTATTATCTCGTCTTGATTACTACTGCCCTTTAACAGGCTTCTCTTTTTAGCCATAGACATTAGTTCTAATTTATTTGACACAAATTTTAAGGCCTTCTTCCAAGAGGAGAGGAAAAGCTTCTTGAAAATATTCTTAGCATAAATTTTGGACATCGCTTGTAAAATGAGTTGATAAAAAGAAAAAAAAGGCCTTTCTACTGAAACCAGAGGATCTCCCACCTTGAAGCAGTTCTGGTTTATATATTTTACCATGTATTTATAATAAAGACTTAAGTCACCTTTGATGTGAACTTCCTAGCAAAAGCTGAGGCTTAGAGACTGTCTATATTATAAGCACTTAATCATAAAATACAGGAGAGCACATTGCATACCTTCATATGATTTATTTCCTTACAGAATAACCTTTAGGAACAAGAAGCCTTTCATTTTTTTTCTCTTGTGTTTCTGTGCTAATTAATTTTCAAGAAAAGTCAACACTTTATTTCAGCTGCCAGGGAAATTATTTGCCTTGCCTTAGGAAAATGTATCACTGTATTATGATACTCGCTTGCTATTGGCGATGTTCCTAACAGCCTGGAATGCCTGTGAATAACGTTAGTGTTACTTTGTTATGTGTATTTTACAAAGCATTTTTAAAATATTTTTGGATCAATTTCTGCTGAATGATATGCTCTACTCTTTCATAGCTGTACAGGTTCAACTTATAAGCAGTTAATTTGGCTCAGATTTTGTTTGCTTGGTTTTACCATTTCGATACTACTAATGTTGAGTATGTAAAAAGCAAATGCTTTTAAATGTATATTTTTATTACCAAGGGTCAATGGCTTCAGAGGAAGTTGTGTGCCCTGGATTTTCCAGTCCATCACTGGATTTGCAGTTACAAAAGTTATTGTTTTCATCTTCATTTTGGCTGGTTTCCATTTTATGTCATTCCTAAACATCTTTGTGTGTAATGAAGCTATTGTTCAGTAACAGGAAGCCACAGTTTTTACTCCTGCCATAGCTTGTTTGGTCTCTGGTACCTGCAGTCTTTCTCATGTTCATAAAATTTTATCTTTCAGTTATGGAATCATTTGTGATGGGTGAGACCCCTGCCACTCTTCTGTCCCAAACAGGATTATCTTCTAGATTAGATCATGTTAGTCAGGGGCTTATCCAGACAAATTCAGAACTGAGAACCCTAGTTTTAGAAAAACAAAAGTGGGACTTCTTCCCAAGACACAACTTTAGGATACATAGTGTCTACTTCAAGACAACTAATTCATTACACTATGACTTCTGCATATGGTTCTGAATAGGACCAAGTCAATGGCAATAATCACTTTAATTAATAATTTCTGAATATTTCCCAAGTACTTGAAAGTAAAGGTCTAGAAGGAAAAGACTGAACATTATTAGTTGGCTAAGTTTTGAGTAGATTACTTGTCCTTTTTTAGTCATTCATTCAGAAGAAGCACTCATGAATGCTCTCATCACAGCAGTCTTTTCTCCAGGGCTAATAAAATATGTTTCTACTCTAGCCTTAATTCTGAAAAGACTCAGATGTCTGATTAAATTCAGGGATTAGGACTAGTTCCAATGAAATATTCCACCTAATAAAAATCCCTATAAAATTAAATCAAGAAAATAGTTTTGAAACCCTCAAAAATAATGTCTACTTTTATTCAGGGAACAATGAACTGATTGAAAAATAATGGAAAAGTAGATATATTAATTCTTGGTTTCTAAATTTTCTTTACATATATACCATGACATTTTCATCAGGCTTCTGATACAAAGACCAAATTTGCTTATCCATAAAGCTGGTGAATTGAAATTTCCAGCCATCTATCCGTGCATAAAGAGTAAAATTAACAGAAAGGGATATTTAAAAAAAAAAAAATCTGTTGAAGGTTTAGCTCAAATATGTATGAGTAAGAAAGGCAATTTGCTACAGCTGCTAACAATAACATAATAACATTGAGGCATGTCACAGTTAACGACTGGAGTTTTCAAAGACAATTGTTTTAACAACTTTGTGCAAGAGGAAGCAAGACGGTTTGGAATAATATTATTTATTTGGATTAAATGCTACATAAGAGAAATTTGCCTGAAGTAAAATTACACTAAATAGAAAATAGAAGCTGAACTGTTTGACTTAAATAAATCTAAAGGTTGAACAGTCAAACCCTAACTGAAAAACACAGAGGAAACATTCATCCGGTTCTTTGTTAGATTCCTTTTAGAAATTTGCCAGAATAGTCATAATAAGAGGTGTAATTAAGCAATCAGCCTTTTCAGAGATACATCTGTAATTGCAAACAAAGAAGTGTCTTATTGTGGATTATACTTCATGCAATTTAAGAAAAACAACTGTAATTGTAAGTAAAGCTTATGGCATCATACCTCATGTTTGCACAGGTGTGATGTTTTATCAGACTGAAAGTTTTCTTTAACACAAGAAGAGTATGAAAATACCTTACGGCATTGCCAGAAGTAATTGAATGATTAACAAACAAGTGTATTCACCTGTTTAGAAACAGCTCTCCATTCTTTGTTTGCAGTGTCTGCTCTCCATCACTAAAATCAAAGTGCTTTGGATAGGAAGGTTATTTTAAGCCTTTCTGTTCTCATCTGGATGGTCAGGGGTTTTTTTTGTGTTATGGACAAATCTACTGCCACAGAGACCCAGATATGTGCATGGACCATGAAGCCTATGTTGGGAGTAGACAGCTCATATTGTGTCCTTATGTCTGGGTTCCTGTGGAAAGATCTGATGCTGATCCCACTCAGGGACCCAGGCAGAAGAAGGGAGCAGCATCTCAGGAGAGATCCCCAAACAGCTCTCTGTGCTTGTTGGTGTAGGCCAAAACTAGTAAGAAGTTCTTTTAGGAGGAAGAGTGCTTGGCCATCATGCAACCACTCAGTCACATTTCCATTAGAACACAGCACTTAATCCATAATATTCCCTGCCTTCACACTCAGCTTCCTGGTTCATGGTACACCTGGTAGAAGGAATACCCAGCTGACATCCTTACATCTTGCTTCTAACTCTGTATACCACCTCCTCTCCATTTGTCATCACAGAAATTCCCTGGACAGTAACAACTTTGGTGGGAAAGCAATTGTATATTTTTTGCTGCCTCTGGCTCATGCTATAGAGCAGTTTTGAGTTTCTTTTCTCATCTGCAGTGGAAGAGCCTGGAGACGTAAAAGGACATCTAGAAATATGATTTTTAGCTATCTATAATAGCAGCAAGGGAGCAGAGGACTGTACTTCTGGAATCAATATTTAAGGGAATCTCATTCAGTGGCCAGTGCTGAAGTAACACAGCTTTTTGTTTCAGTCTGTGATCACCACCCTTTTGTACAGTAATGGTGGTAATTATTGTAACTATTCCTATATTGGGAAATTTTAATTTTTGCAGGACCCTGGCCTTGAGTTTGTTGGCAGTAAGTCAACTGTTCCACAAAGGTAAAATAAGATATCCTGAAACAATAGATGCAATATTTCCAGAAATAAAATGTGGGCCTCAATTCTTATAGTATTTGCAAAAACAAAATATTATAAAATACTAAATAAGCACAACAGCATTATAAATTCTTCATTTCTAGTGACTAAAATTGACCACACCTGATCTATGACAACAAAGTGAAATGCATAACCCCCTGAAGTAAACAGTGATACTTTCCTATTATCTTTATTTTTTGTTTATTTTTAGACCAGATTCTCAGCTACTGTACTGTAGCTCTTTTCCCTCAATATAAATTTACTGTTGGTGCCATTTTATGACTGTGTCCTTAATTAAAAATGTGTTTTCAGGTTGTTTTTTTTTCTTTATATTTTTTTACTTATGGGGAGAAATAGTTGAAGATCATTCTGGTATTTTGTTGCTTACTTCTGACAGTCTTTTCTTCCATCTTTAAAAATATGTTGTTCTAAATATCTGTGAATGTGATGCCTTAAATATGATATTTTTATTAGACAAAGACTTAGCGAGGTAAATAATTCTCATGTACTAATACACACACACACACACAAAAATCTAAGAAGTTGCAGCTTTCCACTATAATACTGCTTTGCTCTCCATCTACCACTGTGCCAAGCTTTCATTAATTTCAAGAAGGGGTGCATGTATAATGGGAAACAATGATACACCTGGCAGGGCTGGGCATTTAAGGGACTCCTTTTATTGGTATTACTGCAGAGCTGAAATGATCAGGAAAATTTTGAAGGTCTTAATTATTTAGGACTTTTCACTTCAATTACTTTTCCACTGATATTTTATCTGAAAATCCATTTCACAGATTAAAAACTGAACAAGCTAAAAAAAAAAAAAAAAAAAAAAAAATAAAGAAAAAAAAAAAAAAAAAAAAAAAAAACCAGAAAAAACCTGCTAGTTTTTGCCACAAATGGTTTACAGTACAAATATAGGATATTCTCCTTGCCAATGCTGAACTGACAGCCAGAACTTCAGTGTTAAGGACTAGCTCTTATATTGATCTTTTCAAAATCATTTCTTTGAACAACACGTGGTACATGGTTAAGCTGACAAAATAGAAAAGGGAAATTAAATACATGACAATGCATTCCTTATAATATGTTGATTACTAACTTTCACCTTGTTGGGCAATTAAATCTGATAGTAATCTTTCACCCACTCCTGAAAATTCCTGGAGCACCAGCCTGTTGACACGGATGATCTGAATCTATCATGTTGTAAGTGTGGCATCTATTCACAATGTTAGAGTGAGACAAGAAAGGGATCTAAAAGATTGCATTAGTTCAGCCCTTTTTTCCATGATCTCAACGTAGCTTAAAGGAATGTAAGGAAACTTAATGGAGCCCTGAATCTAACATGCACTCTGTATTCCTGAACTTGGAGAGTCTCTCTTGGTGGGAAAAGGAGGTGAGAAACTGGAAACTACCTACAAAAATGTTAATAAAATTGTGGAAAGAAATAATTTGTTGTGCATATGTTGTTGTATGTTCTTTTAAAATATTTTAATAACAACTAATTGGCCAGTTAAATTAATATGGGTACACCGAGCCAAAAAATTTTAGGCATGTGAAAATAAGCAGTTTAACTACATCATGCTGAAATGAAGAAAGAGTTACTTGCTGCACACCACAAACTATGAAAATGCCAACAGTAACAGAGAATGTGCTTAAAAGGAATATGTATAAAGGAACATAAACAGTAATTTTAAAAAAAATTTAATCTACATTGTTCTATTTCAAGATTAGGTTAATTGAATGTGAAATGTTAGTTTAAGGGGAAGAAAAAGTGATAGATTAAGATTCACAAATCCTGAAGATAAGTGAGTTAAAGAATATTGGTATAACTGTAAAATAAATTTGACCCAAGAGCATGCAGATAATCATAATCTCCTTTATCTTCTGGACCTCTGGGTTTAGTGCTTTATTTTTTATTTTACTGTCTGAAAAGTAGATTTTAAAGATTTACATACTTGCCACAGAACAATATCTTAAAAATGTCTGGATAAAATTATGACTTAGAGGAATAGAGTCATGATAGGCCTTGTATTGAAAAATATGCCGTAACAAATTTTAATTCATAATTGTTATTGAATAGCAAAGACAGATTTAATTATCTCCATTATTGACCTGTTATAGGCAAGTACTTTATGTTATAAATCCACACATTATTGCCAAAGAGCAGGCTGAATGCATAAATTCTCTGCCAGTTCTCTCAGCAGATTCTTTATGCCAGAAAACTTCCAAAGGAATAAAATATGTCTATCTTCCGCCAGTTCACCTAGCTATAATGCAGAAATGGATTTGTCAGAGTTGCAGGCCACAACAAAATAAAAAATAAAATTATTAGTTGGGGATTCAAGAGAGTTAGATGAGTCAAAAACTGAAATATTGTATAAGCCTGATTAAAATTTCAATGGTGATAAAAGAGCTTTGATTGGTTGTGGCACTGGACACCAATTACACAGAAATCCTTCAGCACCCATCTGTTCCACAGTCATCTAAAGGAGTGATGACACTGTGTGAAAACAGGTAAAATGTGGGATGCTTTTTTTTTTTTTTTTTTTTTTTTTTTTTTTTTTTTTTGCTGGAGGAAGAAAAGGGGGCTATAATAGCAATGATGACCTTGGCACAGGACATTTCCTGGGGAATTGATGACCGCCGTGGACCATCAACTCTCCTAGCTAGTCATTAATCCCCAGGAAATGCCCTGTGTCTGCTTTGTTATTGCTTAATTCAATTATTTGTGGTTGTGGCATATATTCTGTGAATATTTTATTGCTCAATCTGCTCTGCGTCTTACCTCTACTCCTCTTAAAGTCCATCTCAGTTGTGAGACCAGCTCAGCTCAAGAGCACCTCACATTTTCCAGAAGAGGCTATGCTTTGCACATTTCTTTATGCCTGCTATTTCATTAAGGCATCATAGCTTGAATGGAGTAATAAAAATTGTATTTTTCTATTCATCATAGGAGTTTCATAAATTGTGGAATCAGGTTTTATTGGGCATATACATGCATATATACAATCACTGTAACAAAACCAATTGATCCTGCTACTTGAAATGGCATCATTATGCTGAGATTTCTAGGTTTGCTAGAATGGTAAGATGCTGAAATAAAGGTAAGAAATGGGATGGTGTGATTCCTTTTTGTTAGTCTGGGTTTTTTTCTTCCTGTCTTATATCAGCCAGTTCTTGTTTCTAGTTCTGAGGATGCAGCAAAACAAAGCATTTAAATATAAACCTTGTTGTTTCCTCTTCAATATTGCAGCTAAATGTTTATTCCTGTCTTTATTTCAGGCATGGGACTGTCCTGTGGGGAACCAGGAAGACAAGAGAGCTGGATTTTAACCTACAGGGAAAAAAAATGCTAGTTTTAACTCCTACAATCCATTTCACCAAGAAGCCTGGCTACTTTTAAGCTCTGAAATCCATTTCACCAAACAGTTTCTCCAACAGTTGTACCAGCACAATGGAGGGTCTTGTATGGAGGCAGGAAGGGGTGGTGAGGAGTAAGGACGGCTTAGCCAGCCCAACACGGAAAGAAATGCTCCTCTAATTACAGTCTGAGAGTTTTATTCTCTTCTGCACTAAAGGCCTTCACAGTGCTTTGGCTGTGTGAAGGAGACATTAAACAAGTCTAAATACAATCTCTGTTTATGTTACTACTAAAAATGGAGCATTAAGACATTTCTGAAGGAGTTGAAAAGCGTAGGTGTACAAATGGAAATTTTTAGACAACATCTGATCATTCGGTCACAGAGGTCCATGGGATCAGCTGGGATGTGTGCAAGTTCTGGAAGGGTTGGCCAGTGTTATTGTGAGAACACTGTGCCATCTTGTAAAGCTCAATGGCAGTCAAGCAAAGTTAATAAGAGCTGGAATAAAGTTAATGGGCACTGTAAGAAAGCAGACAAGTACAATTAAAAATACTGACTTATTTGAGACAGTCTAGTGGAGGAACCAAAGTGGTTTATAGATGAAACATGTGACATCTTAGGAGGAGCTGAGAAAACTGGGTTTATTCAGTCTAGAGAAGAGCAAATTAAAGAGAGACTATTGCAGTTTGCAATGGAATTGATCAGCGCATGCAGCAGATAAAAGACCCAGAAAGTTCTCAGATGGGCACCATGAGAGTCCAGAGGCCACAGATACAAGTTAAAACATTAGAAATTCTGGTTAGATATACAGAAAATTATTTATTGTTGAGGGATTCAAATACTGGAACATTTTGATCAAGGAGGTTGTGGTATCTCCATCCTTGTAGGTCTTCAAGACATGAGGGGATAAAACCCTGAGGAAACTTTATCAAATTATACCTGCACTACACCTTTATCAAATCAAACCCAAGATGGGCATGAACTATATAGCCTCAAGTTGTTCCTCTTAACTTAAAGTATTCAATGAGTCTATGATTCCACACTACTTCAAAGACATTTGAAGTAATGTGAGGGCAACTTTTCAAGCACAGGTACCTAAATGGTATGGATATAACCATGTAACATCACTTGGACTAGTGTATCTCTTTCCCATTTTTCACTAAGAGGCCATCCCCAGGGAGAAAAATCTCAATATATAACATTTTCATTAAGTGCTGTGCTATCAACACTTAAACATTCATGTTAATTTTAATATCTTAAAGAAAGCTACGCTTCAGTAGTTAAACATATTGCCTATGGTGCACTGGTATGTTGTCCTGTCCACATACTGTAAGACTGAAAAAGTAGTAATGTCTTATATATGCACTTCTGCTATCCTCTTATCCTCCAAAATCATGAGATCCAAAACAAGATTTTTGGAAATGTGATGGGAATTGTTTTTGACTTTTTCTTGATATCATTTTCACACAACAGAAAAAAGAAAAGTTATTTTCTAGGAAGTAACACTGTTTTACTTGAAGACTGAATAACGTTAGAGCACCAAGCTTCCTTGAGGTCCTTTGAAATAGTGCCTAGCCTAAATAGTTTTTTCCATATTTTATTGTTTTCTTGCTACAGGCAAACCTAGTGATGTTCTCTACCCCTGCCACGCAACCTTTCATTTTCAGAAGAGTCAGTGAACTACCTGCGAGTCCCATCAGAAATTTTGCAAACTCTGTGCAGTTTTATAGATTCAGCCCTTATGTTTCTCATAATTTTATGAGTGATGGATTCAAGAATGATTGTCAGACCCGTTCCACTTGAGGCAACTAAACAGGCAAACATCACAGGGATTTCAGTTTTTCATTGATATCACTAAAGAGGCCAGGTATTTGAAGTATAGGATTGGAACTCAGATTTATACTCTGGACTCAAATCTGCATCTTATTTATGTGTGTCCTCTTGCAACTCATTATGCATCACTCAGTTACCTAGCTTGAAAAAATAGGGAAAAAAAGCATCACTGATCCACTTTCAAGTTATACACACTCTAATAGTGATTTTTTTCAAGTTTCTTGAATGTTTTTATTGTTTATAGAAAAGAACAGAACAGATACACATATCTGGTCCTGTCAGAACCAGATTGTGATTTCCCTTCACAAAGTGTTTAAAAATAAGTGTAAAAGGCATGTGTAAGTCAATATGAAGTTTTAGACACAGACAGACACATGACTGCCTATACACATGCAAACGGAATAGTTCCTAAATTCTTAATGCTGCACTCCTTTGATAGCATAACCATAGTTAATGGTGTGTCAGGGTTTCCACTATAAACCCTCTCTTTTATAACTAGGCAATAAAATTTTACCCCAGGCATGAAGTACCAGGTCTCAGCACAGCGGCTGACATTTTTATATGTACAGGTTTTCACACACATAAAAAAAAAAAATAGTTTTGCTACTTTAATACATGCAAGTATAACTAATATAAAAAATGTTTAAGGTACCTTTCAGTTGAAGATATATAATACACATACACACATATACAAACATACATACTGTAACTTGGAACAGCTTGTCCTTATTACTGAAAGGGTGCTAGAGAAAAACAATATAGGATCTTCAACTAGAAAACATGCAGTCATTACTTAGATCTAAAGAAAAAAAAAAGTGCATGACCAGATATTTGATTGAAAGTTATTTTGTTTGAGTAAATATGAGCTCTACCCCCCATGCCACCAGCATTCCCCTCACCCCTGACATGATACACTTCATTAAACACAGAAGTGCTTTGTTGCATTAGGAGGTTTAAAAGAAGTGGAAAGGTAGGCTTCTTGCACTTCCTATGAGAAATGAACATTGACTTCCTCTGAAGAAAATGTAAGTGGATTTGCTTAATTGGACTTAGGGCACTGGAGCAATTAATAATAGATTGTGTCATACTAAGGGCTTTGTTTATATTTAAAGCAATAAATTACAAGTATTAAGTTTATATTTATTCCAAGTTAAACTCATTTGTAATTGACATGTTACTTAGCCCAAGGCTTTTAAGATCTTTTACTATAATTAAATTAATAGAGAATTATAGATGAATGCTTGATAAACAAACAGCATGGACTTTAATATGACAGATATGCAGAGAACAGGCCGTGTAAGTAGATCATTGTTATTGGTTTTACCTTCAGCAAAAATGCAACTGAAATAGCAGCAAAGATTCAGTGCAAAAAACAATGAATGAAAGGATGGTTTCTAAAAGATTTTCTGTTTCTAAGTTAATGTTTAAGAAACATATTTATCAGTGTGAGGGAATATTAGTCAGTAAAGCAAGCTTTCCTATCCCACCACTTCATCATTGTCTTTCTTCTGCTCTCATGCCAAACACCTTGCATTACATTTTTGAAACAGTCACACCATGCAAGGAGTCACTAAGACTGTGGGCGCTGGATTTTCAAAGGATTCTTCTAGTTCTTTGTCCCCTCTCCCCCAGTGAGCTTAAGCATACCATTCCAAAGAGACCTTTATTGAACCAATTCATGAAGCTGTCATGGAGAACAGGGATGAAGATCCCACATGCCTCGGCAACTTATTTCAGCATCTAATAGTCCTGAGGTTTGATACCTAAGCAAAAATGCTTGGTAAATTGAGTCTTTTTATTCTTGTTTACTGTGGCCACAGAGAAAAGACAATTCTGTTTCTCTTACAGCTGTCTTTTAAGGCCAGCATGAGTCAAACACTCTCCCTGTTCTTTTCTGCGCATTAAAGACACACATTAAAGAGCAGAATTCTCAGCCTGTCTGCACAAGACCTGCTTCTCAGATCTCTGACTGTTCTCTTTTTTCTCCTGCAGAGTCTCCCACACTTTTGTCAAAATGCCCCACACAGGACTCCTCCTGAACTCTTACAAATACTGAGCAGAGCAGAAAGCTATACCGTATGCTTGTTCACTTTGCTCCTTTTAATCTTCCCAGGATAGTGCTTATCTTTTTCTCAACAGCATGACATTATTGACTTGTGTTCCACTTGTGATCCACTAATACCTTTAAATCCCTGTCTATTGGCCAGCTGCTCAACCAGTTTTTCGAGACCCTGAATTTGTTTGGCTGATTAGGCCAGTCTATCTGCACTGTTTCACTTGTGCCTCTTGAACTGCATTTTGGTTTTCTTCACACCATGCTTTCAATCTGTCAAGATCTTTTTGAAATGAAGTCCCATCCATCAGTATAATGCAGTGCTTCCCATCTCAGCATCACCTGCAGATTTAATTACTACTCCCTTTCCATTATTCAGATCATTAACAAAAAAAAAAAACAAACAAACAATAGTGCCAAATCCTGACTGTTATATGCAGAATCACAGTCAGTGCTTCCCAGTAAAATATACTGCTTATCAAATATTTTCCTATTGGTTTTACACTATACTAAAGTATACTAATTAAAGATTGTTTTCTTAAAAGTATAGCATGAGTCATAGTATCACAGTTAAGATTTTACTCAGTCTAAAATTGATATATATATGGTATTTTCTTCTACTCTGTCCATATTATGCTTCTTTGTCATAGAATAAAATTCCATGTGCTTGACCCAGTTCTTAGTTAAGTAACCTGTGCTGTCTGCTACTCATCTTCTTGGTTTCTTGCAGGTAAGCAGTTTCATTTATTTTTCCACTATGGGTTTTTAAAGATGAACAGTCCATAACTCTCAACATTACCCCCCCTATTTTTAAGTTACATACCATGTCTCTTTTTCCTATTTTTCATACCACTATGGCTTTGCAATTTTTCAAAAATGAATGCGATAACCCAAAAATGGATGTTTTGGACTCCTTAAATAAATCCTGAGACATTTCAAGAGGAAATTTTAATTTTGTTTAAAAACAGTCCTATTATCTGACCTATTCCTTCTGTATGCCTTCACCTTCTGGGTTAATCAAATGACTCTTTTCAGACCCATAGTTGACCTCCTTCCCCTGTACTACCATGGGCATCGCTGTGTTCTCTCAGTTTCTCTCTGAAACCCATTAGAAGACCAGAAATAAATGGTCTTCAAAATTTTTCTGCTGTAAGTGGAGTTTATGCTGTCAGTTTATAGTGTTACAATAGATCAGTTTTGGGATACTTTACCTTTGAAACTATTTGTTTCAACATTCAAAAGGTATAATTTGCTAGTTTATAAATTCAGTGTTTGCCTTAAACTTTTCCTCTGCTCCATGATAAAGCAAGGAATTCACAAATCTTCCTGATGATGTCTCTCTGTCCAAGAGTTAAAAATGCATGCTGTTGTATCCTCTAGTTCCTAATGGGCCATTCTCCTTTCCAGCTGGTCTTACTTTTTGCAAATGAAAGCAGTCATATTTCGTATTAAGCTAAAATCCATTTCTCATTTACCTAAATTCTAGTCTTGCATACCAATGTGCATATGTGCAATTGTATGGATATGTAAATATATGTATATTTGTAAATATATATCTAGTTTTGCATACATATATTTGCTAGCGTATGTATTTATATAAATTGTTCTGACATGCTCTTTTTCTTTTCTAAACTCTCATTTTTAGAGCTTGTCCCATGTTAATAATTCTTTACTGTATCATTCTATTCTGGATGTGAGTTTAATTGCACTGAGGTCTGTATTATTTGCTGCATCATTTTCTGAATTAATCTCAGAGTTGAAGAAGTCTTCCTCTTTTCTGGTTCTTGATGCCCCAACTAATAATCCTTCAAGGAACAGGAAATTACTTTTTGTGTTGTTGCTCTTTCTGTTTAGCTAATTGATTCCAAATAACAGAAATTATTTAATTTTATTATTTTTTATCAATCTCATTTGTTTGTATCTATGCACTATGTCTTTTGTAGGCCTGGGTTTTTTTATTTAGTAGGTGGCTGATTGTAGACTTGTACTCAAACAAATGTTTTGTGGGGATCTTCACTGGTCATGTTTTTAAATCAGACCTACATAAATTTTATCAGTATTATTTATTATATATATATATATATATATATAATATATATATAATGTTATATATTACATTATAGACATCTGTGACTTAAAATGTTATTCCTATTTTATTTAGAACTAGGTATTTTTGTACCTTATAGATTTTTGTCACTGATATTTGTCATTGACTATAATATATTAAGGTCTCCCATTCTCAGATGTCATGGCACACTGATTTTGAAATTTTGTGTATTAGAAAACTGACCTTTTTTCTAAGGGTGTTTGATTGAGATTTTATATTGAAAGACTGAATTAGGAGACTGCTTTAAATGCATAATCACTTTTTGTTTGAACTTTACTGGGGGGAATGAAATGCAATATCAGAGTTACAATTGTCTTAATTTACTGTGAGAAGATGCTAATCACACAGGTAAAGTTTCTAGACTCTACCACTAAAAAAATAATAGAGCATATATTTATATTTCTAGTTTAATGTGTATTTCAATCATAAAATTCCCTTATGAGATTAGCAATACTGAAAGGAACATGTGATTATTCATTTTCTTTAGTTATGAAGCTTTACAAGCCAAATTGAAGGAAAAGTCTTAGAAAAAAAGAGAGTCATCCTTGTAGATTTATCAGTTCCACTCATCATGTTGCACATCCATGTGCACTTTCAATTTTCTTATGCATTCTAGCTTTCCTGTACATGAGGGTGTCTAAATAAGAGAATAAGTACCCACCCTGGGATACACTTCCATCATTCCAGCACAGATTGTTGTCACATGAAATAATTTCATATAGTGAAATTCACAATGAAATTACAGATGAAATTAATTACTTCATGCGTGCCAATTGCTTCACTGATGCCATAGACACCAGTGTTAATAAAATAAATTCTGAATAAAAAGCAATTTAACTTTTTTAAAGGGCTGATTCAATAATAACAAGTTCCTTTTGTCATGTGCTCAGAAACAGAGCAGGTATTTTCAGTTGCTCACTCCCAAAATTTAATAATTGCTTTACCTGCCGCGTTTTAACAATCTGTGCTGAAATATACTCCAGACAATCTTTTACTTTCACATCAAGAGAGTTGATAACTGATATGAGCATCAGTCTAGAAGGGTTTTTTTGCATCATCACTTCTTTAAAGACAAGCACTAATTCCCTAGTATTTTATTTTCCAAACAGCCATTGTTGGGCTAGCTAGCAATTCCCATGTCCTTTTGGCAGCTAAATCATTAGCTTTGACTGGTATCTCTCACTGACACAGGCTTAAAAGCACCCTGCGGCTAATTTGGTTGCTAAATATGCATTTAGTGCTTGAATTTGGTCTCTCAAGTTTGAAAACTGTAATCTAAATGACTCTGCTAATCTGATCTTGTGATAACTGTTATCTTTCTGGCTTACTAGAATTAAACTTGGAAGGAAAAAACCTCTCAGATATTGCTATGTGATAAATACTGACCTGTCATGACTCTCTAATTGTTACTTGAAACTATGTGTAAACCAGGGTCATAACTGAAACTAAATTCTGGGGAAAATTCTGGTGCTTTGAAAGATAGTGAAAGTCTTTTCCCTTTTTTTATCTTGTGGATAACAACAGCTCACACTGACTCTCTGGAAGTGGAGCTGTAGACATACTGAAATGGAGTTGTAGACATAGCTGTCTCCTTCAAAAAATGGCCAGGACCATACACTGTGTCTTCATGCTCATCGTGATCTTGTGTGAAAGTTCTGATGGACTGACATGCAGAGCATGGACTAAATTTTTTTAAATGTCATTAACACATCAGGAATGTCGTCTTTTTACTGTGTTGGAGTAACCTGAGAAATGCTGCATAACTTGCTTCAGGATCTATGACTTAAAGAGCTGGTCATCATCCTCACTCAGCTTGATTCTCACTAAATTATCTATTTTGATTCAAGCAAGATGTCAAAAATGCCTCAGCTGTGAAGTTGCACATCACTGTGTCCAAATGGAAAGATTTGCATTCATGTAAAATGTAAATTGCAGGATTACAGTAGACCACAGATGTTAAGTAGTAAACTCTCATTCTTCCACTGAAATGTTGCTATATGCAAATTTTACTAATATTTTCACACAAATGTTTTTAATGGAAAGATATTTTTGAAGGCAAGCAGAACAAGATGATTTTTCAGTTTTACCAGTATGCTTCTGACTGCATCTTGCAGTAATTCAGTTTTCTAAATAATTCCAGTTGTACTTTTTGGAGCAAATTCCTACAGAGAACAATGGGGTTGATTGTTTTGTTGACTGCAATTGTTTTATATGTGGGTTGTTTCTCAAACCTCACTTTTGGGCAGGATAAGGAGTGGTTCAGAGAAGCCCCTCTAATGAATGGGTACCAGATGACTGTAAACCACAGGTATTAGACCTTTTCAACATGGAGCTTTAGTTACTTGAAATCTTAAAACAGAGACAGAAGAAAAACTGTGAACATATCCTAAAAGCTCAGTGAACTAATTGTCTCAAATTAGGTAATTTGTGGCCAACCACTGTTTGGATTTTTAACATATTTGGGAATGTGGGTTAGTTTGTAATGCACAAATGACCAAACAATGTAACACCAAATGTACTTTTTGCAAAAAATATAATTGGCTGTGGGGCTTTTCAATGGCACAGTCTTAGGATATACAATGATGATTGCAACATTTTCAAGTTTCTAACAATCACTCCATGTAGCAAAAGGTACTTTGTAAAACAATAAAAAGTAATTAAAATAAGGAGGAACACATTGCAACAAAAGAGTTGCCTTAAATATATTTGTTCCCATTTACAGCTGTGTTCAACTGATCCCTTTTGCTTGATTTTCTTGCAGCATCTCCTGACTGCTGTAACAATTCCTTACATGCTAAAGTATTTAATGAATTTCATGCAGTTCAGCATGATCACAGAAGAGCTAATCCAAACATAGTTCTAAGAAATAAAGTATCTCCGCTAGCAAAGTCTTCTTCATGCAAACTTAAATATAAATCTTCATAGTCACTGCTACTGATTGACAATTTCAGTGGAAATCAAATCATGTAGCAAAACATCCCTGGGATGCTACTCACCCTTTAGTACTTTTTTGACAACTTAAAATTAGCTAATTAGCTAATTTCTACTGTGAAATCTTAGTTCCCAGGGAAACATGTATATTTCTTCCTTCTACAGTCAAAGACAAATCTCAGATTAAAATATCTGAGATATTTGTCCCATTCTATGCTTGTGGGTGGAGGCAAGACAACAGCTAGAAGA
The DNA here is from genome assembly GCF_001522545.3 of Parus major. Classification (NCBI taxonomy): domain Eukaryota; kingdom Metazoa; phylum Chordata; class Aves; order Passeriformes; family Paridae; genus Parus; species Parus major. The sequence goes on from NC_031769.1 coordinate 89,320,461, forward strand.
TACACACAGTACATTATTCTTTACCTTTCTTTCAGAACTCAAAAACCTCATGAAACTATCAATCCATAAAAAGTCATGTTTGAGCACACCTTTATGTGCAAAATTACTTATTTTCTTTTTTTACACATTAATTCAAGAAATATTGAAATGAAGAACCACCTCAAAAATCCAAGTAATTTATTTTAAAAATGTTGAAACATTTGTAAAATTTGTAAAACAATGTGGTACTTTACATTCTCTTCTTTCCTTTAAAGCTCTAATTTTCATCAAATAAACAATGAACCAAAGAAATCTCAGTATCTAACACCTAAGATTTGTGTCAATCACAGAAAGCTCTCCTATGGTTCTTTGCATGGAAGAAAGTACATCCTATCCTCTCCTAGCTGATTAATCAAGTTACTAAAATGTTCAAACATCTTAAGGAATTTGGACACCTGATCTCCAGTTATTTTAAGTCAAACAATATGTCCACAAGGGAACTTTCCACTCCTTACATGACTATAGGTTACACATGATCCTTTCCATGTTTTTCTTGATTTCTTTTCCCTGTGAAAACAGAAAGACTGATACTGGAGAAAACAGCAGGATTTGTGGTGCATTGTTTGAAAGGCTGCAGCACTGCAAGCTTTTCTCTGTTACTGGCTAATAATTGGTCACCGACAGTTTTTGTCCCAGTCTCCATTCATCCAGCTGCTATTCTCATGCCCACTTCCCCTGGACTCTGAAGTGCACTGTAGTAAATGCAGATGGGCTTTGCTGTTTGTTCATCTAAATAACTCCCCTAATATTCTTTACTGCAGATAGCAGAGTCACTTATTTTTGCAGACCTGGACTTTGTTTTTCATCTTCGGCATCCTCTCATCATTTCAGTGTATCAGTTGTGACTTCCTGGACTCACGGCGTTATGACTGCTACTCTCTCAAGTACTCTCTACTCTCTCTGTTTCTCCCATTCCAGAAGGACATAAGCTCCACTGATTGGAAGCCCACATGGAGTCATGAATTCACTTTAGTAACACAATTGTGTCTTCTCTGATGCACAGAGAAGTTTGTGTATAGGAATGATATGAAGGCATCTCTTTGCTCCGGTTAATGAAAACCTGGCAGGATCACCAAGCAGCCCTGAGAGCTCTGTGTACCATTTTGACTCACACATCAACGTTTTTCATCCTGCTGTAGAGTGGCTTCTGAACATTAATTTTAGAGCAGTAACCAGTTAAAACTTGAATTTCAAAGCAAATTAAAATGACCATCATAATCATCCTGTTGGATGTTGATAGTTCAATTTTTTCCCTGAATTACATGAAGCTCCCCATTTCCAGCATAAGCCTGACTTGTGAATCAAAAGCCAAGTAATGCCACGTAAAATTCACATTTTGCTGTGCATAGCCACAACTTCTTTGCTGCAGTTACAGCCATTCTCTTGATGAAGTAAAAATAGGAAGTACAAAGCCTTTGCCATTGGGGTGAGGCTGCACAAGCAGTTTGAGGAAGAAGGCACCACCAGGACCAATCTTGTAGTCTCGGAGTGGCAGCAGAACTTAGTATTTGCAATTCTGACTATTTCAAAACTGACTATTTCAGTCAGTGGGCAACTGCAGGAGTAAGGCATTTGGATGTCTGTCTGTCTGTCTGTCTGTCGCTCCATCTGTGTTGCCTTGTACACTTATATGTAGAGATAGCATCCTTATTCTTGTCCTCTTGCTTTTTCTTCCATTCCTCCCTTCCTTCTCTTCCCCCATACCTTACATCTCCACACAGCCATAGAGAATCCTGTCTTGTCTTACATGACTATTAAATCATTACCTTAAAATTATTTCCCTTTGGAATTAATGCCGTTAATTCTTACATCCTGTGATTTACAATGAAATAGTGCTCTGACTAGTGAATCTTTAAACAAAAGAGATATCAATGCTCTGCAGAGAAGGACTGCAGGAGGAGAAATAGAAGCTCTCCATCCTAAATCTTAATTAAAAATTTTATTTGTACAATGCAAAGTAATATTTCAGTAGCCCTCTATTTATTCAGAATCTCTTTACACAGGTTTTCAAAGCAAATTAATTCGTATAACACAGGAGGATTTTGCTACAATTGTGACTAGAGTAATGTCATTTTGGATAATCTTCATAATGTCTAAAACTTCAATCTCTCCCTGAAGAACAGAAGCAGCAGGAAAAAAGAGAATCTTCCTTCCCCTGTGGCTTATGGATCTATTTTCACAGCTATTTTTCACTGCAAATAATTTATTTGGTGAAATTAGCCCTTTCTGTTTAAGAGATCAGAAACCAAAACTTTCATGCCTATGGCCTTATGTTTAGGACATTTTCCCAGAAGGGAAGGACAGGATAAAAAGGTGCAAAGAGAGATTAAATGAGCACTGCACCATTTGGCAAAGCATTTGACAGAGAATGTACTGTAAACAGATGTTACAGTCTGGATCTGTTACATATCAAGTTGTTCATAGAGTCCACAGTTGTACTAAGGACTCATTTGATGGCTTAAGGAACACATTGTGTTCGCTAATTAAGTAATGCAACCTTTACCAATTAATTCTACCTTCAGCTGAATTAAATAATTGCTGTCAAAAGGAGCTTGACCAACATTTTCAAAACATTAAGCTATTCTGTGTCTGAGGTCTGTAGGAAGGTTTCAGCAGATTTTTGGTTTACTGGTTACAGATATCTGGCTGGAGGAAGTATCAATTTCATGGTCTGTCCTGCTTTGAGCACAAGGTTGGATTAGGATCCTCAGAAGGTTCCTTCCAGTCTGAATTATCCTATGATACTATAGAGCTAGTAGAAGAATATTGTTCTATTAAAGTTAGCATAGAATATGCTAATAATCTCTTTTCATATAAAGATACACATTAACAGGTGCTATCTATCTTAATGTTCTTCGAACTGTTCACATATTTTGCAGCATTCATTAAAAATAGCTAAGAAAATTGAAGCCTTAATCAGAAGACTCATTTGCCTTTAAGTATCCATATTCATACTAAGAATTTGTTAGAGGTCCACAACAGGGTCTAAAAATAATGAATTGTCCTGTAATTTTTAAAAGCATTCTGTTAGTTGCTTGAGGATTTAAATAGCTTGTTAAGATATCAAGATTTTTGGAGACTAGAAATAACCCTCTGCACCCAAACACTGCGGTATCATTTATTTTTAAATACATATAATTGAGGTCCTCAAGAGAAGAGCTCTGCCTACTGGGAAGTTCTCAGTTTCTCTGAGACTGGTGATTAAACAAGTCTTCTTTCAGTGATTTACTGAAAATTAAGTCTGTATCTTAAAGCATCTTTTAGAAATTGTTTCAACATTGGCTTCTCCTACCTGTCTATTACTGATTACTTGGTTTAAGAAATATTTGTCTTTGAGAGGGAACACAGATACTGCAATTTTAATAAGAGAGTTCTGAAGCACTGCAATTATTTTCAAGCCCACAAAGCTAGATTTTTCTTTGTTTCTTTTCTTTTTACTTTCTAATGTAAAAAAAACTATTTATCTTTTCCTTTTTTCATCTGGTTCATCTTTTCTGCAGTAGCTGCAGTGACTGGGCTGAAGTTAGAAGATTTTAGCTAACAGAGTTCAACAAGTTTATGGTGTTAACAACAGGAAACCACCACACTAATCTGCAGATTGCCTGCCTTAACATACAGGGCTATTCATGAATTCATACTGCTGTTTTCCTGCATTTCAGAACTTCCATTGTTTTATATGGGAGCTTGGAGGCTGGTTTAATTAAAGTGATCTGAATAGAAGTACAGTATGCCAGATGTACATTATAAATATAGAGCAGGTTATGTAATGGTAAACCATCAGGAAATATATGGGAATGGTTTGTGATAACTCATTGTTAACTAAATATAAATCCTAATTTATTTCACTGTTTTAAACTTACTACTTTTTTTTTCTCTTTTTTTAACTAGCACAAATGAACTTTCTTTGTATTTTTACTTTTTCCTATTTTTACTACAGGTATCCCATGGGGAAGGTCTGCTTCAAATTAGTTCATTCTGGTGAACAGGTACTATTCAGTGTGAATAAGAATCATAGCATTTGAGCTGGATCCACAGAAAGACTAAGACAGGGTATGCTGTTGTTACTTCTGCTCACAACAGAGGTATTTTAAAGCCATGATTCAACTGCCATCTAATTGGCATAAAGACAGAGAGAAAATTCTTTCAAAAATTATATTCTCAACATCTTCAAAGAATATAGCCTTTCTTCAAAAAATCTACTTTTCATTATGTTGAACTGTTCAACTCTGTTGTTCCATGATTCACCAATTAAGTACTGACTCTCCTAATTTACCTCTGTAGCCAGATCTACAAAGCATTTTCTACATTCTCTTGACAAAAGAGGCAAAGATAGTGAAGCTCTCATTCTTACCTATTTTTATCTTCTTTTATTGCTGAAGCCCCATACACACTCCATTGCAGTTCCCTCTCACTTTCCCTTACAGAAATTCACTGAAACAGGGTGTGTGGAAGCCCCCACAGCTCACATTTGGAGGAAGACCACCTCTTCATCTCACAGGCAAAGGTGTTTTTTTGTGCAGCCCTGGCTCAGAACATACAGCATCAACTTTCACCAGGTCTAAAGGTAGAATGAAATTCTTCAACTACTTGCATGCTAACATACTCAAACAAGTTTGAGTCAAACGTTTATCAAACAAACAAAACTCAAGCCAGAGAGATAGCTACCACATAAGTCATGGTCAGAGATGTTTCACATGTGACTTATTTTTTTCTTTTGAAAGCCCAAGAGAAACTCATTAAATAGTCAACAATTTTCACAGTTTGAACTATGTTAATTCCTACATTGTTATACTTTTTGCATTTCCTTTTAGACTATTTGTGCCACTTTACTAGCACAAAGGTTTCAAATGTTGAAATAACTTTTTATAAGCCACATTTTGTATCCAAAAGGAAATATTTCTGACAAGAAACATGATCCTACATATTCATGCAGTGCTTTTCCTGTCTTTTGACTAATTAACAATTTCACCTGATAGGCATTTTCAAAGCTGAGTGGGCAGGAGGTGTAGAGCAGACAAATCCCACTGTTTGCTAATTAATTTCTCTCTTCTTAAGACCACTAACAGAAAAATCAATGGTCATCTAGCACATGTTCTTTATAACCTGCAGTGGTTTAGCATAATTTGTTGAAAGATTACCCAAATTCTATTCACTACAAGGAAAATATATCAAAAGGTCACTTCAAGCAGAAGAGTAAAGAATAAAACAAATATTTCTCCAAGCGTGGAATTTTCTTTCTGAAGAATTTACACTTCACAGCAAATATGCATCCTAGACTCCTGCAGAAAGGTCCCTAATTAAATCCTCCCTTTCAAGGAGTTACTGCACTAGACGGAACATCTCCGAGAGTGGAAATGAGACACAACTCCTTTAACTTCATCACCACAACTTACACTATGATTCCATTTGCTGTAATGGGTGAAACTGGAATAAACCAAAGTAGTATATCAGACCTGTCTTGTCCAAATTGTCTTTCTAAATCCACAACAGGACTAGAAGGAACTCAAAGTATGATGCAATGGGTTTGTTTGGGCAGTGATTTTCAACTTTCAGATGTCTCTCTGTATCATCACACATGTGATGTTTATTGCAAGAGATTTTAATGAATGATTTTAAATAATCTTCACAAGTTTTGGAAAACCATGTAGGGCTTCTGAAATTAGCCATAAAGCCTTACATTTATTTGCTCATGACCTGCTAATACTCCATATATTCAAATTTATTAGAAACCTCAAAATATCACTGTGTCCTTTTTCACTTCTCTGAATCATTTCAGTTGCAAGAAAAAAATTGTCCCCATCCCACTGATATCTTCTAAAAGATACAATTCAATTTATATTATATTAAAGACTTCAAAAAGGTATCACTGTTCTTTTTTATTCTTTAGATGGCAAAAAGGGGAAAAAAACTGTAATTTAGCATGCAAAAAGTTATGTTTTTTTGGATTAATACAGTTTCTGTCATTACTCCAGGCAGCTGTGAGGTGGGTTTGAGCAGCTCTGTCAGAACAGCTATGGCAGCCAAATTCCACTGTTCTTGCCAAATGGGTAATGGTGGTGAAGCCAGTCAGAGGACAGGCTATTTCAGTACATTTCTGCTGCACCCTGGAACCTCTGCCCATGCTGATACGAACCTTCAGTCTTTTCCAGCTTCAGCTAACTTGAAAAATCTGCAGGTAACACAATGGTGTTTTTCCCACACTCCTGCTTTATTTAGACAATTTGAACAGATTTGAGTACAGCCACCTCCAGAAGTTGCTGGGATGTGCCCATTGCAGTCACCAGCTCTGGGACTGCAGTGATGTTTCAGAGCTCTCTGGGAAGTCATTGATGCATTGCAAACCCTCTGGAAGCCCTCAGTGGTTTTGCCTTGCTTTATCAAAAAGCTTTGGGTGGCTGGCTCTTGGTGAATATGCAGAGTAGGAACGTGATCATGTTTATGAGGCACATCACATTGTGTTGATATATTTACTATTATTTTGAATATGGTATTAATGTGTAGCAACATATGGAAAACAAATCAGAGACTATCACTGGTCCCTGAAACAAGACTCATGGGTGGTTCTCAGTAGGAGGCCTTGGGGTGCTTTATGGATATGCACCTGCCCAGGCAGTCTGTGAAGGCAGCATCTGTCTCAAACCTGCCATACTCATTCATGTCTTAGCTTAAATATTCTGCTCTAGCACATCACTACCTGATTTTCTTCTGGCTGGCAAGAAATGGGGAATTGTGGGGGGAGGGAGGCAGAGGAGAAGCAAGGAGGTGTTATTTAGAAACTGGGAATTGCCTCCTAGGTGCTAGAAATAACATGCAAGGGTGTTATGGTCATGCATGTTCATGTAAGATTCTTGTCTTGAAAACCAGCAAAAAGGGCAGCTACTTCTACTTTTGTTTTTTTTTAATTAGTGTGATTTTTTACTAAACTCTTCTTCTGCAAACATCAAGAGGAAGCAAAGCCCTAGAGCTGCTGAAAACTCATGCTGCAATCAATCATCAGAAACAGTGGCACCCCTGACTTCAAAGTGCATTCTCTGTGTTTTAGAGGACAGACTTGAATTTCCATCCCAGGGGAATACTGTAGAGAGTATTCTCTGCCTCACTAGGAATCTTCCATGTTACATCAGTATTTCAACATTCACTGAGACCAAAGAAAAGCTGTTGACTACATGGCCTGGTAAATTTGATCACTTATCTGGAATAAGAGACATTTAGGCATTGAATCCTTGCTTTCCAGGCACTCACTGGAATTGAGTCTGCAATTCCAGCAGAAGACTCCAAATCTTTGGGGGTCCCAAAGCATTTATCTGATGATTCATAGTAAAATCTTTGTTCCTATCATGCCAGTCTACAGTGCTGCACAGGCCTTATTTGGCACTAACATATAATTTACTTTAACATACTTTAACAATACTTTACATACAATTTACATTACAATTTACTTAGGAAATTAAAAAAGGGACATACATAGCCAAAAGCTTTATCTTTCAAATACTTGTACTGGTCCTTTCTAGTAGGAGAGATAGAATAGGAGGAAACAGCCTCAAATTGGGCCAGGGGATATTTACATTGGATACTAGGAAAAAATTCATCACTGGAAGTGTTATAAAGCATAAGAATGGGATTCCCAGTGAAGTGGTTGAGCCACCAAACCAGAAGACATTTAAACATGTAGATGCAGCACTTGTGGACCTGGAAGTGTTAGGCTAACAGTTGGATTCCATGGCCTTAAGGGCTTTTTTCAACCTCAGTCAATCTATGACTGTATTTTGTACTTAAAGAGCTTGGTGTTCAAGGTATTACACATCTTTGGAGATATTTGCATTAGCAGCATTCTTATTTAACAGAAAAAACACGCCAAAATGAAGAAAGTAACACCCAGCACTGCCTACTAATCATATTTGCATAGTCTTATGCCTTACCTACAGCCCAAATACATAGTCCTCACAGATGGAGGGCAGCCTATGAGTGGTTCCCTGAGAAGGTGATTAGTGTTAAGCGTATATAACTAAAATACACTTGCTTTGGTTTCCTAAGAAAACTCAGTAAGATCACAGTCTTATCACACATGTCATCATTTGGAACTGACAGGCATACCACTCCTCTTAGAAATAAAAGCTTTGAATGTTAATTTCCCAAATTCCCATATCATTAGGAGGATGAAATTTAATCTCCGCATATGTCAGAGTGGACTGAGCCGGGGATTTGATTTGTTAGGAGAATCCCGGACCTGTACATTTTTGCAGAAGGAAATAGAAACATTTCAGTGTAACACTGTACTGTGCTTGTCCCTCAGGGAGGGTTTGTATAGAGTGTTTCAGTAGCATAGGGTCATTTTTTAAACTCACAGGGCATTGCTTTCTTTAGGGTCACAGCATCTAGCAATGATCCAGCCTCAAACACTCAGGAGCAGAAGGTTGGTAAAAGTCAAATAAACAGTGGCTGGTGGATGCTGCAAAACTTGGGGCAGGAAAACAAGGTAGTGGAATACCTAACTGGGTAAAAACCTGAGAAACTAGTTAGTTGTCTGTGTGAAACTGGAGGCTGCAGATATAAGTACAAGAAAAATGAGATAGTGACTGCAAATGAAAAGAAGACAGTTTGGGGCTCCATCATAGCAAACTGATGTCACATTGAAAAGAAAAATTCTGCACAATTTGAGATATTTTTAACAGCTTTTAACAAGCTCTAATAGGGAGAGCCTTTAGTAATTTTCAAGGGAAAAAACGTACTCATTTTCATGAGCTTTCCTGGGGAAAGCCAGTGTGGGTACTTAACCTGTACCTTGTCAACTCTCCTTGCAGAAATTATCTTTCTTCTTTGGGGAGTGAGCACTCCACAGTGGTAAATGACCATGCTATCTTTTTCCATAGTCCCATATGTGAAATAGCTACGTTTTTCCCCATGATTAATGAGATAAGTTCAAATAAAGGTTATGTGTTTAACTAAAGCTCAGCAGCAGAGTTATGAGACACATATTTAATATTTTTTCATCAGAAGCAACATGCTGTTCTAATTTGCTGATTGCCAAATTATGTCATCAAGCTAAAGAGGTTGTTTTTTTTATTGTTTGGGTCTACAGGATTGTCTTTTTTAAATAGAAAGGGAAAAACTATCAATATTAGGGGGGAAAAAAAATCTAAACTACAAAATATGGTTAGCAGACATTTCCAATAAATCACTCTATTAGATTAATAAATACGTTCTGAGACTGCCCATATCATTCTTATATGCAAGACCACAGTTAAATTAATAAATCTCCTCCTGGTATAGATTTACTGCATAAACAGGCAGCAGGCTAAAGAGGTTATACAATCTTCACCTTTTTGCTTTGTTGGGGAGAAAAGTGCATGGGAAGAAACTTCTTACTTTTTCTTCTCATTTACTCTCCTTTTTCCTCTCCCACATCAAGAGATACAACCCAGTCACCACAATTTTTTGAAAGGCTTGTCGAGTCATGTCATTGGTTTGGACATCTTGCTACCATCTGTAGAGTGGATACAATTAAAATATGAGGGAAGTGATAAAACTTTCACTATAGAGACTAGAGTGCAGCACAAAGAAATCAGCTGAGGGTTTTATGATAATAATTTTGTCTAAGGTCTGCCCTGCAGCCTGAAAGGCTGTGCAGAGCTACCAGAGCCAAATATACAGGAAGCCATTGAGCTATGACACCACCAGTCCTGGTGAGGGCAAGGTGATCACACCTCACCCAGCTGAGGCATTTCTTATTCCATGTGTTGTCTCTAACCACTGGAATATTTCCAGAAGGATTTTGGTGGGGTTTTCAAGGTTTATCTTTGTATCAGAAGACAGGAAAAATGTACCTGGGATGCTGATTGCCCTATGCAATCCAGAATCAGTGCTTGAGGATAAAGAAGGGTCGCTGAAGAGCATCCTGGTGCCACTGAGAAAATGTAAAGAAAGCTAAACTTCCTAGGGAGAACAGAAAAACTTGAAGCTGGTATGAAATTTTCAGCCATAACTCCCTTGGTTTTAACTGAAGAATACTTCCTTACTCTTGCAGGACTGATAAAAAAAATGCTGTAAGATTACAAACACTGCAATGACAGATTCAATTTTTCACATTTTTAGAAAATCTTTGAACTTCTGTTGTGTCTGCCACACAGATAAGGCCAGCAATTTCTTTGCTGTAATTCAAAAAGTATAAAACAACCATGTGTGTCCTTAGCACAGCAACAAAAATGGTCAGAGGGCTGAAACAACTCCTCCCGTGAACAGAGGCTGCGTGACTTGAGGCTGTTCAGCCTGGATAAGAGAGAGCTCCTAGTGTCCCTTGTCAGTGCCTAGTCTCTACTCATTGAATATGAAATCAGAAGAAAAATAGCTAAAATATACTATACACAAAAGCTTAACTGGACAACATGGCTATTCTTATGCATAAAGCTCCTATAACTTCTATAAAGAATAAGAATTATTACACTAACACAGATTATGGATTAATTTGGGATGTGTGAAAATAATCATGCACTGATCAGTAATTTTCAAAATATGAAAAAGCTACATTAGATTAATTTATAGATAAAATCCTTTATAGACTAAACCAAAAAACTTTCCCATAGATTTGAAGAACCATTGTTCATACTGCTATTTAAAGCACATGTACATAGGAAGTATCATAGAAAAATAATCTTGTGTGATTAGTTCAGTGAGCATGGCTGAAGCTCACTGTGAGTGCAGATTTTTCATTTTCTACAGCAAAATCTGAAATAATAAGCCCTTCATGTGCTTAATGAAAGAAGAAAACAGTAAAAATCCAAGATTAATCTCACTAACCAACTAGGTTTAGCATAAATGAAAACATGAGTGTTCTTAAGGGATTCTGTGGTCAGTGTAACAAAGCAGAAAGAACTTGCTATGACCCATGCATTAATTTACCCTTGTAAACATCTCTATGTTTTTAATAAAAAAATTACACTTTTACAGTAATTTACAGTATTACAAGTTTCTCTTGTAATACCTAGACACATTTTAAGAGATAACTGTTCAATAAATTTCACTTGAAACTTGATTGAGATATTTTAAAGGAAAGGAGAGAGGCTTAAACCACGAGGCTGGATTAATGTAAATTGATTTGTCCAAGGTTATTTGTTTAGATAATAGAGGTAATAGAAGGAAGGCCCTGGGTCTCACAGAAGTGATGCTCTGAGACATCCCATCCTGTCATCATGCTCAAAGCAGGTTCACAACAGGGCATACTCCATTTAGGCAGGGAAAATTCAATTAGGATCATTCTGTGGACTCAGGCATCCCAGTGGGGATCAGGATAGGCAATATTCAGATTTCATTGTCTCGCAACAATATATGCCAGTGAAAAACATTTTCTGTCCTACCTTGTGCTCCCCCTTGTGTTTTCCCAAGGTCTGATAATAAGGTTTTCATATCAGGGGAAAAAAAAAAAAAAAAAAAAAAAAAAAAAAAAAAAAAAAAGATAATTCTTTATGGTATGTTCTATTAATTTTATTTAAAATAATAAAATCTAATAACTTCTATAATTAACTAATATAAATAGTGATAAAATAAATGTCAAACCTACACCAAATTATGAATTTGGCACTGCACAGTGACTAAAATTAAAAAGCATACTGCATATACAGAAACACAAAATAATTAAGGAATAAACCTATAATTAAGGAAGAAACCAAACCAACAGCAAACAAACAACTAACAATATTTAAATAGTTTCTGGGATCAGAAATTATTCTGTCAAATAAGTACATATGTCAGCAATACGCCCTTGGAGAAATCAAGCAGAAGATAGATAGTTCCTTGGACCAGTGCAATGCTAAGATTTCAAAATAGTGAATGAGACATTTAAAGTCAAAATGTTGACTAAAGCATTGATTAAATGTGAGACTGTGTTGGATTCATCCTTTTGATTTTTAGTGTTCTCTCACCCTCCACACCATGAATGTGTCATAGCTACAGAGATGTCAAGTGTCCAAAATGTAGGTAAGCTGGTTCTGGTTCACACAGCAAGAGTTCTTACACCCTGATGACCAACTCCACCCAGCTTTTCCTTACCATAAGGATGCTGATTAATCAGTCATTGGTCCTCAGCCATGCAAATACCAGTTTCTTATCCACAATTCTTTCTTACCACTGAAGTGTTAGTGGAGGAGAGCCTGTACTTTTCCTGCAGCGGTTTTTATTGGCTTCCTTTCCACAGTAGCAGCAAAGGTATTTATTCAGAGCAGCTGTCCTTGTAGAACTGAAATTCATGTGAATCCTTTTCATGGTATGGCAGACTTCTGTAAAGACTTATGATGCTATACCGAACACAACAGATGAAAATTAAAAGCACAAAAGAAGAGAAGAAAGAGCTTGAGGGAAAATGTCCAAAAGACATAAAATTAATAAAGCCTATTTTAAACACATCAGGAACAGGAAAGTTGCCAAAGCACCTGTAGGGCCAGTAAGTAACCAAATATAGAAGGAATGTTCAAAGAAGATAAACTTGTAGTAGGAGAACTCAGCACATGTTTTCCATCTGTTTTCCTTGTGGAGAAGAATTAGAAGGATTCTCCAAAATACCCCTTTTCTATGCAGGACTTATCAGAGGATCTTGTTGATGCCCAAATTCTGGAAGAATGTAAAAAAAAAAAAAATTCTTATTGGTGTGATCTGATACATGCTATAGAGTTAAACAAACTCAGGTCTGAAGCCTTTGCTGTTGGAGTCCTTTAGAAGAACAAGGATGATCACTTAACACTACTCAGCCCTGGTGAGGCCACATCTGGAGTGCTGTGTCCAGTTCTGGGTTCCTCAGCACAAGAAAGACAAGAAGCTACTGGAGAGGGTCCGGCAGAGGCCACAAAGATGATGAGGGGTCTGGAGCATCTCTTATAAGGAGAGGCTCAGCAAGCTGGGCCTATTCAGCCTAGAAAAGAGAAGACTGGGAGGGGATCTCATTAATGCATTTAAATATCTCAAAGGTGGGTGTCAAGAGGTTGGTGCCAGACTCTTTTTGGTGGTACCCAGAAACAGGATGAGGAACAGTAGTCATAACCTAAAACACAAGATGTTCCTCAACATGAGGAGGAACTTCTATATGTTAAGGGTGGCAGAGCACTGGAGCAGGCTGCCAAGGGAGGTTGTAGAGTCTTTCTGGAGACATTCCAAACACAACTAAAAGTGTTCCTATGTCAGCTGTTCTAGGTGACCCTACCTTGGCAGGGGGGTTGGACTAGATGGGGTATTTTCCAGACCTAACAATTCAGTGATTCTGCGACAACCATAAGGAAATCTACGGGAATATTATCTTTTCAGATTCCAAATGGTCTAAATGATATTGGTGAAATGAAACTGCTGCAATGTGAAAATCCTAATCCTTGAAAGTCATAGGTTAAATAATAGGAATCAGATGGTAGTAAGTGTTAGATTGCTTAATAAAAATAGCTCTATACTTTACTCATATGGATTGTTAGCAAATTTGCAATTCAACTGAATTCATAAATAAATAAATAAATAAAACAATTATTAAGATCAATCTAACCTCTGTCCACCTCACCATTAACAGACTTCACTGTTTTGCAGAAGTCATTGGTCTTACCTTAGATTTCTTCAGGTCCATTGATTTACCCTTAAGGAGGACTTACAAAATGCACCAATGTACATTCTGCTCTGAAATTTAGGAAGACACCTTAATTATTTTGGAAGGAGCCTATGCTTTTGATAAAAGTAAGAGTCCTCACTATACAGGTTTAATTCCTGGAAGCTGGGTCAATACCTAAAAAGAAAAGGGATGTAGAAGACAGATAACATTCTGTTTCTGTCAGTCTATAGGACCAGCTACCTGCATAGCAGACTTTAGCAGATAAAGAAAACACTTCTTTCCTTTTGCATTTTAATTGTCTGGGAACTAAGGACTGGTCAATATCTTCAGGCTGCAGCTTTCAATCCTTCCACACACTTGTTCAATTTGCAAGTTTCTACTTACCTATTTTCTTGTCTTCTGTTTTCATTTTGAAACTGTAATCTAATTTTTTCTATACATATCTCTTGGTCTAGGAGTGCCAGCATTTGCAGTCACAGAATCGTAAAATGGTTTAGGATGGAAAAGACCTCATCATGTCTAACTGTTAACCCAGCACTGCCAAATCCACCACTAAATCATGTCACTCAGTGCCACTTCTACTCATCAGGAAAGAATTAAAACAACAGGTGGGACATTATTGTCTTCTGGTTAAAAAGAGGAAACAGATTGCCTATTATGTGTATGGGATCACCTTGCTCAATGAGTACAGAGCAAAATGGGGTTACCTTGCTATTGGAGTTTTTTTCTGATACCCATTAATGGTTTTAACACAGGACAAGGAAAACAGTGTGGTATCCACCCATTTCTTAAGAATTACAAATTAGCTGCGGCTGAGAAGAAGGTAAAGCAGAATTTACAACTCCACTTACGTGTGTCACACAAAGAAAGGACAACTTCTGGAAACTCTTCAGAATGAGATGCCTAATGACTGCTTTTTACTGTACTGGGAAAATCTGGTGACCTAAGTGTGTTTGATGTCATAACTGGTCCCTCCCAATCCTACATATCTTGGGCCCATATGTTTCTAAACATATTTGGTCCAAATCAAATGGCTGCTTCAGATTCATTGGGAAAAGTTATTCTTCAAGATTCATATTTATTTCAGGTGAAGTATAAGTAATTCCTTATTTCACTGAAGAAAACTTAGTGTGACAGTACCATCACAACAGTATTACTACTGGTCTAAGGTATACAAGTAATAGCTGAGGAAAAGTAATCAACCAGGTGATGTGTGTCCTGAACATTTTCTGTGCGTTGAAGTTGTTTCACAGCTACTACTACCACTACTACTACTACTTCTACTACTACTACTACTACTACTACTACTACTACTACTAATAATAATAATAATAATAATAATAATAATAATAATAATAATTTTATGTCAAACAAATTGAACATGTGTCTCTTATATGAAAAAAAAAAATATGATATGACACAAACCAAAAGCTTAGCTTAATAACCAGCCATTGTTTTTCATTGTATTTTTTAGAAATGAGCCCATATGACTGCCTTCTTGTTTTGTACATCTGGCAAACAGTTTTCCCTCTCCTTACAATAACTTTCAAAACAATTTACCAATTTCAGTCAAATGCAGCTCATATATTAGGGCCTCAAAGGTTAAATTCCTCCAAATTTTATGAAAAGAGACAGCCAGATAAAGCAAATACAAGCAATCTACAAAATTTAATGTCACCACTAAAGGGAAGATTGCACTCTGAGCTGAAATGGTTTATTAACACCATAAAATCTATTTCACATAGAAGTAGAGTACAAATGCATTATTGCTGACAAAAACTAAAGTTTATTTTGAAAGTTATTTTATATATTATTTTGCATATTGTCATCAATATGAGACCTGTGATGGTTTGCACTGAATTCAAGTTTTCATCTTGCATCATTTCTATAGTGAATATTATAATTATGTTGCATTTTTTCAAGGAGGCATATTTTCATCTCTTAGACAAACCAGTAATATTCATTTCCCTAATTACAAATACCAGGATATGAAACAGAGAATTAAGACATGATGTAGGTAACAGGAGCTCTGTGTTCATTTCCTTTGATGAATAAATAATTGGTTATTTGATTAATAAATAATAATATTTTGTTACCACTTTTCTCAAACACTTCATAAAAAAAAAGACTTCCTGACGTTGTTTTATTGGATATTATCTAACACTCTTTTGGGTTCAGGAAATATTTTACCTAAATTTCTCAGCTGAAGAAAGTGGGGCATATGCAGTTTCAGAAATATATTTTACCTCTCTGGAAAGTCATAGATTCTGCACTGCAAGTCCCTATGCTTTTCCACTGTGAACAAAAGAGGAAATGAAGGGAGAGGTGCTCAAAATGTGAAGGTGTGGGTTTTTTTCTCAAAATGTATTTGCCCAGACAGAGATTAAGCAATTTCTCCATTTTGTGATTGCAGTTCACAAAAACCATGGCAGTGCTTCTACTGATACAAATTTTTCTTGCATGCTTTATGCTTTTTTGGCCTGGCTATCCTTTTCACAGTAACTGAGACTTAGAGGGGAAAGTGCAGAGGAATGGTGCAGCCCAGATTATTCCCTCTGAACTCCTAGGGGCAACTGTGGGTAAGAAACAGCAGTAAAGTTCCATCAATGGAGATGTCTCCTTATATACCCACCCCCAGGACAGAGGAACTGCTCAGGTTCCCCTAATGGGGCAAACAAAAAACAGTTTTCAGAATTTCTACATGAAGATGAATGTCAAATCTCGGATATTTTGTGGCACATGTGTCCATACCAAACGTTATTTGCAATTTTCTTGTCACAAACCTCTGTCTTCTGTAAGAGGAGATATTCTGCATCTCACTGTGCAGCTAATTGAAACAGAGAAAAATAAACAAGAATCTCACATTCTGAAAGATTTAGTCAGGTCTGATAATGAACAGCACATAAAGCTTAGCTTTCAAATAACCCAGCACCGATATTAATGTTGTTATTCATCTTCCAAATGTACTGGCTTATCATAAGTAAAATAAAACAAAAAGCCCTCCACAAGCATTTTTATTAGACACAAATTCTCATTGGGATGATACTTGTAAATTGGTTTATTAGTGAAATTATTTTGATAATTCATCTTTTTGCAAGAAATGTTATTTTGGGAATTTTAGGAAAGGGCGTCTAATTAAAGACAAACATTGTAGCTCCTATTTGTGGAAGGAAGCTTTCTGAGCATCTTCTATTAACCTAGTACCACAAAAAAAGCAAACTTTTCATGTTCTACTGCTACTAAACATTTATAGTACTCTCACATTATGATACCTCATGTTCAAAGGATTGTTCATAAACAGGAGTCTGATAATGTCTTTCTCAAAAAGAGAATTTTAGCATGCTACAAATGGTTTTTCAAAACTATTTCAAAGTTTTTTCTTAATGTATTCTTCAGTCTTGCTGTGACCCCCAGCACCACTGTCTTACCATTCAGTTATTGAATGAACTAGAAATTTTACTACAGACTTAAATACAATGAACAGAACTTTTGTAGCAAAAGTAGCTTTTTTAAAAAATTAAATTTGCTGTAAAAATTGTCACAAAAGGCAATAGTGCATCTTGCTGTTAGGGGAAAGAAAAATAATAAACTGTAAAAGTATTAGTAGGTTTCTAATATTATATGTGCACTTCAAGCTGCTGCAATACCCAGCCTAATTTTAAGCAAACTGTTTCATCTATTGGCTGAAATCAACCCCACGGCAACATCGTGGAGTTTTGTGAAGACTAATTTACTGTGCTTTACTTTTGCATACAGTGAGACATACTTTTACTTTTCTGAAGTTTTGTGCCCAAGATTAAAAAGAATATTGTATGCATGTGTATTTATATATGCTACTGTGTATCGATGCTGGAAAACAAAGCCCAGAATTAGAATTCTACACGAGAAAGCATAAAAGGTGTGTTTCCATAAAGGTGAATGTTCTGCTGAAGCATTTTTTTGGTTTATGTTGAAATTTTACGAGCTGTAACACGACAATTTAGTGTATGAGGAAAAGCAAGAAATCTACAAAGTCAGAAATGTGTGTACAGGGGGTATATTTTTGCTGCTCCTATTTGCATTCTGTGCAATGTAAAGGTCACTTTAGAATGGTGATGACACACAATAATATTCCTTAAAGACTAAATATATACACCAGGCTTATGTCCTAACTTGATATATTTAGATGTATCTGAACACCAGATTATTTGAATAGCACATGTTAGACTTGGATTTTCAAATAACTATGGACAATAACTATCTGGGAGCAATGTAGCTTTGTGTATAATGTACAGAAAAATCTGCTTAATTTTGTCATTATTTGGGCTAAGAAAAATCTGTCTTAATTTTTTATTTTTTTCATAGTAGGTATTCCAAAAGGCTTGCCCATACAAGACATAATGGCAATATCAATTAATTTCTTATTACCATTGAATTTAATTACTATTATAGAGGAGATATAGATGGCAACTCTAGAGAATATATTTCTAGGTTTTGGGGTTTGGAATTTTTTTAAGAACTTGACTAATATACAGTAAAAACTGTCTTGCAACTAGACCAGAATTTAAGGATTTGAAAGGACAGGAAGAACACATACCATGCTGCTATGTTATTTGAATACATTGGTAATCAGAGAATAAAAATAGGAGAATACACTGCATCATTCCCAGTGATGCCAAAGGTTCGCTTGGAGGACTGAAGAATATTGCACCTGGGACTAAAGAAAACTGGACCTACCAAAATTAATAAAAATTTACCAGAAAAACTGGCTCAAGCAAATAAGATTATGCTAAGTTATTTTGATGGAAACACATGCTTTCCTAGAAGTTGGTGGCATTTTGTAACACTATTTAAATAGAACAAATACATTTTATAACTGCTGAAAGAGCTAATGCGTCTTTTCCCTTCTTCAGCCCATTTCTTTTGCTTTCAAATGTGCCTACCAAAATTTTAAAGTTCTGAGACATAGCCAGACATGGTTTTGGATCCAGAAACCATGGCATGAAACTTGAACACTAGAAGGTAAAAATAAGAAATCATTTTCACATGACTATAGAGCAAAAGCTCACATTGCCACCAGACAAATTATGCCCATGTAGTTTTCTTGTTTTCCTCCTGAGTTTTTCAGAGTAGCCAAAATACAAGTGGAAAAGTAAATCTAATTAATATCAGCAGGCCTTGTTCTTGGTACTTTCTTTATCCCCCATCTTTCCCCTATTTTTTTAAAAATTATTCTTAATTTTCCTATTTAGATAAGACATTCTGACAGAAGCAGTTTTTCCTCTAAGTTTACATAATGTCTGGTAAAGTTTGGGGAAGAGGAGAGGAAAATTTTGATAGGATTTTTTAGAGCAAAAATGTTAACAGTTGATATGTCTGCTCATGAGAAGAGGAATAAATCTTCCAAATAAGTGATCCCTTTCTTCATAACCACACATTCTTCCAAATACAAAGCAAAGCTCATTTATGTTTTACTGTTAACTCTCTACTTACTTGAATTAATAGTGATATAATACTGCAGTATAGGCTACTCTGCAGCTGTGACATTCTGAAAGAAAACCGAAAAAAAGAAGTACAGTTGCGCATGTTGCAATAAATAAATAAGTAAATAAATAAATAAATAAATACATAACTAAATAAAATATTTAGTAACCCCTTGGTTTCTTTTACTACAGCTAAACAGAGTTCTGGCTTAAAATTTTTCAGTTTCTGTGTCAACTGCAGCATTTTCTCAGATTGCAGAATAGTTTTCTTTGGAACACTTTGGAAATCTTTAAAACCCTCTTCTGAAGCCCTTTAAATGCTGGTAATTTCCCTGAATGATTGATATCCTCCTTCATTGCCCCAGCTCTGAACAGAATACCTTTCCTTTAAGAACAGCATTCATTTTCCTAGGGAAAATGCGTTCCTTTAAAACTGAGTTTTAATTTGGAGCCACAGCCTTGCAAACTTTAGCTCAAAAGAATGCTTTGTATCCCAACACAGGCACAAGCAAGATCTATGGCAAGAAATTCTCTCAAGGTCATTTATGGTCAGAAATACTATTATGTCATTATAGAGACTTTATTATGAAATTATAGAGATGTTGTTATGTAATTATGGCACCTTCTCATCTCCTTTTACCAGTTATCAACTACAGTTGAAGAAATGTTCACTATTTAATATTCATGCATATCCTATTGATTCTTTCTTTCTTATTTAATGTTATTTATCAGCTAGCCTTAGAAAAAAAGATGACTTAAACTGCAAAATTCCACTGAAGAATTTGCTATGTTATTATAAGCTATTCTTATGCTATAAGAAGCAACACAGACCAAAGCCTGCACGTTTACATGTTGGCTTTGGCTTGTAAGCCTTAGTTTGAAGCACCCCCTTTTTCTTCCTGACAGACAGACTTGATATAACATTCACTGTAACATGATTAACTCTGGTGATATTTTCACAGTCACTTTTGGACTAAACCTGTACTTTGTTTAAAAAAAAAATAAAAAATACAAGCAGGGGAATAGTTTTCATATGGTATCTTAAAAAAATTTAAAGCATAGAAAAGACAGAAAAAATTGGGGAAAATTTCCACAACCAAGAGAGAAAACTTGTATTAGAGGTTCTGATCTATGTCTGTGTGTAAAAACAGAAGTTAGAGAGATGAAAAAATTGCTACACATTTTCTTTCACTATTTTTTGCAGTTTTGAGTTCTCTAGTTAATAATAATACTGGATTTTCTTTCTCTCTCCTCCCTGCCTGCACTCCCTCCTCCCTTTCATCCCCTTCAACTATATTCAGGCTGCCTGATCAAAACAAATTACAGGACAGCCTTATAAATTAGTTACAGTAGACTAATGTCTAATGGTGACATGTCTGTTTTGCCATGGTGATGCTCATCCTCCAGAGGTAATGTCACCTACGTTGTCAGACAAGCAACAGCATTTTCATAAATAATCCATGTGATGCTAATACAGGATGATTTGTGATGCCTTATAAAAAGTTTGGTTGGGTTTGATTGAGTTTCCCTCAAGATACTGTATACTTAACATTATGACCTGATCTGACTTGGTTGATTCTAATTTCTGAAAAGGCTATTCTGAAATCCTGGTGTAACATGAAGACACCCAAGCACAGCTACTTTGGTAATACACACAAGACTGTAATATTTTGCATGTATTTCTGATTATATCAAAAATTCACGAGTGCATTAAAGTACCTATAGAACTAAAAAATCTGGCTGACGTTTTTCAAGCATTAATTTATTGGGTAAGGAGAGAAAACAAAGGGAGTTGAATCCCTTCCCCATGATTACCATGGCCTCATACAGTGTGCATGCTTCAGTTCACATGACACTGACCTGTCATTCAACTGCACAGCCCTCTCACCCCTCCTGCCCTACCTGATCATGGCTGCTCTGGACCAAATTTCACCCTTCAAAAATGCAAAGATCCATGCTGACATTAAACAGCAGCTAAAACTACAAAGGGAAAATACTTTGTGATTAATGTAAAGGGTACAAGGTATATTTTATTATAATACTTTAAAATACTTTGTGATATAATATAATTAGTATAAGGTATATTTTATTAAAATATATTTTATTTTAATAAAATAAAAGATACTTTAATAAAATATACCTTATTTGTAGAATATCACCCCTTTTCAACTAATAAGGCAAAAAGGCAAACACACAGCTGAAATATAAATGAGTGTCTAACTGGTTTACAAATATGAACCAGATGTTCATTATCACACTGGCAAAACCTCATCATGTTCCCCTATTAATATATTGAGATAGAAACTACCTTCACATGTCTCAACACAACTAGTTTTAATTTTACTGATTGATTGGCTACTTCTGGTTAAGGACATCCTGGACTTCTCACAGATATTTTATGTGGTTACTTCTCCACTTTTTTTAATAGGACACGTTTTGCCAATGTCTTGACATATTTCCCAGGAATTTATGATGACTTCACTGTAGTTAGACAAAGTAGCCCATTCTTGTGAAACAATGTGGTTCTTAATTTGAAAAGAGTATTAACTATCTTCAGGACTTTTGAAGATATGACAGGTGTATGACACAGTTTAATATTTAGCACTGATGCAAAGGAATTAACTAGACCCTTATAAGCCACATCACACTTTCCTGAGAGACAGACTGTGTGTGCATGGGCATGAGCTGTTCAGACAGTAACTCAGAGGAAAGAAAAAGTGTGGAGGAAGAGAGAGACAGAGAACAAAGTGCTCGGCTTAGGAGGAAGAATTTAGAACAGACCATCTTTACAAAAAACTGAAAACTAGGAATGTCTTCTCAAATTTCTTATATTCTCTTTGTTTTCTGCACTGTGGCTTATGATACAAGCACTCTAATACTCATCTATAGAAATCAAAGAGCTTATTGAAAAAACGTGAGAGCTCCAGCAAATATTGCATCCTCCTCACACTCTGATCAAAGCAACAATATAATGCCAGAATCAGACAACAATTCAATAACGAGACTAAGTCATAGAATGACATCCAAGGATGCAAGGTTCCGTTCATTTCCAGTAAGAACAGAAAAGGAGTTTTAATATTGTTGCAATTTGATCTCTTGGACATGCAGCTTTCTGAGTTGGTGACATACCCATATCATGATGTTTCAGTTGTGCAATTGCAATTGTTCCCATTAAAACTTTATATTCCACAACAACCTCACAGCTGTAGCATCTGACTGCATACCTGGAGAAATGGATAGTCTCTTCAGTAAAGTGTTGATGAAATTTATTCTCTGGAAAAGTCAATGCCTTTTAGAGTTCACAGTTTTCGCCCAGATGTTCCCCTCAAAAGCTTTGTGGAATCAAATGAAGCCGTCTTGGTAAATAAAGAGGTTCCAGTTTTCAAAATCTTACTTATCTTATCATGCCTTCCCCCTCAACATTATTGAGGTTCTACAAGAACATTAAATGCCATAAATTCATTTGCAAGTTGATTCCTGCTGTGAATCTCTGTTCTTCCCCAAATCTGAAGTGTCACTTCACTAGAAAAGATCCACCTCAAAGTCAAGATTATTAGACTTCTTTACTTTTGGTGAGCTAACCTGAAGGATGAATGTGTGTCTGTGAAGCAGGCTGTGCCTCCAGCTATCAGTGCATGTCTTGGGATTTTAGTCAGGACTTTAGTTCACAACCATAGTGAGAGAATGAAAGTCTCTCGAGCTGGGCTCCCACATGACAAGCATCTTCTCTTCCACAGCAGCACAGAGGGGCTTCTCTAAAGCAATTTTCCTTGGCTTAAGCAACATCTTATAGTGCCCCAGCTTATTCATATTTACTCTTCTCAAAGGACACACTGAGACATCAGAAAAATAGCTGCTCAAGTTTTTTCTTAGTCCTCTCTGAGCAACCAGTCGCACAGGGTCTGGGTCCTTCACATACTGGGATGATTTACAGTTGTAGACCCCTGCTTCTTTGAGGGATTTTGAGACACCTTTAGATGGGTCTGTGATAGATTTTTCATTAACTGGGCTTTCACAATAATGACTTTACTCTTGACCTCATAATTTGGAACAGCCTGTAAACAGCTTTTCCAAACATCATTTCCAGCTGGATATTTGTGATTTAAGACATTTCAGCAAGAACACTGCCATAGTCCTTTATTCATAAGAGTTTTATTAATATGAAGACTTTCTGAAAGCAAAATTCTAGTTTTAATTGCTTGAAGATAAATGTTATGCACTAATTAAAGGCATATTTAACAGCAGATGAGCCCATCCCATTCCAATAGGGATATTAAACTATAATAAAGGAAAGCAAAAGTCCCATAAATATCCCATCCTATGATGTTTCCAGGTATCCACCTTTAGGACAGCAGCCATGACAATGTCAAGCAAGCTAAAAGGGTCACTTCCCATGTGCAGTGTCAGTGTCCTGAGGCCTTCCCCCACCCTGACTTATGCTCAAG
This sequence comes from Parus major, assembly GCF_001522545.3. NCBI lineage: Eukaryota > Metazoa > Chordata > Aves > Passeriformes > Paridae > Parus > Parus major. The sequence goes on from NC_031769.1 coordinate 89,343,980, forward strand.
TTTTTCCTGGCAGTTATACTCTGCTTTGAACAAGGAGCTCGAAGATGAAAGCAAGCAATCACTCTTTCTAAAGAATAAGAAACGTATATCAACATCTGTATCTGAACATGAGTGACAGAGCCCCACAATGCAGCCATCAAGCCAAAGGACACTGTTAGCTGCTGCTTAGTAGTCAGTGATCATTAACAGTGGATTTTCTCTGTTCTTCCAATTTTAATTTTTGTAAGAAAAGTGAGGTGTTAATCATGTTCTCAGAAAAAGTGTTCTCCTGCCCCTCATTAGCACCTGGTAATGAGATGCATGTTCACATGTCCCGATGTTTTTTGCCTTGCCAATTTCATCAGGGCTCTGTTTTTCCATGACATAATTTGAGTATGTACCAGATGAACAGTAAGAGTACTATTTTTTCATTTTTTATAAAAAATTAGATTCAAAAGAGTCTTTTGTGCCAAATAATAAAGTACACTAGAAAAATCAAAGCCATGTCTTTCTGCATGCCACTCATATGGCATATATGCAGATTGTTGCAGATCTTTTCTTCCATACTTAGATATACTTTGGATGGGATGCTATTTTATAAGAGTTGTATTTTTTCAGACTTCCTCAGACTGAATACAAAGGCCCAAGGCACTCAAATTGTCCAAGTAGTTCATGTCTTTGGAGGAAACACAGTATGGAATTAAGGTACAGTTTGCTCAGGAAAAGAATACTGGCTCTGTTTCATAGGAAAGTCTGCTTCAGGAAATTTTATTTCAGATGCCAAGGTTCATTCTGTGTGCAATATGGCAGCTGATCTGCAGGAAGGGATGGAAAGTAGAGATGATCCAGCAAAGCGAATTTTTTCTTTCAAAACTGTTTGGTTTTGTGAGGAATATAAATAGTGTCAGATCAGTTCTTTAGCTGATCAATGCTTCAAAAAAAAAAAAAATAGCTAACATTTCTGAGCATCCCTATTAAGATTCCACTATCAGAGAAATACATAAAATTCATTCCTGAATTTATTGATGTTTTAGGTGTGCAGACAGATGACTGAATGTTGTCTGACTTCAAAAGTGCAACCCCCGTATAGCAGAAAACTCAGATTTTCGCACACTTTTCTGAGTGGTCCCAGAAACTGTTACATTGTTTCTTTAATCCTCTCCTTTCATTTCTGTTTCAAAGTCTGTAAGATTATTTCAGTGAGACAATTTCAGTGATCAAACACCTCTCAATATGAATGCGGAATTGCCAGAATTATGTTAAGTGTGAAGCTAAATAAGATCCTGTATTATACTGCAAAACAAAATGTTGACAATAAAAGCCAACATAAAAAAATCCCAATATTTGTTAAACCAATTATTTTCCTAAATATAAACACATATTAATTCACATTAATATCCAGAAAAAAAAAAAATTTATATTTTTTAAAGCTAACAAACTATACTATTTTTTTTGTAAGAACTCAGAACTGAAGATATATCCTATACTTATTATTTACTTCCTGAGAGGAATAAACCTCACACAGATCTGAAAATTATTTATCTTGATAAAGATAAGGAAAATAAATATTAGCGCTTTTTTACTGACTTTTTAGCAAATCAAATTGCGTGCCTTGTGTATGGGATATGACTGGAAAAAATTTCTCCAGGCTTCAGTGTTACTGTCATTTGAGAAAGCAAACAATAGAAACCTATTTTCAGTCAGTTGTGAGCCTGCAGTTGTTTCAATGACGTAACCACACCTTCGATATTCATGAGTGAAGATAAGTACAGAGCATTCCTAATCCTTCAGTGAAAAATACAATATCCCAGTCTCCCTCCCTGTTTCTGTTCATCCCTGCACAAACACAGACAGCTACTCCACAACTGAAAGAAGTAGAGTCAATTGTCTTGTTATGCTCCTTTTGCATTACAGATGCATTAGAGCTCTGCTTAGGTTTCATAATTGAGTTATAGCAATCATCCACATATTAGATTCTAGGCTGAGCTTTGGCAAGACTAAATAATAGATTGAAAAATGCAATTATTGCTTACCTACAGAATTCCTTTGCTTGGGAGGCAAAGCATATCTATCAGAAAAGTTGTTGGTTTTTTTCCTCAGGCCTATTCAATAAATAAACGTTACACCAAGATTCTTACACAGAGTATCTTTGAAATGGGTTTTGTATTGATTTTTATAACTACCCTGTTAGATGACGTTATCCCTTAGTGTGTCATGTTTAGATGGGTCCGCCCGGAGCAGGTCACTGAGGTGATAACTGTCATTTGGAGGGACAGAAAAGCAATCACAGCTTTTTCATTACTTACTGTTTTCCCCTGCAAGTGTAGGATCATTTGACATATTATGGTTTCTGTGATTTAAGCTGCATTCTGAAATTAAGTGCTAGAATATCAAGCTGTGGGTTTAGAAAAATAAACTTCATGTCAAAGGAACCACATTCCCTGTAGGTCATAACAAAGATCCAGGAGAAGTGACAGTCCTAAGCATTAAGAAAAACCAAAACAAACCCCAAACACAGGCCCTCCAAAAATTCACTCCAAAAATAAATATGTTTTTATAAGAGGCAAAATGATCCAAAATTGTTAAAGTAATTTCAGACTGCACTTCCCATGTAAATGAACTACTGAAAAGCAATTTACAACCTGACCCTCTTCATTTTCCATGCTGAAACAAAAACATTGCAAAAATATCACCATTTTTTTTAATGTATTTAATATGCTCAGAAAAAGAATCACCAAAAAATATTTTTCACCAGCCTTCAAAACACTGCCACACTTACCTCAAAAGTGAACAAGTTTCTAAGGCAAGTTTTATATCCATCCAACTAAGCATAAATCTATATTTATGCATAGTTGTCAACAGAAAATACAGAATGTCAGAGTTACTAAAATATTTTGATAAAGAACAAGGAATTTTTTTTATATTTTAACTGGGCTTTTGCAATTTTTTTTTTAAAATTAATCAGATATCAAGTTAAAAACCGGGTTATTTAACTAATAGACTAGTCATCTGTCTCAGATTTTTATATGTAAACTGGGTTTGGTGTATTTTAAAAAAAAGGAATAATATCAAAGTGGCTTTTCCCCACTTAACTTTGAACATTTACTGTGCAAGAACTGTTCATGTACTTAAGGGATCAGCCCTTAAACTGTCACATTTGGGGTTTTTTTTCATTTATTCAAGATCTTCATTTTTGACCAAAATCATATTTCATTCACAAGTCAGTTAATGCTTACCTTACATGAAACTCATTTTTGCATCTATCTATCCATAAGTCTCTAGAAGCTCCTATAGTACTATAAAATGTCACTACAGCACTGCTCATCTATTACATGGCCATCATAAATGGAAGGCAAAACTAACCTGGAAGCGAGGTCTGGCGAGCGGTACTTTAATGTGCTGGAGAACCACAAAGAAGATCACTGGGCAGGAGCACTTCTCCCATGAAGACAGGCTAAGAGAGTTGGGGTTATCCAGCCTGGAGAATAAAAGGTTATGGGAGACCTCACTGCAGCTGCCAGTACTAGAACTAGAACTTCAGCTCTAGTGGGTGGCTTCCCTGCCCACGTTGGGCAAGGTAGAACCAGACAATCTTTAAGGTCCCTTTCAATCCAAGCCATTGTATGATATCTTGAAAATATCCTAAATAAGTGACAGGTTACAGAGCTTGCTCTCTCTTTCTCTTCTTTCTCACTCTTTAAAGCCTGTGGGCATGAAAAGTTTTGCCCTCTGTAGTAGTTTCAAGGCTATTATCATAGTCGGGTGGTTCAGGTACACCCTAAAGGGCAGAACATCTTGGTCCCAATAGCTTGAGGCTGAGGAATCCAAGCCACCACACACTGTGCAGAGGTTTTAACCATGAGGTCTTGTGCTTTACTATATTTTCAAGGAGAAAGTCTAATCTATTTCTCCAGAAGAAAGCTTAACATTCTTTTCTCTGATTCCAGACTGGATAGGTTTCCCAGTGTCTGGAAAAAGACAGGCACATGCTCAAACATGTCTGTCTATGCTAGTTCTCAGAAGCGCCTTCCTTAGAAGTCAATTTGGATTTTGTGCTGAAAAGCTTAAACCAAAATTAATAAAATAAGCTACCATTTCTTTACCTCTCCACTTTCAACAATGTAAGCTAAGTAACTAACAAAATAGCTTTCTTGGGGGTTTTGTTTGGCTGGATTTTTTTTTTTTTTTAAATAGGCAGCCATTGCATTAATATTTACTGAAGTGATTATGGACATTTTCTTTCCAAATCATAAATCTATATATTTACATATAAAGTATTGTTAACCTTCATTGACCTTAAAATGCTCCACAATAGAGTGGCAGTGTTGTAACCGAAATCAAAGCCTTGAACAGATGTTGGTTTACATCACACATGTGATTCCTTGATTCTTTTAAGTATTACTACTTTTAAATTGCTATCTCAGATCCTTAAGAAAAAACTGACCGTAAATGAGATCAAATATTTTTAGAATGTGCTCAGAAGTTCTCTGCTGATTTGGCCATAAAAATAAAAGGTGGTCAAGTTACATAACTGCTCTTATTTGTACTGTGGTTGGATATTAGCACCATTTTTAAAATATACAATATTCAAAATATATAAACTATTCAAAATGCACAATATACAAAATCGGAAGAGTAGATGTGTGAATTGAAAAATTACCATTTGGTATATATCAAAACCAAACACATTAAAAAATAAATTGGTGGAATAACTTCCAGTGAATAACTCTGCTCAGTGTATTCAGTAACTGTATCACTCATAAGAAAAAGCTGATCAGATTTTTATTGATGACACGGGGGTTGGTTGGTTAAAGATAATGGTGAGAATCAGCTGTTTAATCAGAGACATCCAGATCACATGGCATCATGGGTGTATTCAAATAACATGCATTTTAATATACCTTTAATACATTCAGTATTCAGCCAGAGGCATATTTTGAGAGAATTCAAAACCAGGTTTCTGATGGAGTGCTAGTCACAATCTTATTAATTGTGAAATATTATTTTTTCCTATTCAGAAGACAGTCTTAAATTTTACTATTTAGGAGTTAAAAGAACCTTTGTGTTTTTCTTTTTTTCATATTTGCAGGAAATTATATCACTGGAAGATATTCAAAACCAGTCATTTTCACTTGGTGTTTTTTCACGGGTTTTCATATGCAAAGTCTTCTGGTTTCTGGATGTCATAAAATTCAAATTGCAGGCACACATTTTCCCCTTTGGAAACAAATTAAATCATTGTAACATTGATCACTGCAGTCATTCCCTGAGATTCTAGAGCAGTTTAAGCATATAAGCTTTTTCAAATTATTCAAATAAGTCTCACTAGAAAGAGCCACTGTTAATTATGAGGAATTAATAAAATTTGTAGAGTGCTCTTTTCAAACATTAATATGCTTCCTCCAAAGGGGAACTTAGAGAGTATTGTGAAGCAAACTTTATTGTCCTTACAGAAAGATATAACTGTGGGTTAACTGTCAAGGAAATATGACAATACTATCCTTTTTTCACTGACATTATATTTTGAAAACACAGAATATTAAATCAGGATACTATCAGTTATTCTTCCTTCCTTAAATTCAAGCCACAAAAGGCAGTGAAAATTGAGTGAAATTGACACTTTTTAACTTCTCAAATCTCTTTCATAATAAAAAATTAGTTGGGTTTTTTTATTATAATTTTATTAAGAATACTTTCTTTTCTCCCTTACTGGGTCACAGACTTGCCAAATCACTTTACATTGTATCATCTTAAATATGCATTATTGCCTATCATGTCAACCTTCAGAGATATAACCCCAAAAATGTATTCAGGTTGTTTAAAATCCACATATATAATTCTGATAGAGAAACACTGCCAGAATCTATTGTAAAAAAAAAATCCATTCATCCACAATATATTTATAACTTGTCACAGACTATTAATATGCATCATCCCAACAAAGACTCTCTTTGTTCCAAACCGAAAGTGGAAGAACTGAGTGAAGCTGGGAGGATTCTTGATCCACAGGCTTCTGTTGTTCATTCTTAAGCCAGCATGGCTTCTTTTCATGGATATACTTATTTACTTTGTCTTCTTTCAGGAATGTAAAAGGAGTTTAAAGTAGCTTTAGCTGGGCTGCAAGATTGGGTTAATAAGATTAAAGCAAATCTTTCCAATTCTTCAGTCATCTTGCTGTGGGTTTGCCTATGTGGTCTGAGGAACCCTTTGAGCTTCAACTGAAACAACTTTCACATTTCTCAAGATGCAAACTTCTTAATTAACCCCAATCTTCATTTATAGAAGCCAGCTTCTAGAGAGCCATTTTATATTCATCATAAAACTGTTGCAGCTGCTTGGCAGATCTGTTCTGGCACAACTGAGCAGATGACCCCAGTAAGCCCAGCTGTTTTCAAGGAAGAGGCCAGACAGTGAGGAAGCATCAGCACAATGTACTAACATGTGATTTCTAGGTGTTCCATATGCTGAGGTAGCACTACTCTTCTGGCAGCCTGGATTAGGTCACTCATTTCTTCTTCCTCACATCCGCACAGTGTCTGTTTTTTTCCCCTGTCAGAAAACACTCTAATATTTTACCAAAAGTAATATAAACTAAGATTTTTGAATAAAAGTCAACTATTTCACAGAAATTAAGTAGCTTTACATCCTGTGTAACCCATATTGTCCAGCAGAAAAACATACCAAAAAATCTGAGAAAAAAAAGAATATTATAGAGTCATCATTTTTCTAAAAATTTTCTCTCACTACAATACTGTGACATAACATTTCTGTGAGATCTTCTATTAAAATAGCATTTATTTTACTTTCTAACTTAGACAAGAATTTCCACAGATGAATTTGGTTGAATACATTATTTTTTGTAATAAGAATGTTACATTTTAGAAAAAGTAAAAAATATTTTCTAGAAGTAAACAAGATTCAGTACACTTGATAGAATAGGATTAAATAAAATTGCTGGAAATTCAAGAGCAGTGATTCCAAACATCAATTTAGCAATTTATCTTATGTTAGTTTTCTCAGTACTTGTGATCTATAATGCCAATTTCTAAAAAGTCTAACTGTCTGCCAGCAGAGGGTACCAAAATTTTTAAATTGCTCCAATGGAGAGATGTATCTGGGGAACTCCAGATCATCATACATGGCACCAAACCTGAGTAAACCTGTAAAAACTGTTAATAACTGTTAATAAAGTACCAAAACAATGTGTTCAAGGAAACATGTGATTCAATGAGGAAGAAATAACCCAGTGCTCACAGAGAAGCAATGTGCATACAGTTTATTAATGATCTATTTTGGACTGAAGGTGAGGGTGATCTGATTGAAACATTATATTTTGATTTTTACGAAGATATCTGCCACATCTCTAAAAGAAGGGAGGCTACAAAAGAAATTAAAATTTTAAGGTGTGACACAAACACCTATAAGTATATTACGGAACAAAAAGAAGGATAAATTGTGATTTTGGAGAGGTACATCAATAATGCAGACTGGTAGGAATCTGCATTAGCATCTGCAGTATCCAAAAGAAGCTGTCATTGCTAAGTTGTTCAAGGTTCTCAAGCTGGAATGTCTAGGTACATGAAAAAGCCAAGGACAAACGTTAACCATTATTTAGGAGAAAATAAAGTGTTATTTCAGGTGACATTCTGGTCCTACAGAAGGTAAAACAGCACTGGGAGAGGGAGTGAGGAGGCTCTGTGTCACAGTTTCTCTACAAAGAGTAGTTAAAGAGCTAATAACTACCATATGGAAGAAAGATAAGAATCAGTAAATATATATATGGGAAAGTGATATAAAATCAGAAGCGGCCTGGCTGAATCAAATTACTGCATTTAAAAGACTGATACTTTACTACATAATGAACACAAAAAGCAGAAGCAGAAATTCCTGGATATGCTCACAGAAAAAAAAATCAAAGAAGGCACTGTCCTTGGCTCACCAAGTCCACATGCTGCTCGCAACTAGGAGGGTGCACAGAGGGAATTATCACTGCTTCCCGAGGCACCTGCTGCTGGTTACAAGTGAAGAAAGGAAACCAGGATAAAATGGACTCTTTCATCTGATCCATCGTGGCAGCACTAATGTTTTTATTCAGGAGCCCTTGCCATTAGAGAGGCAAAACAATGTCATTTAGCTGATTAGCAGTATCTTGCAACAGGGAAAAGCAGATGCTCTTAAACTAAATTGCTTTATTTGGAATGCATACAGGACTGCAGCAGAAGTTCCCACAGAGATCTTGCAGACTGGCCAACTGCAGCCCTTCTCAGCACAGCTCCATGTCCATCCTGGGGGGAGTGAGGTGGGAGGGAAGGTTATTGCATACCTTTTTGATGTACCCACCCAAGCTCACTGTAGGAGCACCTATTTTAGAAGCAAACCAACCATATAATCCTGGTATTTATAGTTTTTTCTTTTAAGTTGCTGACACTAAACCCACAAGCTTTTTGAGATAAAGGCTGTCTGAAAATTTATACATGTGAAACAGACAAATGTCAGTGTCCTCCTCTATTACTTTACAGAGTTTGGTTATGTCCTTCATTTATGGTGCTTGTAATTGAAAAAAATGCTTTGACCCTACAGAAAAAACCTGTATTAGAATCAGAATTGATACAGGTCTCTTTATCAGTTGACAAGAACTAAAAAGAGACAGAAGGAATCTAATGACTTTTAAAAATGTTTTAATATAATTTGGATCTCCAGAGCTAGTGCTTTGAAATCATAAGGTTTCACCCACTGCAAGACATCATCAGACATCAAAGACTTTGGAGTGGTTTGTACCCTAAAACTTTTGGATTTTTCTTGAGTGCAACTTAGAATTTCTTTGATTTAAGGATAACTACATTATCACTAATATGTTTTATTACCTTTAAATAGAACGTCCACTTTCAGCTGTAATCGAAATTTTTCTCGTGTGGTAATATAGGATCTGGTCATAGGACTTTAGCTAAGAGCCAGTGTTTGTAATTCACAGAGCACTTTGAGATTTGCAAATAGGATCTCATAATTCAGTTTAAACAATAATAATGGAAGGCAATGGAATTAAATTACACTCAATTTCATTTCAACTGTCTTTTCATCATGAGGACTTTACTTGACATATAAATATGAATGTCTACAAAATAGGGACATTTTTTTGGTGGTTGTTGTAAGAGAATGAGATTATTAAAAGGAAATTAGTCACCTGGATAAAAAACATCAGCCAGGAACAGAGTAGTACTACAAGCATGTAGTACTACAAAGGACATGGTCCTCACAACAACTGTGGAAAATAGAGAACTCTAATCATCTGCATCTTGTTGCATTTAGGCATAATCAGATGAAAAGGGAAGTGAGGTGTATTTTGTGGGGTTTTGTGGGGGTTATACAGACCACACTATTTTGTGAGGAATATGTTTCAAAGCTGAACACAATGGGTACTGAAACATTTTATCTATGCCTGGTTTTGTAGTAGTCTCCACAAATCACATATCCGCACCACAAATCATGAATCATAAAATCAACACACAGAAAAATACCTGTGTCCCAGAGACATTGCCACCTCATGGCCTGATCCAAAGAGAACTGAAGCTGAAGTAGTGCACTATAGATAAATTTAGCAGCCTGTGTCCAAAACATCAGTCCTGAAACGTGACTGTTCAGGAACATCTCTTTCACAGAGAGAAAAAACTCCTGTTTATTTCTCTGTTAGCTCTGTTCTTCTCTACAAGTGAAAACTATGCTGTGTTCTGGTATTCAGAAGAACACAGTGCTATACATAAAGTATAAAATTTTTAACGTTTTGTTCAGAAATAGCTCTGAAATCTGTTAAGGTAAAATAGTTCTGGTAAATTAATATATTTTAGCTGTCAGATACAGTTTGTTAATTCTTTACAACCCAAAATTGGAAAAAAAATTATAGCAATTAATATTTTTTGTGAATAATCCAACTCTTTCACCAACCAATATTAGGCTATTATAGTTTAGAATAAGCTGCTGCCCTCTCAATAATAAATTTTTACTGATTACATATTCTATCTTATTAATTAAAATCTCTGGCATTCACTCCATTGAGACTGACTTTCTCTAAATTCACAAAAATCTGAGCTACTCTGTTGACGTACAACTTATATCTATATACTCGCCTGTATTTATTTCTAACTTTAGCAAATATTTTAATTTATTATCCACTTATATGAATGACACATTAATTATATTTTCATTTTATTCTAATCAGTGAATTCACCTTATTTCAGTTTCTTTTCAACATATATTTGACTTGAAAAAACACTTTTTATTCATTGCCTTACATGGTTTTACAGAAATGACACAAATTCACCAAAAAAATTTCTTCATTACATCTAGGAAATGGGTTGTAGAGTCTTTCTACTGTCTCCCAAGGGAAAGCCTCTGCTCCAGAAGGCCAGGTATGCTGGAGATGACATTCACTAGTGTCTCTAGGAGAGAGAATCAGTATTCTCTTCAGGAGAAAGTTACCAGTTACCAGCCTCTGTGTTCAGAATCACTGACTGTATTCTCACTCACTTATTTTCAGATTAAATTTAGCTCACTTAGAAGTCTTTCTCTTTTCCCAAACAAATTATTTTCCTAAAACATCCATGGTACCAGAAATGCCAAGACATTTATGCAAATGTGAATAGTTTGAAGTATCACCTAGCTCAGTAGAACAGAGCTCAAAGGGGAGGCCATGTGGATGCTATTTCTCATAGAATGCACATCCTTAGTTCTTGTGGTGATGTGCCACAGAACATGTGGCACACTTGAGGAGCCAGTGTTCCCCTCAGTCCTGCCAGTGGTGGAGAAGGACCTTAGGACTTTATCAGCTACTATGGGTCAAAAATTGGTCCTACGTGTCAGCCATGGGTCTATGGTTGTAGAAGAGAAGAAGAAAAGGTTATGGGAAAGAATCCATCAAATTGTGTGAATTTCTGAGGGAAGGATGCAAATAAAACAGAGCCATGCTCTTTTCAATGGCACCTAGTACAAGACCAGAAGCAATGGACTCACACCAAAACACAGGAAATGCCATCTGATAATGAGGAAGGACTTTTTTACTGTGAGTGTAACCATGCACTGACACTGTATTTTTCCATTACATTTTCCAATATGAGTGCTTTGTAATTTGAGGGCACTGATGTATTTACAAAGCATCTTTTGGCTAGAAGAAATTTTCATTCAGTGCTTTTTCACTGTAATGAAGTACTGGTTTAAAATGCTCAAAGGAGTTCACTGAGTAATACACTTCACCCACTTAGAAATATGTAGAAAAGTTTCTAGGACATTATCTAAAAATGGGGCCAGCACAATAAACTTCCAATAGCTGCTTTCCAGTTCTGTGAGGAAGACTAAAAAGCTGCTGTCAAGCTCCATTTTATTTGATGTAGGATGCCAGTTTCCAGAAATATGCTGATTTTTACAACTAAATTAGATTACAACCATATTTAATGAAAAAGCAGGTCTCTACTGATGTTTCTAAAGCTTTTCTGTTGCGTAAAGAATCAGCAGTGACTCACATTGTTATCTGTAACAGAGTTTATGAACTGTAAGACACAAATAAGTTAATCATATCTCTGTTGCCTTAATAATATGAATTAATCTGGTGTTGAACGGATTGTGGAAATGAATTTATTCTACGGAAATAACATTTGTGTTTGTATGCAAAAGAGTAAAAATCTACTTTTGAAGCCAAGAAGAAATTGAAATTTTAATAAAATTTGCATTGTCGCTTCATATAACTCTTGGGGTTGGGAGAGACTTTAAGACCATCTGATTCCAATTCCCCTGACAAGCATACTTTCCACTAGAGCAGGCTGCTCAAAGCACCATCCTGGCCTTTCACACTTCCAGGGATGGGGCATTAACACTTCCAGGGATGGGGCATCCACGACTTCTCTGGGAAACCTGTTCCAGTGCCTCTTTACCATCTGAATAAAGAATTTCTTCCTAACATCTACTGTAAACCTGCCATTATCCCTCATCCTATCGCTTCATGCCTTTGTAAAAACTCCCCCTCTAGCTTTCTTGTTGGCCCCCTTTAGGTACTGCAAGGCTCTTGTACGGTCTTGTCTGCAGAGAGAGAGACCTGGAGCTCTTATCCAGGCTGAACAGCACCAGCTCTCTCAGCCTGTCTTCATAGGAGAGGTGCTCCAGCTCTCATCCTCTTCGTGGCTCTCCTCTGGTTTTGCTCTGACACATTCCTGTCTTGGAGCACCAGAACTTAATTCTGTGCTCCAGGTGGGGTCTCATGAGAGCAGAGCAGAGGTGGAGAGTCACCTCCCTTGCCCTGCTGGCCACAGTGCAGCACAGGTTATGGTTGGCTTTCTGGGCTACAAGCACACGCTGCCAGCTCATGTTGAGCACCCCCAGGTCTTTCTCCCCAGGGCTGTTCTCAATTCATTCTCCACCCAGCTTGTATCTGTGCTTGGGATTGCCCCAGCTCAGCTGCAGGACCTGGCCCTTGGTCTCATTGAACTTCATGGGGTTTGAACCCACCTTTCAAGCCTGTCAAGATCCCTCTGGGTGGCATCCCTTCCTTCCAGTGTGTCAGCTGTGCCACACAGCTTGGTGACAGGGACAAAATTGCTGAGGGTGCACTGCAGACCACTGTGCACATCACTGACAAAGATGTTAGACCATACTGCTCCCCATGGCTTTTCCCTGGAGAAAGCCACTTGTCACTGGTCTTCACTTGGTATTCATGGACATGAAGCCATTGCCTCGCAAAACTGCAAGAGCAACCATGCAGCCAACTCTTCATTCTCCAAGTGGTTCATCCATCAAATCTATATCTCAACTTTAGATAAAGGATTGTGTCAAATGCTGTCAAATGCTTTGCTCAAGTCCAGGTAGATGATGTCAGCAGGTCTTCCCTTAACCACTGACATCATAAGCACATCACAGAAGGCCACCAGACCTGCCTGAGTGTGTTTTCCCAGGCAAACACATCTGTCACTCCCCATGTAACTCTACAATGATTCTCCTTCAGAAAGAAGACATTGGGATGCCAATGAGAAAAAGCTCCCTCCATTAATGTCTCCAGCCTGGTCAGTCCAAAGGTCACAAGGTGTGCAGTTCATGGAGTAGTTATCAGCCTCACACTACCAATGCAGGCACAGACACCCAGCCCTTAACAGCCAAAGCTGGTGACCAAATGGGGAAAAAGGGAGAATTGATCTACACTGAACACCTTATGAGGTGGTTTAACATAAACTGAAACCCCAAGAATGCATCTCTGGATTTTTGTGCCCAGTCATATGCTTTCATCAGGCTGTCTTTGCTCAGAAATTATGTTGCAGGAAGACAGAAGATTGAATCTGAATGGTGACAATAAATATTACTTTTTATTTGTATCAGACACTAAAGCTTCCATTACAGTTTAGCTCAAGGTTACTTCTAAAATATTTGATTTCTCTAAAGAGAAAAGTTTCACATATGGACAAGCAAGCTGATGTGAGATGTACAGCTTTGATCTTGCTGGGAATCTGGCCCAGAAAGGTTGTCCAAAACTAAAAGTGCCTCTTCTGATCCACCATTTTTCATAGCTGTCCATAATACTTTATTTTCTACACAGTTTTGTCATTATATATAGGCACAGGCACAGATGCACACAAACAACTGTGCAGATGAATTTCTGATGTGATATCACTTGCCTTTACTTTTGGTCCAAAGCTCTGCTAGACCCAGTTGATTCTGAAATAAGTGCTTTCAGGAAGCATACTGGAATAACTTGAAGAATATTTCTTCTGTTTCTACTAATAAAGGAAAGGATTCAAGCCACATCTGCAATGTTGAATTTTGGGACAAGGTGTGCTTGTTCTACCAAGGATATGCCAATAATTCAAGGCAATCAGCAGGGTACATTACAGAGGAAAGTCTGAACCAACAAGCTGTACAAACAAAATAGCAATCAGAAGATTTAATGCATTTCTGATGTACATTTAAGGCATTGACACTGGGCCACAGATGTACATGTGTTGTGTTTTATCTTGTTGAGATATGGCTTGTGAGAACCTATTATAGCACATCATCACCCACAAGTACAGGGCTCAGCAAAGGAAAAATTCCATCACACATTACTCCTGCAGATATATTAGAGAAACAAATTGTACTTGGAATTGAAAAGTCACAGGCTTATTCTGTCTTAATAAATTCCTGCCAAAAGGCTAAGTGTAAAACTAGAAATACTTCCCAAATGTTGTTACTGTATTATCATCCCTGACATCTCAAGGGTTGCTAGGGGGATCATCTAGATACCATTTCAGAGTTCTCACAATAAATCTGAGGTTTTTTAACCTTTTTTAAATCTGCTTGGTTTTATTTAGCCATTTTGAGTTTGCTGTACTTGAAATTTAGTATCTCCTTTACCAAAAGGCAAAGGCTGTTTTATAACAAAGGTCTGACACATTGGTGATGTGATGATACCATACACTTTCCAAAATCATAGAAACACCTTCAAATCTGACTTTAACTTTGCCAAAGACATTGACTGACGTTATGTGATGCATCAAAAGAATCTTAATAGATATTCTGCTCCTACACTGCCATCTTTATTCTAGGTTATACATTATATTTTGAACATTTTTTATTTTGTTATCAATACTTGCAAGACTCTTGATTGTTTTCTAGTACACATGCCCTGTAACTCTTCTAAGTGTTGCAGTATCATATAAAAATATTGCAAAGTTTTCCATTTCATTTCTGTTTTCTTCTCTTATGTTGTAATTATTTACCTTTTTTACTGAATACTGTTTTTTACTGAGTCTATAATATATTGGTATGAGGGGGATAACATGCACTAGAAAAAATGCACTGGGAAAGAGTCCTTTTTTTAAACTATTCCAAAATAAAGCAACCTTTCATGTCAGCCAGGAAAACCATTTTGTCCCATTTTATTTCTGCTACAACTAAACATAAAAAACCCAAACAGAAACCAAACAAACAAAAAAAGCCCAGAGAAATACACAAAGTGTGCCTATGTCATCAATTTAATGACTCACTTGCACTGCTTCTTTGACAGGCAATGCTTCAGAAGTGCTGGATATTTCCTGGGACCGAGCAATATCAATTAAAAAGTGCTTACCCAGGCAGCACCCAGACCTGGCTGAAAACTTAGGTAGGCAGGTACAGCAGTGAGACATCTCTGTTGCCCATTCCAGTATTCCAATCCCTTACATTCAAAACCACATTCATCCCACCCTCCTCTGCACATGTTGCACACCCTCAGCATCACTTCACTGAGCATAACTACCTCTGTTCCAATATAAAGTTATATGAATTCCGAAAGAAACTTTAGCAGATTTTGTAACTGAGTCCCAATGAAAAAAAAATCCCTTTAGAGCAAGAAAAACCAACCTTGACAGGTGCTTCTATCTATTCAATGCAAGGCATGAGGTGGCCTTCTAGTGAGAAGACTGGGACAAGTTGTCTGTGCTTGTCTAGAGGAACTGATCAGGACATTCTCTGATGAGGGTTATGAACAGAAATTGGCCAGAACTGGGCCTTGGTGTTTTTAATCTAGAAACCTAAGCTAAGACATTCCAGGCCGGGTTCAGTGTCACACTCAGTCATGTATCCCAGCAATCATTGGTACAGCATGGTGTGATGAAAAAATAAACTGAAATTGTAGGAAAAAAGAATTAATTAAATTTAATGTTTAATATGAAACAGGAAATTATGTATCCCTTGTGAGTAAAGTTTTCCTTTATGAAACACAGTTGTAGCCTCTGTCTATCAGTGTACTTAATTTTTATGTTTAATACTCTTTTGCTCAAATAATTCAAGGTTCTCAGTGTTAAAATAATAAAGCATTTGTGTAAGAAGAATTGCTGCCTTGTGGTCCAAGAAGCCCTACGACATTATGCATACAGCAGGAGAAAAACATGAATAGAAACAGTCACCTTGCTTTTCCTCAGTCATGTATCTTTTATGATTCTGTGCTTCCTTCCTAATAGGTTCCAGCACTATTTTTTATATGAAAACATGGAAAGCTCTAGATTGGCAATGCCATTCTTTCACATGTGAGGCTACATGGCATAACCAGTCCTTCACCTTCATCTTTGTCCAGGTCCCTGTGCATCCTTTTGGAGATGAAGAATCAGCAGGCTACTGTGAGTGCTTTGGGTAACTAGGGTGCTTTATCAAGGATCGTGCTTTTTGTAAGGATATCTTTCTTTCTTTCTTTTCTGTGCCATAGGTGTGATTTTTCTTACAGTTAAAGTTGAAATGGCTGCTGCTCACCTTTGTGTTGAGCTCACATTTAGTGTTCCAAGAGACCTCCAAACCTCCTCCAAGCACATATGCTTAAAGTGCTAGCATGTAGTGATCAGGCATTTCTGTCTTTGTTTCAGTGTTTTGCAAAACCAGAGCAGCAGTTTGCTGTTGGCTGTGCACAGGCTGCTCCACACAGCACCTTTACATCAGCAACCAACAGGTAGGCCAGCCAAACACAGGTCTCGAAATAATGAAGTAGCAGCTTGTCATTTCAGCTGTGATGGAAGTCAACAACAGTGGTGTCAGGTATGAAAATGTGCAGTAAAGAGTGGTGATCTTGTTTCTATGGCATCTGAATAAGACAAAGAAGACAACTGGGTTTCACAGTTGTGCATCAGTGCCTCATAGTTTAAAACTCGTTAATGTTAACAGGACCTGGTAAATGAATGAAAAGAAAATTGATCATTAAATGGTGCGATTAAATGTATGAACAAGACATCCAGATACCAGAATCTTTCTGTGTACTGAATGTAGCAGCCTTATAGGCAACAAGCTTACAATGTACACCTGCAGATCCCACTAAATTGTTTAGATTGCACACTTTACTGTAGGTCAGGGCTGTTAATCACCAGAACGCCCCAGGGCAGCCACATACAGCCTTATTTATGGGCAAATCAAGAAACTGAAATACTGAACCGTGCCTGATTAGCTGCACTAATATGCTACTTGTGGCTAATTTCTGAGCTGCTTAATTCGCAGGTGTTTGCCCCAGCCAATAAATCATGCTTTCTACCTCCTCTTTGCACTCATGACCTGCCATGCATATGTGGAGCCTGTTTAAGTGACAAGCAGGAAATAATTGATGGTGCATTAAATCACTCTGGTGTTTAGTGAACTGGCTCTCCTTTGAAACAGGCCTTGCTATGTTCTCACTCCCAGGCTCATTTCAGATGTTATTGTAACCCAAGTCTTCTGCGCCACTGCTCGCAACCTTTCAAAGGTACAATGTGTACATTTCCTCATTTTTATTTGTTTTACTTGTAGAGCACATGATTTGCATAAGCCATCGCTATTAAATTTTCCACAACAGTTAATCGCCAATGCAATGAAACAGAACTGAATTCCCTGGACTGAGAAGCTGGGAAGGAACGTACCAGGAGCCTCAGCAGCACCAGCCCTGCACTGCACAAGAAGCTGTCAGCTACCAGGGCTTCTCAGTCATGGTTTGTATCGACCATCACTAACTTCCTCACTCTGGTTTCCTTCCTTCAGGAGAGACAAAGGGATCTGAAAGTTGAACTCACAGAAACAATTAACTTCTACCTCGTTCTAAGTCACAATGTAGCAGAGTCAAGCTCTTTCCTGTATCTTGACCCAAAGCCCCTGGGAAATTGCAAAATGCCCAAGTTTTAATTGAAAATGCTGTTGAGGCCATACTGGAAGGCCCAAAAGTAGGAAAGACCCTATTTTTTCATCTGTCTTATGAATCATCCCATATAACACGGGGTTAAGTGAAGCAATTTTTATTTTGGGGGACTCTCTGATGTTCAGATTACACTGTACCTGAGGTCATAGTTCCTCAGGTAATTCTGAATGAATCACACAAATCTTTTCTGTGGGTCTTATGGAGAATGTCCTTTGGAGCAAAGGATAGGAGGCAAGACCTAACCACTTTTTTCTACCTTAAGGAGTCTTTTACCACTGTCCATGATAAAGTTCCATAGCCTTCATTCTGAAAGCCAAATAGAAAAATCTCAGATGAAGGCATTTCAGCAAATAAGAAAAGATTCTGGGGTTTGGACATTTTTACTGGCTGTTTATGACTTATGCTGAGTCCAAACAAAAATCAAAGCAAAGGGATAATGAGGTAGTCTGCTTATTAATGTATTACGCAAAGTTTAGTGGTAATCTACAAACCACAATGTTGTTAGAACTTTGTGGTGATAGTTAAATTGGGGATTTCTTGAGCTGCTTTTCCTAGGGGTACTTAAAAATGATAATATTAGCTTAGCAGAATGTTAAATTTTTTGATGTACTTTTACCTGGGTGGACATCTCCTGCTGTAGTTAAGACCAGAGGAAAAAAAATTCACCCTTCCAGAGAGAAGACAGCTAATTAAAAACAAATTACAAGAAACTAGAAAAAAAATGGATAAAATGCCTACAAGTGACAAAATTTTTTAAGATCATGTATAAGCCATTCAAATTACCAGTGAATCACTCCTACCACCAAAATATATTTCTCATGTGTTTCATTGCAAACTGTACAGCTGAACAGAAAAGGTAAAGAAAGCATTAGAAAATCTGAAAAAAGGGGAATTATCCTCCTTATTCATGACCAACTGAAAATGCTTTAAAAAGCAAAAATTTAGACAAATTACAGAAAAAAAATCCCACACAGTAAGGCACATAAAAATGGAAATAACTTTTTTAATGCGTGGGAAAAAAAATAATAACAAAACAAGAAACTGTCTGGGTTTTTTTCCAAGCTTGATATGTAACCTATGAAGTGAACAGAAGGTCGAAGTTTATACAGAGAACTTAAATGCCCTATGGTAGCCACCAGTAAAGTTACAATACTGCGTTACATGACCATGTAGCCTGACCTAGCATGGTAATTTTATGTTCTTGTCTTCTGAGATTATAAAATTAAAGTTCTGCTGACAGGGTGTTCTTTCCTGCTCTTATATACTTTCCTTGAATGCCAAGAGAGTATTTGTTAACTTCTGGGGAAGCTGTAAAGCCATGTTTTGCTACAGACTTGCAAAAGAGTTGGGTCACGATTTGGATTAGGAGCGGTTTTTAATAGATTTTTAAACTTTAAGGCCAAAAAGAGCCATTATGTTTGCTTAAAGTAATTTCCTTTGCTATCCAGTTATAGCATTTTTTCCTAAGCAGTTTCTGAATTGGAAGGAATTATGCTCTTCTGTTAAAAAGGATTTTGTGTAGACTTAGAGACATTAGGAAGAAACAAACATTTCAGTATAAGGTCATGACATTTTTATACTACTTATTACTGAAAATTTTATTTTGTTTTGATATCTAGTTTGCTAAGAATCCTACTAGAGAAAAATATAGTGCATGCAATTAACATCATTTCAGTTTAACAGGCAGCAGTGTTTTGACTAAAAATATGTTTTTTCCTTTAAAATTACTTTTCTTGGGAGTGAATATTTTGGACCAGGGGTTTTGTCTTGTTAGGGTTTTTTTTAGTTAAAATAGATTTTTCTCTTTTTTTTCTCCATTATCTAAAAATTTTTTAACCTTCTTATTAAATATTTTTTTGTGCTTTCTCAGGGATTACAAAATTGTTATTGAAACTAATTATTAAATCAGTTCAATTTAATCATGGATTTATTTCAGAATGGTAAAACTTGTTATGACATGTTCAGTAGATAAGTCAGGTAAATAACACTTGAATAAACAAGTGCTATAAATTTCACCTCGATGATAAGTCACAAATAAATAATAATATGACTGAAAGAGGAAGTCAAGGAGTGAACAAGTTTGTACAGAGCTTCAGTTCTTCATTTACACTGTTGTAAATGTTTCCAGGAATAAACTAAACAAATATATATACTTTGTGGTCAGCTGATGTCCATGGGAAAGCAGCAGCTGAATTCAATGTGGACAGGGATAGAAGATACACCCACACCCACACACACACAGACATTATCAGTATCTCTATTCTGACTTGGTATTTTGGGTATTTTAGGATTTTTTGTGTCAACCTAGAGAAATCATCAAGATTCTTAATGTTCATTTGCTCAGTTCTGTGCCCTTTTTAAAGTCCAGGACATTGTGAACATGGTGCACTGGACACAAAAACTGTTTTCTGAAAACTAATCTTAATATTATTCACTTGTCCTTCTTGTAATTTTTGTGGTGTTTCAAAGAAAATTACAGAAATTTTCATTAGGATCTACACAAGGCTCTGATCAGGACAATGAAATAATATAATTTATTTTTGTTAGCATTTTGCTTTTCTTTCCCCACTCACTTTCTTTTATAATATAGATAAACCTGTGCCTCACTCATGTTGACTTCCTGTTTAGCATACACACAACAAACTGATGCAAGGATCATGATTGTGGATTTTCAGACCAATCTTTCACGCTTTTGAAATAGTCTGAAAATCTAATCTGAAGGTTCCGCTCTTTCAAAAAATATATCATTAAATAAAGTGAAATGTACTTAGAAGTTTCTTTAAACTGTACTGATTTTTATGTTTGTTCCCTTTCATGGACCTATTTTTCCTAGTTCAAACTTCAGTGAATTCAGTAAAGAGACCTCCCTGAACTTTCAAGGCTACAAAACAGTCACAGGGTGTTATAATAAATCCTAAAGGTATAAACTGAGAATAAAACAAGCTCCTAAATCCTGGAGGGGTGTATTAAGATAAGGACTAACACCAGGCTGTGATCACTAGTTGGGTGTACACCAGTAGCATTCTGATACAGTTTGCTGAAGTTTCTCTGCTTTTCTCAGAGTGATGAGGTAAGTAGAGAGTTAAGGTAGTTTGGATAGTTTAGATACCTTAATTTCTCCCTTCCATATTCATGTTTCTCTGAGTGTTTTAGAAATTGAAATTAGCCCATGTCATTTTTGTGCTTTAAATTATTTCTGATTCTGGGGACTAACCCTGATAATACACTGTAAAGGCTTCTGTGCTAGAAATAACCAAAAGGTACTTGCAATTTAACCCCATATTAACAAATATATTTATTATTATTGAATTTGTGTTTTGTTTGTTTCATTGTTCTTGAATTACTTTCTCCGTTGAAAACCCACTCTTTCTTCACATTCTGATTCAACACCAAAGGATAATGTGTGACAATTCATAAAAGGAATATGGAAATGTGTAATGCAACTTAGCAACCCAATCCAATTGTCATAATGCTGAAAAGTAAGCATGGAAAGTGGCTATGGGAACGTCAAGTAGCGTGACTTCTGTATTTAAGAATTAAAGGTGTGCCAGACTTTACTGTCAGAATACATTTTCAGGAGACAGAAATGAAAGTTTATATTACAAAGGTCACTCTGAGAGGAAGAATGTCACAAAGTTAAGTACAACCAGGGAAGATCAGATAATAAGGAATATCTTCTTCTACATTAAAGCGGTAGATTGCCAGAATGGCACAAAAGAAGATATGACAGATAGAAAGGGAAATAGAGACAAGAAAAAAATAAAATAGAAGGGTAATACAAGTGAATCTGTAGAAATCATAAAAGAAACACTTGGAAACAGGAGTGAAACTTACTGAATAAACTCAAACTTATTCAGAAAATTCAAATGGCAAGATTCAAAAAAAATGACCAGCACTGCGGCATCTCAGATGATTGAAAGATGCTTGACTGATACATTTTAAAAAAATGTCATATGTTTTCATATAACACCATTTGAATAATTTAACAGCAATGTGAAGATTTATGAATTTTAATTTTATAGGTTTATTAAGATTTTAATGCCTGAGACAAGAAATTGTGGGGCTTTAGGGTGACAGTACAGTTCTAATCTATACAATCTTGCAGGAATTAACATGGACTTGCAAAGTTGGGACAAGATCTTTCTGGATTTCTATCATATCAAGAAAGATGAAAGCTTGATGAAGTTTGGGAATTCTGTGCCAGTTATCATTTAATAAAATCTTTGGCAAACAGAATATATATAAAACTGTCAATGCCATACTTATACACTATAGCAATCTTAATTATTTTTCATTTAATATTTTTGCTTCCTTCGATGAGCTCATCATAAAGTTATCCTTTATACTGAAAAGGAAAATTCATGATGTCATTAAAATGTTACAGACAAAATCATTATATAATGTTCATCATTTTGGCCTTGAAAAACCCATAAGGAAGAGCATGTGCAGGCAGAATTGATTTGGTTGCTTGCACACTTGGTCTGAACATGAGACAGACAGTGTGTTCTGGTTTCCTGTGGGATCTGGTGCACCTGGGGTAAGAAACCCACCTGTGTTCACCATCTTATGCTTTCATACAGCACATCAAAAAGTTGTTGAACAAGCACAAAGTAGACAGGATCCACCAACTTACCTGTGCAGCCCTCGGCTGCAGGATCTCAGCCGTCCCATGCAGTTGTGGGAATCTCCTGAGGGGACACAAGTGGGTGGGCTACAAAAATACAGACAGTGTCTGCTTTAAATTTATGATGCCATTACCATTTTAAACTTCATCATAGGGAGGAGATAGTAGGCTGAATTTCCATGATTTCAGTAAGTGTTCAGACATGAAGATCTGATGCTCAGACACTAACCCAGTGATGCTGCAATCACTTATGGTGAGCATAATCATTCTCAAAAAAACACTGTCATAAGGAACAATATAATTTTAAGTAAAATTATTTAGACAATGCAATTATGTATTGTGACCAGAAGAGCAGAAATTATGGATTCAAGCCTTCAGTGCTGCTGGTAAAAACTCTTTTGCTACCAATTCTTTGCAAATATATCAGAAGACAGATAGCATACTATTCTAATAATGTGGGGTTTTTCCCCTTTTTCTCTACCAATATTAAAAATGCGCTCAAAGCTAAAAAAAACCCCACTGCTAAAATACAAATAATCTCTGGTTCAACAATTTAAATAAATAAAAATAAAAATCCCCATTTCCTCTTCCTCTACAGGTAAGCTAAAGAAATATTTTCTTCCCTACATGTCATTTCGTACCCACAATCATTTCTAAATCTTCCAGTATTTTATTTTAATTATATGCTACAACATCTTTTACCTTGACTAATAGTCATTTCTAATCTATAGAAAGCACATATTTGATGAGCATGGCCCTTCCTTATTCTATTCTTATCACTGAGTTTATGTCAGGAATATAAAACTTACAGATACATTGAGACTGGTTATAAAGTCTGGCCATGTTCTGGACCATAGTTTACCTCAGTTACAGAAATACAAGCCTTGTACCAACCAAAAAACCCCATCATGCTGTGGACACGGTGACTCCAAAATATTTGGAGATGCTGAGGTCAACTCATTACCCCTTAGAACTATAACAATTGACAAAAATCACCCAAAACAGTCTTTTCAGTTGGACCTCTCTTGAGATCAGATTGAAATTAGAGCAAGAAAAACCAGAGAGAGGAGAAATGTCCATGAATCCATGACATTTCCTCCAGGAATCTTCAGCTAGGAACAGCTGTATTTAAAATTTGGTTTGTTCTAGACTGGAACCCAAGCTATATTGTTTACTCTACAAAAACAACTGTGTAGCAACACTGATTGTACATGAGATAGGAATTGAGTAAGGCCTTTCAGCTCTGAATAGCATGAAATCTCAGTCTGTTAATCTTATTTGTCCACCTAAGATATTTTTATGGGTCAGAGTGTTACCTGAAGATATGTCCTAAGCAAGTTCACTTAACTAAGGGAGATGAGTTGGGTCTTAGTGCAAAGTTTTGACTTTTGCAATATATTTTTGTAATGCATTTTTAAAGAAGGCTTTTCATATGCATGTAAACCATTGCACAAGTACATTAAGACTATAAAACAAAACAAGCAGATTCCTTAGTATTGTAATCTCTGCAGTGAGAAATATTGGAACATTCCTGTTTTCTGCTCTTCAGACTGCTGTATATCATACATGACTATCAGTAATTGTTGTGGCTGTTTTTCTCCTTCTTTTCATGCTTTTTCAGTACATTGTGGCTGGTTTTGAAAAACAGATTCTATTTCAAAACCGTAAACAACTGAAGTCTCTTAATTTAAAAAATAGATGTTTCATCAAAATGCTGTACTTACTGCATTGCAGTTGCCAATGATATTAAGGGTGGGACTGAGATATAGGTTCTTTATGTTCCTATGGATTCTTTTCATCAGTGTGGTACAAAAGGTCTCACAAAAACTGTAATTAGGCCTCAGGGCTTTTTTTCTTCTCTATGAGTAGTTATCTTATTTCAGAAATCAGAAATTCAGAAATGATTGTCATGATAAAATTTACCAATTCATAAGCCAACTATTTACTTGGTCATCTGGTCCTACAAAAGTCACAGGCCACAGGAAAGAAGGAACTCACAGCATCATCTCATCCATCCATCAGCTGAGGGCCATCTCTATTTTTTTCATTCATAACAAAGACATATTCCAACTATTTTTGGAAACTCTTGCACTGGAGATCCCACAAAACTCCTTGCCAAAACCATGTACTTGTTACTTCCAGAATAGGATTCTTTTGTCTGTTTATTCATTTGTTTTAATTCAGAAGAAGTAGATTTTTACTGAATAGGAAAAAAGTTTATTCCTGTCATAGATATAAAAAAAAAAAATATAGTTATGACTCTCTTTCTCTAAGCTAAATAGCATGACTTCAATCAACCTGTTCTAACAGGTCACACTGATCTTTTTTCGATCTTTCATAATTTGATTTTCCTCTTGTGAAAAACATAGTATGAACAAACTGAACATGGTGTGTCAGCTTGGACCATTCCAACACTGAGCAGGATATAATCACAGAATCACAGAACTGGAAAAGAGCCACAAGGATTGCCAAATCTGACTCCTGGCCCTGCACAGGACCACCCCAAGAGCGACACCAGCTACCTGAGAGTGTTGTCCAAATGCTTCTTGACCTCTGTCATGTTCAGTGCTCCAGGTCACATGTTTTTCAGGGTATATTCTTAAAAGCCCGTGGTGGTGATTTTGGTTTTGTGACACCATTGGCATGATTGACTCACTCTAGGGCCCATTGAATCCCCACAAGATTCAGCCCTCCTGCCTAGTCAGCTTGCATTTGTTCTTGCAACTATTTATTCTTATCTAAGTATACTGCTCTGCTGGTTCAATATTTTTATCTTTTCAATTTGTCAGAAACTTTTTTTCTATTCTAATCATGTTCACCTGCATTGGCTGATCTAACAGGTACTTTAGGCATCTTTTCAAGTCCTTTGCCCAATTCTCTAGTGAAAAACTCAAACCAGGACAGATCTCTGTCAAGATTCATTCACTGCATTCTTCCATTTTGAAAACATACTGTTAATAAACTGGGTATGGTTTCCCATAAGTTTTGAACTAGTAACCATTTGACCTAATCCACTTTGGCCAAGCTTAATTTTAAGAACACCACGCAAAATGCTTTACCAAAAGATGTATGTGCTGTCAGCTTCTTCCTTTGCCTGTCATGTAATTATTTTGATATAATTTGCCCCTTACTCTGATGGGTATTTATTCCTTTCTGTCAAATGTTAGCAGATTCTTTCATTATTAGGTACATGGGGTTTTTTTCTAAGAATGGAATTTTTTGGAACTGCCTTATATTTCCTACTTCTTCCTCCTTTTGATTATATATGGAGATGTTCTTTGCCATTTTCTCCTTTGTGGAACTTCCACAAGGTCTCAGAGAAAATGACTTCTGGTCTGAAGCTACTTCATCAGGATCTGTGATCATAATAGGGTACATTTTACCCAGCTCATGATTTACATCACCTACAGAACAGCTATTTCCCTGTTGTAGACTGATTTTTCTTCTTTTTTACCACAGCGTTGGTGAGTGTTAAACGTGTGATCACAGTCCACCCTTTTGGCAAAGCTTGTAGTGTGCTGCTTGGTGGTACACTGCCATACTTTCCTTCATGCTACAGCACATCTGCAAGTAGCAAAAACATAGAAAAGCAGCAGAGTGAACTGCTACCAAATTAGTAGAATATATTTAACTTACTCTAATTGACAAGCACTTTGTTTTACCTTATTATTTCCTAGTTTTGGCCTGACACATTTCTTATAGATTAAGGAAAGCTCTCTCCTTCTCCATTTTTTTCCATATGTCTGCCGCCTTCTTTTAATTCTTGTTCTCTGTCTGTTATTGTGAGCTACAGATCTTGCAGGATCTAATCAGATGAATGTTATAAAGTGAGAATGGGAAGCTCTGTGCTTATACTGAACTAATCTCTACCCTGGTCTAAGGGGCTTATTTGCAGCTGAAAGTCCTGGCAGTCTAGAAATAAATGCCTCATAAAGAATTACTTAATTTAGTTAATAATGTTTGAATCAGGTCATTCTTCATTTTCCATAAAACTAGAATAGGCTAGAAGTAATTCAATTATTTTTTACAAGTACTAATGAATAAAGTAAATGTGTAATTTCCAATAAATTACATAGTTACTTGTGGTGTGAAAAATTGTGCACTCAAAACAAGTAAAAAATGTGTCACTTTTATTTTTATAGTATGTCCTTTAGAAGAGATATTAAAGCACTGTTTATTTTATCCCATGGTACTCTATAGAAAGCTGTAGATTAATTTTCCCTCAGAGAAGCCATATAGTATTTCAACCCTGAAAGAAAAAAAAAATGCCTTGGAGAGAATCATTCAGGTACCTTGTATAAATTCTTCAGTAATAAGAAATAGGTATTTATGCATTTCACATACAGCCTGTATCTGCTGAGGAAACATGCTCTTGCCCTGTTAAAGGAAAGATTTGATGTTTTTTCTAAGTCTTTTTGCCCCTTTTTAATTAAAATGAAAATTTACTTATAATCTTGCCCTCTTGGACAGTATTTTTTTCTGAAGCAGGTGATTAGACTTTAGTTTCTCTGGACAATAGAGAGGACAGAAGAGTCATGAATGGAAACTGAGATTAAATACCACTCATGCCATGCCATCCCCTCTCCTTTTCTCTCAAAGCCCAAGAAAATCTGTGTGTGGAAATGACAAAGGAACTTCATATTTTCAAGTATAAAAAGAGGCAACCTAGAACAGTACTGTATTTATAAAAATGTAATTATTGTAAGCTGGAATCCCCCTTGGCATAACATGCAGGCACTGCCTACAAGTAATGCATCCCCTGATTGTGCTGCTGCACTGGGGCAGAAGGGGAAAATAAAGAGAATCACAAAATACATATCTCAGTAACCATAAATGAAGCAAATCCACTTTAGCTTTGCTGTGACCTCCAGGAAGCAGAGCATGAAGTGCTTTGATTTATCACAAAATTGGAGCTTGCATCTAGAAATGTAAGTGTGGGATCATTTACTTAAAAGCTGTAGTCATCACCATAATCTTTAAGGAGCCAGATCCTGAGGCAAATTGCTGATGTGCTGATGTACTAAGGCCTAGAAAGCCAGTCAGACTTCCAGGATACTTTACAAATATGGCAGTATCGATGGGCTGTAAATTGGTTTCTTTGTGCATGCTGCCCAGCCAAATAACTCTTAAGGAAAGCGTGATAATAGCATAAGTCACCAAATGCATTTCACCAGGCCTCTGTGCAGATGTAACTACTTGGGATAAAATAAACCAGCCATGCTAGTTTTGAAGACAAGGTGCTTCTACTTAGTTGTGAAATAAACCACCACCCAGCACAATACAATCTCCTCCTCTGCGGTTGGCTTCATCACCAGGACATGGAACACAAACCTTCCCAGGTGGCACTGGCTCCAGGGCAGGAGCAAACAGACATGCACTTAGTGAAGAAATGTACTGACAACCAAGACAATCCAGCTAAATCAGTGCCACACATTCAGATATGCATAGAGGAACAAAGATCTCTGTGACCCACAAGCCCTGTATGTTTCCACGCTGTGGAGGTGAATGCAATCTTTGCTAGAATTTCTTGAGAAGCAGTGTCCTTTTGGTCGGAATGTTTCTGCTTCTGGTAGGGAAGAAGTTAGAAAGTGACCCTTGTTTCAGCCCCACAGACCAATGACCCATCACCTTTTTTCAAGTACTCTGCTGCATTCTGTGTTTACAGCAAAATTACATAAACAGAGGACTGTAAGTAAAACATTAAGTAAATGCTGAATAAGTGTTAACTCTTTACAATGACTACCTAGTGTCATTCTTCAAGTAATTTAAAGAGCAACAAAAGCAAACCACACAGTGAACCAGCTTGTGAAAAGGAAGCAGGATAACAGGAAAATAAAACAATTTTTTAAATAAAATGTTTTAGATTTTTTTTTCCAGTTAGCCAGTGCAGAACAGAAACTGCAGAAACAGACAATGTATGATCAATATGTGCCCAGATATGTACTAAGAGTTCATATAAAAAGTGCTTCCTATTGTTAGAAATGCCTGGAGTACCTTATCTTCTCCAGGATGCTAATGACACATTCTGATTTCCAAAACTGCATCCAGTGTAGGCTAACTACTGGCAGATATGAAAATATTTACATAGATGAACAGAACTGTGTGTGGTAAACTTGCAAGTTTATCTTACAGATGTCATTTTCTGACACAATAATTATTTTCTAGCTAGCTCTAATTAATTAATTGTTGCCTTAAAATGCTGTAGCAGGTTCCCATCTACATATCTGAAAGCATTTTAAAAAGATACTCCTGAATTTTTCCATCAGTGTAGAAATATGATATTTCTGCTCCTCTTACTCCTTCTGAGAATTGTTTCCACAGCACAGACTATATCTAGAGTGAACTAGATTAGATTTTCTTTTTTAGATATCAGTGCTTTCCAAGTTTCCAGTAAATATAATCTTTTAAATTTATTTTCCTGTGGGGAGAGAAAGGGAGCTGCACAGCTACTTAAAATGTATTTTTGCAAAAAGTACAGCAGAGTAAATAAAAACTGGACCATTCCACTACTCAAAATTAGAAGAGTGGCTTATATGGAAAAATATTGTATCAATTACTTAAAAAGGAATTCAAAAATTCCAGTGACAGAGCAAGGAAGAATTTGAATTAGCCATCAAGAGCTGGTTAGAACCATGATGCACCCAGTCCTGGGCAGAAAAACGATGAGCCCTGGGTACTCAACACAAGGACCCCAACAACATCGTTCTGTCAGTACAGTTCTCTGGCTCCACACTACAAAGCCATGCACTCTCTTACACTCAGTTTCTCTGAATGGAAAGATTTTTCATTCATGACTACTCTTGCTTCCCAGCTTCAACAAGAAAACAGAGAATCAGTCCTTTCCAGCCAGCCTCATGAAGCCTATCGGTTATGCTCTATTCCTTATGGTGGAGGCTTTGAGCTTGAATCTATGCAAACCAAGTCACCTTTTGGTTCACCTCAGTCAATTTTTTCTAAAGATCAAGCAAGGCAATAAAAGCAGCTCTAAGCGATGTAGAAGAAACTCAGGCATCTAAAACAACACACTGAAATCTATTCCTGAAGTAATTAATGTCATTTACTTATTTAATGTAAGTGTTGTAATGTTAAGAAATCCTTGTGTTATTTTTTTCATAATACTGTATTGATCCACAACGTCCACTTCTGGTAGCTATATTTTCACGAGACAATCCATAAACATCGTTTTCTCTGCTCATCACATTATGTTCATGGAGCATAACATTTTTAGCATGTTGTTATTTTTGTTGACTTAAAATTACAAAAGCACACAAATAGCATTTTATATCGAGATCTGTACAGATACAAATCATGGTAGGAAAAAACATGACCAATATCAATGGGACAGTTTTAAACATTAGTAGGACTTCTTGACACACAGTTAAGCTTAGCTTAAGAGGGCTTACAAAAACTGAGGGATCTGAATTGTGAAAATGAACAAAAATTCTTGTAGATTAAGGCCATTTTCTTGTGGAAGTTGGCTTCATATATTTTTCGCTTTTTAACTTGGCTTATTATATTTTTATGTGAAACATTTGGGGGAAAAGGCGTTTTTCCCCTTTACTATGGAGTTGAAAGACTTTTCAAATATTCCAATTTAAAAACTGTAATGAGAAATACCAGAAAAAAAATTACTTGACCACAATTTCAACACACTTTCTCACCATTAGAAGCATGCATGACTTTGACATCTGTACTTGGGAACTTGACTGGGGATATTTAATGCAATTTATGCAATTCTCTCAGAATATTTGGAACATTATGTAAATATTCAGAAAATTATGATGTTCTATTGAAAACTAAATAAGGGCTCCAGCCCACATATGTGTAATATGGAAATGGGGTGTGGATGTAGTTTCCATGTTGAAAACACGTGTGGATTCTTCCTCCTACCATCCATATGGAATCTGAGCACTTCTGAATATGAAACAATTGCACTTGTAGCCCTTACACTGCTCAGGGCACAAGGGTAGGGAAAGAAGCCTCCCAACTCTTCCTGTGAACTGGGAGCAGTGTCTCACTTGTGCTGCTCCATGCCAACCTCTGTCAGTTTGGTGAAGCAAATAGTCTGCTGATGGTGACTGAGTGGTACCAGGAGGCTGAGGAACCTGGTGTTATTTCTGGAGAAATAACATCTAAAGTGGTGTGTCCAGGTGTGTCCCCAGTGCAAGAGAAATTGAGCTACTGGAAAGAGTCCAGAAAAGCATCATGAAGATGATGCAGGGACTAGAATATCTCTCCTGTGAGGAGAGGATGAAAGAGCTGGAACTGTTCAGCTGGGAGAAGCTCAGAGGAATCTCACCAACGTGCATAAATGCCTGAAGCACAGGTGCAGAGGGGGCATTCAGGCTTCCCAGTGGAGCCCAGAGACAGCACCAGAGACAGCAGGTACAAACAGAAACACAGAAAGCTCTGCCTCTGAGGGTGACCAGCCTCTGGCACAGGCTGCCCAGAGAGGTTACAGAGTCTCCATTCTTAGAGATACTCAGAAGCAGTCTGGACATGAGACTGAGCTGGGTTGGACTGGATGTCATCCAACCTCAGCTATGCTGTGGTACTGTGAAATATGTCCCAAGTACAGATATGTAACAGAAACCATTTTATGAACCTCTTCTGGACTCACCCAGGACCATCAGGATATAACATGGGAGTCTTCATGACCTTACTGCCCCCTCCCCTGAGGGTATGTGCTCATTCAGTGTTCCACAGAGTTCATGTTTTTTAACATCCTTAACAAATGGACTGTGTATCCTGAAGATTTCCCTCCATTTTAGAAGGATGTCCCTTCCAAGTTTTCTGGCTCATTAATGTCCAGCTTTCATAATTTCTCTTCCCAAAATCAGCATTCTCCCTGAAGGCTGATTTATGGTGGGAGTGTTCTTCAAGTTCTGCTCTTCAGTGATGGAGGTTCCATGTTTATGGAAAGGAAAAAAAATCTTTTGAGAGTCTCAGGGCACTGATATCTTGCATCTCAGCAAATTGCCATGGGGTAGAGCATTCTGGTGTTATCTGTTAGTACCAGAAGGTGCAGTCTTATAGATTTTTATGTTAAGATGCAAAACAGTGGCACCCGGTGACTTCAGCTCCTTAAGGAGAAAGAATATTTTTGTATTGAGTCTGTTCCATTCCTGTATTCATCAAGTCACATTGCTGAGCAAGAACAGATCAGTTAATTTTTTGGCCCAGCTTGCTACATAGCCATATTAATTGGAATTTTCCATGAAGGATTTATAGGGCACAGTTAAAATGAAATATACTTGCTAACACCTCTGCAGAGGAGATTATTATAGAAAATAGATGAGAAGTAACTGGGTTCCCTTTAGAAAACAAATGTAAATGCATACTCTGCACATTGCAAACCAGATAACATACATTGTTCAGAGTATAAATTACACCAAAAAAAAATAGGAAGACAAGATCAAGATCTTAAATCTGAAAACTCCCAGTTGTCTTTTCCAGAAAAATAATAATGCAAAATATTTTTCTATTTGTTTTTCCCCCCACAAACCAGCTACCTCTCAGCCATCCGGTAATTCAGAAATTGGGCAGTAAAGTTTCACTCTAAATAAAACATTGATGGTATGGAAAAACAGATGGAAAAAAAACCCAAATGACAGTCAGTTCTGAGTGTCAATCTACACATTTAATGAGAAACTCTGCTCGATTTAATGAATCCTGGTGCTTCAGTCTACCATCATTTTAAGTAGAACCTGCATACACAACTATGTAGTGTCAATTTGGGGTGTATATTGTGGCAGTACAATACACCTCTGAAGGCAGAACTTCATTTTCTGAACTATTAACCATATAAGCAATTGTTACTAATTTACTGTGAGAAACGTGTGTGAAAATGTATGTGCACATGATTGGCTTGTTGAGACAGCTTGAAAATGTTTAATCAGGGCTGAATAATTCTGTGTCTACAGTAGCAGATAGATTAAAAACAATCAAAAGAAAAAAAATAGTACTATCACTTCACCAGTATGTCAGGGGTGAAAGTCTAATTGGATTGTAGTTGAAGATAAACTAACTTCACTGTGAAATGAGCAATTGAAATTTGCGGGGGGAGGGTCATTATTTGGAGCTTGACCTTTGATTCCTGAGTCTGATAAAACCTGAAAAGAAGGACCCTTCTTTGCAAAGTATATTTCATATGCGTGAGGCGGGGGGAAGTGTGGGTTGGAGAAAGACAAAAAAAAAAGGAGAGAAACTCCTTAAAAGCTGCTACTTGACATCAGAACTAGGCGGCTGATTGCCACGTCTTGGGCAGGACGGTGCACTCATTGTTAAGTATGCGCATATAATACATCCACTAGCAAGGGCTGACATTTATGCGTGCATTTATCAGCCAGAAGCGCCAGCGCAAACAAAACCCTCCGATTATTTTAGGAATCCCTCTAAAAGCCTGCTCTTGAAATTCCGCCCAGAGTTGCCGATTTTAACAGCGGTGCTCGAATGCAGGCTCTGAGCACCAACCTCAGCTCTTTACAGACGGCCCGAAGCTCACTGCCTCTCCCCACGCTCCCTCGCACTATCCCATCCTCTCCCAGCCCTAGCGGACTGTAGCCCGGTTCCTCCCCGCGTGAGGCTGAGAACCGGCTCATGGAAATACAAGCCGGAGAATTTAGGTTGTGTCACGTAGCAAAAACAATGAGTGAAACAAATGAGCCGAGCAGCTCGGAGAGTTGGAAATCTCTAATTACCAGAGCCAGTCACAGGCAAACACTGAAGGAGGGGCGGACTATTTGCACCTAGTGCCACTCAGCCGGGGTGACAATAAATTTATGAAAGGTCAAAGAACTTTCCGTCTGTAAAACTTGCAGCGGGAGTGATGGGGGCTGCCAGAGCTGTGGCGATGCTGCCATCTGCCGATGCGCTCACCCTCTGCTGAGACCCTTCTCCCGGCTCTGCTCCCCTTTTCCAGCTTCCTTCCTTCTGCACTTAACTTACACTGGATTGGCTCTCATCACCTAACAGAATTTCCAGCCTTCTCATTCTGACCCTAAGTTCTCATTTTGATCGTGACACTGACTTAGGATCTACCTGGAGCCAACTGGCACCTTCTCTGCCGAGCTGCCGCTGTCCTGCACGCAACTTCAGTATCACTTGCTGGAAAGGCAAACATAAATATTAGTCAGCTAGTACTTGCCTTTGTTAAATACAGCCTCCTTTTCTAAACAGAGCTTTCACACATAGCATTTATATTTCTCTTGACCAACATGCCCTTTATTGCTTAGTTTTCAGCCTAATTGAAATTAGACAGACTAAATTGAAAAATGTTTTTCTTACACAAATGCCTCTACCATAAAGATCCAAAAACTTCCACATCCAGGTGTCTTTATGAAAGGCCCTGTAATATTAATACATCTTATTTATAAAATTTACACGAAGATACATATAAATGCATACAAATGCATCCATAAACATCCAGAGGAAAATAGGATCAATAAAAGCTTTTTTAAAAAAGGTAATATAATCATATTCAATAAATGTGCTCACTCTCTGAATTCTTCCTGCTACTTTTTTTTTGACAAATCATCTAGATTAAGTTAAAAAGTGGGAAATTAAAAAGTGGTGGAGGGGAGGAACTTTGCAACAGCATTCTCACTGCAGCCTGTAAGGGACATTTCATTCTGCAATGCCTCACTCAGGTCATTTTTGCACTTCTATAGTTCACTTGCATGGGTTTATCCACCATCACCTGGTGGTGTCTGTGTGAAGAAGGTTCAGAAGCAAAGCTCTTTTCAAATAATTGTTTGAACAGGACAATCTGCAGCAGTTTCAAAATCAACTTGCCAGCTGTGTCCTGTGTGTGCTGCTACTCCCCAGCACACACACACATGCACAGACACACAGACATACCCTTTCAAGCAGCTGCTGAAAAATGTCAAAAGGTGTTTTGGAAGAAAACCTTGGTCCTTCTCCCTCAAAGTCTTGGGTTTGTGTAATTATGTGTTTAAGACTGCTTAGGACAATGGTGCCATTTATCTCTGTAGCTGCAAATGTGTCTCAATTTTCATGTTCTGATGCTGCACAGGCCATCATCATGCCCTCTTGTGCTGTGACTACAGCTAGCCCAGCACTGTCACACTGCACTTTCAGTTCTCAGCATCTGCAGGAGACAAGTTATCTCTGCATGCTCCAAGCCTTCAAATGGTTCTTGGAACACTCTCAGGCACATGGGGCTGTCCTGTTCAGGGCCAGGAGTTGGATGATCCTTGTGGTTCCTTTGCAGTTCAGGATATTCTTGGATTCTCTCCGTGAAGGAAAGGCTCCTCAGCTGTGCAAAGGCACGCACAGACTTGTGGTGACCACCATGATCAAACTCCAGGGGAAGCATGTGCTAGTGGCCTGTCCTCAGAGCAAAGCCACCAGCTCTCCCACGCTGTCAGCCCAGCACAAGCATAATTCTTGTTTACTTGTGCCTGATTAAGAACTCTGCACCTGAATTTTAATCATGAGAAAATCGTGTCCAGTACACAGAAATAAAGAGAGAGGGTGCCCTTGGGAGGACCTTCTGTAACAATTATTTGGCCTGAACCACTAAATTTCTTACATTATGTTTAATCATTATAAGACAGATAGACTAAGGGTAGCAGTTCCAGCAGTGGACAAGCCCTGATGGTTACCTAAGGTACCTAAGGCTGTGCATTTTATCAAGCATTTGCATAATGATGCGGCTGTTTAAAAATTACATAACAGTACAATTAAAGTGCCAGAATGTCACAGTGGAGCTGCTGCTTAGGTTAACTGATCATGGATCTCTCTGCCAGCTGCTTTCTTCTCTGAAACTGCCTGTCCACTTAAAATGTAAAGGCACGCTCTTCCAGTGGCTCCCACAGTTCTCACTCACATATAAAGTCTCTGGTGGGCTGCACGGTGTTTTCTCAAGGAAACATTTCATACCTATAACATACATTAACATCCTAGGATTTGCCATCAAAAAAATACCAGCATTTAAAGGTCTCCTTTTTCTGCTGTTATGAAGTTGTGACCTACATATTGCTTACATATATATAGGAATAATAATAAATATATGCACAGAGCAGTATTCTTTTCTAAAAAACCCAAATATAAATCCTGCAAAATACCAATTCTCCCAAGCTTCCATTACATATCGTAATTGTTTAATTGAACTGTGGGCCTGACTGTTAGCATTAATGTAGGCATTTTCACTTCAGCTTTAGCACCACTATATATAATTTAAAATCTGCATTTAAATACCATTAAATTTTGACATCCACAAGTGCTGAAGAAAATGTTCATATTTTTTTCTTCCTGAGAAAATTCTTTCTAGTCAAATGTCATAATTGAGCCATGAACAGCTGGCATGAGTCTTATCTGCTTTGACAATCATGATACCAAATGGAAAGACATGACTTCCCTTGCTTCTGATTTTAAAGATTACAAAGGACTCAGACCAGAAGTCCAGAACTTAATATTTCCTTGTTCAGATAAGAGTGATTTGTGAGATCAGCTCTGAGTTTAATTTTGTGTTTGGGCCTTACTCCAGTTCAAGATATGAAATACTACTGGGAGGAATGTGACAGGCAATGGAAGCTCACTCTAAGCTGAATTATAATGGCATTTCTCACTTTTAAAAATGAAAATGTAAGAATGAAACTTTCAATTCTTCACTACAAATGACTGAAAGCTGCTTATTTTTGATCATTAGTATTTATTTTGATTACCAATATTTATTTTGATTGCTGATATTTTCTAGGAAATAAATTCAGAATTAGAGGAAGGCAAAATGTCTCCTGTCTGTGTTTCAGAGAATTAAAGATAGTAACCACTGAGAAGCTTGCCTCTCTTTAAATATCAGGCTTCGTGTTGTCTATTTAAAGTTATGCAAGACCAATTAAGAATGATAATGAACAGTAATCTTTCAAGAAATTGCCAACCAGTGGAATTCATTAACAAAAACCTGAAAAACATAACAAGTTTTTGTAAATAAACAATTGTTTTCAAAATTAAAAGCTCTTGGTTTCCTCCCAATTTCATTTTGTCCAAAAGAACTTTGCTACCATGAATTCTGAGCTGCTGCCAAGATTATTATAATGTGGAACTCCTCATTTAGTATTGAAATTCATGTTTTTTCTAGAGAAGTTGCAAATTGAATCAGAAACATTGTTTTACTTTGACTACCAAATGAATGCAGCTCCTATGATGTGCAAGAAACATCTTAAAACAAGCATATGTCAAGCTGTCTCCAAGCGGACTTTCTTCAGGATAAAAAGATAAACTGGTTTTCACTTGCCAAAAATGCATTGTTGTTTCAAAGAAATAAATAATTTTATATATATATATATATATAGCATTTACAAAACATTCAGGAAAGGAGAATTCTTCCTCGGCAGTAAGAAAATATATTGAAAGTTCAAAAGCAACTTCCCCAGTCAAAAAAATCCCCCACCCCTGTATGTGTTGACTGACATGCCTTTAGCTTATTACTGGCTATTTATTACTGGCACTTATTACTGGCACTATTTATTGGCTACTTGCAAAAATGACAAGGGGAATCAGTTATGTGCATGCAACCCTTTTGCCAAGTATTACCAACTTGTAACTGTCCAAAGACCTTCAGTTCCAGTAGAAGAAAAAATATTGAATAAATAGGCCTGAGGATTCCATTAACAGCTAAGCAGACATCTCACAAGCAATACGTGGCTGCAGGTAGAGAGAAATACAGGGAAAAAAAAAAGTATTTGCATTTCTTTAAAACCTGGAAAATAGAAATATTTCATACCTATGTCATAACCACTGAAAAGTCAATTTCACACAGTAATTTATAAGAACAGACTGCTGTGCAGGGAGCCGTGAGAGGGTCAGTGCATTTCTTTCCCAATGCCAACAAAACCCTTTCCTGAAGAAAGGTACTGGTACATCCATCAGGAACAGATAAGAACTTTAAAATCAGGAAGAGTGTTACTTCTTTCTTGAAGGAAAGTTGCGACAACTTATTTCCAAAGACACACCTGCAGCAGAAGACAGTGATAGATGTATTTTGGATGATTAGTAGCATTTACTGCACATCAATTATAGGCATTTGTCAGCTGTTTGAGGTTTGGAACTGCTCATCTCCTGCATTACATAGGGAAGAAGAAAGGCCAGATCCACCATGCTTTTTACATATCAGAATTTGCCATACCTTTTACATTTGCTTGGGCTGAAAGACAGAGAATGGTCCCTTTCTCTTAAAATAAAATCAAAATTCCTTTATTATTTTAATAAATAAATAAATAATAAATAAATAAATAAAAATGTTTATCAAACATTATTATTTGAAACTGAAAGCCAAAAAAGTAAGACAGTTACAGGGAACAGCAATGTGGCATTGTGCCATAGCTCCAATGAGGATAAGCACAGTAAATAAACTATTTTATTTTTCTGGACATTAGACTTGGATGTCATGAACACAAAATGAACAAGATATGGTCCTCTAGCACAAGCTTATACTGCACATAGACAAGAAAAGTTTTGTATGCACATTAATTGCTCTGAACAGAGAAAAAATTTTATGAAGGGAGTTTGAATGCCACTTATTCAAACTGAACCATACCATTCCTATGTGAACAGGTTGATGATATGTCTATTAAAATAACCAAATGATACATCCAGTTGCAAGCACACACACTTAGTTGCTCATGTCTGACACATGTGAGATAATACCTTATGGGTGCTCTATGTACTGCTTAAAACATAGTTTAACATATGGTTAAACATATAGTTTAACACAAGCTTAAAACATATGGTTTAACATAGTTATTATCAGAAACCAGATAGAAGTCAAGAAACTGGATTAATTTGTTTGTTTTGCAGGAATTAATTGAGGGGAGAATCAGCTATGGTCAAAAAATGTTCTTGCTCTGCAAAGACACTGATTTTATGCAGTGCAATGTTTAAAGTTTGTTGAATACTATGCAATGTAATAAAATGTTTTATAGCAATATAGATCTTGCTTCTGCTTGAGGTGTTGTAAGACAGTGTTGATTTCAGCGGAGGCAGGATCAGGTTCTTGGAAATGATAATAAGCCAATTTTAAATTCTCTTATATATACCAAAGGCAGTTGTCATCTTTGACAAAGGTGCAGAAACAGCAAGGAAATCTATTTATGTGCTTTGGACACTGGCTTTTCAGAGCAGAGGAACATGTATCAAACAGCAAAGTTCCACAGGCATAAGCAAGACTGGCATTATAGATGACTTTCCCGAACAAGGGCCAAGTTACTAGCAAGGCTTTTACCAAGCTTTTGAATTGCACAAAAAGAGCGTTCAAAATGTTTTTCAACCTGTTGTACTGACTGGGTTTGAGTTAAATTGCAGATGTTCAATATCCCTGAAACAGTAGTTTTTATTAAGAGACAGAGCAGTCCATTAAACTTCTGTTTCAAATCACACTACTTGTCATTAAACAATCAGAGCATGTTTTCTCTTTCTTTTGACCTTGGCAATTAACATATAAACTTTCAAAGCACTGTGCTCAGACCTCTGAAAAGAAATATGATATTGAACACAATTAGAGACATAAAGATGAAGGAGACAAATAAAGGGTATCTAAATATAAAGAAATTTTCTTAAAAACTCTTCCTGGAAATAAGACACTGTTATTAGAGAGTAGACAGTTTAAAGTGAAAAGACATCTGACATTTGCATTGATGCTGTAGTAGTGTAGCTCTGACTTGCAGTAGGTGTAATTAGAGCATTCAGCCTACGGAGGAAGAAAGACCTGTCACTCTGCAGCAAAGCCCCAAGCAAGGCAGGATAGCTAACAATGTCTTATCCTTAAATTACGCTTCTGATTTGAAAAAATATTTTAAAAAAACAAGGTTTGAGGTGGATTGTGTAGTGTTAGTAACTGAACCTTTCCCCCCTTCTCTGTTAATATTATTACAGCAAGTTATTACATATTTTTTTGAAGCCCAGAGGACAGCTCAAGATTCATCTGCTTGAGTAAATGCACTGATAGGATTATTTTAGAAAAGCATGATGTAAGCAGACTCTTTCTAATAGAATGAAACCCCTCAAGGTACTTGTAATTAAATTGATTAATTTGGCTTTTGAAGGTGCATTATGTCATTGGATTTTGAAGGTAGACAAATATCCAAGAGATAGAATATCAGCGTCTTCTCATCCCTTCTTTATTTAGGGTTCACGTACTACCAGCTAACATAGGAAACATCTCAGACAAAAGCTACTTTTCAGCCCTGATGATTGAAAGGAATTGGAAATTTGAATTTTCTCCAGTCCTGGACAAGAAAGAAATTCCATGCATTGGAAATAGCTTCAAATGTTCTGAAATATACAAAATGAAAAGAGTCAAATCACTGTTCAACCTTTAACAGATCCCCTGCAAACCCCACTGTTCTTAAAAAATCCCCCTCATCTGCTAACAGGATTTTAGACAAAACAGATGAGTTTCTCACTTCTACATGGCCAGAGATAGAATGGATGATGCCTACAATGATGCCTTCCTCTTTTCTTGAAACAATATTGTTGTTTTTTTGTCAACCACCACAGAGATACACTGGCACAACTTTATCGTTACAGTGTTTGTCATGAGACAGAGAAGGGACAGGTTAATGCTGCTTTCTGAAACACTCATCATAGAGGCTTGATGAAGACCAAATGTTGAGTTTTCTAAAGGGTAGCTGATTGCCAGATTGCCACACCTAAAGCAAGCCATGAAGGTTTTGTCTTGCAGGGATCCCTAAATCTCCTCTGTTTGGAAGGAGCAATAGCTTTCCAGGGAAGTAGAAATCAACACAGTTGATTAAGTTTCCATTTCTAGGGATCCCCTTGGCTACAGTCACAATGAGAAAGAATTATTTTGGCTTCCCTTGCCAAATACAGGAAAATCCATAACTGAAATCTATGCCAGCAAATTAAATATAAGGCACGTAACCAAACCCAATGAACTATAAGAGAAAATCAGAGCTATTTGGCCAGGAAACAATTTGAGATTACCATGGAACAAGGCAAACTGGCTCTTCAAAACCTTTCTCAATAGGTCTCCTGCTTCTGTTGAGTAGGCACTGCATTAAACTTGATCATCATTTGAACTACTTATGAATAATTGATTTAGGAATAACTTCACTGACAAAAATCTCACAGTTCAATTTGATACGGTTTGTGGAACATATTTATATTCATTTATAACAATGCTAATCGACAGCAATTCAGACTTTGGAACCCTTAAAAAAATTAACTGAACGTTACAAACTCAAATGCTGTCGATCAACATAATTTAATAGAGTATCTTCCATAGATTACCTAACAAAGATCAATCATAATCACAGGACCCTCAACCATTTCTATTCTCTTGTGGTTATTAAAATAGATGGGATTTTCCAGTATGTCTAAAAGATTAATGAACGAGATTTCTGGTAGATCAGAGTGAGGTACTAAATTAGGAACAAGTAGTTCTCCAGCTTAACCCTCACCAGTTGCCTGTCCCCCCATGCTATCTTCGAGTTCCATTTGGAATATCTTTGTTAATCACAATAACAGAAGCCTCTTTTCAGGTAATACTGTTTAACTTTTTGTTGGCTTGATGTGTGTACATGTGTGTCCCATAGGAAATAACAAGAAATCATTTTTTTATGTGAGAGTACATATGCGTTGTTCTGTTGGACACAAGGATACTGAAAACAACAACTCATATGCAAATCCAGAATAAAAAAGATAAGTAGAGGGGTAACCAATACATGAAGTGGAAACAGAACAATATTCTACAGAGTCAATGGCATAGGCTATGGTACCTCAGCTGACAAAATATAAGTACTGTCTTCTTTTACCACCCAAGTAAAAATGCAATGTTCAGTTATAGCAATACTCTTCCTCTTCACAGACCCTTCAGCTGATGGTGAAAGTTGATCAGGTAGCTGATATAGAAGGCCTCTGGCACTGAGCATAAATTTTGGCAACAAAGATATGACTGTGAAATTTCTTTCAATCAAAGAAATAAATCTCCAGTATGAACTTAATAGAAAAAAGTCAACTTTGATTGCACTTCTCTGTTTCTATCCAGTCTTCTGTCCTAGACAATTGTTCAGGTTTCCTACAGACCTCTATCACAAAGACCAAAGTGTCAGAGAAGCGTGAGGATTAATTTGTGATAGAAAGGTACCAAGAAAATTTTGGAATTTTGTTCTTCATGTCCCCTTTTAAGATACTACAAATCGTCCTGAGCTGAGGAACTAGTGCTGGAACAGTCATAACAGTGATTTAAGAGGATCATCTTGAAAATGGCAGATTTATACTGATGGCGTGTTCTCTTCATGTGAGGAGCTTCACCATTTCCTTTGGTGAGATTTGAAATTATTTGCCTTCTAGAACCACAGCCTCCAGTAAAGACATGGTATGAAGCTGTGTAAGTATTTATAGGATGTTTCTATCATGTTTTCGGCACACACAAAGAATGTCCACCTACATATTCCCTTTCTCGCTGCATCCTATTGGTGCTCTCATGATCTGGCAGATGGGTCCAATTTGGTAGGACACCAAGGGATGCTGTCTCAGGAAACCTTTCAACTGTCCGTGGGTGGTTGTAAGAACAGTTCAGCGCTGCTGTTGTCCCTACCTGACACCCTCCAGAGAAGAACCCTGGGGTGAGAATGAAAATAAGAGCTGGTTAAATGTGGCCTAAGCAGAAGGGAGGACAAACTCATTGGCAGGCAAGCATGTCCTAGAGCAGGCCTGAACATACCACACAGAGAACAGGAGCTCAAATTTTACAACTCGTCTCTCGACAGGCCCATTCTTTATACATGAGACTGAAGAAGCAAACCAGAACTGATACACACTGCAGATGACAAGGAAATAAATTTTGCTCATCCATTTTCAGTTGTTCTTCAAAATATATGCAAGTTTACTTTTCTTCATGGTCACCCAGAGTTTTAGTGTCATGTCACAATGTGCAAACTGGTAGGAGTTTCATACTCTCTTTTCAGAAGGTGGGAAAAGTAGAAATTAACAATTCAAGAATTTATAAGACTTTTGTTTGGTGAGTAATATGCACTGGCATGGAACACCAGGAGAAGACTTGGATTGTAGGTTTATCCGTCCCCTTTTATGGGTGACCTTGAAAATGCTTAGAGAAAGCTAGAGAGAAAAGCAATTACATTTTTGAAATTACACACCACTGTTCTCATTCATCTTGATAACCACTTTTAAGGAATCCAAAAAAAGGCTAGAATATTGCTTTTATAAAAGTTGCAAAGACCTTGGTTCTGCAGAATCAGTTTTAAAATAAATTTAGATGTACGAAGATGAATTTTTATTTCCTTTGTGTTGCTAAATTGCTACTTTTGTAATTAAAAAAAAAAAACTGTAGTCCTATACTGAGGACTTTGGCAAAAAAAAAAAAAAAGTGTATATGATCTTTTCTCCTTGTTCTGTAAAGATATGCAGCAGCTTGACCTGTGTTGTGCAGCCATCCCTACTGTATCACAAGCATCTGTATTCATTTTTTTTCTGTGCTTCTATAAGTGTGATTGAAGTGTTGATAAGCTGCATTTATAAAAACAGGACGTTATGCAAACAATAGGCACAAGATCTTAGTTATTCTCATTCCTGCTGGTTAAGCTCCCCTGTGTTCATTTAGGCATGATCTGTCTTCGTGTCTCTTTTACTCTCATTATTATCTTGCCCTACCAATTAGGTAAGGCACTGAACGGCCTGTTATTCCAGCCTGGGAGGGCTGGGGGTCAGAAGGAGTCATGCTTAATGTTAAGTGGCTGTGAAACGTTAAAGGCTGTAAATTCATCAGGACAGTCGGCCTGGCCCACTGCAGGGCAAGGGGTGTAAGTACTTTTCTGCTTGAATTACGCATGGAGCAGCACTGGCTTTGAAATGCCAGGATCCACGCTGAGCTCAGTGAACGCTCCCCAAGCGCGCAGCTCCAACCTCAGCTCTAATAGCAGGAGCAATAGGGGTTATTTTTGGAAGCTCTTGGCAGACGGATAGAAAAAGAAACTTCAAAAATCATTCTGCCTTTTTACTGAGGACCCCCTTAGGAGTACTACTGGGAAGAAGTCTGTCGACCTGCCACAGCTAATAGTCACTCAGCAACCCGGCGTAACCAGCGCTCCAGAATCAATGCGCTGCAGCTATTCAGTAGTACCACATCTGATGCTTGAAAGGATGGAAAATACGATATGTGACAGCTGCTTATGAGTGATAGTGATAGCGAACAAAAAGCCTAACGGGTACTGGAATGTCCCCGCCCCGCAGACAGAAAGGACGCGGAAGGGAATGATGACTTTCCCTAGCGCGGCTGTACTCTTCAGCAGGCACCGTCCTGCGTGCCAGATTGGCAACTCCAGCAGCTCAGCAGCAATTATTCTCATGCCACCTCTGAAGCAGTGTTTTGCTACCCACTGTATCCCTGCTATATCATGTACCAGGCTGCTGACTGCACATCAAGAGATTTTTCACTTCTTGGATGAGAGAATAAGAGATCAACAGACATAAAACAGAAAAGGGTCAAATCTCCCAGTCTAGAATTTCTTCAAGGAAAGCAAGCAACTGCTTGTAACCAATATGGACAAGGTTAAAATCTAAGCAAGGCCAGTTAACTTTGGAAAGAAGGATTTTCTGATGCACCAAAAAAAACTAGCCAGAGTTTCTTACTGTGGTGTTTTGTGACTGGCTTCATTGGGATCTCAGTTGCACATTCTTTTAGTCTGCTTGAAATTTAGCACCCAGCAATATAATATTTCTGGAATTATGGAATATTTCTTAAAATACGATAGTGACTCA
Organism: Parus major; assembly: GCF_001522545.3. Lineage (NCBI taxonomy): Eukaryota > Metazoa > Chordata > Aves > Passeriformes > Paridae > Parus > Parus major. The sequence continues at coordinate 89,387,974 of NC_031769.1, forward strand.
TTTTGATATATAGTAAGACATTTCTTTGGCAAAGGCAACTTTGCTTCTGTCTACTACATGGACATAGCAGCTCAAATTTTTGTCTCCAAATCTGAATAAATATTTATAGTTACACCTTATCTCCATGGCCTTCACTCTTCATTGTAGAAGCATAACTAAGATTGGTATTTACAGAAAAAACATTCTTTTTTTTTTGAGAGGAAAGTTTCTTTAAATCTGTCTCAAAACAATTCTCATAAACTGATAATTTTGGCAAGTTTCTGTGGAAAAAAAAGATCTTAAATATAAAGCAATAACTTTATTATTACTGTGCAGAATGATAGAGCACCTCCCTAAAAAAAAAAAAATAGACAAGAAGAAATTTCATCAGGAGAGAACCTAATTATTAAAGACATTGTAATAGCAAAGATGACTCTGAATTTGGTGTACAAAGATGGATTTGATCAAAGGTTATTTTAATCATTTGTCTATACAAGCAAGTGCTGCCCTGAGTTGTCAGTAGCCCATCTTGACCTATTAAAAGTACTAAGTGAATATTATTTTGTAGATCTCAATTGAAAAGACTACCTTAATAACTCATGTATGAGAGTAATTTGTTAATATAGATTTTTTACTAGTTATTTTTTCCCTCAAATAAATATTTTCTGTCATCATGTTCAAGATTTTTATACTGTAAGATTTTTTATCTTGCTTTAAGATATATAAACTCTCTTTCTAATATTTATATACCACCAATAAATATTTTCAAGACTGCCTGTGCTTGTGATTTTATCTTCATGCTAAGGGACTCAAAAGGTTAAGATTTTAATCCACTGCAAGGGATTTGCTGAATAAATATCTTGTTTGTAAGAGCTGGATTAGGACAACACACTAAACCTTTTCCATCTAACTACAACACAGTGAATCTTGTCAAGAAAATAAACTCTTCTGTTTATCCTTACTTATGCACAGAGCTATGAATAACTCTTATAACCAGCTAGGGATCCTGCCTACATTATCTTGTCTGTAAACATGCCCTGCATGCTGAAACAGCTGAAAGGAACATACAGGATTAGGAAAAATCACAGAAGCTGAAAACATGTTTTGACGCAACTATGGGAGAAAAAAATCCTCTGCTCCAGGTGAAAAGCTTTATAGTCTGTCTCATCTCCCCTTATCCTCACTTTGCCCAGAATTGCCTTAGTCAAAGAGAAGCTATGATGAAAAGCTCCTTAGAGTGACCCAACTTGAAGGAATGCCTCCTTCTTTAATTTCCCTAAGAGATAAAACAGTATATAGGTATCTGCTTTCAAATTATTGTGTTTCAAAAGGTACACTAGGAAAGGTTAGGAAAAAAGTTGATACTGAGCAAAAACACACACCTCAAAAGATTTTTCTAATTTGTAAACCGCTGCTTAAACTTTGAGTTTCAACATTTGATACATTTTATTTTTAACTTAGTGGGTTGCTCAGTTCAGAACAGCATCTAGCATTCATCTGCAGAGGAGCAGCTCTTTCATGACATAGAGGAATGTTTCATCACAACTGACCCAGCTGGCCAAGAAGGCAAATTACATCCTGGCCTGTATCAGCAATAGTGTGTCCAGCAGGACCAGGAAAGTGATGCTCCCCCTGTCCTCAGCTCAGGTGAGGCCACACCTCAAGAGCTGTGTCCAATTCTGGGCTCCTCAATTTAGGAAGGACGCGGAGGTGCTCAGAAGGGTTCATAGAAGGGTAATGAGACTGGCAAAGGGTCAGGAGCACAAATCCTGTGAGGAGCAGTGGGTGGAGCTTGTGGCATTCAACCTGGAGAAAAGGAGGCTGGGAGGACCTTAACACCCTCTCCCTGCAAAGAGGTTATAGCCAGGTGACTGCAAAGAGGTTCTGCCAGGCAACTAGTGACAGGATGGAAGGACATTGTCTTAAGTTGCACCAGAGGAGGAAAACATGTACGTAGCTACCTGGAGAGCATGGACTTCAAAAATCTAAAAAAAATCAGTCTAGGGGCTTTTTCATGTTTTCTCCTCAGATTGAAATTAATCCAGCTGAGAAGTCCATGGAAAATTTGAATTACAGCAATGAGAAAATATCTCAGATGAGTCTGCACACCTTAATAATATACCTGTTCAGAAAGCTTCTACCTATGTAGAGAATCATTTCCTCTAATACCTTTAAAAATCTGAAAAGTGAACTCTATATTTTTATAATTCTACCTTTACACCTAAATTTTAAGCTTTTTATTTTCCTATGAAGACAAAGAACATACACTGCAACTATCACCAGTTCTTCTCCCCAACCAAATATATATATTGCAATTAGGTTTCCTTAGAATCAAATTAAGAGAAAAAATGTTTTTACATTTTTTTTTGCAATTTATAAGTACAAAACAAACCCCACAGTTCTTGCTGCTAATAAAGGCAGAAGCCTAACTCTGCCTTAGGAATTTCATAAGGCACTGCATGATACTCAATAAGTTTTTAAACATTCCTTTTGCAATCTACAGTTAGAGGTATGCAGATTAGTCTGGTAACCAAGCATATTTTACTATTTACACTTTATTTCCACAATAGAACGAAAAAGAATTTGTGACCAGCAGAACTAGGAAAAAGGACAATAAAATGATAATTTGATGTAAAAGTTGGGGCATTCCAATCAGTTAATTTGCTTTTCTACAGAAGGCGTAGCTATCTGAATTTCCATAATATAAAACCGTTTACTCTTCCACTGAGTAGGATTTTATGAAAAACATCCCTGTGGCATGGTTTAAGGTCAACTATTACAGTAAAACATTCATTATCATGATACATATGAAATAAACATTTAAATATAAAACACCTCCATTTCTTTCATCAGCAGTAGTAAAAGCAGCAAATAGTTGGTTCAGCAAGGAAGTTTTTACAATTATTTGACAGGATTTTTCATTGTCTGGTCAGGAACAACAACCACTTCTCTATGAGTAAAGATATAAAGAAGTGAACACTGCTTAGTATCCATGGATGTTTCTATAAGTAAAATTATGGCATGGATTTATCCATAAAATTAAGAACACACTCACCCAAGGTATGGCTTTGTTTTGTTCCCTCAAATACTTGCACAGGATCAGCAGCCTCTTCTCATAAAAAAAAAAATGACCACTCTTAATAAAACAGGGAAAAAATTGTACTGATGATGAAAGACACACAGAGCTCATAAAAATGAATCACTACATATGCTGGTTAACAATGTCTCAATGTAAAACAATATAATTCATGAAAGTTGTGTGGCCTAAATAATTTCTTTCATGTGAGCAATATTTGTATGGATTTGTCAGAATTACCAGGAGAAAACAAACAAATATTAATATGCAGTCCTCAAACTCGCATGTTAGCACGCGCTATCCAAAAACTGGAATCATAGCTAACAGCGATAAAAATGTTAATTTATTTCTAATCCTGTAGAAGTCTATTTTCTCTAATAGTTACGGAAATGGAAATGAAGTGATGTCTAGAATGAACACTGTATTTTGCTTCTTCAAAGACCAAGAATTTCAACTGGGTACTTTTGGATAAGTAGTCCAACATATTTTGTGCAAGACGTATTTGGGACATAAAAACATGAACGAACGTCCAAAAAGGTATAAAATAATACACTGGATAAGGCTTTATAAATCAAAGTGTTTGAGACTTTTTAAGAATTGCAGAGGTAGGATTCCTTCCCGTGGACCACATGACCTTTCACATGTGTTTATGTACGTATTGTGCTTATTTTTCAGTGTTCAGTGTATCTGAACTGGCAAGTCATGCATCTGGTGTTGACAAAAGAGGTATGGAGAAGTCTTTTAGAGTGGTGTCCTGCAACCTCTGTCTTCAGCAGAGATAGGATTTTTCCTCATCTTTCTCATCAGTTATGAAAACTATATGAATCTGTGGTACTACAATGCTACAAATGTATTTCACATGTTACTATCTCTCTACATATGCTCATAAATTAAAATGGGGATTTTTTTCCTTAAATGTATAGTAACTGTTTCCTCCCTCTACAGATTCTACTGCTCTTGGCTGAGTCAGTGAGTCCAATATTCATATTCAATATCAAAAAAGAGGAAGGCCATTTTCAATCTAAATGATAGAGGAACACTAATGAAATAACAGAACAGAAAAAAAAATTAAATGCATTACAAAGGAAAACAAATATTTACAAAATCCCCACAAAGGTTGCTGTTTAAAAGTTTATTGAACAGATTAACAGATTTCTGAATTATTTATGCTCTTCTATAGGTACATATACATGCATTAAATAGTATACATAATGACTACATTCATTTATAATATGTCCATTGTGTCAAAATTTCCAGCTCCCTGAAATAAACCCACATTTTACTCTTAGAATGTTTCTTCTGGTGGCATTCATTAAAAATAATTCATAAAAGATGAGTGGCAATGTTCTTATTTAAGGCAGGCCAAGGCAGAAAGTTTCATGTTGTCACTCTGAGAAAACAGGGGAAGAAATTTAGAACACTCGGATGCACAGAATCATTCTTTTGGATCCCTTCACCTCATCTGTCTTTGGTGTCAGTCCAAGAGATGTAACTGAGCAGCCTTGTAATTCTGGGGACCATTAAGAACACTGACTTTCCTTCTCTCTTCCAGCTCTGACACTTGTTTTGGTCTGCATTGTCTGATGAAGCCCAGAGTCCGAAGGACTTCCTTGAAGATCATCCTTACCATGAGGAAAGACAGACTTTCCCCAGGGGCTGGAAAAAGAAGCCATGTAAGAAATGAGGACTGAAAATCCACATTTGTGAAGGTTTCTGTTACCTGAACAGGATTGCATTTTACTTGTGACCTTCACATGTAACATCTCCATGCTTCCAGCCATGGCAGTGCCTCAGCAGACTTTTGCATTGTGCTGACCCAGCTGCCTTCATCCACACAAGACTGCAGTGCTGAATTAAGTCAAATATCTGTGTTCCATTTGTGTGCAAAAACTTCAAAGGTACAAATAAATTCCACTGCTTATCTATGAAACACTTTGGAGTTGTGGCAATGGACAGGAATTGATGCTCAACCAGAGGATTACTAGTTTGAACTGAAGAGCCAGTTCCAACTTCGTAGAAAAAACTGAGATGAGGTCAACAAATTGAGAGAGTGAACCTCACCCTAAACTTTAAAATATGCCACAATGCATTTGATTCTGGCAACCTGAAACAAGTATCTTGAAGCTGTTTTCCAAGGATCCACATATGTTCTCTAGTGTTGGAAAGTTGCAGTGGGGAGGAGGGGTAGAGCAACAAACATTGGGCAAGGAGGCTTCTTTTAAAAGGCACCAATTCTCTTCCTTTTCCATAGCCTTCTATTTCAGACTTTGAAAGTATCACATGCTCCAGTAATTTGGAAGTATTACTACCTGCCTCAAGTCCAAATTGTTCCTTCAAAATGTGGAATTTCTGAATTTCCCCACATCTTACACCCTTGCCCAAAGCTATTCTATAATGCTTACTAATGTTTTGGTTTCCTTGTCAATGCAAATACTTCAAAAACAACCTGAACCACCATATGCCAGAGGATGGAGATATATTAGCACTTCTAGGCCAAGACAATCAGTTAATTGTTAATAACTACTAGAATTAGTCAGCCCTATCTATCTGGTTTCATTGCTCAGGAACAAAGCACCAGCATGTCTTTCCTGCTGTCACTTCTGTTCATTTTTTCCTATATATTTTGCTTAATCTTTGAAGGCATCATATTTGAATTTACTTAAAAGTCATGCCTCATACTACTTTTCAGTATCTCTGCTTTTCCCTGTATCAGGATAGCATATGGAAATTAGGTGTTTTGCTAGTTGGGCTGCATTTTCAGGAGGAGAAAGTGGAGGTGGGAGTGTTTATTAGGAACACTGGGAAGATCCAGTGATGGGATGGCTTCTACCTTTGCATCTGCAGGGATGTTGAACGTGTGACCATAGACTATAACATGTACTTGAAGTAGAATTAAAACAAGGTGGCAAAAGTCACCATTCCTTGCCAGCACAAAAGCAAATTAATTTTTGCATAGGCCATCAGCAGCCACAGTCAGAGGCTTGGTAATAGTAACATAAATGCTCAGGTGAAATCTAATGACAGCTTGGGAGAAAATATATCCCTGCCTCAAGAACAGAAACATCCTTCAGACAGTTACAGGGCCTACACAGTGTCAGCCTTGCTGTTGTTATCTACTGCTGATTTTTTATCCACTTCTAGGATGGAAATGCAAGTACCATAGCCACAAAGATGGGCCAGTTGGTGACATTTCACAAATATTCTCAGCCAAAAGAGTTTTCTCATATGAATAAACTCCAGACATCCATGTTGAACATAAACCTAGTTGACCAGATTTAACTGTCCAGTCCTGACCTTCTCCTTCATGAGTTTTATTCTTCTAGATATTACTGTTTGAAGCCTTTCCATCATTTATAGCACGTTACTTACTCCACACTTTCTTTAGTTTTCAAAGCCGGGTCCTAATAAAGACCAAAAAACACTTCAAACAACTTAATCCTTCCTAGAAAAGGCTGTTTGCATTCAAAGATGACATTACATCAAAAGCAAAGGTTAAACTCCAGAATGCATTCTTTGAATGAAGTAACAAAAGCTCTATTATAGCCTTTGATCACTTGAGCTCACCTGTAGGAAATGCTACACCTTTTTATTAAACTGTTGAATTGTCTTTGCTGTACAAGCTGGAGACATTCTTGACAGGCTTAAAGTCGTTAACACCTCTGAGGAATGCTCAGCAGAGCCTATAATACTCTCTCGTGTCTATGCACGTTAGTATAGCAACTCTGTACTTTCTTAACAGCCCAGGCACTCTTTCCTTTTCTTATTTCTTTAACAAATGTATTGAAATGAGTATATTGGCAAAAAAGTAGTATATTGTCAAAATTATCCACAACACAAATGTGCACAGAATAATATTTGATGCTATCAAGAAATAAAGACCCAATCACTAAATTAGAAAATTTAATGAATTACCATGAGAGGTTTTTTTAAATAAATCACTGCTTAATTACGGAAAAAAAATCAAACTCTGCATTTTTAATCAGTAGCTGGGCAGTACACTTAACACTGTCCATTATCAACTGCAGTACACAGAGTAAATTCATTTTTCATTCAGGTACCCTGCATTCACATTCTCACACAAACTGATGCACACATGCCTGCCATGCTTTTCCTCCCTCTCTCAAACATAACTACTTGCATATAAAGGTATATGAATGCAAATATGGACTATTAATAAAAATAAAGATCAACGTTATATCTTTAGTTTCACTTCTTTTAAAGATTGGTGCACACTTATTTAGTTTTAGAAGCACTGCCAAATATCAACATGCCATCTCTTAAAAGTAAGTAAATAAATAAGCTTATAAGGATTTTCTGACAATCCAGACTGTTATTTAGTTCTAATATCTTTAACAATGAACAGCTGAAAGCTATTTCCCTCTAGCCTCTGTGGATCCCTTTTCTTTTTCCCTTTTATTTCTTCAGTTCTTTTGCACAGCTCATCTCTTTATTCTTAAAGATTATTTTTATAAAGACTAGCAGTCCTAAATGGATGAACTCTCAAACACACAGAGAACTATGAGTTGATCCTTTTCTTCCCAAGTTGTGCTCTATATACATTACTTCTCACATGTCACAAAGCTTTTGAATATTTCTAATAACACTTTACACTTCAGGTTCTGAGACATGAAAGCTGACTTCCAGACCATCCCTGTATGCACATACAAAAAGAATTCTTACATAGCAATGAATCCTATTAAACAGGTGAGGGCAAACAACTACCAAACATAAATTATGACAGATTTTTAAAAAGAACATGTATTCTTTAAAAAAGAAAATGCACCTGCTGTCTGTACTGTAGCTGAAGCCATACACACAACCTCATGCAATTCAGCAAAAACTAAGTTTAAATCCTTCTTTCCCACTAGATCTATGATTTTCTTAGAGAACTTCTGAGTTACTCATGCTTCTATTCTTGGCCTATTTAGAGATAACTATTCAGCAGAGGCCTACAGTGAGCTTCTGGATCTTAATCCTGTTGTCTCGATTAGTCTCTCTAATGATTACACAGTTTGATTGCCTCAGAGGGAGGTGGAGAAGAATGGGGTAGAGTGAAGGGAGCAGTTTGTGTAGTCCCCATTAGCTCCTGATTACAGGAAAAACAAGATAGTGTCATGTTGTCTAAGTTCAGTGGGGAGGAAGGTAACGTGCCTCAGAATAATTCTGTACAATCAAGAGATTAGAAGGATTAAATGTAACCAAACCTTTCCTAAAACAGAAGTGATGAGCAATATGTTTTTAAATGGTAAACACTGACTAATTTGTTGTCTCATTTATGAGTGCCTACTAACACAGTGAGAACACTGGAAAGAATAAAGCAGCGGCCCATACCTGTTTCCATGCTGAATCATAAGGAATGGATTTGAGATTGCTGTGCCTATATGACTTTATTCACTGAGGATTTCTGTCCTTATCCCCTTCATGACTCAAATGGGCAATAAAAACTCAGTGTTTGCTAAAACTATTAATTTTTCTATAATTTTGGTACAGAATTTTAATTTTCATTTTTCTGGTCACCTTTTTTGCGTGAAAACTAGCTCACTTGGAAGAAATTTTCAGCAGCAGTTTCTTCTTATATATGAGTGATTTAGACTGTATTTTTTATAAAATTTGAAAATGGTTTTCATAGAAATTAAATCAGAAAAACAATAACATAAATTAGTTTGCTAATTCCCTTTGAAAAATTATACAAAAATAAGCCTAATAGACTTTTTATTTTTCTACTTTTGATCATTTCTTAAATTAACAAATAATGATTTCCTAATTTCATTTTATGAAAATACCTCATTATTTGCACTAATATATGGAAATTCTTCATCAAATGTCTTCGGTGTCTGGAGAACAATTTAATCTTTTTTGCAATCACAGTGCTGTCAGATGCAGAAAGCAATATTCACTCTGCACAGAAACGTCCTTTTTAGTCCTCACAAGAACCCTACTGTGTGATAATATTCATAGTAGTGCAAACATATCCATTTCTATTCTCTCTCAAAAGCTGATGGTTTAAACTGAGAACAGCAGCTCCTCCAAATCCAAAAAACCACTTCCCATCCGTATCAAGCAAACATCATCTGTGCTGCTTATTCATTTTTAAAAGTCATTTATCCCTAATGTTAGCCTGTTTCTCCCTTCAAAGCACAACATTCAGAAGAGAGGAGTAACTGCAGTGTGGTATGCAAGCTACATGTCCCAAAATTATCTGGAAAGCAAGAGTAACTCCTTCCTATACATGCAGTAACACCAGAAGAGTGGAGCAGCTGTGGTCTGTCCAGTGCTTTCCTCACAACAGCAAAATAAAGATAAGTTTATAAAGTTAAAGTTAAATAAGACTTTATAAAGAGCTCATGTAATTTGTTTAAGATTATGTATCGACAAAAGAAATTAGTAAATCAATCTCTGTAGGGAGAGAGACTATATTTTCTGAGGTTAGGCAGTGTAACTGGGAAATTCAAATTTCTGAAGTCCTTTATCAGATGAAATGCAGAAGCTCTTGATTTCCAGAACAGTTTTAGTGCATGTAACTCCACTTCCAACCAACTCAAGGATCTGAAATAGAAAGTAACAGCATAGGAAAACTGAATGTTTACAGCTCATGCAGACACATGGGCTAAAGCTCACAACAAACTCAGACACAGCCTGGAAAAATTTTTGAATCACTCCTGGCTTCAGATCCCTGGCCTTCAGTCACCAGGATGAGTCTCAGATCAGCATTCCCAAATCTGTTTAATTCATAAGCACTGTGCTTATCACGGCATCATAGAGCAGTCTGTGTTGGAAGTGGCCTATGTAGGTCACCTAGTTCCAACCATCCTGCCAGGGGCAGGGACACTTTCCACTAGACCAGGCTGCTCAAAGCCCCACCCAATCTGGCCTTGAACACCCACATGGATGGGGCATCCAGCTCCAAGCAACCTATTTCAGTGTTTCATCACCCTCACAGTAAAGAAAATCTTCATTATGTCAAATCTGAATCCATCTTTTTCAGTTTAAAACCATTACCCCTTCTCCTTTTTGTACATGCACTACTACAAAGCTTGTCTGCTTCTCTCCTCTAAGCCCCTTTAAGTAATCAAAGGCCACAATTGGGTCTTCCCTGAGAATTCTTTTCCCCAGGTTAAACAACCACAACTCTCTCAGCCTTTCTTTCTTTTTTCTTTCTTTTCTGTGCTATCTACACAGACTATCCACCAAGGCCTAAATTGGACAGCTCTCATCATCACTCCTTCATCATTTGGAGTCAGAATCTGATGTTTACCCAACTTGTAATAGAACATTAAATGAGTAATGGTGGGGAAAGAGATTTATTGACAATCACAGAATAACTCACAGGACCGAGGTTTTCCAAACACAGGCATCCTTCTTGCTGGAAGCTCAGCCTCATTTAGAAAAGTATAGGAAGTAGCTGAATTACAGATCTGAAAGTACAGGTTAACACAGGTGTTTCAACAAAAGAAAAATAGCGATTTTCAAATAGTCACCCCAAAATTGCAGGTTTTTTTCAGATCATTTGTTCAGTAACCTTAGCAATCATTAAAGGAGTTTAGGGATTCTTTTGACACATTATGCATCACAAGCAGGAGCTAGAAAGTCACAACACTAAAAAAAGAAGTTGGTTGCCCTAGGCATGTTTCAGCTTACTGTCAGCTCAGTCTGCTCTAGTGTTTCACTTGTAATAACTCCCTTGCTGTACTTATGACTAATAACAATAAAATATTAACAAAATAGTTTTGCTTGGTGGTGACTCTAGAGACAGGAATGAAAGATGTTGTTGTGTCCTCTGTTTTGTTTCTAGTCTGACAAGTTTTGCTCCCATTGCTACTGGAACATTTTGATGCCAAAGGGATCAGTGACACCAGTACTCTTCTATTCACCACTGGTCTAAGAATAAACAGCCTGGTATGCTCTCCTCACCTTAGAGGAAATTCTTTTTTCTGTAGTGTCTCTTCCTTCTCAACTAGAACTTCCTAATACCCTCCAACTTCCAGCTTTTTCCACTCCTCAAAGATGTTGCTAAAAGATGCAGTGATGCTTTTCATCCTTGGGCTGCCTCGCTGCCCACATTGAGCTCCCTTTCATCTCTTCCAGCTCCTTCTGCACTCTTTCAGCCTCCAGCTGCAGACCTCAGAGCTGCTCCAATTCCCAGAGCCTCCAGAGTGATGCTTTCTTCAAAACCAACCCTCTCCCCCTCTGTACTGTAACGATGGATGTGAAAGGTTTGCCCAAAGAGAGAGCCTCAGAAGGCTGTCCTGTAAAATCACTCCAAAATACCCAACATTAAATCTGAAATTTATAACAATATTTTTTTGTTACTGTAATTACTGCTTGTAGGCATGTAAGCATGTAAACATGCCTACAGGTCCCAGGTGAAATTGGGCATTACCCATTGGAATAAACAGCTCTCAGTTCAGTTTGCCATATAAACTTAGACCAAAGATAAGGGAAGCAGATGTTATAATTTTGATTATCTCATTTCACTCCAAAGTACAGCTGAATTTGTGCAAAACTTGTGACAACTGCAGAAGAAATGTTCAGGCTGTACCATGAACTTGATATTTTGTACACTGAACTGAGTTTTTATAGTTTTCTTGGTCTTTAACAAAAGCTTCATGTGGTTCTAGGACTTACAGAATTATGGTCTGTTTGTTTCAGCACTAGTGCCTTATGAACAACAGGTTTGTTAAGGGTTTCTCAAACATCTCATTCAAACTAAACTCTGAAGAAAATTTAGTTTCGTTAAAACATTTAAGGGCTATGTTTTCAATCCCTTTGATGATGTTACATGAATGAGCAATTTTATGTGCAAGCTAGGATGGATTCTCAGAATAAGAAAGGGTAAAATTTAAGGGAAAAAAAAAAGAAAAAAAGAAAAAAAAAGAAAAAGAAGAAAGGGAAAAAGAAGAAAGGGAAAAGGGAAAAGGGAAAAGGGAAAAGGGAAAAGGGAAAAGGGAAAAGGGAAAAGGGAAAAGGGAAAAGGGAAAAGGGAAAAGGGAAAAGGGAAAGGAAAGGATTTGAAAAAGTCAGGCACTAATCAATAATATTAAGGTTGATTTTTGCATTGTCTCTGTAGTTTGTAACCTGAGATTCAAACCAAATGATGCCTTTAAAATATGTTTTGCAAACAGTGTGACAAGATTGGCAAATACTTGTGGTCTCACAGAGATTTCCCTTTGTTCTCATGTTGTGATTCTCACCTCTTTGTGGTATATCCACAGTTTGTCCTCTCAGACTCTTTTATTCTGGTGCCTTTTTAATGTTAACACCAATCAGCTCCAGATTTTAACATCCCTTGGCATTGTAGTGGTGATGTGATTCACATTACCACTGGCACTTTATTTCCTGATAATTGTCTAATTAACTTACTGTGTAATCACTGTTGTTTCCAGCAACTTGTTACATGATTGCCACCTCATTTCCACATCTTGATTTTGACACCTCAAACCATGTGATGTTTGAAGAGTTGGGAACTTCATGATGTCTGGAGGCTTGAAAGCTGGTTTGCCATAGCTCAGATGTGGAAGCTGAGTCCACTTGAGGCCATCATCCCTTTATAGGTAAAGGCAATCTCCCTATAATCTCTAAACCAGAATATTTCTGTGATTAACTCACACATTCGCAAAAATAAATACATTCTAGATACATGGAAACTTCTACCAGTTAGGAAAAATTTAAACAAAAATAGATATGCTATGCACTGCATATGTCACAGTATGCTGTGGGTTTTATTTTTCTAGATGTCTATTTTATATACTGCAGTCTTCATACTTTTCCATATTTTCTGTTCTTTGTTTCAGTTTTCAGCTGAATCATTTTTTCTTAAGATTTCTATTCCATTTCTCTAAGCTCTTGCATTTCTTTCACTCTTTGAGAAGAATTTTTAGACAAGATTTTCAAGGCATTTCAAGAAGAGGCAAATGTGGTCTTCTCATCTCACAGTCCTGTGCAAAAAACAAGGAAAAGGGTCCCCAGTGATTCACTACAAACATGGCACGCTTTAAATGCTAATTGTTATCTTCATTTTTCTCATGAACAGGTGGATTGCTCATTTTTGTACCAGCTCTGTTCAGTAAACAGTAAAAGGAATCAGGAACTCCTTGCAGTTCAGACTGATGAATTCTCCCCAGATCCTTGGATTGTATAAGCATTTGCTCACCTACAACCAGACTAAACATTGACATAAACAAGGATTATGTCTGCAGATGAGTAGCAGAAGCAGATTTGGACAGAGTTTTTGGGCGATCTGGGAACTAATCAGTGAGATTTAATGCAGCATGTGACACACTCTTTGCTTCAGTTTCTCAGGCTGGAGTCCAGGGGCACCTATTCTAAACCAGCCTTTTGAACTTCCCTGAGAATGCTGAACATATTATGCTGGAAATGACCACACTATTTTTATATACAAATAGTTAGAACTGAGTCTGGATTCAGATGAGACCAAAACAACTTTTTCTACTGAAGACTTCTCCAGTGAGACAGGCCAGAAGGGTGATGTTCACTATTGTTTAAATATCTGCCAAACTGCAGCTTTAATATTAATGGCTTATTCAGGTCATGCCATTTCTTAACGGGTTTTTTTGTATCATCCTCTATGATATTTATGCTAATAGCCAAATGCTTTCAATGAACTTAATTTCCAGCTTCAGTGAAATAACTTCTACACATCTAATTTAAAAAGTAGAACACTTAATTTAAACAGAATATACATAAAAGGGTTTTTTTCTCTTTTGCCTTATACTGCTATTGTTAAGCCTGAATCAGATATGAAATCTAAGCTTGTTACTGGGAAAAAAATCCATTCACATTCAAAGTTTAATGTTACTCAGCTCTCCATACAAGCACTGCAATAACACTTTATCTGACTATTATGAGTGTCCTTGACAGAATGTTCGCAGAGCTAATCATTTACAGAAAAAAATTAGAAATGAAGGCAAGAGGATATGTACATATTTTTATATGGGTGTACATACAAGTGTATACGCTCTTGGAGCTGATTTTTTTTCTGTTCTGGACATTTGCAACTTCTTACTGAAGTCCTAAGTCTTCATATAAGTCACTATAACCTAAGCAGGGAAATCAGGACTTCAGGATTCAGTCACGTTTATAAATTCTTTCAATTACACAAATAGTTTTGAAATTCTTAAAATAATAACCATTATTGTATATTGATTCATTATGTTATTGAAGAAAATGTTGTTATCCAATATAATCCTATTCAGTGGTTATTATGGTGAAATCATATACCCAAACAACAAAAACCTTCAGAAAGGTATGGTATGATTCCATTCAACTATTTACAGTTACTGGCCAAATACACATTTGGTGCATCTTCTTTTTTAACCTCCTAATGAAACCTAATACTGAGGATTGGAGTCTATCTCCTCAAAACTGCAGCTTACAGGATACCTCTGTGGTGCATTAATCTTTTAACCCCTTGAGGCATACTGAACATCAATTACACAGTGCTGTTGCCCAGAGGTGAGATATGTGAGCTGGAGCTAAAGACAGACTACAGCAGTGGCATCTTACACACAGATCATGAGCAATCCATCTTCTTCAGGGTGTGGGGGCAGAACAACTTTGGAAAGCCATCAAGGCGTAATACTGTATTTGAGAGTATTTGTGGCTAAAACTAACTTGTCACACAAGGAAGAGCTCGCAAATCATCCTGACCCTCCTGACCCCATGCAATCTGCGTGCTCTGTTAAAGAGCCTCACAAGGTCCGCACAAGAGAAGCAAAAAAGGACTCTTATAACTACCCTGGGTTTCTCAGGGCATCCAGTTTAGGACGAGGATGGAAAGCAAATACCACCACCAAAACTGAGAGTTATCATTCGTATTGCTTAAAGACAAGACAAAATCCACTTTAATAAAGAAATGGAGAAATCAGCTCAAAAATCATTATAGGAGTCCCAGGCTACTGAGATTTCCCAGCAGTTGCAAATACTAAAAAGTGAATTTTTCCTACATAATAAAGTTCCCATAGAAACTACAATAACTGTATGCCTGCCCTATATTTCCTTTCAAGCACTAAGTTTGTCCTTAATATGTTTGTCACATTAAGACAGTAAGAGTTTTTATTGCTTTAGGAAGTACAAAACTAAAATATACAGAGTGGTTATGAACTTCAGCTTGCTTAAGGATAAATGGAACTGGTACCACCACTTGTCAGGGCAACCACTACTTGCTGTTATAGGACTTGTAGATGCTTGTGTCACAAATACCTGGATACCTCTTATGAGCAGCTACCTACAGTTTCATCAAGGTTTGCCTGGATGCTATGACATGCTGCTCTCCACTCAAAAACTCACCAAAGCAGCTGGTTCAAGAAACTCCTAAAACACTGATAAAAGGATGCATTGACTGACTAAGGATAACTGTGTATTGAATAACTGATTTGTTAGAGGATGATAGATGCATTTTCCAAAGATTTTCAATGAATCATCCTGGGGCTGAAGAAAGGGAATGAGTAGCCAAGAACCAACAGTGGGGTTAGGCTCCAAAACTAAGAGTTTATTACCTTCTTTTTTATTGTTCCTTTATTTCTATTGGAGAGAATGGCCTGGAAGTAAAGGAATTCTGAATTTGTGTGTTCAAAACTGTACATATATTGATACCTATTGCACAGCTAATGAACTATCAAAATCACTGCACATTACTGGATAATTTCTTTCTTTAGAAATAGTGGGTGTACCTCCTCCTGTGGCAATTTTTTCTTGAGGTTTGTATTTATTGCCTGTTCAATAAGTGCTGTGAATTTCTTCTCTAAACTTCTTATTATTAATTCATGTTTCATCTGACATTGCTATTTACTGTATTCCAAGAATATTTCCCATTTTAGAGATATCCTTTAATATAAGAAGTAATCTATGCTGGCTAAATGTGTAAAGGCATAAATATCTCTCCAGAAATCAGATCGAGAAGCCACTGCTGTAAAAGTCTATTATCTCCTGCCATTTGTCCAACCTTTCTCTGTGGCATCCTTAAGTCAGTCAAGGCTGTCTGCTTCTGCTCACAGTCACCAACACCCTTCACAGATGCAGGTTTTTAGAAAGCAAAGCAGTTTCCATAGGTCTGGGGACCTGCCCAAAGTTCCTCGGTAGCACAGGCACAACAAAATTTGTCAGGTTTATGATAAGGAACAAATAACTTACTTTTTTTCATACATAGGGTGGTAACATCCATTTTTTTACTGCAGCAGAGCAGTACTACTAATGTCCAGTCTCTGTTTGAAGATAGCTGCAGTTACCTCTATTTGCCTACCATTTCTACTCTTGCCTTCGTTTGCAACACTATCAGTATTTTAAATACCTGAACAAAGGCATGAAATATTTAGAAATTTGCTTGAACTGTATAACCAGAGGATTAAATGCAGTAAATAAACACTCACTTTAGGGAAGTCAAATATTACATAGATTATAGCTCTTCTTAGAATTAGTATGTTGCAGCTGCACAAGCTTGCTGTGATGGTAAATAGCTTTATACAATCACAGCCTTTATTGAAGGGGAAAAAAAGATTAGATTGAAGTTGGGTATTTTGCACACATCTAAATAGACTTGAACCTGGCAGCAGAAGTGCTGGGCTTGCTGAGGTTTGTGGAGGCACTGATTTTAGTAGGGCTAGGATCTCATTCTTTCTTTTTTAATTATTGGAGGGGTTGGCAGCATCTTTGGTTAATGGAGCAGTAAGGGAGAGTCTTAGCTCTGTTAGATCTTTAACTTCTAGATAAATAAAGCTAATCTAGAATAGGCTCCCTCTAGAGTTAATGGATGGAGATAGACATCTCCAGGGGTGTTTCATCCCACCTAGTTTTCATGTATACCAAGGAAGAACTGCCCTTAGGAGATACATGCTTCTCTCTGCTGATTATAGAGAAAATATAAATGACTAGTGCATTTAGGTGTCTAGCTTTCAGATAGCTAACTTTACATTAAACAAATACCACTCTCAATAGAGATTTGGATGTAGGTATTTTATGAATTCTTGTGATCTCACTTCCAAAATGAAAATAAAAAATGCAGAAAAAAGAAATAATGCAGTAAAACTGCTGTATAGATGCATGCAAAGAAGTTAATGTGTCTCTCTCACCACCATTAAACTTTTCATAACATTCTAGATAATCCTTATTTCTTTGACTGGTCTGAGTAAAGTAGTTCTATGCTATATTATATATAAAGCCACACAACTAGAGTAATAGTCATTGCTTTCATACACAGACACTTACATACCAGCTTCTGTGTGTGGCTCTCAGAATGTCTTACAAACATTAGTGAATTTAACTTCTCTGTGAGCAAAATAGTTCTATTGTGCTTCCTATACAGCTGTTGAAACCACAGCAGCACACATGGGATAGATTCTAGTGCTTGAGAACTACAAAGTTTCATTTAATGCTCAGCTTATGAAACAAAGACTTTTCAAAGTTGCTTTCTGGAGGAAATTATTCTTGGCAGCAGCGCCAAAATTACAACCGTCCTTCATTTTTGTGCAACCTATGATTGGCAATTTTCATATAAAAGAAGATTAAAATCAGACATGCTGAGATACTCTAAAATCTTGTTAAATTAATAAATATATTTCTATGGCATTTTGAAGGAAACTTGGTAGATTAATATCCATCACAATACATCATACATAGTATGCTGAGTGCATATCATAGAACTAGTTGGGAAAAAGTCATCACCACTTTAAGCACTTTAAACACTTTAAGTGTTTATTCTGAATTAGAACGTAAAAAAAAAGTTTTTGGAATAATGATTTAAAATTATTTAAAATTATTATTGGCATATTTTAAAAAATATTGTACCTGTATTTATAGAAAAAATGCATTTAATTTCATATGTCAAAAAATATGTTGTAGCTGCTATGCTATTAGGTAATCATGTATTCTATATATTATATAATCTGCATGTTTACAAATATATATGCAGATGCAGAGAGGTTCAGAGGAAAAAAGCCAGTAACTTTGGAGATTATGTTAAAATTTTCAGAAGATTGTGGTTATTATTTTGATCATTGAGAAATGTTTTTAATACATTTTTACAAGCATATAACTCACTGTGGGAAGAACATTTCCATATGTTATATAAACTTGCTCATAAACTTGTTCCTTGACATCACAAGTGCTTTGTATTTTGAAAATTAAAATTAATCACAATAATATTTACTATGTTGGAACGCTTTATTTGTTGAATAGAAACTTCAGATAGTTCTGTCACTTACTAGTGCAATACTTTAGCATTTTTGATCATAAAAAGGATCATTCTCTAATTTATGAAAGTAAGTGACTAGGACTTCTCACGTGTATTCTTTATACATGCATAAATGCACATCTATATGTACATCTGTGTACCTGTACGAACACAGAAATTGCAAGGACTTTGCAGCCTATTTTATACTTTTAATTATTGGTAAAGAGTACACAACATCTCTTTCATCATCTACTCTGACTGTCAGAACATTCCTGTCATTACATTAGGAACAAATTATCTGTCCTCTCTTCTTAAAAAAGCATTACAGGACTTGCTTCTAAAGGTCCCCTGTAGTCCAGAGAGAAATCTGTGGGTCTCCAGAGATCACTACACACTGGAGCCATCCACCTCAGTAGTAAATTCACTGATCCAGCAGTTTCTGCCAAAATAAAATTGTTTGGCCTGTTCGTAGATAGTTTCCATTTCCAAGAAGAAATTGAAACTAAGAACTTATTTATGGATAATTTTGCTCAGCATTTCTGCTGCCTCACCTCACTCTGCCCAAAATACCTCAGTGAGGTTTTTGAGGTGGGGTTTCTCCGCTGTGACAGACAGACAGTTCACAGAGGGCTGCTCTTTCTCCGTATGTGACAGTTCTTGCTTTCTGGTTTATGGGAGAAGAATGGGAGACTCACAACAAAGAACACTGGGTGTCTGAAGCGGGCAAGAAATATAATACAGGGCATTTCTCCCTCTCAGGTTAGCAGTCTGTTGCAGCCACAGGGCTTTTCTCAGCAGATGAGCTTACCTGCCTAAGCACTGCTTTTGGATTTTGGTGCCAGAAATACACAGAAAAGTATCTACTAATTATCTGATAAATGTGTTTGTTCATGTCTGAAGTGCAGCTTATCTAATTGCCAGTGCCCTCCCTATCTTCCTCTAAGGGGTGGGTTTAGCTGAGAATTCTCCCAAAGAGCTTGCTTTTCATGTGAGTAATTATGTGCTTTGCTTGCTTCGAAAGGATATTAGCTCATCTGCCAATGGCAGCAAAGGAAAAAAAAATCTCAAGGAGATTCAGATCTAAAATAATACAGAAGCAAAGAATTTTGAATTTGTGGCTTTAGACTTCATTAAAATTAACATAAAGTTATCAGTGAGGCTTGCTAGAAAGTACTAGAAGATCTGTGTTACTGGAAATGCTGTCTTAAGGGCATAAACTTGTAAGGCCAGGTCACTAATCAGTTTCATACATGGGAGCCAGGAGATTGGGAAGTTAATAAAAACAATCAAATGAACAAGAAAAAAAATAGGGGTTATGAAGAGTGTAAACTCTTGCAGGCTCTTGCAAACTTTCCAAATCTCTTCGCACCACTTATACATCTAAAACTCCCATCACTTTCTGGGTGCTAGCAACTTCAAGGCCCAGATGTCCCTTTCTTTATGTTTTGCAAATCTTCAGGAGCTACTACCAACATGCAGAAGCCAGAAAATGGTTTAGTTTCTTTCTACATCTACTGGACTTAGAACAAGAGGAGAAGGACTCAATCCATTTCATAGGATGCATAAGCATTAACTTGTCTGGAATATGGCTCAGCTTATTTAATACAGTAGAAAGCATTAATCTGGATAACAGTGATAACTTGTAATATATATTACATACAATTTAAAATAATGTTTGCACTTCTCATTAGAGCAATCATGTGGCTGAAGGAGAATGTTAATACAGTTAGACAGTAATATAGGTACATTTGAACATAACCTTCCTTCTTGAATACCATTCTGATACAGGCAGATACTACCCCTTCTGCCACTACATGTAATACAGACTCATCTCAGCAAAACACATTAAAATTCAGCATAATTTCACTGAAGAAAAAAATAGCAAGATTTGTAACATTTATAGGAGATTGATGCATCTCTATTTTATTTATCAGGTCACTGTAAGCTTTCTCACACATCCAGAGAAAAAAACATGGATGAAATATAAGTGAAACAAAAGTATGGCGGTGTCCAACACACCTAAGTAACAAAGAAGCAGATTTCTGTTTCTCAGCAGACTAGACTTGTGCAAACTCTCAGGTACCCTAATCTGACTATAAATTTACCCTTCTTACACCTTATCATCCTCCATATGATTTTTTCTTCTGAATACATTGCGACTAACGTGGTTGTCTGTAAACCTCACCAAAGTGGGAAAATCAATTAAACAATTATTCATTGCTGCAAGTATTGCAAAGAGCTGTTACTCATATAGGAATATATTTTCAGCAAGACAGTGCAATTTGATGTGGCATTCTTATTTAGAAGATGTGCAAATTAACCATGGAAGTACAGCATTCTGGCTGAGTGGAAATATCACCATCTATGTTATTTTGACACCTTATCTGTACCACAGCAGATGTCTCCACAGCAGCATTCCATGCAAACACTGTCTTGTAAGAGGGGAGCCCAATACTGAAACACTGAGAGGTTCCATCTCACAGGGATCAGACCTTCACAGTCTTCAAGATTTTGAAGAAAAAAAAAAAAAAAAAAAAAAAAAGGGGGAGGACTAAGATATCCTAAGTAAAATAGACTACTGGACTGTTATTGCTAATAACTTTTGCCCCAGTTGCACACTTTTTTCCAACACAAGATAGGAAGGAACTCAGATGATTTCTGGCTGAAGCACTATGGAGAAAAGTAAAAGCAATGCTGCAACTGTTTCTTTGATTCTTCCACAAACAACTACAAGGAAGTACGAGGATTCAATGGCAAGATGGCAGAGAGAGATGTTCAAAGTTCCCTGATACTGTTATGAAACAAGCATACTCCTGCAAAGTACTTTTTGCTTCAGCACAAATCTGAAAAAAAACCCCCTAAACTTGGGCTGCCAAGTAGCCTGAAGGGCAATTTATATAAAAGATCTCTTCCCTCTTCTAACCTTCACTTCCTGCCTTCACTTCACTTACTCATTTTTGGTAGTGTTCTTTCTACTGCTTCCCCTTCAGCTAATCATCCCTGAAAAACAAAACAAGAGAAAATAAGGCTTTTTTTTATATTGAGGAGATGGAATGACCCTCAAATACTACCACCAGCTGCATGCCCTATCCTTCTTGCCATTATTTGTCTTATCTTCTGTATTAAGGTCATGCCTTCTTTAGATAGGGAGTTACATTTATTCCACAGAACAGCCTCAGGTTTGCCTGGTTCCTCTTACTATATCAAACAACAAATAACAACTAGAAATGACACGGAACTGTACATTAAATAAAATTGTAAAGCAACACACTTACTTCTTTCAGTTGAAAGGTTTGTCTTAACCCAGGACAATTTGGGAGAAACAATGAAATGTCTGGTATGATTCCCTCTCACTCCTAAGTACAATTATCTACAGTATACTTACAGTATTTAAGTGAATTGAAGCAAAACCAACTGCACCTGATCAAGAACTTTTACCCTCTATTGAGATCATCTAAATAAGAACATTTTTTATTAAGAAAAAAATGTGATTCAAGAAACAGATAAATCGAGAAATTAGTTTTACCCCAAACCTTGTAATAATTGACATCCTCATTTCCTCTCAAAATTTCAGCACTTAAAGTGAAAGAATTACCCAAAAGGTAAGCTTTCTTAGACATATAAAATATCTGCAGACTCTTGTTGATGTTATTTGGTAAGTTGTGAAGCAGTACAGAATTTGAGTCAGTGATGCCTGAGCCTTGGGCTGACATTTTTGACTGATTTATCAAGACCCGTCCTTATTTATATTTGATGATTTGTTTTTCATGTATAAATTCAATATGCTACTTATTTTGACTTTGTTGATAATCTGTCTCAGACATTCATTAACCATTTAGCCACTGAAGTAAACACTCACTGCCATGACACTTTGGGAAGTATTCTTTTGTTGGTTTAGATTTAGGAGCCTATACTTAGTGAATGAGCATCTAAGCTTCTGTCAGTGGAGACAGATGTCTCAAATGAGTTGTCTAAATGCAGGCAGCTAGAGCTGTTTGGGCTATCTGGGATGTTTGTAAGGCAGATACGACACAAGTAAATCTTGACAAAGTTAAATCTTTCTGGGATGGCAGCAAAAAGCAGGTTGGGATACTTTAGCTTGTCTGCAATGACAAGAGAGGCCTTTTTTAGGCAAATGAATTAAACCTCAAATCAGTGCACTGAAGAAGAAGAAGCCTTCAATACTTTTGGTCAAGTGGCTGGACTCCACTGATTGGATCAAGGATATCTTGTCCTTGGGCCACCCTTGGTGGAGGAGAGCCTTCCAAATTAGAGAGAATTTACAGCAAGTTTACATCACTGGTCCACTACAAAACAAAATTGTGACAGAGACCCAATGGGTAAAAATGCAAGCTTCCAGTAGGGATTGTTTATAACAATTCTCTCTCTTTCAGAAATTGCTGAAATTTTGAAAGCAAAGGAAGATGTCACATGATATTCAATTACTAGATAATTAGAAAATTTGTAGCAATACTAATAAAAACGCTGTGTAGCCAGAAAAAGGATGAAATTTTTCCTGCTTTTTTCTGAGAATCTGGAATATAAATTGATTCGTGTATTGAGACTGATGTGAAGAGTCACTTCACATGAAGCTTACATGATATCGTGACTGACTTTTACCAGATTTCCACAACCCACCATCATGAATGAAGAAAGAATGGTACTTTGGCTGACCAAAAATGGCCACCTAAGTTGCAGGTATTTAAAAAATAATGATAATTTTAAAATCCTTGTGCAGATAAGAATCCAAACTTGATTGAATTCTAAAACTATTTGGGTGTCTAAATACCTTAAACTCCTTTAAAAATCCGTGTATAAGAGTGTATTTCCCCTGCAGTTGTACTCACTACTGAAGAGAGATATAAGTATATATTGCACTATCCAGCACCAACACCAGAACCAACCTAGACACAGCAACCTAAAGGTTGTTTTCAATTGATTTCCTGAGTTTCTCAGGCAGGCTTTGAGCCTGCAATGCTCAAGGCAACTGAAGTTGAATCTGTCAGCTTCTCTAGATTTACATTTACATTTGTGAGTTTTAATTTAAGAATTCTCTGATTTGACATAGATTTAGACTTGACAACACCTAGGACTACTTTTATATATCCTATGTTATAAGCTGTTTTGAATATTAAAGATGCCTAAGTTTCTCATCACTGAATTCAATAAAAACTTTGCTTTACAAATAAAGGAAATCAGAATTAGATTCTCAGTGAATACTTAATGGATGGCATTAACCCACAGCACAAATGAATGTAATAGGGGTAGTTGCGAACAAAAACTTCTTGGGAAAAGAGTTTTCAAGTCACTTAAATGAGTATTCAGTTAAATTATAGTTTCAGATTTCTGAGTTACATTTATTACTCTCATTCAGCCTATGTATCAGAAGATATAGTTTCCATTAGACCTTCCAGTTTGATTGGCAAAGTAATAAAGAGCTCAGAAAAGCAGCCATGGTTCATTCTGATATATGTTTGCCTTTTAAAAGTAATTTTGATTCTATTACTTTATTATTTATTGTTACATTTCTTTTTTGTGTTGATCTTGAAATTATTGCTATAGCCACTGTAAACACGAGCATATAAAAAACTTTGTTATCAATCCTGTTCTGATTAACAATCATCAAGCCTATATTTTATTGAAATAATCTACATTTGCGAGAAATATGCTAAAGACCAAGCAATCCTTAGCTGCAGTTATTTTTACCAGCATGTCTTAAGGCAATTATTTGTTGTATTCAATGCAAGGAAGAAAATTAGGTTATCACTTTGTAATTTTCATATCTATTTTTATAGCAGAATTTGAAGCTGGATCTCAATCTATTGTGATATATACGGGCTGATTTTCAAACACTTTGATAAACTTACCAAAAATATCCATGTGCTGCAATACAAGTTTAGCTCCTTCGAAAGGTTGGAACTAAAAGTTTAATTCTGTACACAACACTGAACTGTACATGCAATACTTCCATGACCTTTTTCTTTCCTGCTGCCTTCAAAGTAAATCTTCCTTGCCACCGCAAAAAATACTTCTATATTCGCACACAGACAAAGACATAGCCCCTCTCATTTCCCTATACTTTCTCTTTCCTTGAACCCCTCTTCACATCTCTATAACTGGTGCTCCCTTCCAAGGAAAAGTTCAAAGACTGAGAGGTATAGTATTATTTGGATAAGCATGAAATCTTGTTGCTTATAACAATTACACTAAACCTTTAAGTCTTTTGAACTTTTTCCTTAGAAGGGAGCACACAAAATTTTATGCTTATTCAGGACACCTGGATTTTCAAACCTGAGCTGGGATTTTATGAGGGCAGTCTCTCTCTTATGCTTTAGTACCTGTATTAGAGTGAATAAGGAAATAAGAAGAGAAAAAAAAACTTTGCCAACCATCTTCCTGTCTCATCTCTTTCTGTAAGATGAAACAGATTAAATTACTTATCCATCACAAGAAAGCTGTCAGGGTTTTTAATTCACAACCTATTGCATATGCATTACTTTTCAGAATGAACATGATATGTTGTTACCTCTAAATGCATTTCAGCACCAGAAGTTCCAGACTGAACAGTGCACAATAAAGGAAAACAGTGTAAGGAGATTTTTTAATCTTATGATAACAGTAGGAAAACTGTATTTAAGTTTCTCAGCATGTAGGTTTGCATGTATTTCATATATTCCATTTTTCTTATGATTTAAGTTCTGGCATCACAAAATGACATTCAAATTTCCATTTATCACTTTGCAGGTTGAATAAAATCCTTGAGATTATGATTTTGTCTTTTAGTCTTGAGCCTGGTCTCCTGCTCCTCAGCAATAACATCTATAGTCTAGCTGAGCACTTCAGCTTAAGCTTTCTTTTCTGTAGTCACCACTGTTGGCAAAAATATGATTTTGAGGATGATGTTAGAGAATATTATCGGAATGCAAGTTCAAATGGTTGGAGTACTGCCCCACAAGAAGGGAGTGTCAGAGACAGCAAGGAGTCTGCCCTTCTGGTGGTTCCTGTAACAGGCTCCTTAGCTGAGTTTCTTCCTGTGTCCCTGGTTATGACAGTATCATCAGAAACATATATGTTTCATACCAGTGGTTCTTCCAAGGTGCAGTAGACCCATAGTAAAATAATGAAAGTGGCATTATTTAACATTAAATATCATAACACTTGACAGGTTCATGTAAATGAGGGCCTTACTAGGCCAAAAAAAAAAAAAAGAAAAAAAAAAAGAAAAAGAAAAAAGCTTCATTTTCTTTAAAGTGAATTCAGGACTAAAATAACAACTGATCCAGGCTGGAATCCAGGAACAGCGCCTGTGACACACATAGAAACAAATTAACTTCTCTTAGTCTCTCTGCTTTTTCAGTCAGGAAAGTGCAATTCTCCTATTTTGGTATGAATTGCATAATTCTCAGGAAAACCTTCTATATTTTAACCTTTCTTCAGCTGCTAGGAAGACAGAAGGAAGAGACAGAGGGGAAGGAAGGGGAGGGAGGGAGAGTGATGAGGGCTGGGCTGAGTGGCAGCACAGAAGAGGACCAGCAGTTTGAGTCCCCACCTTGCCTCCCTCTCTGTCAGAAACACAGCAGAGGTGCTTTCAGACCTAAATGGAGAAAGTCAGTGTGTTCCTCCCCTGTTGTCACAGCAAACATAGCAGGTCCTCCTGATACAGCTTCCAGCCTTCTCATCTTCTTGCCTTGTCAGAAGGTTGCCATCGTTTAGAAAGGTACACAGCATTTTGAAAGGATTAGGGCATAAAACACAATTCAATCCTTTACAAAAGAGACGGGGAAGGGAAAGGGGAAAAGAAAAGTGTCAGGTGCTACAGAGTGACTCGACGAGGACAATGTGCACAAGTAAAAATAGCAAATTGATTGAACCCCTGTTCCTGTGAAGCAGGGGCAACAAAAAAATGATACATGACAAATACTGCCAGAGAAAAGCAGGAGGAGAAAAATGTAGTTTATGACAATATGTGAAGGTGAAAGATTAGGTGACACCAGCAAGGGAAAGGTCACCCCCTCAAAAAATCAACTAGTTCTACAATTTAAAACTGACATGGAAAGCTTCGTCTTTACTATTAACTGCATTTTAGCTACATACATTTGCAGTAATGGCAACAAAGGCTGCTTATCATTGCACTACCAAAGCCTGACAAGGTGGAGTTTTTCCCTTTTTAACTTTTCTCTTAAACTTCATGCCAGCAAATCCCCTCAAATAATCAGGTTGCCCACATCTTTTCCCCCCACAAATGTATTTCCTTGTATGTAGGACTTGCAGCTTTACTTCTATTCTTTTCTAAGACAGATTTCACCTTTAATGTTCATTATTTTTATGTTTGTTTTGTTGTTTTCACTGTTTTAAGCCTTTTTGCTGTTGTTGTTTGATGCATCTAATTCACAAAACAAAGAAAAAACAATTTTTCTAAGCACTTTCCATTTTTGCTCCTCCTGCAGGAAACACCATTATAATTCTTAAAAGCAAGACTGTAAAGCCCTGGCCCTACTGAAACCACTCAGTTTGTTAATTGCTGAGAGGAACTTTACTTAGTGTGACAATAGCTGCCCTCAATCAAGA
Source organism: Parus major (assembly GCF_001522545.3). NCBI lineage: Eukaryota > Metazoa > Chordata > Aves > Passeriformes > Paridae > Parus > Parus major. The sequence goes on from NC_031769.1 coordinate 89,414,781, forward strand.
GTTTCAAAAGAATTTTTGTTTCTAAATGGCTGTTATGGAAAGGATATTACCTGACTCAGAAATTACAGCAGGATGTTGGCAAACTCTAAGTTCTCTGGGCAGGACTTCAGCAGTCCAGCTAGATTCTTTTCTACACTGTCAGCATCTACTTGGCCACAGCCCAATCCCATTTATCCTGGAACAGCCATGACCAGTCTGGACAAAAGGGGAGAAAGTAGTGAGCTAACAACTCCAAGTTCATGTTGCTCCCTAAATTGCTGTAGTCTGTCCTGAACATGATTTGAATTGATTATGTGAAGCATGTGGACAGAAAGCTCACTGTACTGAGCAACTGTACAACACCTCACAGATCTAAGAATTAAAGGGGAAAGTCCTATATCGGCATCCAAAATATATTCATGGCTGTTCAGCTATTGAAGTTGAAATAATTACTAAGTTTAAAAGATGCTGTGAGATAGCTGCATTAATTGAGAAAACTAAAACTGTTATCATTGAAATGGTTTACAATAAAATTATGTGATATTATGACCTAAAAAAGTTAGTGGAAGATCATGAATGGAATCCATCATACATGGATACCTAAATCTGAGAGCAGATCTCATAATACTCATTGGAAAGTTACAGGTATTCCATCACTTTTACCCATTTGAGGTAAATCATGAGAGAAGACAGAAAGTTACTGCTCATTATAATGGAAGTACTGAATCTTAATCCACATAATCAAACTTAATTAAAGACTAAGAAGTAATGCACATGAACAGATCCATAACTTTGGCCTTTCCTGATCTCTAAGTTAGTCAGCACACTTCTTTATTATCTCCAAAATGTGTATTTTCATCAAATTTTAGTAAGGCTAGCTGGCTTTCAAAGGAGAAGTTTTAATAAAAAATATTATTCAAATAATAACAATTGTGCACAATCTGGATTAGTAATTTTTTTATCCAGGTTTATTATGCCCCACTCTTGGTTTTGGCACTTCTGTAATAAGAGCTTTACACACCAACCAAGTTTGCTTGGTTCAGTTGCTCTTGTTTTCCGACACATTTCCATTCCTGTCCATGATTCAAAGGCTGATAATATACAAGCAGGCACTACTGTGATAGATCATTCTCTATTCAGTAGCTGTAGAAATCTTTAGACAAAAAGTTTTGCCTAATCTCCTTACATTGAAACTCTGAACTATTAGATAAATTAAACCTTACATTTTGGATAATTTTATATCACATTTTTCATCATTACTCATGTGCTCTCTCTTACCTCTCCCTACCAAAACCATTACATTGTGCTTTAAACAAAATCAGCTCCTTCAAGCTGAAAATGACAGCCAGTCAGTGCATAGCACATTCCATGATAAGTCAAGAAAACTTTGTCAAAGGCACCCAGACTCCACTTTTTTACAAATTCAGGTTTATAATGAGGTTGTAATCTTCAAGCAGAGCTGTGCAGGATCTCAGTCTATGAGGCTTTATCCTAAAACTCGTACAGAGAATTTCAAAACAAATTTGAAAAGTCTGCAGAATTAGAGGTCTGTAAACTGACATGCAATGGATATGCTTAGCATACATCAAATGCATGTCAGCAATAAGGACTGCCACTCAAGGAAGAAATTTTGCTGGACGTTGCAGGTTGTCATCTTTAAGGCTGCAGTTCTGATGCAGACAGCTCATCTATTATGCTCCACAAGTCTTCAGTTTGTGGATATCTTAGTACAGAACTCTCCAATTAATTGCTTGAAGCTGTAGTAATGTTATGCATGACAAGCAGGAAAATTGCTCTGATTAGGCAAAAGTGCAGAGTCAGACCTCAGAACTATGCAGTTGTATTTCCTTGTGAATACACAGGACAGAAAAACTACGACAGCTCTTCTTTTTGAGTGGATGTGAAATAAGTACTTGATGCTTTCATTAAAAATCAAGTAAATAGCTTTTTTATATCATTGCTGTCACAGAGGGCCACCAGACCCCTTTTACTGAAGGAGAAACATCTGTCTTTGAATGGCATGCTTGGAACAACACTTTCTCTTTCCACTGGAACATCAACAGAAATTCTCTCTACTGGAATTACATGAAGAGAAGCAAGCATACCTCAGCTAGAATCACTGCAAATATATTGTCATTTCTTTCTCTCCTACTCCTGAGAATGTTTTATCTTTTCCTAGGAATCACTCCAAACATGTTTGTCACAGAGACACAGCACCCTGACCACTTCAGGAGAGAGCAAATATCAATCTCTCTGGGAAAAGGGCATTAAAACTGAGACAAGTGAATAATTAAATATGATAGAAAGAGAAATGGAGCTAAATCAACAAAGTGTTCCACCTTAATACAAAAAAACAAAGGAAGATCAGACATCCCATAAGCCAAAAATAACAGAGACAGATAAGATACCTTGTGTTCTAGTTTCACAAGTAACTGGTTCTAGCAGCAAGGCAGAAGTCAACCTGGAACTGAGAAAAAGTTAAAATAAGAAATTAGTAAACAGAATAGAAGAGAAATATCATTACTAACTGATGAATCTCAGAAAGCATTAGAAAAAAAAATCCAAGCAAGTTATTAAATGCAGTTCCCTACATTTTGGAAATCTTTTGAGGAAAAGGACATTGACCTCAGGCCATGAAATGAGCAGGGAAATTGCCTAAATAAGCTGAAAAGTCTTAGTTAAAGCAGTAACATCGAGGATTATTGTAATCATTTTTCACAGTCTGAGTAAACCAATCATTTATTTATATTATATGGAATTATATTTTGTAGCTTGAAAGGAACAGGCCACGGTTTGAAAGGTGTGTCAATGTATGCACGTACACTAAAAATGTACGGTTTCATTCTTAAGTCTTTCTGGAATATGGACCTGTATGACAAACAATATATATATATGTAAAACAGATATAAACAGTATATAATCAGGAAATATGAAGAACATGAGAAGTAAATGACTTAACTTTGAAGTTATATATGCCCCAAGCAGGACACTACACCAGACAATTTCCAAAGTTCCCTTCCAAACTTAACTGTTCCCTGTTTTTAAGGTGGGGTGTTTTTTTATAAACTAGAAGCAAATATCTTGCCTTGTGAAGCACCTTGTGGTTCCCCAGTAGAGATCAATTTTGAGAACGAGTAGCTGGCAGAAGTTGGTGTGACAGGGTACCACATGATGTAAGAGTTGTGATAGCAGCAATGATTTTCCCAACACCCAGAGACCAAAGCTTAAATCCATACAGCCCGCTCTCTTCTGCCCTACTACAGATTTCTTAGATGTAAAATTTTACATAATTATTAACTTTTGCAAACACTGTAGACGGAAATAGTCTGAAAGGACAGGAAAAAAAAAATAAAGTTAAATTGCAGACGTGAGGTTAAGCTCTTGAGAAATATATGAGACATACCTAAAAGTCCAGATGCAGAGTGTTGGGGGTCACAAAACAGTTTACAGATATGTGCAAGAAGAAAGAGTGTTTTTCTGGAAAATCCTGGAAAAAGCAGATGAAATTAGAATATAGACAGAAATGATAATAGCTATAGGACTTAGAGAGAATTAAAAAAATAAAGATAATAAATGGAAAGAACTGGAAACAGATCTCAAAATCAAAATGCCCTTCAGTTTTTTGAGTTTCATATAATTGTTCAGTGACCAGTTTATTACAAAGTGCTGAAAACTATGAAGACTATATGCCAGGGTTTTCAAAGAAGTGGTGAGAAGAGCTAAATAGTACATTGATATTTATCTGTGCCATAAACAGCCACACAACTCTATTTATGCTGAGAAAAACTAAGTAAAGTGCTGGGTTTGCATTAAATATTTGACCTGTAACTATACCTGAACCCTGTAATGATCACTTTCCCCTTTCCCTGTGATAAGCAACACTCCAGGTGGACTCAGAGCATGCAGAGAACAGGCACGTCTCTTGCCAGAGGCCCCTGTTAGGACCAAAAGCAGCTCAGAAACACTGAAGGGAGCGGGTAATCCTGACCCTCTGCTGAAGTCACATTAACTGCTTTTGGGTTTGCAAGACAGAGGATGAGATAGCACCAAGACAGGTAGCCTGGGGACAGGCTTCAGGTTATTAAGACAGCTACGGGGTTAGCCAGGAGGGATACAAACTTCGGTGAATTTTCCTGAGGGGAAGGGGAAAATGGGAGTTAAGACCAACCATGTAGCGTGCTCAGTAGCAACAGTTATATGATGGCAGCCTTCAGCTAGCCAGAGGCGTCCATGAAAACTGCACAGAATCAGTTCTGAAATCCAACAGTAATGTCCATTTGTTATAGAAATTAATTCCCCAAAGAAGAGAGCAAAGGAAAAAAAATCAAACATAGCAAATTTTTCTGACATTACGAAATGAAGTGCAAGTCTATAACCTTCTCAATATGCTATCTCTGTTAAAGTAAGGACTTCATTTCTGATGACAGCCAAATCCCCAAATATTAGTACCATGAAGCATTATTAGATATTGAACCACTGAATAAATACTGTAGCAGAATAAATAGCAATGCTGTTCTATTTCTTTGAACTAGATTTTTGAAACAAAGTGTGAGTCTTTCTGTAAGCTACACAGATGTGACAGAGAAGGAGTATATGGAATAAATATGTTTCTCTATCAAATACTTTAAACCAGTCTATGCAGATGCATAGGTACCACTCGCTTCTCAGTAGCATTGCCTTGCAAATTATTTGCAAGGGGATGTTAAATTCTCTCTTTGGTAAAGATCCAACAAAACCACTGCCAGATCACACCTCCTGGGAAATATGTGACTTGGCATGGAATTTGGCACAAGACTTTACAAATGTCAGCTTTCCTGTAAAAACATCAGGTCTGTTGTCATGAAAACATCAGTTATGAATTATTTCTTTTCTTAATATTACTAGCCAATACAAATAGAGAGGGGATGAGACATCAGTCATGTGCAGCCATGCACTCAGAATTGGATTTTTGTAACACAATTGCCTAGAATAGAAATATGAATTTTGGGTTTTGAAATGTATGTCCACATCTTGGATCAGTACATGCTGTATTTAAAAGTATCTGTAAAAGTAGCTCTGTTCTCCAGAATGCCTGTCATTATGAAATAACTGACAATTAGCAAACAGCATGAGCTAAGTATTCATGTGCAGTCCAGACGTGTTGGGTAGCATCCCATTTATTTTCTTTATTGCATCAAAGTTATGGGGTTTTTTAAATTAATGTTTCCCAAGAATATAAATCACTAAAAAAAATGTAAGGATTTTATCAAGACAACCATGGCAATAAATTCAGTAGTCTGTGATGTTATTTTACCAGCCTGGCATGTAATGAGTTGCATTATAGTTTTACTGAATCAGTACAGCTGATTTCCTGGCATTACCAAAACTTTAAATGGTTAATTAGTAACTAATTTTAATATAGTGCCTAATCTGTGGGAAAGCAGGGAATACCTGCTCTGAGAAAATGTAAGGCATCTTTTGGAAGATGGCTATTAAGTTTGAGGAGCCAGAACAAACTTTTGGGCTGAATGGACTTCTTACTCCACGCAGCACTTCAATAGATCTTGGACACTTCTGTACCTATCGACCTGCCAAGACATAAACATTCAGCCCTCTGAATCACACTGGGATCTCCTCTTGGCATTGACAGCAATTACACCTGCACTTTAAGAAAAAACATTGCTAAAGATCACAAAATTAGAATTTTCCCAAAATATTTTCCCATCATATTTCTAAAATTCCCTCTTTTGAAACAAAATGTATTTGACTGTATATTTTTATGTCTAGCTTTTGTGTAGAACAGTTATCCAGGAAGAAGGACACAGAACAAACCTCAGAAGTAAAAGCTTCAATATGGGACCAGTGTCAAAGTAGGTCAATTTTTAGGACTAACAGCCTTGACAGTGTCCCTTTAATATGTTGATCTGTTTCTGTAAAGCACATTAAGAAAAGTTTAGCGTGAAAGAGGCTACAAATGTGTTTGATATGATATGGCAATAAGTGTACATTTTGAGCATACTAAAGCTGCCAAAGTACATTTTAAACTGCTTTTCTTTAGTAGCTAAGGGTCCAGTTCATTGAAAAATAAAATCCAGACTTCTGTACATTAGAAGCTGCAGAAAATCTGGTTTTCTGTAACATCTATAACCCACTGTATATATTTTCAAGGTGGAATCTACATCTTTCTTTGAGAGATTATGGATATTTTTGGTCCCTTTGAACCCCTGAGAAATGTTGAGATTGGGAAGCTGTCCATACAGAGACAGGCAAAATCACTTGCCTTGAGACTCTAAAAGTTCTGAGTATTTTGTTTTCAAGAACAGTTCTGAATCACCTCATTTGTTGATTTATGTTACTTCTGATTCACTTGTTATGTCCCTTATGCACATGAGAATCTACTTGATGAAAATTTGATGCTCTAAGACATATACATATATATCATATTTTCAGGTATTGATAAGGAAAACACTTGATAAAACTTGATAAAGAGTGAGAACTTATATCCCAAGAGAACTCACTAACTTTTCTTGTTTTCTGTTTTTGATTAAAATATGTTAATTCAGTGGTTAATGCATATAGAAAATATCTTGTACAGATAGTTCGGGAGGCCATTTTTAAAAAAAAAAGGGTAAAGTTTAAAAGTCTCAGACTTTATAATGAATTTAGTGAGGAAAATCCCTTAATGTTTGCCTTCATTAGAGAAGCAATTGCTGATGTTTTACATTTACATCATTCCCACTTCTTCATTGTTCCCACTGTTGCCCACTATGAATGTAAGCTGGAAGTATATTCCTTCAGTAGTTTTGCTTTATTGCTTTACTTTTAAATACATTACTCTGTAGCTTTCACCACTTTTGTATCATTTGCAGTAAAGGATATCACCACAAGCTCCGTTTCAACATCTTTTATTGCATTGTCTGATGCATTTGAAAAAGCAGACTGGTTTTCAAGCACACAGACCCTTCCTCAGGCCTGCAAATGGAAACAGCTAAACTTTAACAAGCATAACAGTTAAACACATATATAAGCCTGTAACATGAACACAAAGAAATTAATGTAATTGAATAGCACTGTGTTCCAACTAATTTCTAGGAAGATATTTGGAGTTGCTTCCAAAATATCTTTAGAATGGTAAATACTTAAGGAAAGGCATAAAAACATGTGGCAATGCAATCTACTATTAGAAGAGGCTTCAAAAACTGAAATTCTATCACTAAGCAACTACTAAGGCTAAATGAAATGAACACTGACATTCTACAAAATATCAAAGAATGCAAAGACATAAAATATACATTAATACAAAAATATATTTTCAACGAATATATGCACAACTGTTAATTAATGGCAAATGAGGATCAAATAATTTTCTTGTGCAGAGCCACAACTACCAAAGTGTAAAACATGACTCATTGTGCTACATCAGTATAAAAACAGTCAGATCAACAGTAGGCACTTGTTATTTTCAAGCAAATGAACTCCAAAGACTTCACCTTCAACCATAATTTCCTTATACCAGCTTTAATTTATGGCAAGATAGCGTTCCCTTTGAGATGTGGGTGGGTAGATTTTCCTCATTTTCATATTTTTACGATAAAGTTTAATCTCTTTCTATTCATTTTCAGCACAACTGGGTAAGAAGCAGACAACAATATTTTAGCTGTCAACAACTAATGTCTAAGTAATTTTTTCCCTCCTAAAATTATAACAATTAGAAATATATCTCTGCACTGTTTATTTTTCCTTGAAGCATGCCTCCTACATTTGGCACAGCTCTTACATTGCTGTCCCAATTGAATCTGAAAATAATCATATTTCTGAAGAACAAAACAATTTTAAAAGATGGTTCATATGCTAGCTTTCAAACCAATCTACACACTGAGCAACCCTCTGAAATTCTTCTTATCTGCTGAAACAGTGGCAGCTGGGCTAGTTCTCACAAATTCTCATTTTACAATACAACATGTTACAATTTCTCATTTACCTCTCCTTCTTTTTAAGATTCTTTTCTCTCAGAAAAGCAAGTTTTACCTACCCTTTTTTCCTTTATATACTTTCCTTGGTTTTCTACATTTGTTTTAGATGGCACACCCTCTATTTCATTGCTCCTTTCTGCAGATACAATGTATATAAAGAAACTTTTGGTTTAAAAAGATTAGCTGTGAATATAAATTATTAAAGAGAGTTATTTCTCTAGAATTTCTTCAGCAAAATCTTAATTAGCAACAAAGGTAAAGAGGGGGTAAGTCAAGATTTAGTGCTGCAGGACATCTGAAAACAGCTGCCTGATCACCTGATACTTTTTTCACATCAGACACCAGAGCAGAAAAAATTATCAGAACAAAATTCTTCACTACTCTGATTCAATGCAGATAAGCAGAAAAACATGTACCTCATCCTTGAAACAAAAATCCCACTGCATTGAAACAAAAATCTTTCTGTCCTGAATAGATAGGATATGATAAGAAACATTTATAAGCAACAAGTCTTTAGGTTTGGGGTCTTCTTGTTAAATGTTGCCTAGATGCATCTCACAAAACCAAAACAAAATAAACTAAACCAAACAAAACAAAATGCTCTGAATCAAAATTATAAGGTAGTACTGGGTGGTACTGTCAGCCACTGCTGGCATGTAGGAGTCAGTCCTGAAGCTGAGAGAGCAGTGAAAGAAATTCCAAAGCTACAGCAACAGCCTGCTGCATGCGCCTCTTCCCTACAGCTTTGCTGAAATGCAGCCAAGACCAAATCATCCATCAGCCCTGCCTACCCAGAGAGCCTAGCTGTGCACGTGGCTGTGTCCAAGGAGTGGCAAACTGCAGTCACAACTGACTCAGAGGAGTGGGAGAGAGTTGGAATGGACATCACAACAGCACACCTGCCAAAGCTGAAACATGGCCACTGTTCCTGCAATGCTGACAGGCAATGCTGACAGCCCATGAGTTAGCTGGGAGGAGAAAGCCAAATGTTGTTTCATTAGCAATGCCAAGGAGGTATCTGAAGTACCCCTACTTTCCTTTTCTTTGGTAGCAGCCACACACTGGTAGAAGCAAGGTTTTGTGCAGACCTAGCAAAAGAGTTACAGTGATGCAAATTGCTGAGGTACTCAGGGAGACCTCTCAGTTCAGTATCAAGGCAGCCTTGCTCTAGGGACCACACATCTCATCCACTTACACAGGAAATTTTTGAAGATTTAGTGCAAAACCAACAAGTCTTGTTGGATAAACCCTCTGTGCTGAAATCATGTGAACTGGTGCAAAACCATCTTTGCACCCTTAGCAGCCAGCAGCCACAAGTGAGAATCACTAAGTGCATCGAGCCAAATATTGCCAATTAAGTGACAATCACCAGAACTTTAAAAGAACCTTTCTTCTTCTGTTTCTGTGAACCATCTTTTAAGTATTAACTTCACCATTCACTTAGTATGAAGGTAACCCGTTCAGATAATTTACAGTAAATAGGGAATAACATATTGGAGCAGACTGGAGAGACTATGTACACTATGTACACATTTTCTATCTGATACTCCAGTCCCATACAAGATACTGGAAATAAATGTGATTCTTATATAATATTGCATGTTCTCCACTAAAAGTATATCACTGAACCTGGGAAAACAAGACAAACAATCCATTCTTAAGGGAACAGCACTGCAGAGTTTCAAGTGCAGAAAAAATTGCATAATGTGAAAAGCAAGTTTCTAAAAGCCAGTGCTATCTCAGAACACAATACTTAATATTTGTGCACACAGAAGTACAAATAGGAGAAAAGAACAGGGTGGTCATGTAACAAATATCAACAAAATAAAGAAAAGAAATCACAGTGAATGACAGCAGCAGCAAAGGAGTGGAATATTCAAAGAATGAAAGAAAACTCCACTGAAAGAAATCTTTACCAAATTTTTATGAAGACATAGTATTTAGGATTAGACAAGATAAGAGATCAAAACGCTGAAATTATGTTTGTTTAACTGAGTTTATGAAAGGGCATATTAAGAGGTGAGCTGCACAAACAAATTAAGTTTATGTAGTTTTGACATATCCAACAAATGGTAGTGAAAACCACAACTATCATAGGGAAACAGCAGCAGGTAACCAGCTCCAGCAAGGGAGTGGTTCAGGAGATGAGAAAGATGATACAGATCACTTGACAGAAAGGGATTGGGAAGAGCAAAGCCTTGAAGTACTGTACCTTTTGATAATTCAGATTTCAGCCCTGTCATGGTACACTATAATCAAAATGCAGGTAACAACATGATACAGAAACAGAAAGAAAGCCTGAGGTTATTTTCATGTAAGATAGGGAGTTGCCATGTAAATTGCTGAGAACTATTTGGCCTCCAGAACTTACCTGGCCTCCTTTCACTCCAGGAGTGAACAAGACAAATCAGACTCCCACCAGGTGTCTGGAAGTACCTGCTGGAGTCAAGGCTGCAAATATTTGGTAATTTCTTGTTTTCACAATGCTCTTACTACTTGAGCTCCTCCCCACCCCACCCTGGCATTCCACCCTGACCCACTCTGCAGGTGATGCTCTACTTATCCAAAAATGGGGGTTTTTTTCCTAGGATAAAACCCCTTCAGCCTGTCTCCCCAGTTACTGGTCAAGAGTATTGCTGAGGAGACCCCAGTGTGTGCTAAATTCTGCACTTACTCCCACTGCTTCACGCACTATGGATTTAAGAACACCACTCTATTGCACAGTAATAGTACAAAACTTTATAGTTAAAGTTTGCATACATTTCCAAGTAAAGATTTATTCAGTTGGCAATTCCTAATATTTTTAGTGATCTCAGATGAAATTATTCTAGCTGATAAGTGATCTTTTTGCATGATTTTACAACAAACTCTTTCAATTTATTTTTCATACATATTTAGAAGCATGTTAGTTTAGCTGCTCTGAGGTCCTAAATGCTAATTTTTGAGTTTCATTCTTTAGCTGAGCTTCTTAAAAACTTTTAACAGCTTAACTTCCAGACAAAACCAAATTAAGAACTATTTTGATGCATAATATAACATTCAGTTCAAATATTATAATTTGATAATCAGAAGGAGAACTAAATTTATTTTAAAAATATGTAAAAAATAATGCTACCATTTAGATAACTGATTTAGTACAAAATATTCTGGAATAATTTCATAGCTTAAGTGCATGCACTTTAATTTTCTTCCATTTTGTATATTCTGTAGGTACAACCAAGGCTTATCAAAGTTAGCACCAAACAAAAAGTCTGTCCTTGCAACATTTTTAAAGACTAACAGTAATTTAAGGACTGCAATTAGATAAGTTTATGGTCTTGTTTTAATTTATTCTTTTAATTGCAATCAGCACAATCTCAGTCTGAATTATAAGACCTAAACTAAGACTTTGAAGTAGCTGCAGATGGTAAGGACAGAAAAGAAAAGGATAAAACAAAAATTTACATTATTCTTTTCACCAAAATCTAATTATTGAAATGGTCTGAGGTTTTATCTGGCCCATATCTCTTCTCCAGATGTGAATTCTTCTATTTCAAAGATACTTTTTCAATTTGTACTGTAGTGGAACAAAAGCAGTTGGGTTTTCTCCTTTCTGGTGCTTTTGGTATTTTCATTTCAAGGAAGTGAATGGTCTAACTTTTCACCTCTGCCTAAATCAAGATTCTCCGTGTCCAAAAATTCAATATATTCTCAGTATGAATTTTCTTTATAAGAGGCACAAAAGGCCCTTCTTGGTCTGACAAAAATTAGAAGCACAAAGCACAAATTAAAACAAACAAACAAAAGCATGGCTGCAAAGATATCCTATAACATGTTTGAGGTATAGCACCTGTAACCTACTAATGTTTATGGCATTTTGAGTAGTTTAACTGCTTACCATCTGTTTTGCTTTTTTTTTCTTGTTGAACACAACAACATATAATTGGCCAGAATTGTGTCTGGACCAATTTTATGATGTCATTAAATTTTTCATTCATCTTTCTTTTTCTACATTTGGTATGTAATAAAAATTTCGGCAGTCTGTCCCACAATTCAACATAACAATGCTTCACAATTGCTGCGGAAAACATTCTTATAAGCTGAGATCATGGAGATGTCTGCAACACTACTGTCTGTATTATCACACAGCCATTAATTATTAAAAATGCCCTGAAAACTGTAACCCTACTTTGAGCTTCTGGATATTTTATTAATTCTTTCATTGGAAATTAGACAATTATCTTTATTACTTTAATATCAGAATTTGCAACTGATATTTTTCAATAAAAGTGCATCCTTTAGCTTTTGAGAAAGGAGGCTAGAGGCAGAGGTGAATGGAGGTAAAATGATTGGCATTTACTGCATGAATTCCAGAAGAAAAGACAGCAAATTTCTGATAGGAAAAGCAGCACTTCATATGAAAAAGACACAAAGAAGTAAAACCAGAGAATCAAGAAAACTGTTTCTTTCTGCTTCAAACATGATACCTGAGTTATCTATCAGCAGTATGAAATATCTGATGTTTTAAGATCTTTATTTTATTTTATATTTATGTTATGAGATTTCAACTTTCTCCCTGGAAATTATTTACACTTTTTAAAATGAAATACAACTAAAAATCATTTGTTTCACAATAGCCTCTGGGGGTTAAAATTAATCCTGGAATTGCAGGAGCAGATGGAAACAGATATGGAAGAACTATTAATTGTCAGTGATACAGTTTCACTGCTCAGGAGAACAGCAAGAAATCACTCTAGAAGTTCTAGAGGAGAGTTGTAGGATTTTTTTTCTCCTCTGATATCTGTTTGACTCTTAAAAATTATTTTGATTATTTTTTTCCTTCTCAGATTTCCTACAATTATTTGCTACATGACCAAGACCACTAAATAGTAAATTATTTTTTCATCAGCCATATGGTCACCTCAGAGATTTATGAATCTAGTTTAGGCCCCATGTGTGCCAGTAAGAGTTTACTGGCAATGTCAAGAACTCCACTCTGAACAGAAGTGGACATGTAGCAGAGGAAATCTAAATATGAGGTGACGCGGTGCCACAGACAGTTTGTGTATGGATCCCATCTCAGATGCTCAAATTCCGCCCTGGGTCATATACAGAAGGTCTGACATATCATGGAAAATGGAAATTCACAACTTTGTTGATGTAAGGAAAGGAGGGGGCTTCTAAATAATGTTAAAAGTTACACCAACAGAAAATGGTCATCAGAAAAAATAAAAATGCTTTGCCGTAGGTAAGCTTCCATGTCTTGATATAAAGAAGTTAATCATATAACACCACCTGTGAAAAAGAGAATTGACTTCAACAGTTTTTGGGGTGGCAAGGTTGAAATCAGAGCTCACCAATTTGCAGCATCTTGGGACTAATCACAGAAACTTTCTTCTAAAATCAGGACCCATCTCTGATGAACTATACTGCAGGGGAGCTTGAAGCCAAAAGGTTGGGTGATTACCTGAAATCACTAAGATAGAAATTAATTCTGATAGGCTGGATTTCTGTCTGAATCTGACATTGAAGGAAGTGGTTAGGAATGACCTCTGGAAAAAAAATCTCATTACCTTTTCTCTATCTGATCAGGTTTGCAAATAAGGATGCAGATTTTATAAATAAAAAAATATAATAAATAATAAAATAAACCATTTTGTTTTGGAAAATTCTCCACCTGTGTTGCTCTCTATTAGAAGCTAGAGGATAAACAATTTTTAGACTGCTCATGATTGCTCTCATTGATTCTGGGCTAGACTGAAAATGTGAAGTAAAACATAAGAAATAAAGTTTTGCTCTACTGGAGTCAATAAGAAAATAGGCTTTAGTTTATTCCAAGTGGATTCATTAATGTGCAAAAAAAAGTCTCTAAAAAAACCCTCCAAAACAAAGAGAAATAAGCAAAGAAAGAAAAAACTTAAAATGTCACCATTTCTCCATTTTATTTCACTGAAACACTGGGAAGTATGTACACTTCTTTTTTTTCAAATTTTAGAAATTCAGGAAGTAATAAACACAGGTATAAAAGACAATTTTCAGGTATAAAAAACACTTTCTCATTTTAGATAGCATTCATAAGTTTAATGAAAGTTCATAAATTTAAATGAAAGACCCATTACACTCACTGAATAACACCCCACAATGAAATGTATCAGGCAAGATAGAAATGGCAAAATTAAAACTGAATTTACAGTTGTACAATTTAGAGTACTAAATATGAGAAAGAAACCTTTTCTAAATTTTTGCACATGCTCGCAATTTTCATGAAATGTTTATCAAACAGGGTACCAAATCTGGGGAGTGGAGTCACTATATTCATGTCATTAATACAGTCACTAGTAGCATAGCAATAGCAATAGTATAGTCACTGCTAGTAGTACAGAACAATTAATGTTTATTTCAGTGGGATTATCATGGACACCAGCAAAGTGAAGCCATAAGGTTTTCAGTTTTAAACGCGGCTGACCACAGATTGACTTTTACATGGTCTACTTGTCATCACATATCACACTTAAGAAAAAAAAATAAATGAAACCAGGGATAGGTTTCTATCTCCTTTTCAAAACTTTGAAAACAAGAATATATTCATGCTATGTGTATGATGACAGCTGAAACATCAACAGTCAAGAAACAGTAAACAAAAGAAAAGCAGAATATCTTCACTTAAGTTTGGGCTAGCTCTAGAGCCACTGTAATTTAAATGTGCTGTCAAAATTAGGAGGAAGACCCTACTTCAAAAAGCAGGCAAACAAAGAGAAATTCCAAAATGACAAGGCCATAGGTGAAACTCCAGGTGCTTTTTACATGAAGGTTCAGAAATGCTCCACTGAAGTGCACTGATCTGGCAGCTGACTTCATCCTTCATGCATATGAACCATCGCCCTGGTGAAAGGCTCTATAATTGCATATGCTAATTCAGTTAGTTGGGCATCAAATTTCAGAGGGAACAGTGTCAAGCTGGAAAGAGCAACTTGCAACACTTTTTCTGTTCATGAAGGAGCATACCTGGAAAGGGTAAAGTTCTTTGTCTCTATGTATTTTGGAAATTATAATCAAGACTTTCTCACATCATAACACCCCTAGATGTATTTTAACAGCGGAACTTACAACCATCTGTTGCTTGCTCTTTACTAACCATTTCATGAGTGAATCTCCCATGGCCTGCATGTGAATCTCCAACCTAAGCCAACAAATTACTGTGATTCCACGATCACATGTGATTCCATCTGTCACATACTCTGTTCAGGACTTTCTTGTTACAGAGAAGTACTACCTGTCTACTGAAAATAAGTACATGCAAGAGAACTTGTCTGACCTAACTTCCATTTGAATGTTTGACATCTAGTAGGAGACAGTGTTCTACAGTCTCACATTACAGTGGTAGATTTCCTCCAGGTCTCTTTGATCCTTTCCTGAAACAAATCACAGTCTATCTCCTGATTACAGAAGGAGCTCAATGAATTCAAATTTGAAACAGGAATCTAAAGTGTGTTAGATAAGTCCCACCTATGCATGGTTCAGTTTTTTTACTCAAATTCTGGACTTTGTTCAGTTTCCCAAGGCTGTTGCACAGTAGATTTGGTATCCTGAGCATGATGCTCCAGGGCTTCTATGTCAAACTCTTTGAGGAGACAAGAGGAACAGAAGTACTTCCTTCTTTCATGCCATAGATACAAATAAAGACAAAGGCAGATGATCTTATCATTTTAACAAGTGAGAACAAACCTCAACTATGCTAGAGCAACTGAAAATAAAGCAAATCTTTCCTTCTGATACATAAAATAAGCTTTAGGCAGATTGACATTTTTTAGATTGTTCTCACTGACAAAAAGTTTTTCAAGATCTATAAATGTTCCAACGAGGTAGATGCGGATCAGACGATGCCTATTCCAGATCTCTTAAAGGGGAGCATAAAATCTAACCTCAAACAAGATGCAACTTGTGTTACATCACCTCTCACAAAACAGAATGAAAATAAAGCCTTGCTTTGCTTTCTTTCTGGATGTTATGGTTGTTGCCTCCCTTGTTTTTGTCCTCTTTTATATTGAAGAATCTGTGCACTGTACTTAGTATGTAAGTGGACTGTAAATTTCCTATTTGCTAATTTAAATTTACTATTCAATTACAATTAAAAAAAAATCTAAAAGAAATATGACAAACTTATGGCAAAAGACATTTTAGTGAGCTTTTAGCAACCAACCATTAATTGATGTTCATCCTTGAATTGAAAGGATGAAGACAGGTAGATTGAACTATGTCAACCATGGATCCAAGAAAAATTGTCACACAGTTTTCTTTTCCTCTTTATTTAGCCAGAGAAGTTACATTAGAAAAAAAATTATATATATATTTGTAGTAAGCAGTTCATAAAGTTACCATCTTTTAATAAGCATGAAAATTGCACAATGAAAAGTAATCACATTCAAATATATTCAGGGGCTACTAAATGTTGTATTTTAGTGCCCAAGGTGGTAACAAATGCAACATTCTATAAAGGTGTCTTTTTATAGCAGAAAGATTACAAGTAACTTTCAAGCCTTATATCTACCCTCCTGAGATCTGAGAAAATAAACTAGACTACTCTTGGTTCCTATCACTTTACTATATCACTTTCTACTAATTGAGTTAACAACAGTAAGTTTATCTTCTCAGTTCTGTTTCCATTTAAAGTGATAAGGTTTAAGTCACCCATAGTTTTGAAAAATTCATTATCTTAGAGACTCAAACATCCAGAAACACTTGCACTACTCATCAGAGCTCCAGTGCTAAAATCCTAAAAAACCTGTGCCTTCATTAGTGATATTCCCAAGCAAGGATGAGAAATAACACGCCAGGAAATTATATGTAAAGGTAGATCTTTAAGAAATGGTCACACAAGTAAGGATTGGACAGATGAGTGTTAAGCCTATTTTTTCGCAAAAATCAAGGAAGAAATACAATTTCATAAACCAATAAGCTGGTCATCAAACCATGTTGGAAGCAATTTCTGGAAAAGCAGTTCCTGTCTTCTTTGGGACTTCACCTAAGCTCTGATTTTTCATTGCAAATTCTTACAAATAGTGGTGTGAATTTCTAATGGGAAAGCTGAGTATCCATCCAGAGCATGCCAGGACTCATGCCAAAAGCAAATGCATAAGAAAACACAACTGACAGACCATGAGCTGTTGCACATTTATCTTCGGTTTTATTCCATCACTACCACTGTACCTGGTTCAGCTTTGGCTAGGTTACTATGGGATGGAAGGAGAGAGAAGAGAAAAATAAAGTACCTTTCATGGTTTCAAAGCTGGCTGCACCCCTCTTCCTTTATTTCTCTGAATATATCTTGCCCTCTCCAAAGATATAATTCTCTCATCTATCCACTTTAAATAGACCACTGCACAACATGTACTTGCCTCCCTCTTTTGCCTGTGTTCTGAGCTGACTGGACACGAAAAGCTGGGTATCCATCAGCAGAGTCCTGAACCTCTCTTGGTAAGTCCCTTGAGAAACTTATGACTCCTGGCTTATGTTCGCCTGGGCAGATAATTCAGCTCCACCCGAGTCTCCAGTATCCTGTGCATCAGCTGCTCTTGTACAGCCTGTTAAGCTGATATGGGCACCTATATGTCTGCTGGGAAATCCATGATCAGCAGTAAAAACATCAGATCAACCACCTTACTGTTTAGCAATGCTTTGACATATGAAAAATAAAATTTTTATAAAAGATTTGAAAGTGAGAGCTTGTTACTTTAATTCAAGCCTTTCTATTTTTACAGTGGCCAGAACAAGCTACTCCAGGTAACTTAGAACTAATTCCTCCACAAAACTTCCTCCATCATAAACTGTTGCAGCCTCACTGGTCATCAGATCTTAAAGTCTAAGATCTAACCTCAGAAATAAATCTCTTCCTGGACTAGAGCAGAGCTGGCAGTTCAGTCAACTAGTTAATGTCATCGAAGAGCAGCCCAGCTTGAACAACTGTTTCCCTCTAAGCAAAACAGTTGTTTCCTCAGTTGGTGTGTCTGCTGATGCCAGTGGATAGAAGTAAAGACTAAAGGTAAAGACTAAAATGCCTTCCTGAGGTATCAGCAGACAATCTGATTGACAGGAAATATGGCCATCCTTCCCTCCCTTTCATTTTTATCTTCCTGACAAACCTTTCTGTTGAAAGGAAACCAGTGTTTGCACACAGCAGCTGAACCACACAGAGCAAGTGCTGTCATGCGGCTTTGTCACAGCACCATTTGGAGCTAAAAGCTGGGACTGCCTCATGTTTCAGCACTGGTTCCCTCATTTCCCACCTAGGGTTTAGGTGATACCTAAAACGTGGTTCTGAGCCAATCTGCCAATGTCATGATTAACACTACTCATAGAAATTTAAGTGAAAGAATTGTCCTTCTCTATTCTATAACAAACTTCACATGTAAATTGTATTTATGGCCTAAGCTCTTAACTGATCAACTATGTTCAAGCATTTCAATGCTCCTGAGGAGCATTAGCTGGTCTGGCAGCTTCAGCAACCATCCAAACTGACAGCAAAGTTGTTATGGAACAACAAGAAAGTCAGAACCAACTCACTAAGGCAGGGGTGTAAGTGCATCAGCTACACATCAAAGCAACCATCTCACATCTCAAATTAACACTGAATTTCCATATCCATCAAATTTCACCAGGTGCTGCTTCATGAAAGAGATTTTACTCTGGTGGGGAAAGAAATGCCTACATCTAACTATGTCTTCTCATGGTCTAAAAACTCTAAAGGTGAGACATTACAAAACAAAAGAAAAGACACACCAGTCCATTTTCACTTATGACCTGGGTACTGCTGATGCAGTTTGATGCTTGAAGCCAGCAGCAACGTGCTTTGCCCATTACTGAGGCCGGACAGGATGACTTGTTAGGGGTGGGGTTATCACAGAATAATCACACCCCTGGGTACTGGGTACACAAACACATCTCAAGTCTTGTAACACCCCAGAGGTGTGATTATCTGCTGTCATGCTTTAATTCTTAATTAAAACAAGAGCTGCAGCTCAGATAAGATCTGTGAGAGGATTATGGTCATTCTTGGTTAGACAAGGGGGAACATGTATCCTTGGAATTAAAATTCAGGTGCTTGGTTGAACTTTGCAATGCTGAGCCATGCTTGAATCCACCTCGGTTTTCCCTTTAATATGATTTAACCAGGATGTAGCACACACGAAAAGCTGCAACTTCCAGGAACCAAACACTGAATAGCACAATAAAGTGCACAGTGCTGCCATCATTCAAACAGTTTTGCACTTGAATCACTTCTTAGTATTTTAACTTAAATAAAACTCTAAATGTGTTTCTAATGATGCTAGAAGACTAATTCTTGTTACTTAACATTAGTACAAGTCACAGCAGCCATAAAAACACTGGAGGAATGTTTTGTTGAAATATGTACTAAACTACTCAACTTCCACTTATAAAGATGGATATACAGCCTGGGGGAAAAAAAATAGAATATAAAGCACTTCTGTGATTTTTAAAAAAAATCTTATTTTTAACAAATATTAACCCAACTTAAAGTCTCTTTTAAAGGTTACATTTGCATTTACAAAGAACTTTCAAGCAATTTAACTACAATGAATTTTAACAAGGCGCTTCCTGTTCTCACTGCTTGCGTATTTTTAAATTTTATGAGACTCTTCTGGCAGAGTTTTGTAGCCGTTAAGATGAAAGCCTAGATGCATGCATACTTGAAAAGTGGAGGAGGAGGAAAAAGAAGAATAAAAAGAAGAAAGGAAAATAATCAATTTGGTATCAAATTTATTCCAAAGACGAAAAGTGCATTTTTTTTCTGATTGTGAAAGAAGACATGCAGGGAGGTCAAAGGTCAAGCAAAGAGGAGACAGTATTGTGTAGGAACTGTCACGCATCACCACCTATTTTGACATGCACAGGGCCGTTTGTTGTCTGTCGAACATGCAAATTAAGTGCCTGCTGTCATAGCTAGCCGATATCTGAAAGTGGAAAATGAGACCACCTGTAACCAGTGAATGGAGTGATGGACAAGCATTCAGAGCTCGTCATTTCCAACGCCATTCACACCACCTCCGAATTGCATATGACATGTAAAAATCTTTTCTTAATATTCACAACCGGGAAGTTTGGGGAATTATGGAGGCTTCAACTGCTGCATCTAATGGGTTCTCCAAGCAG
This sequence comes from Parus major, assembly GCF_001522545.3. Taxonomy (NCBI): domain Eukaryota; kingdom Metazoa; phylum Chordata; class Aves; order Passeriformes; family Paridae; genus Parus; species Parus major. The sequence continues at coordinate 89,434,859 of NC_031769.1, forward strand.
ACAGCTGTGACTGTGAGCTGGCTTGATAATTAGGTGTCCAGGAAGATTTTATGCTATGAATCAGTTAAAAGGGAGAAAAGAAAAAGAAAATAATGGCAAGCAAAACTCGCTGGAATGGAAATTTTATTAACCCTTGCATGTCTTCCTCAGCACTTGGCTTTTACAATTCCCGTGAAGCAAGATTTGCAGAAACCAGACACATAATAATTTGTCTTCTGTCTCCGAGCAGCACTGTTTTCCTACTCAGAAAAATTGCACTCCAACTCTGTTTGATGCTTTGTTTCCCTGAAGAGAACTTAGAAGCATTAAATCTAAATATGCCAATCCCTCTTCTATTTGAAAGCAAAGGCAAGGCTTTATTTGAATTTCTAGTTAATATGGTGCATAAGATTTTAAGAAACAGATTCATTGTGCTAAAGTCATGTCCTGTCATGTGCCTGTACATACAAAAATCAAATAGTTTAGCTAGCTCTTCTGTAATCCTTTACATGTTATCCCTACTTTTGTATGCATATCTGTCTTTGTGCATGGGATGCCATATACACTGCAGGCAGTGTAATGCCGAAAAAAGATGTGATCTTCCTGATTCTCACTTCTGCTTGATAAATAAATAAAGCTGCTCCAAAACACTTAGGATAGGAGAGTTTAGATGTGCCCAGCTGCACGATAAGCTCACAAAACCTGTTATTTTATTCAAGGCCTAACTAATTAATGCTAGTGTTCGTTCCTAAATAAAAAATTAAGCTCTTCAGTTTTCAACTTCTGTGCTGCATTCTGAAAGCCATTCTGGCTGTGTTTCCAGACATAAAGAACATATGCATATGGTACAGTCAGAATTCAGGAGGATTATTCAACACAAAAACCAGAATTCAGCTCTGGAATATTATCTACCAGTACTTCCCTATATATCTAGAGTATTTGGGGAGGCTGTCTGAAGTCCTGTAATGCAAAGACTGCAGTCCTGCTCCATACTCCGCACAACTGAAGCCATGCTCTCAGAACAGAAGCAGGCAAGTTACAAGTATAATAAACAATCTTTTATGAGCCAGGCCACAGAAAACATGTATTTAAATTGGGTTAATTTTTTAAAAACCTTTTTTATTTCTGTTTTGCCGAATTGTAAAACACAGTAGCTGTTCCAACATTGCCCACAGCCTGCATTCACTGCTGCTCTGGTTTAGGTCTCCAGTGATTCTATTTTCCTTCCTGTGGAAGTGAGAGTTTAGAAAAGCTTAAAAAATACCTGCTGACTGGAGTAGAGAGGGAATATTAGAAATGAAGGAATGAAAATTAGAAAATTAAGGAATGAAAAGAACTAGTGAATAGACTACCCAGGGGAAAAGGAGCAGAAGAGACACTTATTTTAGACCCGCAAGTTTTCTTGGAAGCACTACTTCTCTTAAACTTCCATATCCTCTATGAAGGAAAAAAATATATTAGTATACCAAGGACTCCTGTTTTCCAGACACAAGTCAGCAGGCCCCATTTGATGACTTACATCTCTAAGACTACTAGGAAACTAGGAAACAACACTCAGAACAGCCTGAATCAGGCACCACTCAGTCAGTACTACACTGCTGGGCACAGCTGAGAAGCGTGCAAGGACATACAAAACACCAAAGTACTATCACTCTGTTCCTTTGGTTCTCCCACATGTTCTCTGCTGGGCAGACAGAAGGGAAAAAGGCAAAAAAAAATGTCATGCTCTCCGTGTCCCTGCACACTTTCTTCAGCTTGTTTCTCTGTGCTTGAAATCAAGATCCACACAGTACTTGAAGACAGGAAGCACAACAACGGCATCTTACAAATCATGTTCTAATCTACACACAAACGAAAATCTAAATCATTGACAGTTAAAACCATCCAGCGTGTGCATTTCCACAGAATAAAGTGTTTGGCTACAAAGTCGGATTAAAGATTTCTTCTTCAGAACACCTTCCAATTACTATCCATGTGCAACACACCCACAAGCCCCAGCAACACCTTTGCAACTGCTAGACTGTCAATATGAACAGGATTGAAAATATGCCTTGTCTTTGAGCATATTGCAACCTTTTATCTTTTTAAACTCTATATAAAATGGGAGAAGAGTAGCTCACTGAGCTTCTAATATGTCCCTGAGCTGGTCACTTCCTGCAACACCTGTGCAGACACAGGCAGGGAGGCAGCATTCTGCTCTGCAAAACCAACACCTTGCAGCTTCAAGCAGGACTTAAACTGGCATTGTTGATGAAGGACTCTGTAGCTGGGACCTACAACCAGGGCCACAGGGTTTATCCTGGGGGCCCCACATCTCAGAATGGCCCTGGGCTGTCAGTTCACCTCCAGCAGCATGGGTACCAGAGCCCTGGTACATGACTGCTCCTGGGGTATACCATAGATAGTCACCAGTAACAACTGTTTTATTTACATATACTTTATTTTGTTGATGTTACAGGATTTAAAGCAAACTTTGTTTTCAACATATGGACTATTAAAATGCCACTCTACCACCTTCAACATCTGGCAATGCATTTCTCAAGATGGCTTGCCCCAAATTTCAAGGCTTAATAATTTTTAGAGGTCAGAAATAGGTTGGCAGGTAGTATGAGGATGTTACATCCATTACACAGAAAGTTATGGAGGGATCAAAGTCATCAGAAGGCTCTTATGAAGAGTGAGGAGAAAAACGGCCATCATGCCTTCAGGTCAAACCAAGAAAAGGTTTGCTTATCACAGTTGTACCACATTACTGTGAGACTACCAAGCTTAACTCAGACTGGATGTTTCCTTAATTTTATTTTCACTGAAAATGTTTTAAGCAGGTCACAAGGTGATACTAAAGGCTGTCCCAGCACAGGTCTGAACAGCAGGGACATGAGGGAGTTTAAAGAGAATCCTGTTTTCTATGACATTACAAGGAACCTGAAACAATAATGATTGAAATGTCTCCTTGCAGTACTTTAGGCCATGTGTTGCCACTCTCTCCTTGCAGTAATCAAAATACAATTTGATTTTTTTTTTTTGCCTGTCAGCACAGGTAAAAATGGCAGATTATTTGTGGAAGAAAGATCTCAAGACCAAAATTTTGTCAGTCTTCCCATTCTCTGTGGTAAATCACACTCTTTGGAGCAGATCCAGGAGAACAGTCCATGAGGTAAGGTGTTACACTGCCTTTTTGTGACTTAGACATATCCAGGGTGATGAAGCCACCAAATACTCATTATTTCTGAAAATTCATCTACTACTTGCATTCCTTCAATAAGTATTTTGCCACTTAACCTGAAATTTGTGTTTCGGCAGATCTTCTAGTGGAGGTTTTATTTGTTTCTCTTAATCTTTTTCATGGGCCTACCTTGAAAAATAATCCTGTTGGCAGCAACACAATCCAAGAACCCAGAAGTTCTCTTTATTCTGGAGAGATTTATATGTCAGGCAGACATATAAGGCCCCTTACTTCTGTGTGATTATTTTTTATAGAAATCTGCTTATTCTATAAAAAGAATCTGTCACTGAGAAGCAGTGTGACTGAAAAGGCACAGTAGCTAAAAACTGAACTTTATTGAACTAGGCTCAGCTTTAAATAAATCAAGCCATTAGTTCTTTCTATGTGAATTAAATTTGCCCAAATGCAAGACCCATTTACCTTTCAAACATGAGTCCATTTACCCCTAACGCTAAAAGCTAAGTGTGACTTTAAAATGGTGTAGTTACACTGAGTCTTCCCTCTTCACTAAACAAATTTTTACCCTAATTAAGTAAAACAATAAAAATTCTCAGAAAATTTCTAGTAAAATTTTCAAATCACATTAACTTCACATTATATTGTTGTCAATATATGTTTAACCACTCTCTCTATTATGGAAAAAACTTTGCTTGCTCTGGTATACACAGTAATTAAAATATTCAGTTAGGCTTAATATTTAAAAGCAGCCCCAGAACATTTTATCCCTGTATTAATATGCACATGGTACTTCTTTCTCTGATTAAATTCTTCAGTTTCCAAGTTAATATACTGAAGCTTTCTACCAAAAGAATTTGCAACAATAGATTGTGATGGTAAGAAGGAAAAAGAAAAGTACAAACATGCCTTTCCACTCACTTTCTAGATAAGTTTTATTTTCCACGTTATTTTTTAATTGATGTTTTAGAAGTATTTTTCCATTATTTTATCCAGCTATTTTAGAAATATCCTGTAACCCTGATCTTTTAGTACAGATTTCTGAAATGCATACAAGGGCAAGTTAGACGAAAACACAGCATGACTCTAAAACATGCTATCAGAGGAAGAAAACAGCTACAAACTAAACAGCACACAACAAAACGAGCGAGCACTACGCATTGTGATGAAGTCCTCAAACTGGAGTTTTATGATGGCAGCTTAAAGTTTCTTACATGCCCTTGTGTTGCAGCACAGAATAAGCCAGGGACAGCTGCACCAATTCTCCACAATTAGTCAAGGTCAGACAGTGGAAAGGGAGGACACTCACTATTTGTCAAGAGAACAATGGCAGGAGGCTCAGCCTTTCTCCATTAGGAATGACTGTTCGCTACACACATTCAATCCATGGCAAAATTATGCCTGGCCCTTTTTCTGTGTAGTAGAGAGGGGCAACCTTTCCAGACAATCGAAGTGTAAGAGCTAACAAGGCAGAGCAACAGCACAAAAACAAGCTTGTTTTAAGTACTGAAAGCATATGTTCTTGACACAAATTAATGTTTTGACACTTGCGGACACAAAGGTATTAATTTCTACAAGCTTTAAGTAAAAAATACTAAACCCACTAAAACCTGTTCCTTCACATTATTATGGGGGTTGCAGAATTAAAAAAAAATAAAATTCTGACAAGTTACCAGCAATTATTTTGCTTACTCAGAGAGGTTTTGTGTTTCTTGGATTTTTTAAACATGTATTTTTCATAAACCTGAAAACATATTCAGAAAAAGAGTTAAATTTTGGGCAAAGGCACTTCCTGCAACATTGGTAGGCAACCAGAGATGGAAAACAAGAAAAACAATTGAAAGTATCTGCCATTTGCAGGAGGAGCAAAGAAAAGTAAAACAAAACATTTTTAACAAGATTTTGTTTCTCTGTTTAATTAGGTGCACTCAGCTTATTTTGAGCTTTCTTATGACACAGCACAAATACAGAAAAGATAAAAAGTAGCTATAAATAATGGAGAACTCTCAATACTGCACTGGAATAAATGGATTTAATTGTGCAAATTCTGTTGCTTGTGTGAACAAGTGTGGGGATGCAGAATAGGCTGATATTATTATGTGAAACCATATGAAGACCACCTTTTTAAACAGCACACTATACATTTAGATATATTAAAATTATTCATATTCACTGCAAACAGTATTTAAGTAAGGTTATGGCAGTTCTGAATGCTAGCATACTTTTAAGGTTTTTATCAAATTTGCATTCATCATATCCAAACAATTTTTAGGTACTTAAGGTGAGAGTTCTTACAATTAAAGAGTTTGAAAGCATTACTTAAAGTACATATAATTTAAAAATATCAAAGAGCAAATATGCTGGACACCATCTGAAAACTAGCTCATATTAGTTTTGGAAGAAAGGAATTTCTCCTTCAGGTATTTTTTGCAGCTACTAAGGTGCAGAAGCCACACCTGCAGTAGCACACTGCCATAAAAGAGGGAAAGATGGAAATCTATGAACCATTCTATCAAATCCCTCCTCCCCAGTCAGAGGAATAAGGTCAACCCCAGACATACCAACTTCTTTCTTTGTCACTGTCCTGCAGACACATCAGGATGTTTGAAAACATCTCTTTTTTTTATGTTCACCATCTGTTTGGTGGGTTTTTTACTCCAAAAACTTTTCCCCTGTGACCAGAAGCAGTAGTTAAGGAACCATCTGCCCCAGCAGAAAAACTGATTCTGGGAGATTCAATTAGAGGAGGAAATGGGAAATATTTTACCTTGAGTTTACTCCACATTCCAAATATCCCACTTACATATTAAATCTCTACAGAATCAAATCTGAAAACCAGATTTTAGTATATTAAATTTAGAACATCCCTTTTCACCTGGAGGAATTTAGAGAAATTCTTTAAATTAACACAAATTTAGTTCTTTGTATATCTTATAAAGGCTGAGATTTCACTGTAGGAACTGTGCCTGTTAATTGAGACAAGAAATGGATGCATTACCTTCTAATTCTAAATCCTTAATGGCACTTGGCTATTGCATTGTTTACAAAGCAAGGCATCCTTGACTGGTTTCTTTATCACATTTCCGATGTCAACTGAATTAATTAGAGCAGGAAAACGTCAGAGTACAATGTACCTTTTCAAGCCATTTGGCTTAGTGAAGCAGGATAGATTCAGGCAAAATTACCTCTTTTTCCAGTCTGGTGGCTTTGCAGGAAGTTTCTTCATGTTTAGCAGTCCCTTCCCATCCTCTCTTTCTTTAGAAGGCAGCCCTGGGAGGCAAATTACATTTGTAAATGGAAGTAACCACTTAGGTCACTTTCAAGCTGCTTGCCATACACCTTCTCTACTGATAGGTACAGGTAGTACTTCCTGTGATGAGAATTTAAACCTGAAATTTATTCATTCTAATCTTCCTTTCCCCTGATCCAAAGAAGAAGCTCTGACCATTCCCCCCTCCCCAGTGGCTCTCATCCACTCGCTAGAAGGTGAGGACAGGCCCCAGGTGTGAAAATAGTGCCTATCAATGGAAAATAGTCAATAACACTGAGCAAGGAAATGATTAGAAAAAGGAAGACATAATTTGTTAAATTATTCCAGTCTTTTCACTAAATCTATCATAAATCAAACAGACCGAAAACCCCGCTTGGGAATTACTGGATCTGAGAAAGAACTTATTCAAATGAATTCATCTAGCTAAGGGCAACTGTTATTTAACTGCATATTTTGAATTTTTCAGTATGAAAAACTAGATATTTCTATTCCACACTGACTTTTCACATATTTGGATGGCTGAATTTTGAAACCTCAGAGCACATTAGGAAATAATATTTTGTGGCATTATTGAGAGGGTTTTTTTCCCAAATGTGTCTACTGCCATATCTGTTATTAGTACCTGACTGGTTTGCAAATTTTTGCGTAGAGCCCAAAAATAGGTAAGTATTGCTTGAAACTTTTATCAGATATAAACTAGGAAAGTGATAGCATTTTATGTATACAAGTTTCATCCATAGGGAAAGAAAGAATAATAAAAGTTGAATTAATGCTTAATAGCTAGTAGCTTGCAAGATATTTTTTTATATTATTTTAAAGTTACCATGCACCTTTTCTCCAAATATGATTAAAATTGAACTAGAAGTGTTCCAAATTAAAGCAAAATCTTCTAATCTTGTTCTTTCTGAGCCCTGTTGCCTTAGAAAGTTACAAAAATATCTATTCAAATATACATGTTCCTCACAAAGAGTTAATAAATGCTTTTTACATGACTGCAGACTGTCTAAAATTCCTCAGTTCATAGAATAATTTAACAATAGACATGTCTTCTGCTAAAAACTAGGTCTAAATATGATGGATGTACAGTTTATCCACATAGTAAATAAGAGTACAGCAGCACCAGGTAGTTTATAAAAGAGAAGTCACCAGTGGTAAACAAAATGCTACAAACAACATTCAGAACTGTGTCCGACCTGTCATTTTGATGGTACATTTATGCATCTGACAGTGACTGTCTTTTCCTAAAGAGGTTAATAGAGTCACATTTATGTATCACCGAAGTTGAACTGATCTATACAGACTGTCAGGAGAAGGGCAGATGGATAGGTGAATTAGAAAATACTAAAATAACTTTCTCGCTACTATAATAATGATGGAAAAGAGGAAGAACTAGGACTCTGAGAATCATTAACTCCCTTCTGATGCTGTTCACAATGCAGTAACTTAGGTCCCTATCAATGTAGAGAGCCTGAAATACAGGAAAGTCACCTAAAAAGACCTTGGCACATTATAAAGGGATGCATAGTTATACTCCAAACATTTCTGTGAACTGTAAACATTACTGTAGACTGCCAAAATCACTCATTCTAAATTCTATGCTGTAATGAAAAACCTATGACATAAATTGGCTTGGAAAAGGGCAAATTAATCTAATATCAAGGCATTATAGACAGATCAAATAAAACATCTTCATTCAAAACTAATCTATGTTTAGCTTAAGAGTATTCATTACTAAGAAAAAATACTTGGGCAGGCAAAAGTCAGTTCACACAAAATTACATCATAAAACAAATTATCATTGGAAGAATTAGTGTTCTTTAATGATGACAAGAGTGTTGGTATAAAATTCAGAAAGTAAAATGTAGATATTCTCTGAAATTTGATATGAATCAAGATCAGAAATTCCACTGTGAATTACCCCAATTATAAACAACGCTGTAACAGTTACAGTATAGACTGTACAGTTATGTGGTATAAAGCCGAAAATAAACTTTTATTTTCATAATTAAATTCCTGAGCATGCATTACTGGACATTAGCAGCAATTTCTGCTACTATAGGTCATATGTTTTGCAGAAACACGCTTCTAATAATTTCATTCTTATCTGTTAGTTGCCTTGAATACTTGCCAGAAGAGAAGAACATAAAATAGGTGCATCCATCAGAGTAACTAATTTAAAATTCAATTGTAGAAAAAAAAAAAATAATAATTTTGCATCTGCATTTACAGGCTATTGCCTCCAACATCTGCTGAAACCAATGACTAAGACCTCAAGTTCTGGTATTTGATAAAGGGCCTTGACTTTCAGAGGACAAGTGCTCGCCGCTTTCGGAATCATTAAGTAGAAAATTAAGGGCTGTGTTCCTCTATCCTGGCAGAAGCATACCATATGATTTAGGTGATGAGTCACTGAGCTGGAATTTCAATGATCAAATATTCACAATGAGATCCTTGAGAATGAGCTACAGACCAAGACCAAGAATTATCCACACAAGTTATCGGGTGAATAGCTTTGAATAATGAGCATACATGAGAGCCTTTGCTTATATAATCTGTGAAGAAAAAAATATCAACTGTGGAATAAATTATAAAATTAAAATTATGTACTTGTCTTTAAAACATATTTGCTGCATTATAGAGAACTATAACCCTGACTGTAAGGGGATTACCCTTTGTATTTCTAAGTGCAAAGTTTTCACAATAGCCATGCATAGCAAGAATAAATGTCTGAATGGAAGTGAAGGTACAGGTTTGTTATGGAACAAAAAAATATATATCTTCACTGATCAGAGGTCAGGCATAGAGTAGTAATGCAAACTCACACAGTCTAGATGAGAAGTATTTCATAAATCTGGCAGAAGTGAAAGCTGTCACTAGTTTCTTTTTATGAGCTTGTTTGATGAGAGTAGCCTGAGGTAGTAATTAAAGGGAGTTACTTTATGACATTATTAGTGCAAAGTGTGTTCAAAGGTGAGCCTATTTGTCATGCCTGATTAGCACCAAGTATGGGAAAAAATTAAAATGTTAACAAACCAAGTAAAATCTGTTTTAAAAAAAGATCCAGTCAAATTGATTTGACTTTCACTTGTTCAAATGCAAATTCAAGTTGCTCAGAGATTTGTTTTCTTTTGCAGACTTTTTGTAATTAGGATTCAGAATACAATTTCCTATCAACCCACAGGTACCATGACAGATATTAATAATACAGTGGAGGTAATTTTACTGAGTATTTGGGTGGGAGGTTTTGATTTACTGGACTTTCTAATCATGCTGTTATTTCTCATTCTAAACTACTTGACTAATTTTCTTACCATCCCTTGACTGAAAAACAAGAGCATATAAACCAAAATTATCAGCAATTAACCTAGGTGGGAACTAGGCTTGCTAAGTACATTTTGCACACATCTCAAAATTTCCTTTAAAAACTCCAAGGCTCTTGCAATCTCTTCTAGAGAGTCTAGAACATTTTTCATCCCAAAGTCAGGAAACCATATGAAATTTTGACATTAGAGCTTCTATAAATATAACCTTTTCCTAGACTATAATAGTCAGTGGAGCTTTCCCATTTCCCCACTTCCTTAACTAAAGTTTTATTAACAATCCTTCAAAAATCCTGATTTTGAAATCTGAAATTAATCAAATGTCATTGATTTCTGTAATTTTCCCCTTTATTAACAATTAATAAATCTTTCTTCCCATGCAGTGTAGATCAAAGAAAAAGTTACACTCAAAATCAATCATATTTTAGAAAGCTCATGGGGATAAGATGTACCTGCTGATTTATATACTAAGTGTCAATTTTTTTATTATTAAGTGCAATCAACACTAATTGTGTTAAAACATCACCCTTTACCCATAAAATTTCTTACACTGGTATCTGGACCTTAACCTGTGAAATCAAGTCCTCTTGCCCTCCGTCCTAAATAGGACTCAACAGAAGCCAAAAAAAACCAGCAGCAAACTTTCACAGTTATCTCCCTTCTTCCACAATACTAAAGCCACCTTTTCATTTTATTGTGAATCCTAAATATGTGCCTACAATATAGAATTCTGTAAAGTGAACAGCATTTCTGTGATAGTGACATTCTACGTGAAAAAAGTGCACTTGGACCTAGTCCAATATCAAAACAGTGGTTGTATCTAATTCACCTAAATTAATCATGAGGATGTTGACACAGTATATGCATGTCATGTACCAAGAATCTACTCTCAATTGGTGTGCAGTGCACAGTCCCTTGCAGATGTGTAGACCAAGAACACAATGCATGTGACAGGCTGGCATCCCACTTTATAGAGGGATCTCAACAAATTGAGATTTGCTCAATTGCATTTTGTGGCTGCCCAATACTTACCATTGAAAAGTTTGTTTTCTATTTCTACACCCTTCTAAAAAATGCAAAAGATGTTTTCATTAAAAATACTACAAAAACAGACTCCTGACACCGAAATGTATATGCAGCTCATGTTCTTTCACAGTTTCCAAAGGAGGAAATTATGGCACAATGCAAATCAGATTCTCAACACAGTTCTTTCCCAAAAACCTTCTGGACATCTGGACATTAAATGTGCCCTTAAATATTCACTTTGGCTGCCCAAAACTAAAATAAGTAAGGAATCCAGTGTAAGACAAGAGAATTCCATTCAACTTCATTTAAAAAAAAAAATAAAAAATCAGAGGCCAAATAAACAAAACTCCAGTCATCAAAAAGAGACATTTCTCTCTTGACAGAGAATAAATAAGCAATGTTTATTTTAGATTTAGCATGTCCAACCACATTTCTTGAATGTACACCTATACATTTTCATGGGAACTTTTCCTAAGTGTCTGACAATCATTAGACAAGTAAACCTGCAGCAATTTCCTTCTCTCTTTCCTTCTCATGAATAAGCTGATCTGATACTTTCAGAAGTAGCATTGTTTTTGATCTTTGTCCCTTGTTTATGTCTCTTCTTTACCTTATTTATAATATGTTCAGTACTACCCATTTGTCTTCCAACTTTGCAATACAGAAGTTAACAACGTCTGTCTTTGTACTAAAAATATGGAAGTCAGAAGAAGTGCTGAGAAAAAAATACTTTTCAGCTTCAGCCCATTAATCACAAATGACTTTTGTCTCCAATGCAGGTGTGAGTCTTGAATTATGTCTTATTCCAATAATAGACACTTCTCATTCTAATAAGAAAGAAAAAAATTGAATACAGATAAAACTTGGGGGCTGGGTGAAGACAATGAACAGACAAGAAAAAATGAGTAAGGAATTGTGGAAGGCCTATGAAATACCAAGTAAATGTTATGGAATTTCACCACTTAATTAGGTTAGGGCATGAATGCAATATGAAAAACAGGTAATTAAAGTATCTTGTAGAAAGTTACCTCTTCTAATAGAAAGGTCAACCAAAAAGGCAATAAAGTAGGAGGAGGGAATCCCACCTAAGCAATCTTAAGAATTAATATAAATGGTAAAAAAAGTCTTTCTTTCCTAGAAAGACTGGATTACAACAGCCAAAAGCTTTACAGACAGAGAGAAGCAGCAAAGCAATAGCAGCAGCAAAGTAATTTCTCATTTTCCTTCAAAGAATACCTCATTATTGTTTATGGACAATTGACTGTTGACCAGCTACTTCACATAAAAACAAACTAAGTAAATTGATTTTGCATTCTGGCCTGAAACTGTGGAATCTGCTGTTATTCTTGCAGGAAGAAGCCAAGCTAGGGTCTGTCTCTGACTATTACCAGCTCTGCCTTCAACACTTGACACTTCTGCTATGCTACTACAGCACTTCACCCCATCACCAAGTCTTCAATACTCTGACATTAATGTTTTTGTCCAGGAATGCAAAAAGCGTCCTTTAGGTAAAATATGTGAGTGTGTTGCACCAGAATATTATCCTTTACAAATCCTGGTGTATATTTTGGTATAGCAAAAAAATTCTCCATTGGAAACATTTATTAAGAGAGAAAATAAGATCCAAAGAATGAAAAGCAGAAACAAATATTGTTGTAATGTTCCAAACATATTGTGGACTGGATGCCCAGGGAAAAATGCAGAATTTTGAGTGTATCACTTGCAGATTTACCAGCACAAAAAGAAACTTAATTTCAAATTCAGTAACATTTTCTGTGTCTAACAACCCGGGCATATTGCCACCCACATGACAAGATAAAGGAAGGACTAATGCAGACTGCATACTTTGAGAAAAATGTTCTTCTGAAGTGTTATGTACAAGACACACTGAAGCACTAAGAATTTATTTTATAAGAATTTATTATTCCCCTTCTTAAACACTCTGTTTAACCACATAAAGGGACAATCAACTAAACAAATGTCACTTAACTATAAAACATTCCACTGCCCTAGGGAGTTAGTCTACTCAAAAGTCATTCCCCAGACACCTAGCTCACCATCCATGACCCCTTCATCTGTGCTTCTGCACTTCAAAAAGCCAAAACTTCTCTGATGATTTATCTTAAAATGCTAAATTGAAGTACTTGGAAATGAGCATAAGATAAAACTCCACAGTCTTATCTTGAAATTTATATTAAAAAAAAGTTACCACCCAAAACTTACCCCAGCAATGACTGCTGGCATTACAACACAGAAAAGAATGGACAGCTAAATTTGGACTTGCTGATGTTATACTTATTTCTTTCAAATATTTTCAGTCCTAGAAGACCTACCTCTTTCTTATCAGTTGCAAAATATCACAAAATTCTTGCTTAATGCCTGTTATCATCCACTTTGAACTCTTTTATCATTTTTTTCCACCCAACTTTGTTTTCCACATTTAGATTTACCAGTCTCAAAGAGTGAGAGCACATCTTCATGGAGAAATCAGGAGATATAAAACATAAAGGAAGCTCAAAATTGTCTGTGAACTTTGACAAGGGTTTTTGCCTGTTTTTTGGTTTTTATTTTAAACTTAATCTTACGGGATTATCCAACAGAATTTGACTAGGAAGCCTTAAATATCCTTACGCCAATGTTGATAGTCAAGGTGAAAGAAGTCTTGCTTAATTTATTGTGCAGTAGTTGACCCTAGTCAATGTATTTATGACTTCCGTTGAACTGCAATTCAAATTTAATTGTTCCACTTATATTGCAAACTCTGTATACTAAATGGTAAAGGACTATAATTCACAGATAAATGGATGTATTTTTAAAAAGCAGTATTATTGCAAAGAACATGTAATACCTTCTGAAACGCACTTAATTAAGTTTGAAAAAGTTTTAAGACCTTGAAGAATATAATTAGCAAGTTCATCTCACATGGTGAAAGAGCAGAATCTTTAGGAGAAACAAAGAACTATTTTACAACAAAACATTAAACCATCTTCTGCCCTTTACAGCACAAGTTTATAGAGGAAACACAGAAGTATCCCAATGGTACATATGCCACTTTGCCATTTAAAATATTGAGTAATATTTAAACCAAAAAAATATTCAAATGTTTTCAAACGTATACAGAAAATAACTCATTTTTTAGTACAAGACAATTTTTACACTGCCATAAAATGAAAGTTATCCTTATGTATTTAAATAAAAACAATAGTGAATGTAGCACAATGGAAAACCCATTTAACCTGTGAATTGCAAGGTTATTTTTGTAGTTGTGTCCTGTCTAACCAGTACAGCAGATGATTTATGGTCTCCAGCAGAGCTTCATCATCATTGTTCTCACCTTTATTTCCATCATAGTTAATTAAAGGGAAGGTCATTGTCACCTTATGTTTTAAACCTTCTTAACATAATATATCACACTGGGTACACTTTAATAAGGGGAGCTGTAAAGGAATGCTGTTATAGAAAAAAACTTTGGAGCATAATCTATCCTGTTAACAATTACAACTTAGATTTACACATAATGAAAGTTAATAAGCAGACAGAATGAAGGCTACATCTTGATACTCATTCAAATCTTGATTAATTGGCTGTGTGATCTCATGGAATAAACAGTAGTATGCTTTTCTTGACTTCAGGCATATGTATGAAGAGTGAGTTTCTAAAGAAAAGATCTTCCCTTGAAATAATTTTAGCATACAAAACACTATGCCAGTGGGAAAGAAAAAAACAGAAGAGACGAAAAAGCAAAGCACATATTTTAAATATTACCAAAGAAATCTCTTTTGAAGTTAGATGCACAAAATAAACCACCTTTAAATTGAAGATTGGCTCAGACAGATTACAAAATATTCAGACAATGAAGACAATGGGTTTTAATACAGTTTCAGTAGGTGTTAGCTTTTTTGAAACCCCTAAGGGAAAAATTCAAACTGACTTATAATTATCTCCTAAAGAAAACCAACTCTCTAAAACACACATAGATCCAGGGGGGAAAATAATTTAAATATATATTTAAATCTTAACTCCAGAAGAGCTCAAAAGATCTTCTGTGTCTAATCTATACTACAGACTTGATAATTAGTATTCTGTTTATATAATTTTCCAAAATGTGGGCCAAACATACATGTAAAATGGACCTCCACAGCTGTACAAGTTAGCTACAGACAGTCTGAAAAACTGAATGCTGACTTCATGACTTCCCAAACTTATATTCCTTCTAGAAGACAAAAATGCTTTTTATTATAGTATTAGTGCACTTTATTACAAGCCCTACAAGAGGGGCACAAAAGTACAGTCCTTGTCATTTGCATGCATAGTGCCTCCTGCCCTCATGTTCTAAGCATAGCAGACTTGAACTTGCCTTTATGGACACACTTTGTCTAGCTGGAGGCAAGTTTGCACCCAAGCCAGCTGGGCTGTCCAGGTAAATCATGGACCACAGAACAACTCTGTCTACTGATAGCTAAAAATTTGGACTCACATACAAAAGCCTTGATTATCAGCTAACCTGGAATTTCTAATTTTGTCTTCCTTATCATGCCAGCCAAAACTTCTCCATCGGTGGAGAAAGCAACTTGTCTCCACGGGATCAAACCCATACTGATCCAGGACCTCCTCACCATAGCTGTAGCACTTCCAGTACTGCCTCCAGTATGCATCTCTGACATGCTAATACATTTTTAGATGGTGGTTCTAAGATTTGAACAGTGCCACAATGGTTTGAGAAGTCAGACGACAAATTCACTGTTGACCTGAAAGAGACATTTTTATCAATCTTTTCCAATGACTTAGTTGGAAACATCAGAAGAACAGCTAAAAAACAGCCACTTGGACAACTTGCCTTAGACAACAGAAATACTTTTGAAAGTACATCTCTCCAGACCCCAGAAACAGAATATTAACACTGTCTAGAGACAACAAAAGTACATTATCTTCCTATTTGCCTTGGCTTTTCTTCTGGCAGCATTATTGAAAGCTGTAGATGTCTGAGATAGAGACCTGTGAGAAATTCATGGAAGAGTCACAGATCAGGCACAGACAATATGAAAGAAAGGCACTATACACTCAGCACCATGCTGGGAAAATTGTGGCACTTCAAGACAAACATATTAACCTATTCATGCAACAACAAACTCCTTCATGCATGTGCAGTATGTTACTGTGTAATTGTGTGGGAGGGTGGGTTAAATAATGTACACTCTATTCAGTTTCCACAGAAGTAGCCTTCATTCTTAATACTCTGATGTGAAATTCCTCTTAAACACCAACAAATAATTTTGGCTAATAGCATAAATAATTTACTGCAACAGTGTTGATCTTTGTATCACATCCTGTACTTATACATAGCCAGCTTTTCAGGAACTCCAGATACAATATTCTTCTTTCTATAGAGCAGCCAAAAAGCAAAGCAGGGAAATGAGCAGGGATGAATTCAGCTCTTAGGATTCCTCATAACCAGTTGTTTGACTTAGTCTACTGTGAAGCTCCCAGTCATATTTATTAGAGCAGTTCATTTTGCTTCAGGACAGAAGTATGCCACAAAGCCTAAAATCAATGTTAGTACTTTAAATATCCAGCCAGAAAAATGCAGCAAAAGAGACCTCTCATCATTTACATTATAAAAAGGAAGAACCCTGGCCACAAAACATAATCCACATTACACTTGAACTGCTGGAAAGTTGAAAGAACAACCAGATGTTTTAGGTCATGTTCCAGGCCTTCCAATTGTATTTAATTCTTGTCTGTTATTGTATAAAATGAGATGCTTAGCTAAAGAATAACTTTCACACAGTGTATTGCTTTAGCTCCTCTTGAGATGTGAGGAGACCTCTTAAATTTTGAGGCCTTAACATTTCTCTCTTGATACTACTCTTAGCAGTCTTAAACATTTAGGTGAGTCAAAAAACAAAAAGAAAAAGAAACTGGCCTTGATGCCAAAATACCACTGAAAAAAACCTGTGTTTCTATTACATACTTGGCAAGTCTTCTGACCTCCCATTAAGGAAGGCGTGTGCAACTCACTGTGCCAGCTCTGACTGACATACAAAGATAAACCTGGTCCCTGCTTTAGAAGCTCCTGCTGACTAACATGTTGTATAGAACTTACAACTTCTTATCAAATCTAAACTAATTAACTAATTACTAGCTGCATGAAGCTTCTTGGCTCTTCTTCCACACATCAAAGATCTGTAATTAATACAACCTTTACGGTTCCTAATGGCTTTGCACCCCTCTTTGAGCAATATATTCACTGCTCCTGCATTTTCAGAGGTTCTCCATTATCCTCTTTTCCTTGGCAGTAATAGGAAAGAAAGAAAAGATGGCCTGTATTTGCTTTGTGCAATGACCTGCACTGCCTGTCCCTTCCACAAAACCTGGGGAACTGGAGGTGTCAGGCAGTCAGATGAAGGGTCTTTCCAGGCATGGAGGCTGTTGCTTCTTTCTTCTGATGGCACCCAAAGCAGAGTCCAAAATCAAAGTTATGCAACTTGTCAAATCTGACAGACATCCTACCTGAGAGAGAGACATTATGTTAGCAAACACAGAAAATTTGCCTCTGAAGGAGGGGCAGTCTTACGAGGAGCAGCTCTGGGAACTGAGGTTGTTTAGCCTAAAGAAAAGGAAGCTCAGGGGAGATCCTATTGCTCTCTACAACCACCTGAAAGGAAGGTGTAGCCAGGTGGATGTCAGTCTCTTCTCACAGGTAACAAGTAACAGGATTAAAGGAAATAGCTTTGGTTGTGCCAGGAGAGGTTTAGATTGGATATTAGGAAAAAAATTCTCCATGGGAAGTGTTGTTCAGCCATTGAAAGAGGCTGTCCAGGGAAGTGATGGAGTTCCAATCCCTGGGTGTGTTCAGAATACATGTTGATATAGCACATGGCTTAGTGGTGAAGATGATGATGGTGGTGGTTGGACTTGGTAATCTTAGAAGTGTTTTCCAGTCTTAATGATCCTAGGATTCTACTTAGCCATGTAAATTCTTGTCTTCAGCTCATCTGAATTTTGCCGATACGAATTTGTTCTCATGTGCCAAAAAAATGTCTCCTTTTTAAGCAGCTTTGAACATGTTTACAAGGTTCACTGCCTACACACTTGACGAAATTTTAGTACCTCCACTAATCTGCAATACCCAATCAACCCTGACACTGATTATCCAGCAACAGCTCCAGCTTGTCTTCACAATGACTCTTGAATGGTTTCTCAACTTGAAATAAGTAAATGAGAGAAATGTCTGAAAAGAGAGCCCTTGGGATCCCCCCTCATACTGCAACTGTCCTCTACTCAGGTGAGCAATCCCCTTAGTACTATCAGCCCTCTCCTGACACCCTGTAATAATTCTAGCTACATTAGAAAGGAAGTACCTTAGAAAGGAACAAGCAATTGAGAACATATTAATGCAGCAGTTTGAGCCTTTAGAAGCAGCAGTGGGACAGATAAGAGGAGGTTTTCTTAACACCTCTTCCAAATTCCATGGCATCATCCAAGCCTCCTTTGCCTCCTCCAGAAATCAGACAACAACTAAATATTAGCTATCTCAAGGAAGACCTTCTGTCCAGGTGGTCATCAGCAGCGAGAATGGGATAAAATACAAACTGTAAGAAAGGTGAGTCCTAATGTGCCCTAATTTATAGTGGGGAAAAGCATGAGCTTTTTGGCCTCAGGGACTTGGAGTCTTTACTTGACACTGGTATTTAAAGTGACAGATGATTACCCAGAGATGGAAATAATGTGACATTAAAATATTCCCCAAGAAATACAACATTTTATACCTTAGCTCAAAAACTTACTCAAAAAAAAAAAAAAAAAAATCAGGCTGGCTTGGGGGGCAGCATGGAAAGTCTGGTTAAGTAAAGCTAGTGAAATGACCCTATCTCTAAGAGCAAGATCTGCTCTTAATGCCTAACAAAGTCATTCAAGGGCTGGATAGAAATCAGTAATGAGACTCACAGAGGAACCACAGTGAATGAACTTCACTTACTTGTCTACATACCCCTGCTATGACACATCTCATGATCAATACTGTATCAGTAGCTGTATATCAGTCTACAGAGACCAAATCTCACATTATAAGTACCAATACATTCTCAATTAATAACCCAAAAATGCACATTCACAACTCACTGATGACCTTCATAGGTACCAAACAAACTTTGTGCTTCCTAAAAGTTATGGTAGTTTTCTTCCCCCAGCCTTTCACCCTTAAAGAGCACCTTTTTCTATGTCCTCTCAAGACTTAGGAAATTCACAGTGTTCAAAAGTACAGCCAGAGAGTTCTTCAACACAGACAAAATATCACCTGTCAAAAAGCCCCCACATTTTCTATCTTTTTATGGTTTCAAATATGACAACAATGCCACCTATTAATAGTCTGAGTCTGTATTTACATGACTCTTTAATTTATCCTGATTGTTAGGTTACAGAAATCTAGCTGGTCTCACAATTGCATACCAGTTCAGCATGTCCCTCTCCAATGTCACTGATTTTCTAAAGAAAAAAGTTAAAAATTGTGAAACAAGTTTGATTCTCAGCATTACACAATGAGGTTAGAGAATAGCTAGCAATAAAAAATATATACATTTCAAGCACTGTTTACTATTTATATCTTTATAAATCATGTATAGCATCCTGCTCTATTCATATTTTTACAGCATAAATTACGTAGGTGACAAGTTGTGACAGTCATACAAAATCTGATTCTATGACATTTTTCCACTTTCTGTCTTTGGTATTAAAAAAATCAGGTTAATGTCATTCTGCTTTGTATTTATAGTTCCTATAGAATGACAGGAAAAATTTCAGAGTAGGTTAGTCACATTGATATGCATTTGTTTTCGTACATAACTGAGACTGCTTACATATAAAATCAGTAAATTTACTGTAATCCATGTCTCAGCAAGCCAGCACTATTTATACTAATTCATATAAAAACCTTGTATAGTAAGAAATGTCTATAAATATTCTCTTTGGGATTTCTAAATACACCTGCCTCTTTAAAAACTATTGCTGTTTCTCTCATGACTCTGAAGAGAAAACACACTGAAAATATAAAGGCCTGGTTCTCCTCCCCTCAAAGCAATCATCATTGTGTCTTTAGTGAGAATAGAACTACATAAAACCTTTCTAAGTGGATGTAATTTACAAATCAAGACTAATCAGTTAACATTTTTCTCTGACTTCCCCAACAAAATCCATCTTCCTGAAAAAAAAAAAAAAAGGGAATGCCAACAACATAAGTTGCCTCATATACTAGAAAACACAATATTTCTTATGCTGCCAACACATCCATAATAGTAAATACATGCACACAATAAAGAAACACTGGGGTATATTACTTACAATATGGCAAGAAACACACCCTGTAGATCCTTCAAATTATGGCCAAAAGTTATAGAGAAAGTAATGATGTAGTTGTCTGGCAAACCTGAACAGTTTAATTGTTCTCAGCACAAAATTGGAAAGAAAAGTGTTTCAGGGTCTATCAGAGTTAGCTAAACAAAATTCCTAGGAAAAAATAAATACCACTAGATTTGCTTTTCACACTGCACTAGTTTAGCACAGATGGCAATTGACCACAATTTCAGTTACTACACAATAGGATGTCCCTGCACACCTTAAAAAGGAAACATGCATGCCTTGTCTACCCTTTTTGCCTTTTTTTATTATTATTATTTTATTTGGCTGATTTGAGGCTGGTTTTCTTCTGGCTTAGTTTTAGGAAGATTCATGAATTAGAGGGGGTTGCTTGTTTGTTTGCTTTGTTTTATTTATATTGCCAATCCCGAATGTGCATTACCCCACATAATGCATGTCTGGAAAGCAATTCCTGTTCCTTTTGCCCTGTGAAAACAAACAAAAGTTAAGGATTCTCTACTAGCAGTGTTTTAAGACTGAATGTCCAAAATAGGGTAGGTGAGAGGAGTCCAGTATAGACCTCCAAAGGATCTGTACCATGAGGCAAAAAAAGAAACAAATAAACCCTTCTCACTAGCAGAAGGTTGTAGAATAATTTCAAAATTAGCCCACTAAATATAGTACACATTTTTGAGGTTTGATTTCTTTTTTCCAACTGTAAATAGTTCCTAAAAAATAACTTAATATTTTGATAAACCTGAAATACTGACCAGCACCGCAGTAGCATGCAAATGCACAGGCAAATGTGCAAAAACTACTCCAATGGTAGGAGGCCAAAGGATGAGATCTCTTAAAAATCTGTGCTACTTTACTGTAGGCTTTTCAATATGCCTTAGCAAAGAACTTTTCTTAGTCATTCAACAGGTCATTTCTGCCCTTTCATTTCAGCCAAACTCCCAGCAAGTTTTTCAGAGAATATGCCGGAACATATCTTACAGCACACATCACCGTGTTTATTAGAAGACAGTCCCTATTGAGTGAGTACCTGGGAAGAAATGCATTAAGTAAATGCAAAGGAAACTAGTAATGACTATGCAACACGTTAATCTGAAAGAGCTACTATCAATATCTCATGTTAATTCTGTCTCAGAGGAGCACCTTCTTGTATAACTACCATATGCTTTTATCCTTTAAAAATGTCGACTCTCTCTAGTGCCTATTAGAAGGATTTCTCCCAGGCGTTGTGATCATGTTTCAAACCACTTATACTCTTGGACAGCCTAGGGACTGCATTTGCTCTATCAGAAACCTAATGCTGAATACTCAATACTTCAATGTGTCAAATTTATGTGTGAGCATGAATTAAAAAGCACCAGGCAGTGAACTAGCAAAACTTCAAGGAAAACACTCAGCACTGCTCGGATCTAATACATGTATCTCTGTCAAGTTGCCATCTTTCATTGGTTCAACACCACATTAGGTGTCTTAAAATCCACAACATACTGTATTGGCTCTATAAATATTACATCTTCATGATCTTTAAATAAGACTTAAGTAAAAATTAGAAAATTATATTTTAATTATGTCAGCTTAGAAAATGGAATTTGAACAACACTGACTTTTTTTAAACTTGAAATCTATTAGGAATTTTCTATTTCCAAGAGGAAAAAAAGAAAAATACTACAACAGAATCTCTCCATAATTAAAACTGTCTTATTTAGAGATACATAACCAAGCCTAAGAATTATGTAAGTATTCAGATACTCCCTCCAATTTCTTGCTGTGTTACACATACCTCATGCACAGTGTTTCCTAGATTTTTCCTTTTTCTTTCATTGAGCACTACATAACTTCCTATCCCAGCACCAGTTCAAGCACTAAAGGAAAGATTCAAACAAAATTTTCTTCTCTTTACTCTGTAACTTCTTCACTCATGTCTCCTTTCATGTTGGTTCTAGACACAAACCTTTCAGCCTGGGGTGTGATTTCTGGCAGAAAAGAAATACACATGGCAGAAAGAGCCACTCTCCCCCACTGCACATGGAGGGCATGAAATCCAGGCAGTCAGCAAGAGTTTTGTCTGCCAGGCCACGATTTCACACAGCATGTCCATAGTTGAATGACAGACACAAAAGAACTTGAAAAGTGCTATGCTCTTAAGATAGATGTCACGGCTGACAGTTGTGGTATGGAGCTGTCAGCTGGGAGCAAAAATACATTCACTGCCTAAATATTATTCTCCCTCTCCACCCCAGGGCTGGTACAGCCCAACTTTCAAATAACTGCAGGCCAAGATTTGGTGCTTAAGGAATGATTCATGAAAACCCATATCTTCAGATAATTCATTCCTTTCCATAGATCACCTCTTCAAGTTTTGTGAGCTCTAGGCTAAAATTACAAGTTTGGAGCATGCTTTGTCAAGCTTGCGCTGATCAAGGGAACTGACAACATAATTGTTTTATCAAGATGAGTATCTATTTGATGTTCTTTTAAGATTCTGCCCAGCTGGACTGCTAAGCAGAAATTTATGAGGTTTTAAAACAGATGTATCCAGGTTTAGAGCTGTGGGGATCCTTTTCTTCCTCCAGATGTACATGTACTCATGTACAAGAGTTTCATATTTAGTTTCATCTTTGTCTCTCCTTCTTTCCCCCCACCTACCCATTTCTCCAGCTGATAATGCCATGGACATTTTAATTAATCCACAAAATGCTTAAAATAATTTAATATGTCTTCAGCGGTGAGGGACTTTAACAAAGTAATAGCACTTTAAAGTACTTTCAGGCCTACTATATACTATACTATATACTATGCTATTGTTTCAGATCATAGTTATCCCCTAAAGGTGCTAGCAAGTTGCATAATCTTAACATCTACCAGTATGCAGAACACATGAAAGGAAAGCAGTAATTTATGCTTGTAAAACTAAATACAGACTATTTAAACAACTATTAGGTAAAGTGTATTTCACTGTATGGCAATATTATGAAGTCCAGAAGAGCGATTAATGATGCACAAAGAAGTGTGCAGCTCAATGTTATACTTTTAATAAAGATATCTGAATAATTTTCTGTATGTAATGATTGCAGTCACCCCAGATGCAGAGGAAGTTAAAATCAAATTGTCATTAATTTTTTATATATGAATTTAAAATACTTTACCAAAAGAATCCCTTGGAGGAACATTTAAAATAATTGCATGCCTTCATTAGTTAGTAGCAATTCAGAATGATCGTTCTCTAGTACAGGCTCTGAAAGAACTTTTATGAAGTTAGGATGAAAGCTTTAAATTCATCACATGTACAACATTCACTGAAGTTTAATGCGGTTAAAGGAAATTATTTAAAGTTATATAAATAATCCAGTATTATATACATTTATCTTCTGCACAATTCTCTTCCAGAGAAACAGAAGAAAGATGATCACGGTTGGGAGATCTGTAGGATGGGTTTGATGATTGAGCTTTGATTGTGTCATCTTTGTCTGAGATATAAAGGATTAGTCTTTCATGATCTAGTTTACCATCCAGCAATCAAGGGGTGATAACTACATAAAGAAATCACTCAGTGTAAGATACACCCCAGGCAAAACTCTAGTTTATCAAGGTAGACTTCCAGTTAACTAAATACAAATGTATTCTGTGATAATACTAAATCCTAATAATAATGGTAGTACTAAATAATAATAATTTTAAAATATTAAAGTAATTATTTCCTTATTTAAACAAAATCACCTAAAGTATCTGCATTCAAATATTGATACATTAATTTTGACACTCTTGCATTCCTTCCCCATAACTTTTTTTCCAGAAAAAAGAGATAATTGTCTCTGGACATTGTTGAAGTATTGGGCTGACTAAAGTGTTGCCTGACTATGGGCACTGTTGAAGCGTGTTGAAATATTTTATATCTGGGTGGGAAAAATTTTATGTTACTTAGCTCTAGAGTTCTTTCTAAAGCTTTTAACACTAGAAGAAACACATCAAGGAGTTCAACTGTTACTAGGTTCTGAAGAGCTACAATCTGAAAAATAGTAATTTTGGAAGAAAAGTAGAATTATCCTAGGTCTGAGACCAAATCCTGGATAGACGTTTTAATCCTGATTTAATAATACTCTTCATCTTGAAAGATACCTTCAAGAAATTTTGACAGCATCCAAACTGGAACCAGGAAAGGTGGTCTTCCAAAGTGGGAAGTAATGACTAGCAAGGACGCAGGGATATAGTCAGATGAAACATTTCAAATCACTGGTAAGCACCAAGTTCTGTCTCCACAAGAATCAAAAGAGACTTTGCTCAGTCTTCAATCTTTTTTTTATTTTTTTATCTGATTTTTCCTGTTGAGGTGTTTTTTTCTTCTTTTTAGAATAGCAATAACAAATAATTTACCTCGTTATCTCTGCCACAGTTTTTCCTTATCTCAATTAAATTCCTGCTTTCCTTCTGTCTTGAGGTTTTCTCACCCAAGACTCTGCTACTTCAGGTGCTTGAGTCTTCCAGAAATGCCTCTTCTCATTACAGGAGAATCTTTGTAGGTGACAAAAGAGGATTTTATAGCCCCAAACCCCCACATATGAGAACCAGAATTCTATATTCCCTGAGCTCTCATGAATAAGAGATCTTTATCTGTGTGTTGAAGGGTAAAGACAACTGTAATGCAAAAATTTTCAATGTGAATAATTACTCCCTCATCTCTTACCAAAAATAGATTTTGCTCTGGTTTTATAAAGAAGGAAAAGAAATAACTATTTAATAAAATTTTGTACTTATATGTGGATGTTTCCATTTCAAACTTCTTTCTTTTGTAATATTCTTTCAAATAAAATGTCAAGTGTTATTGCTTCATCTGAAAAAAAAAACCCAAACAATTATTTGAACTTTGATTAATTTTCAAACACACTTTTACAGTGAATTTAGTAGAAATGCATGATGCTTAAGCCTGAGCAGAATATGGTCTCCCATCATGATAATTTAATTCCAATAAAAGAAAAAAAGGTCGTATGCATCTATATTCAAACACAAGACAAAACGCATATTTGGATATTCAGTTTTGTTCTTTGACTCCTATGCAAACTTCTTATTTATTTCTTGTGTGTAAGCCTTTAATGTATAAAGGTATGAAAGGAATATATTCATTATTTTTTTTCTTGGCTTAAATCTGATTTCAGAATTAGTCTGAAACAAATATTCTCTTTTGATATATTGTTTAAATTTCCATCAATAGACATTTTAGAAGAAAACCTAAGTATAGAGGTTTTACACACTGTTTTCTCTCCAGCATTAGTATAAATCAAAACAAAACAAACAAACAAAAAATATTAGATACAAAAAAGGTAGGATTTCTATAAGACCCCAGCTTGCAGCTGTAAATGGAAAAACATATGAATGTCTTCAACAGAGCTGAAGTTTAATATTACTATCCAAATTCCATTTTATCCCACTGTCACTGCCACCAAAGGAGGGGTTTTATGTTGGAGATAATATGATACTGCAGTATAAGCCCTCCTCAGATTTCAAACAGGTCAACTTGTCAAAGCTTTTTAAGGGAGCCAATTACATTAATTTTCCACAGCAGAGAAATACATATTTCATTTCCATCTCCCACTAGAGATGGGGCCCAGGGATTCTGTTTCGAAAGGCTCTTATCACTAAGTAACATTCGTACCCCCAAAGGAACCTTTGGCAGTCACTGGTCCATTGATATAATTGAGCAAGGTATGAGCTGTCTGACACTGCCATGGCATTGCTCAATAGCACTGTGCACTAAGCACTCGGAACAATGGAGCTTCAGCAGACGGCCGCATTGTCAATAAATTTCAATTACACTAATTGCCAAGAGTTCAATGAGTGCACTTTCAAAGGGGAGGGGGAAGGACGGATGGAAGATTAAAAAAGAGCCTATGTCTACCAGAGCTAAAGAATAGGATGCAATAAATAAACTGCAGCTTCTAATGGGGGCATTAATGTATTTTTTTTAACATGGCTTAACAAGATTTTACAAGCTGTACCAGTTTCAGGGATCCTGTTTTACATTTCTTTCTTACTGTCTCCAAACAACCTATACAGAGACTCAATTATGTGGCATTATCTTTCAGGGAAGAATCATTTTCTTAGGTTTTTATGTTGTTTGTGTTCTGCTCAGGATGGATAATGCATTTGAAAGTAGAATGCTACAATGTCAATTCCATGAGCAAATGAGGCTGCTCGCTGAACAATCATATAGCAACCAAATGCACCACCTTACTGCAGTGATACAGCCACATATTCTAAATTAATTAGGGATACTTACATACACACACACACGTATTCACTCCAATCGCTATTAATATTCACACCAATGTACACAGTACAGATACAAGCAATTGATATACTTAACTCTTCAACACAGATTATTTACTGCAGTGTCTGAGCTTGCATAAAAATATTCTTGTCTATTCTGAGCTATATCTGGGAACAATTCATTTGGCTTATAGGGGCCAGGACCCCAAACAAAGTATTTCCTGCTATGTGTAGCTCTGGTTTGGTTTTTTAATAGTGCTTTCTGTGTAAAGGGTGCTCAAAGGAAAAGTCATTTTGCTTAATATTTTTTTCAAAACTCTATAGAAATTCTAATTGAGTAAGTTAAATGTTTAAACTGGCAACTGGATAATGAAATCTTGGAGTGAAAACTTAGAGAATGGTTGACAGTTCCTACTTCTGTAAGAAATGTATGCATAAATGGACTGAAAAACTACTTATCCAATATCCAAAAGGAACTTAAGGAGGTCTACAGCTCAGTCTTCTGCTCAAAGCAAGGTCAGCTCTAAGGTCAGAACAGGTTACTCGGATTATACAGCTGGATTTTGGAAATGCCAAGGATAGAGTTTGTCCACCCTCCCTAACCAACTTGTTCCAATGTTTGACTGAACTCATGGGGAAAAAGACTGTCTTTATACATACTTGGATTCTCTCATGTTTCAGTTTGGGCTTGTTGCCTCTTGTCTTCCCACCATGCCTCCCACTGATCTTCCTATGAAAGTCCTTGTTCTAAACACAGAGTGCAACTGTCCTAACGCAACCCAAATAGGTAATTTATATTGCCACACCTAACTATGGCAGTATCAAGAAAAAGATTTGAAAATGGGTCTCCTCCAGGCCACTTTATTGACTCTACCAGCATTCAAAAAAAATCTCTCAGCTTTAAAAAGCCTTACATAAAACTACAGAAGGCCAAATTTGAAATCTCAAAGAACTCTGCAGAAGAGATTTCAAAATCAGTCCAGGAAACAAAACAGAGTTGTAGTCTAATATTTTTTCAAGATTTTTTTCTTTAATAAGATTTATTAAAGTCTGATAAAATTAGTTTGACAAAATTAGGTCTTCAGCATCTCAGCATACCACTGAGAGGGTTGACAAAAATGACTAAAGCTGTAATGGGCTCAATAAGACTCCAGAAGATTTTACAACACACTAGCTCAAGGCACAAAATTTAGAAATAGTCACTTACCTACACAGGAGATTTTTAACAATTTAGTTGAGAATCATGAGCAGATAACCCCTGTTTTCTGGGTAAAAGGAACAAATACTTTCTAGGAAGAGAGAAAGAAATGGTGGAACAAGTGTAAGACTCAATTGACTCCTCAGATTCATTATGTTTATGAGTTGATAGACATCTAAAGTTTAACCCCTTTTTTACACCTCAGAGGGACCAGATCAAGATTTGCCTGTGGCAAATGAAGGAAAACTAAGGAAGGACTGAGAGCAGGACTTAAACCTCCCGGAGGCAATATTATCCAGTCACAGCATGCAGAGATTTCTGCAGCTGGGATGATAAGTAATGCAAGCCCGAGAAACGCCACAGCATCACAGCGTAGGAAAGGGGCTCCTCGCTGATATCACAGCTAATAACACTACATGTGCAGACCAGAGGTGAATGAGGTATGGCTAAGGATGAAGGCCTGAGGTGATCAGGGGAAATCTCCTGGACAACTATGGAATGGAATAAATAATTGATATTTCCACCTTGCAAAGCAAGCCTTACACAGCACAAGTAATAGATGACATTTAAGAGCTATTTCCAGGAATTTATGAAGATTCTGATACACCCAAAAAATTATCCCAGATATTACAATATGTCTAACTAAAAGCTGTGCTGCTACAATGACGTGGGCTGTTTTTCAAAATTTACTGCAAAAATGAAAACCCATTTTGATGCATTAGGATTTTTCTTAATTTAAAGAAATCAGATTTATGAGTAGCTGCTATCAGATTCCTCTTTCTCATCCATTTAACCCATTACATTTCCAACAGCTAATGTGGAAGTGGAATTCAGTGTGAAAATTCTAAGGAGTCTACTTAAAAATCAGTGCATGTGAAATGAATAATGATCAAGTGGTTTTCCACCCAAAAATCTGAGTAATGCTGTGTGTTTCCGACACTGCACAGCTCTGTTCAGTCTTACTTCACTTTGCATTGCTGCTTATTTAAGGCAAGGTGTTGTAGCCAAAGCTCACAAAGTTTGTTTCTAGTACAGCTCACAAAACACCTTGTTCAGGCTGAGAATTCTTTGTCAGGCATTTTTGTCAACTATGGCATTTCCTTAGCAATTTCAGAAGTCTTGAGCAAAGTCACAATGTCAAAAGTTTTGAAGTGAAACACAGCAGACTGTTTAGTTTCAGCTGCATTAGATGTTCTGATCACAGAACATTTTTGTTTACTTACAATATTAATTATAACAAAAACAAACCCACCACTTTTACACTTTAAAAAAAGAAAAATATTTCCTGCCCATAAAGAGGTTTTCCAACTTATTTTGCATAAAAATTTTAGATGCCAAAATTAAAAAAACAGCCTAAGTATGTCACTAGCAAAAGAGAAGGAAAAAAAAAAGTAGAGAGGGTAGTTAAAACTGTTAGTTCATCTGGACATTTATATTCTGATAACCAAAATAAAGGAATTGTTCAGAGTTTTAAAATCTGGAGTCACAATGATTCTGTATTTCAACTTCTTGTGTAAGAGAAGCTGTACAATGTCACAGAATTATTTCTGAGGCAAGACTGCTAACTTATGGTTAGATGGAAGCTGATTTTGATAAAATATCTGACCTTAATCTAAGAACCTAATGATGAATATTCCACCACAGTAATTTGTATTTGCTCGTGTTTCATTTTACTTAAAACTATGTATGGAGTTTCCATTGCTGCCTTTACCCAGTTCTACCTTTTGGAATTTGTTAAGATTTTGTTTAAGAATTTTAAAAGACCAGTAGGAATATATTTATACATATCAAAAGAAGAGAGCATCAAAGTGCTCTGTGCATCTTTGACATGAAAATGAACCCTGGAACAAAATCTTAACATTGATGTGGCAACTAATTTTAATGTCAAGTAGTATAAGCCTTTCCTGTTTTCCATAGGTTATTCTGTTTATGGGTTAAAGGAAGCTAATGAAACATTCTATATGAAATAGATAAATCACACATGAATTAAATTAACACATGTATAATACAATCAATTTTATATTTATTATAATAATTATGGAAAGCTATCCATCCACTAGAAAATGTTTTTCTAAGATCAAATTACACTGTGAGGTACTCCATTGGTAAAACAATTTATGTATGAAGTCCATGATACATAACAAGTCAGGAAAATCTCATTTTACCTCAGAAATGAAGATTTTCCCTAGTGTAATAGAAGAAAGTTTGCTCATGGAGTATAATATAAACTGAATGACCAAATACATAATATAAAAAATTATTTCATTTTTCTAATTTTGGAATATGTTTCATGTGTGTCAAAAAATAAATAATGGTTAATGGCATCTAGCTTACAATTCAAAGTTTTTTTCAAGAAAGAGAAAATTATTCTTTTTTTTATGTTATTATTTCATCATAACAGCATAGTGTGGTTTATATCAAAAAATTGTGATTGTGTATTTTCTGAGCTTGATGAGGTAAACTCATTGAAACAAAATAAATCTAAGCCTAAATCATTATAACTTTGGATTACTAATGTTTCATCTTGATTTGTTTGTTAACATCATCCTTACTATCATTTTTTTTAATCCACTGTAATGTATTCTTCAAATTACAAAAAATTAAGAACAAGTTTTCCTGATTCAGTCCCACTTTCATAAGAGACTCATGAGACTAAATGAGGTTGTTGCATGATTCCTGATGTCAAAGAGCAATTTTTTTTGCTTCCTTACATTTACATGGTATAGTACTACTTCCAGGATAATAGGACATAGCTATATCCAACTTTCTGCATGATCCCACAATGTTTCAAGTCACTTTTGTTTTCCACAGACATAAATTAATTTTATAGTATTTACTATGTATTCAGATTGGAATGAAAGCTCTCTTTTAAAACCCTAAATATTTAGTTCCTTTCAGAACTTATGTTTTAAAAAAAAATCTCCTAAGTGTCATTGAAAACTCTAGGAATCTATGAGAACAGTCTCCTGTCCAAGCGTACTAGAGAAGTATGATATATTAAACCTGACAAGATGATGTTCATTAATCTTTGAAATGTAGTCGGGACACTGGTAATTCCAAGAGGCATTACATTAAAATGAAAAGCCCCCTTATGGCAAATGAAGGTGGTTTTTTGTTTCCTGTCATCATCCATTTGTAACTGCCAATAGCCGCTAGTTAAATCAATGCACCTGATAAATATTGCTTGACTGAGGAAATCTAGAGAATCATCATTTCTTAGCACTGGGTATTTATCTTGTTTTCTTATTGCATTTATTTTTCAGCAGTCTGTACTCTGAAAACCTGTTCATACCATTTGGCTTTTCAGCAATTAACGTTGGCCTAAGGGCAAACTGAGCAAGGGAGATGGTTTCAGACCAAAGCATATACTACAACTGTTGCTCTACCACACTTCTTTACAGAGGTTTGTGGACAGAATTTCATGAGTCCTGATGTTTTTATTCAACATCTACCTCTCTCAGATGTATGGTAACATTTGTAAGACTTTGAAACAGAAAAGCTCTGTTTCCCATCCAACTCAGAAAAAAACCCACCATCTCTAAAACATGAATTTGGAATTGATCTATATCTCAGAAGTAAGTGAAGACTGGAACCAGGCAATTATTTATCTCTTCCTCATCTTTAAACCATTACAAAATTCAAGAGAAACAGAGGAAAAATTTTTTACTGATTAGTGTTTAAGCTTTTAGCTGCAAGTGCTTTAGACAGCAGTGCTTTCAGTGATATTCTGAAGCACAGCCAGGAGTCTTCAGAAATTCTCTACTTGATCTTGACCAAGCTAACCTGAACACCAGCTCCCCATCTTTGAAACAGGCCAACAATTCCATCCTACAAAGCACTAGTAGTGTGTAGGTATGATATTATATAAAATGAGACACCCAGCTAGCAGCCTTGAGAGCTGTGAAAATAACAATATAATATCTAAACCAGATAGTATCTCCATGGGAGCACTCATTTCACAAACATGTTATTTAGAAAAAAATAAGTAAAGCACATATTACAAATATTCTAAGAGTTTTGGTCTATAGTTGATTATATCTTGTTGCTAAATCAGTCTTTTCTCTGAAGACAGAAAATTCATTAAAAATTCATTTTGCCTCATTAGCTGGAGATGTTTCTATTTTGAGTTATACTCTTACCTGAGTTTTTTTATAGACAGACTTCACTCAGAATTTGTAAAAACATCTGTAATAAAAGCCTGGTCCAGCAAAACAATTCATGCATAACTTGAAACATGAAAATAATGCCACTGAATTCAGTCCAGCTGGCTAGGTATTTATGGTTACACCCATGTGGCACCTATGGCCTGTCATCTGAAGTCACAGATTTGCAAGGTTATCCTGTGCCGCCATACATTTACACCACATAATGGAGAATGTTACTCTAATGTCTGAAGAGCCAAGAACAATACTTTCAGTGCACAGAGTATGGTTTGCCTGAAGACAAACGGCTGAGAAAAGAGGGTATGGATACAACACTGCTGTCTGGCACCACACAGATACAAAATGAGAAGCAGCCAGAGGACTGCTGATGTTCTGTGTTGCACCGTCCATGTGACAAACACAATATTAATGCAGAAAACATCATGCACAACAGCCACAAAGAGAGCTGTTGAAAAAAATCCTACCACACTTAGAAAGAAAAGGAAGCACTGATGTATTTTGTCAGAAATAACCAACTTAGATAGCTCATACATATATAAATTCTTCCATTCCAATTTTGCATCATCTTTTATTATCATTTGTGAAGTCTTACACCTTTGTCATCACTGTCATTCAGTGGGCTTTATCATAACAATGGTCACCATCGGAATGATTTCTGCAGTATGTGTTAAGGTCTGGCTTCCATACAAGCAAGACAAGCTTACTCCATCCCACTGATCTACCTCAGCCTGCAGGAAATGAAGGACAATTCAATGCCTTAACAGCCAGCTTTAGTGGAGGTGGCTTTAGAAACCAAGCCCCAGCTACTTGGCATTCACTATCTTTCTCACATCCTCATTTTCAGTTAGGAATAGCTTGCTCTCATGTTTGACAATATATATTTCACATTTGGTAATTATTCTTCATCACATTATCATAATGTACCATGTCCTAAGGGCAACAGCCCTTTGAGATTCAGTTCTCTTGGCCTCTCCCATTAATACAGGCCTACTGGCTGTTTTACATGATTGAGGCTTGACTCACAGAAATACAAATAACATAAATTTAGGCCACTGGCTTTTTAATCTCCCCTTGGCTCCCCAGCAAGGCAGACGACAATATTCTAATCTGTTTTCCATTATAATTAAGGCTCTCATTTAGTTTATGGTTTTATAATTGAAGCACCACCCCTCAAGAAAAATCACAGGTTCTTTTCCACTTCACAGGAAAATCAGAGAAATTTGCACATAGCAGAAGGGGTAAAAGGCAGTAACAGAAAAGACATTTATATAGAAAAAAGGACATGTTCAAAAAGGTTCACATTTCTAAGGTGATAAAAAGCATGTCCACATAGCACAACTGGGAACATGTTAGAGAGCATTGAGCAAGCTCCAAATTTCTTTGCATCTGGTGCAATAAAAGAAAGCAGTGCTCCATAAACATATGAGAAGAATTAGCATGCCTCACTGTGCAAGCTGTTTCATCCTACTGACAGGGTCATCTGCAGCCAGCTCATTTGACACCAGCAACGGGTAACCCATGCCATGCCCCATGACATGATTTAAGCCTGCTCATCACAGTAATCATAGCTTCAGATTTAAAACAGAGTTTCTCTTTGCTTGTACCTTTCCAGGAAGGTTAAATCTTCATATTGACTTTGGAGAGCTCTATATTTGTTGGCTTTCGCTAATGGGATGTAGCCAGTTTTTCTCCTTATAACAAGGAAATATGAACAGGGGCTCTCAGCTGAGAAAGGTAAGAAGTAGAGATAGGCCAAAGACTGGAGTGCTTACCCCATACAGAAAAAGCTTGGGTTTGTTCTGAATAACATGATTTAGTTTTTAATAATACCAGAAACCAGAAGTGTTTGATCTTTCTGTTGTGAGTCATTGATGTTATTTCAAAATGGGAAAATTTCAACTAGACTGTTGTTCACCTAAAATTGCAATATTGATTAAAAAGAACACACATAGAAAATGTTATTAGTCTTTTCATTAGTCACAGACAGGATAACATAGGATCCCAAGGAAGAAGAAAGCAGAAATACAGAATTTTTTTCCCATTGTTTCCAGAAAAATAAGGGGAGGGAAACTTGAGGCAGAAACAGCAAAGTGGCACCCAGACAATCTGGCACTTACATCAGGAGCAATGAGGACAGGACTGAACTGTAGAACAGTAGTTAGGATTACTGTATGTGCCAAAAAACATCATCTGTCAGCATGGGCAAACCAGGCATGCTAACAGCAGTGTGAACAATGAAGTGAGGACTTCCCGTTCTTTCAGAGCTCCTGGACTACACAAGGGCCAGGATCACAGAGCTGTTGGATGGTTATATTCAAAACAAGCGCTGGTTATATTCAAAACAAGTGTTTGCCAAAAGAAGTACTATTATATTGGCATCTTGGGGGGATTTCTGACCTGCATTTTCCCAAGTAGCTGTGCTTTTTCCAAGCTACTGGAGTATGCTCAAAGCTGGTGCGTAGTGAAGCTGATGCTATTGTAGTCGACAGGTGAGCTGGCCTCTCTGAGGGACAAACAGGGACACACATCTTTATTAAAATCAGGCAGTCCCTCTTATCACAAGGCTGCTCTGTGAGTCAGAACATGGTCCCAGCAAAGACAATGATAACAGGGTACTCTAGGCCCCTTCAAACACTATCTTTACAAACCAGGATATGAGTAGCATTAAACAGTAGCTAACTGCTGTTTACTGTCAGACACACATTTTAACATCTACACACCATATGTCAGTTCCCATATCCCCACCCTCCCACATATTTTAAGTTCAAAAGAGCTGTCAATCCTTATCTAACCTTTGGTTTTTGGGAAGTGGTTCCATATTATTTTCCCTTTGGTTCTCAGAGATATCAGTTTAGGTATTACTCCAATGATACATAAAAAATTAAGAAAAGATGTTGCAAGAAAGTTATTTAAATTTACTTTCAGAAAAGGGGTTAAAATCAACTTCAATTACAGCAGTGTTGACTAGCAAAGAACTACACTGTGAGATGATTATGACTTCATGGCTAGAGAAGAAATTTTTACAGGAATTATTGAGCGATTTACTCTCTGCCATACAGATGATACAAGAGAGAATGCACATAGCACTGAGTGTTCAGGGGAAATATGGGATACCTGTATCTACTGCACAATATCTGTCATCCAATGAAGTCCACTGCTGGGATGGCTCCAAAACTTCTCTGCAGAAATAGTGTTTAATATTTTTGTTATTATTACTGACAAGACCAATAAAAGTCTCAACTTTTCAAACAGGAAATTAAACTAGCTGTTAACAAAGCTTCAAATTGAAACGATGTCACTGACAGGAGAAAAAAAAAATTGCCATTCTTCTACCATGCTCTTTTTTTCCTATTCAAAAAAAATTAAATAAATAAAATTGGATAATTTTACTCATTTTCTTAACTGTAATTCTTCAACTCTTCAACTTTCTAAAACTGCAAGAGATTCTAAAATTGCAGATTAGTAAAAGGAAGAGACTAAACCACAGATATTATCAATTTCAATGCAAGGAGAAAGACTGGGATGAGAAAAAAGCATGTTAGGCCTGTATCATTTTGATGTGGCTATTTCATCAGCATGAAGTGCTTTCTACAAATGGCAAAAAAATCAGGTAAACATTGCTCTACCTTATATCATGTTAAAGGTAAAAATTATGAAGTTGTTTCCATTTTGATAAACTTGTTCTGCCAGATTTCAACACAATCTACTGAGAGGTTATCTGACTTCATCAAACAGCTGAAAGACTTAGGAAAAGAAGATAGACTTGAACAGGCTTTCTCAAAAGCAGTGAAATATTTCCAATTATTTATATCAACAATTTAATACTTACTGTTTAATCCATATTAGTCTGCATAGCCCTAAAATCTCACCACCAACTACTGAGTATTCAACTCAGTTTTAATAGTGCTTAAAGGTCATATACCCCAATGAAAAAGTGAAAGGATAGAAATTTTTGCCAGGCAAACTGCAATGCCTGAATTTATCACAGAGCTGAAATGGATTTAAAAGTGAAACTAACTCAGATTTTACTAATTCTGCCGCTCTAAAACAGATAAGGTTTGTAAATATACAAATTCATTCACAAATAGCATCTGTAAAAGCACTTAGGCAAATTGATAAAAATATATTATGTACATTAATCAGTTTGATTAAAATTAAAAGAAGGCATCATATTTATGTTTAAACTAGAATCACTGTGGCTTTGGGAAGAAGAACATTAAAAATAAAATAGGACCAAGCTAACAATGGTTAATGCTGAGTTTCTGAGCCACAAAATCTTAAAGCAGATGAGACAGAAAAAGCAGACTCAAGATCTGGACAGTTTAGATATGTATACACACTTCAGAATACACAGAATGCTACAGTATTTGAGGATCTTATGTCATAGTGATGCATTGTTATCTGCCATTCATGAAAAGCCTAATTAGAACAATTATCTTCTGCACTAGGTGTGATACCTTTAGAATCAAGTCTCATCACGCACTGGATGTCAACACTCCAAAGTTCCACAAATTACAGGAAACAGAAAACTTACCTGGTCAACACTAACATCTTTTGCTATATGGTTGGATAAAAATGTGATGTAAAACAATGCTTGCACCATTGTCTAACTCTTGAGCGGAATTTCAAAAATTTCTTGCGATTGTGCAGCCAAAATCATGCTCCAGTCTTACTGGCACATGGGTCAACTGAGGCCCTTGAAATACAAGGTCCTAATATTTAGGAATAAACACTAAATTTAAAGATCAATTAAAAAAAAACTGATTAGGAACTATTGCAAAATACTCTTGAGAGGACACAAAAGTAAAGGATCACTGGCAAATGAAGCAGCAATAAAAACTGAATTAATTTTATGATAGAATTAGGGCCATAGACACAAAATTCTGACAGATATATTCTATTGTTAGAACAACCAAATGAATCCAATATAAAGATAGATGGGAAATTTTTTAGAGCACTCGTTTGATACTGAGTTTTGAAGTTGTACTTGTCCGCCTTTAAGACACTGAGAAGAAATTGAAAAACTGGAAACTGCTCAAAGCTAAATTCTTCTAAGTGCCTGGGCTGGACACAGACACCACTTAGATAACAAAGTTTTCCATTTTACAGCTGGAGAAATAGAGGAAAAGACTGAGGAGCTTCCTCCTGTTAGGATCCCATGTTAGTGGTTTCTCAGAAGCTGTGCAGTGCCCATTAGCTCACACAACTTCATTGCAGTGATTTTAAACATGCATTGCAGCATCAGAAACATGAGGGTCAGGGTTAGGGTTAGGGTTAGAGTTAGTATAAAGTCATGAGGCAAATAAGCAGAAGACAGAACCTACTGTAGTGGAAACAAGAACCAGACAGAGGAAATTAATGTTAAATCCAGATCTGACCACAGGACTTGCCATTCTGCCTCAGACTTGACACCCACTGGGCCTAATACAGGCTCCCACAGCAGCCAGCACCAGATGCTTTGGTGAAAGATACAAGATCCCCACAGATGCAGGATAATCTGTCTCCCTCAAAGGTCTCATCCTAATCCCTTTAGTTATAGATTCCCTTAAATCCTGATGCATGAGGGGTTTTATCCCTTCAAATACTCTTTTTTAGCATTACTATCATAACTCTGGATATTCTTGTTATCCATACAAATGCCCCTTCCCTCTCTGATGCTTACAAAATTCTTGATTCCATCTTCATCCAGAGTAAATGAGTTCTGCAGTTTGTATAGGAACCTTTTGGGAAGTGTTTCTTTATCTTAAGAGATGGGAGAAACTGTAGTCTCATGATGGTTCTTCTTTGCTGCATGCCTCTGTTTTTTCTTTTTCTCTCTTTCAACCACATACTTTATCACTTCCACTCTCATCTGAGTCCTCAGGTAAACAATCACTTCAGATACCTATATGTCACTATCCTTTCTCTCTGCTTTTGTCTGGGCCTATCCAAGACTGCAATTTTTTTTTCCTGGATGGACTTTCTAATACCCAATAAATTTTATAGAACACCACACTGCTGGCTGATACAATGACTTTGTATGTGATTGCTTTAATTTTTTTTTCTGTATTTCTTCAAAAGGAATGTACCTCACAGTTACCAAGTCTGAGCCCATGAAATACCTTAAGGCTCCTCTGGACTTGATTAACAAGTAACCTACAAAGAGGTTATCTACCACTAATGTGGTGTTGCTGCCTCATTTCTCCTTCCTCTTTCCAGATAACTAATAAATACATTACACAACAGCAGACCTAGTACAGAAACTTGTGGCTATTAACCTTTTGCCATGATGAAAATGGACTATTTGTTTCAGCTTTGTCTCCTGCCTCTCAGCTACTTTTTGATCCACGATATCACATTGCCTCACAGCTACTTGGTTTCTTTTAGAGGAGATAGTATCAATCCACAACCTTCAAGAAATCTTGCATGACTAGCCTCAAAATCACATGGTAGCTTACAAATCATGACATATTAAGACATAGTAACAATTCTGTTTCTATCAATGTTGGATTCCTGAGCTAGCCTGATTCATGATCATGAACTTTAACTCCTGAGCTTCTAGAAAAATTTTTTTTTATAAAAATTTCTCATCCTGTTCCTTGACTACTGTAATGAAGAATTTTACAGAAACAAAATCAGGTAATACAGGCCTTAGGAAAATCCCTCAAGAACTAGAAATGCTGAACAATATCTCTTCTGACACCCTGCCAGACATCTTGTGAAAGATACAATAAATATACCCTCTATTCATTTGCTAATATTCTCAAAGGATTTTAAGACAGTAGCCAGACAAAGTTTGCTTTGCAGAACTACATGATTAGCTATGGATTATTATCTTCCAACTCTTCTTTCTATTTCAGAGTTACTCCAGCTGAGATTTATCAGCAAGTAGTCCCACAGAGCTCCTCTGGAACCTTTTTAGAAGTTATGGTCACAATTTCTACCCTGTCATCATCTCATCAATTAGCCCATTTTAACCAATTTGTTGGTTTTGTTAGAAATTCAGCTGAGTCATACTTAAAGCACCTTCAAAACTCTTGGACATATACCATTTGGAGTCGGTCACTTCTTTGGAATATTTTACTGGTTTACTCCACCTTTTAAAACTATAGATTCAAAAACAAGCCTCCACTTTAACATATCAGTGAAATATTGAGAGAAAATAAGTGTAAATAATCAAATGTTCTGTTTTAAAGGATACATAAATTCTATGAGAAACTTCATTTGAATGACTTCAACAGTGAGCTCTAAACACAAAGGGAAAAAAGATCAGACAAAATAGAGGCAGAGCAAAAAGAACAAGATGTTCAGGGCAAATATCATACCAAGGATTACCCTGGCAAATGCAAAAGCCATATCTATGGATACTTTTACTTTTTTAAAGTGCTTCACACTTTAAATTTAAATTTAAATTTAATTTAATTTCCTCCAGCTATTACATCTATCATTTTGAAGAAAAAATAGGTTTCATACCAGCCTCTACTCCACATACCAGTATCCACTCTTTGGAAAGACCCATGTGCATTTATGTTTTAAAATGTTGATTGTGAGGGCTTCCCTTGTGCTCTATTCCTTTAAGTTCTATGTAGCTGAGGGTCTGTGAGAGACGCTTGGAGAACATGCAAGTCCCTCTAAAAAACTCATACTTAAGGTTTGAAAAACTTAGAGGATCAATAGGGGCACAGGATATGGTTTGAGATGGTCAGAATAATTTTGCTACCTGCAGCAGCAAAAAGAAGTAGCAAGAAAACTTCTGATGGGCCATTGATAGTTGCCAGCAACTAGGAAAACAAAGCAATGAGTAAAGTAGACCAAAATTTCAAGAAGTTAAAAGAAAGTTAAATAGACTAGCCCTTTCATAAAGAGCATATGGTGTGGAGAAGGAAATATGATTACTTTGTCAAATCACTAATAAAAATACTAGCAATAAATAGGGAAGCATATCTCACTTGTTTCAGGATACAGATAAAAAATGTTTTGTGTGACTAAGTGCAAAGTTAAAGGTTTATCTTGCATTATTGCACTTGTTCCACCATAGATTTTATATGGTGTTGAAGTTTCACAGTTTTGGAAAAGTGGAATCTTTTTTAAAAAAGAAAAACTATTCTATTACCTGTGCACTTTGAAATGACAGACTGTATAATTGTACTTACCTAAACTCACAAATCAAAAGGAAATTCTGCTGCTTCCAACTTCCATGCTGATCAAAAACCTCCCCTGAACTGGTAATTCCAACTGCAAATATT
This sequence comes from Parus major, assembly GCF_001522545.3. Lineage (NCBI taxonomy): Eukaryota > Metazoa > Chordata > Aves > Passeriformes > Paridae > Parus > Parus major. The sequence goes on from NC_031769.1 coordinate 89,474,849, forward strand.
GTGAAGTGTAAGAGAGTACACAGGCCAAATCCTTCCATCTTTGTAAATCTCCTGAATTTGTATTGTATGTTTTAATATTGTTAGCATGATCCGACAAGGTCACCATTCAATGCCATACGTGATGCTGCTGCACCATTTTGGGAATGAATTGCTTACTTCTCCTGCATCTGGAAAGCACACCTCACGGGAAATATTGGTTTACATATCATTTTAAAGCAAAAGCTGATTTCCAATAAAGAGTGTAATTGCAAAGATATAAATTTATTCACAAATACCAGACAGCACTTAAAATTTTCGGATATTTCTGGCACAATAGTTATATTACAGTGCCATCCACTGACTCTCTCCTGCAAGTACGTGCACGGACACACACAGCTGCTGTTCTACACTCAGTTGGCTTAATTCCCACTGAAGGGACAACCATCCCCAGACAGATATATTCCCAATTCATTTCCTTCTGCAATGATAACTGTGAAATTTACCCAGCTCACAAAGGAAGAGAAATAATTTCTGTAATAGCCTTAATGGGTTTTTAGAGACTTTGGCTAGCAGCCAAGAGAGACTTAGACATGGCTTTGCAGGCAGCATGAATACAGAGGTTACTTTCCTGTGTGTGTGTGTGCATGTGTGTTGTGTGTATGGTTTTATTGTGAGATACGTTTCAGGCACAAAAAAAAACAACAAAAAACTATTAATTGAACCCCATCAGCACTGATGCGCCCACCAATAGTTTTTCCTCACTGACATCAAGGGATATGAATGAAAACTAATTGTGCTTCAAAGAAAAGGCAAATCACAAGTCTGTTGTAGGATTAGGTTTTTCTTTAATTAAGATCGTTGAAATAAACAGCAAGAGAGCTGTTATGGACTTTTTCATGTATACTTTAGTTCCAGTTTTTCTATTGAAATGTGAGACTATCATGTTATTACAAAAGAAGATCAAAGAAAAGAATGCACTGGAAAGCCTGAAAAGCTTTCAAAAAAAAAAAAAAAAAGAAAAAGCCAAAATATTAAGTTTTACTTAACTAAAATTCGCTGAAATAGTCTTCCCAAATATGTTCTCAATATTTGAGTTACAAAGTGTTCAATAATAACCTCTTAAAATTAGAATTTCCTAGTATGTGCCTTACTCATATTCTCTTTCAAGTAGAAGCAGAGCATTTAAAGACTGATTCTAGAATAAATAATTTTGGCAGTTCAGAGGCTGCTACACTTAACAGCAAACCAGATTTTCTCACTTTTTGTTAAAACACATGTTCATTGACTGCCACATTGCATGCCAGCACGGGCGGATGTGTCCACACACCAGCACAAACACACTGCAGAGGGTCTGCGGAGCTTTAAAAATCCTACAGAGAAGGATCTGGTTTTGTGACAACTCCCATACTTGGTCACTGAGGGTCACTGAGGGTGAATGAGCCATCAAGAGCTTCAAATTAAAAGCAGGTTAGGAAGAAAGGAGCCTGAGGAGTACAAGGACAGTCCAGCTGGTTCGGCTATTTGTGGCACCACACACGCATCCATGTTCTCACAGAGACTAAGGGGGTCACAAAGCACGACGTTCTGTACTCCAGCATGCCTGCAATGCGTACAGTGTGAACAGAGCTTTAAAAAGCCTCCTCTGTGGCAGACAGACCGTCACTGTTACCAGACCAATTTAAAGCCTGTTTAGCCACAAGCGTCTTTTTTGAAGTTGATGCCCACAAAATAGGCAGAAGAAACGAGCCGAACTTAACGCACATCCTCAAATGATCTGCCATGAATACCTGACCTGGCCATAGAGATGGTCAGGGATGAAATAGTGATTTGCAGCACTTCAGCAAGTGTATGTCCTGCATGACTTGCCAGTCTCTCAGCTATCTTGTAATCTTTAGCCCCTTTCGTACTCTGATGTTGACAGTCATCTGTGACACACAGTCTCAAGTTTCCTAGTCCTACCTGCGCTGACAGTGGAGCCACCTTTGTGCTGCTTCCACACTGCGAGCTGGCGTGTGAGCTTTTACCAGCCAGGCTTGCAGTGAGCCAGGAGCCATCCATCAGAAAAGGGCTCCGGAGCTTCTCAAGCACCAACCACTATTGTGCCGCTACTGCCATTCAGTACCTGACAATTGCTTCTCTGTATGACATTATCTGCTACTGCTCCTCTCCGCGAGTAATTAAAGAACACACCCAAGCAGCTCGTCAGCCACAAAGTACTAGAGATTTGCGCAGTCTGTGATCTTTAGGTACAGATCAGGAAATCTACATATCTATTACCATTATATCAAAGGGGTTTAGCACACTAATACTGATTCAGTGCCTCTATGGAGAAGTTTTAATAATGGCTAAACTCCTTTACTTTATGAAAGCTGGAAAAATCCCTCAAGGGGTAAAAAAAAAAAAAAAAAAAAAAAGAGTTGCAACAGAGAAGTTGTCCCTAGGAAGCTGGGTTCTGGTTAGTATTGCAGTTAAAACCCACCTTCCTGGGACTCAGGTTAGTTCAACGATACCTGAGTCCAGAGTCCAACTATGCTGAAAGTCACATATAAAAATAAGAAAGTATTGAGACACAAAGCTATAATATTTGAAGGAGAAGGGAAGAGGAAATCTTTATTAACAAAGACAAGGGAAAGAAGACTGCATTTGTTCCTGAATCCTAAAATGCTGCCTTTTAAATTATTCCTTTTATTGTTACAGGAATAGATTGGTTTTATTTCAACCAAATTTCGTATTTTCAACCATCCTGAATTTTTTGCTCTCAAAACAGGTAAGTTATTTTCTACAATATCACTGGAAGCATAGACTAATTTTGTCCTCACAGAAAACAGAAGTCCAAATTCACTGATTTTGCTTTAAACAAAAATTCTTGCTCAGACCTCTAGTCTCAGCATAGAAGAAGATTAAATGATGGTTTAAGCTCAGCCCTCTTGAGACAGGTACTTAAAGGTGTTTGAACATTTCTTCTTTATCCCTTTTCTAAGAGCTACAGTGCTAAAAAGAATTTTCTTCCTCAAAGACCACTGAGGTCTGACAGATAATATCAAAAATTTGCTGGATTTTAGGACTTATGAAAGTTGGAGACTGAGTATATGCCCTAGAAGCATACCATATAGATGCATCTCTGGTGGCAAAATTGCCACAAGTCCACAGTAATAATTTTTTATACTTAATACTGTTTCCAGCATCTGGAATCCCATCTTCCCTTTTCCCTGCTTTTTCAAATATCCATTAATGTCTTTTGCTACAGCTCCTACAACATATGTATATCAGCTGGCCAACATATTACTGTTATCTTTTAGGGAGAGGAAACTCAAAATAACTTTAGAATAACCACTAAGAACAACACACACCTTATGCAGCCTCATGTGTCAAAACTGTAAAATAAGTGGCTGTGATTGGAACATAATATGCTCTATCTTAGGTCCATAGCCTTCAGTGTCACATGCCCAGCACTGCTTATTACTCAAAACTACCGTAAACTTCCCGGGTCTAGCCCGGCCAGATGAAAATCTGGTGCCCACAAGTACATGCAGACTGTCATTTGAAAGAAGCTCTCCGCTCAATTCCACAGTCACCATCTATCTAAGCAGCAAGCCCAGACATGAAGCCCTAGGCGAAGCAGAAGGCCATGCTCTAAAACATGCAGAAGCCTATTTCCCTAAGGACTCTGGAAAGCTCTGTATGGTTAATATGCTGCCAGGCATACCCAGGCAAGGTTTTCCTCAGCTGCTTGCAATGCCCAGGAGGTGGACAGAGTGCAGAATACATCATGTCACAAACACTTCTGTGGCCACTTATCAGGAAAGTCATATAGATTTAACCAACAAATCTTAACCTTAAGTTTAACCAAATAAAATCCCATTCAAACTTTTCTTAATGTTTTGAGCTGGTTTTCCATTGAGTGCTTGTAAGATCACTACTTTGCCAATTAAACTGTGTTTTGATTGGGTTTCCTTACTTAAATTGCCCATGTTGCATTACTGGTTTTGTTCTACTTGGATAAAACACAATAGCAGTGTGTATTTATAACTCTTCCAAAGAGGCAGTGGAGAGACCAAACCCACACATTCAAATTTATGTCATTGTTTCCACATCATGCAGGTAGGACAGTTTCTCATTTTTCATTCCAATTCCTCAAATAAATTCATACACCTTGTTTACAGATTATACCATCTACCTACATGGAAATAGACATGCAATGCCCTGCAGTACTGTGTTCTCCAGTCACTTTTATTATAGTCACAGAAATATTTTTTCTGACATCATCTCATAGGAAAACTTTGGACCTTTCCTGTTTTGGGCTAGCTTCAGAATTATGCAAGTCTTCTATTAGGATCTCTATCAATGTTATTTCTCCTTGAACCTAAAATTCCAACATCTTATTTTATCCTGTTTAATTCAGTAGGTGATATATGTTTCAAATCTGACCAAATGACACATTATATGCACATTGGTTTTGCAGCAAACCCAGTAAAATATTATGACACAGAAGTATACTCTAGATTGATGTAGCATACTCAGACCTTCACTTCTGAATGTCAGTTTGTGGGTCTGATGTGCCCAATAGCCAAACACCCATCCAGCTTCTCACTCACACCTGCTCCCCAGTCGGGCAAGGTAAGAAAATAGCATCAGAAATTTTCCAGTCTGCATAAAGATAATTAGAAATAGATTCTGGTAGCAAGACTTCACATGTCCTCCCCGCTTTGCCCTGCACTGCATGAAGTCTGGCACTGCAGACTCCTCTACTGCCTCCCCTGGAGTGGCGGTAGAGGGAGTGGGAGAAGTGTGTGTTCAGTACACAGCAATTTCTCTCTGCCCCACCTTCCCTGTCGTACTGTTCCACTGCTCCATCACAGACTGCAGACCTTCAGGAACCTCCCTGTATGGCATTTTTTCACCCTTTCTTACGCAGATTTTCCCCAAGGTGCCACCACCTTGGCTGCAGAGCCCAATCATGCCCTGTGCTGGAGCCATTGGGGCTGGCTGGAATGGGCTGTGTTCACTCCTCACAGAGGCCCCTGCAGCATCTGGGCACCTGCACCTGGTACAGTCAAAAATATCAGAATGTAAATACATTAAAGCCAGAAGGAACCAGAAAAAGTGACAGTCTAACAGAAAGTATTACATTTTACTCAGATATGCTCTGGTCTGACTAGATGCTTGCATTTATCAGGACAAGAGAAAAGAGCCTAAAGTTGCACCCATGGAGGTGTAGGTTGGATAGTAGGTTGGATAGTAGGGAAAAATTCTTTACAGAAAGGGTGATTTGGAAACACTGGAATAGGCTTTCCAGGGAAGTAGTAGAATCCCTGGAATGTAGCGCCTCAGACTCTCCAGCACTGCCAATATACTGCTTTGGGCATCCTGAAGTTCTTATAACATTCAGTCCCCAGGTTCTTAGTATTACTTATATTTCATCCAAACCTCTGACAGCACAACACTGGTCACTATTTTCTCAGCTGTCACCAATTTTATTGGTTTTTTCACTAGATTTGAACAACTAAAATAAAGCTTGCTAGGTGAAGGTCTGTCACCTCCATGTTTCTAATCTCCTACTTTCTAGGTAGTGTTTGCCTCAGCTTAACAGCCACCTCCTTTGGAGCTTTTGCATCTAGTAGTCCATTCTTTTTTCTCCTATAGAGATTATAGGTCCATGAATAGAAAAAAGTATAATTTTCTATATGCTCACTTGTTTAGATTTTAATTCTTTACCAATGACTATTCTGATGGCAACTCAGAAGTGGAAAGGAAAAAGAAGTATTAAAATCCCTCTCTATAATATTGGTATCTACAGAGCTAGGAAGAAGAAATTCATCAGAGCATTTACCCAATAACATTCACTCACTATTTTGATTCTTTCAGCAAATATAGAGTAAACAGAAATAGCTACAGTAAAGGAATCAATAACAGCTTTATTTAAGAGAAGTAAAAAGCCTAGTCGGCATTAAAATAAGCAAGTTGTCCCCAATGTCACCACAAGAACTAGACACTGAATTAGACCCACTTGGACCAGCACCCAATGCAGCACTCAGAAGAGAATCCTCCTCCTCACAGCAAGGATGCGGAATTAAGAAACCCACGCTCAAGGGTTAATACAGCAAAAGCTCCAAGATAACGCTTAGGACTGCTGAATAAAACAGCTTGAAACTAGAGGTGTGGACCTCTTTATCTACTCTTCCTTGCAGGGATGCCCTCCCCTTTAGCCCTGAACTCCTAATGTGTACCAACCTCACAGTAACCTCAGAAGCTCAAAATCCCACATTGCTAAAATTCACCTCACCTCCAGCCATCCCAACATGCATCACCCCATAGCCCAGATGACTCTCCCAGCAGCACACCAAGATTATTCTCAAGAAATAAGTCTCTCTCCTTTGTCTGGACAGTTTTCCTGATCCTGAATAGAACGGGCTACTCAGCCACAGACTTGTTAACAAAACAGAGCACATGGTGTGTATTCAGTAAGCAAAAGAAATATTTCAACCATTCATCACACTGTTCTTCACTGAATTCTAAAATAATACCAAGCAAATGTGATTCCAGGTCAAGGTGTGTGTGCTGACAGACAACCTCTGTGGGCTGAACATTAAGAAACTCTGTTATACTTTGGAGACCAGGTCACCATGATGAACAAGGCAGACAACAGCTAATATAAAGTACACTTGAATAAATTTCACATGGGGCTTTGAGAAGTATCCATTGGTGGAATAGCATCAGTCCAATATGCAGTGCTTTAGAAATTCCACCTTGTGTCTTTTATCCATGTGTCGTCATATTTTTTCATCTGTTTCTTTTAATATGGTTGCCCTGTTTCACGCCTAATTTATTGTTGTCCTTTCCTTTCTTGTGTTTTTGGGGGTTTTTTTGTGGTTTTGAGTTTGGGGTTTCTTTGGTGAGGGGGGGATTTTGGTTTGGTTTGGGGGATTTTTTCAGTACCTCCACCACTTTTTGGCTACCACATTTTTTCTAGCTCTTAGCTCTTACATGCCCCAAACACAGAAGTGATGCTGTCCACTCCTGGTGAGCAGTAGTACTGTGTATGCCCTTTTCAACTCACTCCCCAAAGGAAAGGAAGCAGCTTCATATTAGCGGAGGATGCACTTAATTAGAAGGATTCATGTTTTTTAATACAGAGAGCAAAACCTAGGATGATTTTCTAGTAAGTTTTAGCTCTTTTACATTGAAATAATCTGTAACATTATGTCAAAGTAGTGCAAAATCAGAAGTGAATGTCATCACCAGGAAATAAAGGCACAGAAGGTTTAAATTACTCCAATTTACACACCAGAATAACGAAAAAAAGCAGCTAATGGCATTCTAAGGCATTTAGTTTAGATTGAGTCTTTGACTATCATGCTAGTACACTGCAGTATGGCCATTGTTGTGGTTCACAGAACACAGTCAAAATTGAGAAAAGTAGATTTGAGATGAAGAGGCTTGTCCTTTATTATTCCTCACCCCAAATTCTGTCAAAAATGTTAGGCATATAGTTGTACGTTGAGCTCTTTATTCTATTCCTAAATCACAGATCTCAATTATGTTCCATTATTATATTGAAATATTATAGCATTCTTAAAGCTCAAGTGACTACAAGAGACACAAAAATATACTCCACTGTATATAGCATGAAAACTAATTGGCCTCCAGATACAGAAAATTGGAAATGTACTGTAGATAATTAGGTCAGTCTTGAGGGCCTCCTAGGCCTGCCTTTGACCCATAATATTTCTAACTCATGGATGTAGTTAGAGCAAAACTGTTATAGTCCAGAGGGAGAGCAGATTTAAAGGTCTTTGCTTGTCATACCATTTGGTATTTTCTCAGTTAATAAAAAAAAAAACAGAGATCAAAACTTGTAGGAATGAGGATTTAAATGATATATTCATTTTGGCATTGTAACTGAGCCTTACAATATTGTTTTGCAGCTCAGAAGGGATACTGATTTGTAATATTTTCATGGTTAACACTATATGCAATGCTGTGGGGCTTTGACAAACACTAACACATTTGTAATTAAAAAATTTAATTAATTTGTGGAATAAATATATTTCTCAAATCCTCAACACCTCACTTCACCTCTCTGCTCAACCCACTCACCAGTGCAAGCTCATTTAAAGAAATCTGAAGGGCATAATTCAGTAAAATGTGACTGCTTTTCTCCCTGCCTTTTTTAATGAGAAACTATAATAAAATTCCAATTTGGTTCCATGATTATCTAAAATGTAACATGCTGCAAACCTAGTATGCTCATAGTACGCAGAATACCATGTGCAATAAGAAGCATGTCTGTTAGTGTTTTGTTCAACTGAGGTATGCACCCAAGTAACTGTGTTTCCATTTGTGTTGTGCAGCAGTGTCATAGAGTCTATTCGGATGAAATTAAACTAGAAAGTGCTCACTCCCCAGCAGCGCACCTAATGCATACCAGATGAAACTGGGCATTCAGACCATGGAATCATACCAGAACCAGCCAAAAGTAAACCCCATGGAAATATGTACAGTAGGAATGTCAGATCCTCTAGCCCTAGAAGGATGTTACTGTCAGGCTGGACTGATTTACTGGTTAAGACCAACATAGCCTGTGATGGTGTGCCTGTAGGCCCAGCTTCTGAGAACAGATCATCTTGACATGCTCCAGCTTCACTGTATAGTTTCATAAGGCTAAAGTAGTAGAGTGTTGTACATAACAACAGGATGGCCTGGGCTAATGGAGCCCAGCAAGGCATAGATCCATGCCCAAGTACCCTACTTATGTGTTTTATTATGTTTATTTTATGTTATAGTTTAAATCTAGTTTCCTCAGTCATGTTCACAATCTCTGACTGTAGTTCAAATGGACTGTTCAGGGTGAACACGTCACATGCAGTCAGACACTTGCCAAGTATTGGGCAGGACGAATCTCCAGAGTAGGAAGTGAAACCTAAGTCCTGAACTTATGAGTTGAATAAAAGCACAGTGCTGAATAGTCAAGTGAACACAATCTGAACTGGCTTGGATTAATTAAACCTGCTGCTGCTCTGAAAGTAGCAATTTACCTCATGCCCCGATGTTTTGGAGTGAATGAAGCTCAGACAAGGCTGCTCAGCAAGGCCAGTACTAAACCTGCTCATTCACACAATTTCAGTCACTGTAAATCTCATGGTTCCTTTCTCACTGTCTGCAGCATGACCTAACTCTTCCACAACCATAACACTGTTTTTTAAGAGCTTGAAGTCAGTCCCATGATTAATCTGGATCTGAACACCTAGAGCTTCCCTTGGTTTTCAAAAGACATTAAGAATACAGCAACTTCCATTGTTTTCTTGGAGCTGCTGGATAGATGACAGAAGTCCTAAATCTCCTGAAGGACATAGCCAAATAACCAAGGAAAAAAATATCAGCGAACAAAATGTCTACTAAGCATTAAAATAAATAGCCAAAACAACCAGTTATCTGTGGATTCAGCTGTCCTGCAAATTCAGCTTTCAGAAAATATTAATGGTATGTGAACCACTGCAAAATATTCACTATTCCCAAATTCAATGTACTAGCAAGACATACTAAATAAGTGGGATTCAAATTGGTGTTGTGTAACTAGAGCTTCCATGGCAGGTCAGCTGAAAGCCTTCAAAGTCTTTAATAAAAATAGAACTGGTCAGATAGTCTTTGCCAAATGTATTATTCAAAGAGTACTGCTGTTACTCATCAAAACTCTTTTTCAGCAAACAGCTTTTAGCAGCATTTGACCAATTGTATAGCTGGCTGAATATTACTCACTGAATAAATTAATTAATGTATAATAGCAATATTTGGTGAATAATTTATTTAAGGAAAATTATTTTCAAGTATTTGACAAGCTCCATTAAATTCCAATAAAATCTAAGACATCACCTAATTAAAAATAATTGAAAGTCCATTTACAAAAATTTGCCTTATTCTTTGGTACATGCTTTATGGCATTTGACTAACTCTCCAGTTACCATATAAAGTTATAACTGGATAACCTGGGCAGGAAAGCAGATTCAGACTTCTCAAAGCTTTAAACTTGTATTTTCACTGCTATTTACACATCAAGGAATGTAAAATATATGCTTCTCACAGGGGCCACCCCTGTAGCCCACTTCCACTACCAAAACCCAGCCACAAAAAAATAGATACATCCGATCCTTTCCTACATGTGGCCAAAATACTCAGTTGGACTGAACCTTCTGGAAAGTATCTTGATTTTGACCTAAGTTGACTTTCCTTTCCACATATGTTCATACTGATACATACCTCCCTAAAAACAGCTTCTTTTTTGTCTGTTGCGCCAGTGAAAAAAAGTTCCAAAATTTGGTTACTGACTATTTACTTGAAATACTAATCACTTGTTAAATGTATCTCTCAAATTTCCAGTGTGGCTTGAAGCATAAATGGTACCTGTTTTTTGCACATCTTGTAGCTTTGCACTCCATTCTAGGCTCTTATTTAAAATCCGGTCTAAGCCAAATCTCTGTAACTGTACCCAAAATATAACAGGCATAATTGTTTGCAGCATCATCTTGCAGCTCACAGGATTCTCAGCTGCCCATTGATGCAGAAGAATCAGTGGACACCTTTTATTATATCTCTACATTGCTCTATTCATTAGAAACCCTTTTCCTAACACTGTCTTTTACTGATGAGCACTTGACGTGTCTCCGGTTGTTTGCCAACCAGTCTTGCCATTATTGCTGCCAGAACAACAGGACTTTCAGGACCAGACTTTACTTAAATCCTGTAGCCTTTACCTCCCACTTCTCTTTTGTTTTAGTGGGCATTTTGTCTCCCTGAAGCATCCATTCAGAATTTGATCTCCCAGTGGTTAATCTCATTACAGATAATCCCATGTACTGAAAATCCTTCCAATAGGATAATCTTGTGAACAGCTTCCCTCTGCTGCCTTCCCACCATTCTTTCAGGGCTGAATTATTTTGATCTATTAAATAAATGGATCTCACCTACATGTAATAGTTTTCCCCTTAGACTCATTGATTAGTACTGAAATACTAATCTCACATTTTGCATTCAGTCTTATTTCTTTATTGGGCAATAAAGAACTAGGCTGATGTTTTGGTCAGTCACCACTGACGTATATGAAAGAACTACAAGTGGCCATCCATATTCCCATTCAAAGACTGGTGACAAAAGGAGACACAGGCTTCTGAACAATATTATTACTCAGTGTATTAATATCTATACATCATCTGTGGAATATGGAGATGGTAATTACTATTAAAATTTCATTGGAGATAAACTACATATAAATCTAAATATTAATTTTCAACTAATATGTACAAGAGTATATTAATTTATAACTTCAAGACAATTCAGTATTACAGCTGAAAAGTTTAAGTGATACCTGCTTAATGCAGTTCCCATGCAAATAGGCACTGTAAATCAATTCGTAAAACTTTTGTCATGTATAAGTGAAATAAAATTTAAATTTAAACAGTCTCCACAGAATCCATGTTTATCAAATTTCTGTATTCGCAGCAATCCTGTTTACTCAAGGAAACATTATTCCTACTGTTGTATTAGAGTCAACAAAAATTCCACAGGTTTTAAGTAATTAACATACTCAAGATTTAAAGATTGAAATGTTGTTTCCTAATACAACATTTCTGCAGCTCTATGCATGCTCTACTAAGCATCTCATTGCAATATTCCTGACAAGCGCTCTATACCCAGTCCTTTTCATTACCAAGCTTTTGAAAATGCTTGACTTTTTTTCTGAAAGGAGACTAGATCAGGTAAGGATAGCTTTGTTTGCCAAAGCAAAAAGTGGGTCAGATATTTAAGAACAAATGTATATTATTAAATGGAGACACTTTACATTTTTCTTAACTTATCTTTTAACATATGCTGAAAAATATTTAGTATCCAGGCATCAGATACAAATCCACCATCCCCATTTCTCAATCTTCAGAGAACTGAAAAATCTAGTTTCTTCTGACACTTGATAGCTAACTTTTAATAGCTGGAAAATAATCAAGAATCTGTCAACCGAATAAAGCTAATCTTAGGGTGATATAGCTCAATACTTCCATATATTTTAAGTTAGGAAAACGAAATATTTACAGCAACTAGAAAACTTGTTGCTGTACAGTGTAATTGAAAACTTCTGCTTTTTTCATGATCAAATGATAACTAATCTATCATATACTTTGTTGCATTATGCAGCATATGAGCTAAGTAATTAGCTAGAAGCAAATCTTTTTCATTATTTATCATGAACTGTTTTCCTCCCCAAATTAGCAGTAGCACAGTAGGCACTAAATAATGAAAAGCTGCCAAGAAACCCCTCTAATTCACTTAAACTTATTACAATACCAAATATTTCTAATGAAATTTGATTGCTGTCAAAAAAAAAAGGAAAGAAATGGTTTATTCTTATGTGTTTTCAGAAACATTACATATCTCAATTGTTCTGAAGCATTAGCAGCAATACAGAAATATTCATATTTCAAGCAAGTTAATTATCATTTTCTCATTTGAAAAAGGAACTGGAATTTTGCTGACATACACGGATTTTTCTCTGTCTTAAACATACCTTTAGAGCACTCACTAAACTGTAGTCATACTTAAATCCTGTATAGAAGTGACTCTGGTAGCATATGTTTATGGTTTTCTCAGTAGCAAAATTGTTTCAACAATTGTATCCTTTAATTATACAAAAATTACTTTTATTACTTATGTTTGCATTCTTTTTCTGCATCTGTCAGTCTTTCATGAAGAACTAAACAATTATTACTCAATCATTGTAAAAAGTGGCATGAAAAATACTTTGTTCATCTTTGTGGATAATACAGCATTTCTTCTCAAAAAAAATCAAGCTAAAAATAGTTTATACTTTCTGTCTATTTCATGCAGAACAATTATCAGAAACATTTGCCCTTCTTGTATTTTGGATTGTTTGTAGCCCTTGAGTTATTTTTGTTCAAAGAAGTCTTCTTTTGTTTTTGCAGGAAGACTGATGGAATATTTCTTTTAAATTTACTGTCAGAGTTACAATACATTCTCATTTACCAATCAAAGCATCTAAATAACATCTAGGCTCAGCTTCATATCAATTATCACATATTATAATATGTGGTGTACTGAACTAATCATTCAAAATATTGTGTCCCATAAAACCAATATGACAAATATAAATACATGTAACATGATCATCTTCCAATACCCAGCACTTTGACTACACAGCAACTGCTCTACAAATACATTTTAAATATAACTTTCTGAATGTCAAAGCTAATAGTGTTTACAGCTTCACTTTTTTTTTATTTTTTTACCTTAGGATCCTGTTTTTAAAAAGTCAGTGGAAGTATAAAGTATGTTAAGCCTGTGAGTGTAAAGTACTCCTATTTGAGAAGCCTTGATCTTAGACCAGCTGGGCTGAGAATATAAAACAGCCTTCAGAGCAGCAGCTCAGTATGAGTCATTCTGATATCCCTCTGATGGTGTGAATACTAATAATACATCTCTCTGTTTGGTGTGCTGAGACTTTTTTTCCCCCCTCACTCAGACAAGGGAGGGAAAGCTTTATGCTTCTCTCCTCATATAAATGAGTCCGTATCTGGCGTAAAGGAAGTTTTCCACCACAGTTCTCTGAACATTTCAGCTGGGCCTTACTGTGAGGTCAGAAAAATATTACTTTTTTTCCCAGTTCAACATCACAGCTCAGAATCTCCTCTCTACAGCCCTCTCAGCAGTGGTACAATAGAGTGGAGATGTTCTTCAACATACAGGCTGGCAAAGTCAAATGAGAATTAAGAAAACTCTGTTAAGTCCCTTGACCCTTTAATTTATGGTAAGAGACTTTTTCCCTTTTGATAGTACTCATGCAATCTTTGACATAAAATAGTTATGCAAACAGTAAACATACACATTTTACATGGCCATTAGTCATAAAGGCTTCTTCCTTGCACAGCTCTACCCTGCTGTAGTGTAAGAGAGAGGGAGAAAAGAGCTAACAATTACAGCCTCCGGTTTGTAGTTCTGTGATTTCTGTTTCAGGTGTGCTGTTAAATGATTACAAAGAAACTTAATTCTTTTGGTGTTTTTTGACTGCTGGAAACATCTTTCAGGTGTTTCTATCAAGTGTTGCCTTTGGAACCTTCCAGGTTTACCTAAAAAACAGCACCAGTGTTAGACAGCTGCTCAGAGGGAAGCGCTTTTCAGACCAGAGTTTTGCACTGAGGTACCTAAGTCTTATTTTCTGGTATCTGCGTAAGTACAGGAATTTCAGGTACTTCAGGACAAGTGTTTTGCAAAAACTTGTGCAACCCTACTATTACACTTCAGTGGAGAATTGCATCTTAGTGGTCAATGGATAAGTGACTGAATAAATAGCCACTAACAGTGGTTTATAAACTAATATCCTTAATTTTCTCTCCTTTCCAAAAGACCATGTCAGCTTGCTGACATCACTCTCTAGGAAGTCATTCACAATTAAGTTCCTGGTGACTCTGTGTCATGTCAGCTGCTCAAAACACTGTGAGGAAGACAGGCTGAATAACTGAAAATCTAGCTGGCTCTATCTTTTCACAGCATTGTTCATTAAATTAGTACTGATGAACATCTGTAATCTACTTCATTATTTCCTGCTCAAAAGGACATGTGACCAGAATCCATCTCTAATCCAAGCTGGATATAACTTTACTTCCAATAACAAGATGTCAGGCAGTCCTAATTTTGTATGATTCCTGTGTAACAAAATATATGCTGTCATAGCATTTGCCAAAAAGGAACATAGATATCTGCAGGGACATATAATTAATGTAGTAACTAATAGTCATCACAAAGAATCATATTACCAAATAATATAATCTATTAGCTCATAAAGAATATTTTAAATTAAGTACATTGAAAGAGTTACAATGAAAGATTATTCAGGATCAAAAGTAGCTATACATCTTCTAATATTTGTGCTTCTCCTTAAACATCTATTTTTCATTTTGTAGTTTCTCATTCCCTTAGGTACAGAATGAACTTAAAAGCAACCTAGATTCTTCACAGGATTTTTAGAGTATATGATGGATCAATAATTTGTTGGTTTGTTTATGAAATATGCCAACTTACCAGGACAGAGTCATTTTTAAGAGAAAAGAAAGATCAATATATATGTGCATAGATTTATGGGTGTTTTTGTTGCAATCAAAATAAGTCTTTTTGTTTAAAGAACTCTAAAAGGCAAGCTTGGTTTTTCTTTTTCATCAGTGCATTGGCTTAAGCAGGCCACTTTAATACTGAATGCTGATAAATACTAGTTGTGAGTCTTTCATTCTGTTAAAATATCTTTGTAGTTTAATTTAAGTAAAGTTCTAAAAACAAAAGCAACAAGCCTACTAAGACTTTTTAAACATGACAATGTCTACAATGTCTAGACATTTCCTTAAATACATGAAATGTTTGCCTTGAAGTAAGGATACACTGCTTGAAGCATAAGCTTCATCCTATTCATACATGAATAGAAGTTTCTCAGGAGAAAAATCAACACTAGATGGATGGAACAAGGGTTTGAACCCCCCATTTCCTTGTTACATCCCCCATACAGGGCCACAGATTTTTTTGTTCTCTTTAAGCAGCAATACAGGTGTGACATCTGACTTGTTTTAGTTTTCAATGTCTTCAGTGCCCTGTACACTCTAAAATTTTAATATTAAATTTACCTATTACCCTCTAGTTTTGGTTGTCAAAGCTGAAGACAGAGAAGCATCATGAGCACCACTGAAAGGGTCCAAAGCCAGGATGGAAGGAGGTTTAAGAAATCTGATCTAATGGGTGGTACCCCTTACAATGGCAGGGGTTTGGAACTGCAACTGGATGATATTTAGGATCCTGTCCAAATCAAACCATCCTCTAAGTCCCTTGGGGTTTCAGCAATCCTGATACTGTTCTCTAATTACTTCCCTACCAGCCATGAGCATAGGTACCCATATTCTGAAGGCACACAGGACTTTTGCAGCCATTCTACACACACCAGCCAGAATTTGAAACTAGGTGCATATCAGCCTGTCTCACCCCTAGGGTCCACTTTGATTATTTTTGTATTCTCAGAAGCTGTACAAAACATAATGGCGAGATGGTGATAGTGCTGTATATACAATATCTAATTTACCTGGCAGATGTAGTATTCAACGCTCACAGAGGTAAGAATAGTCAGGCCTTCCTCTTCTTGAGCAGGCCCAGTCATAATTCTGTAAAGTAATACTAATGAGATGGGTATCATCTCCTTTCCAAAACACTGAGCAGACCTTTTCTATATGCAACCTAAGGACTAGAGCCTGTATCTCCTAGGTAGTCTACTGTAAGATGAACCTAAAAGTGATGGGAGTTTTGACAACTGCTCGCCATGAAAATACCCAGAATCCTTCAAACCCACAATGGCCACTTGGCATCTGTTATCTCACATGCACAAACAGGCATAATGCATGCCCAAACTGAATGAGGCACGTTTAATACTCCCATATGTTCTTCAGCAGGGGATCAAATTGAAATATAAAAATGGAGCTCACTGTAGTCAGTTGTTCCCTGAATGCTAGTCACTGGATATCCTCTCACTGAACACAACAATCTGAGATCCAGACTTTTTGTGTGACAATGCATGCTCTTTTGTTGCTGCTGCTATGAATGCAGTCTCAATTTAATGAAAAAAAATCAGAATAAATTGGCCACTACCCCCCTTAGCAGATCTGTTCCAATCATGACATCATTACCACACTGTAATCAAAGACACTTTTTTTCTTTCCCTTTATGTTTACACCCAAAGAATGAAGATGAATACATATTATTATTATTATTATATATATTACATAATAATGGAAATGAAATATATATTAGAAGAAAATTAACTATTTTATTTACTGGATAGATAACTGTTCTTAAGTGATAACGTTTTTTGCTTGAAAATGTCAATAAGAAATGTAATTTAGTACTCTTTGATAAAGAAAAAAGATACAGTTGCATTTTTTCTGTCCTTCATGAAAGTGATTTTTTTGCATACTTTGTCCATAATTACAGTGTAATTCCACAAACTTTTCTTAGAAAGCAAGAGACCACAAAATTGATTTTTATTGCTTGAGCAACTAAGCTAGTCTATTGATCTCTCAATTCTTTGTGTGATTTCAGATAGCTTCCTTAAAATATACTAGAACAGTCCAGGGTTTTCTGTGGGAAGTAGATAGCATGATGCAAGTCACCTACTGAACGCAGTTTATTTAAATGTTTATCAAATTCTGTTTTCTTCCTCAATAAATACTTTCACTTTCTTGTTTTTTCTCTTTCTCACTTTCCCTCTCCCTACTTCCAGAGATATCAAAGGCATCATTAAAGAAACAACAGAAATCAAGGAAAAAAAGTGAGATTACCTTGTTAAAAAAAATTCAAATTGGCTACTAAAACATGAAAAAATAGCAAATAAAATAGTTTTTCAAAAGATGCTATTAAAATTTTGATTGTGATGTGCCTTAGAACTGAGAAATGGAACACTTCTTCCTTCATTAGTATGCCAAATGTTCCCCAAAACAGTTATTTAAACAACGTAATTGATTCCATATGCTTTTATTCTCAGAATTAAAAGAAATGTGCAAATTATCCAGGAAATTAATTTTTCATTGCTTTAATCTACAATTTATTATATTATCCACAAAACAATTGGAAAATCATAAAATAAAAATAAACCTTTCAAGGCTTTGCAGAGTTGCCTATAACTTTACAAAAGTAACTAGAGGAAATTTACCTTTCTTGTCTTGTTCTGACTCTTTGGCTGTCATCAGTAAAATTCATAGTTGCTGTCCTACTGATTAAAAAAAAAAAGGCATCAAACCACAACATTCAATTCTGTCAGGGCTGTCAGAAAGGTGAAGAAAATTACCCAAGAGTTCTGTCTGTTCTTTGAATAAAATCAAGAAAAAAAGAACACATTTATTTCCTTCATTTATATTTTTATTTCTTTCAATGTGCCTGTCCAGTTCTAAACATAATTCATTCTTGGTTTTTTTCTACCAGTGTCGATTTTATTACCTAATTTTTAAATGAATTCAATATAATTTAAGGAGATTACATGTCACTAATAAGTATATTGGATGTGTCTGACTATACAAGTGGTGGTCAACTTCAATGGATAATTTACATATATTTATTGTTCATTACATCCACATGCCAAGCTAAGTGTTAAATATTAATAATTATAGTTTTATTATGAATTACACTTCTGCTAAGTGTCTTACAGTGAGCTAAGCAAAGTGTGAAACAGCAAACCAGACTTTTAAAAATAACATTGAATTAATAAAAAACAGTTAATATTCCTCTCTTTTGTACATTAGAGTTTAATTAACAAACTTACTTAGAAATAATTTAAAAAGTTTATATCACCCCAGAACATCTATGATGTTGTGCTAAATTTTGTGTTTCTTTATCCCATAAATCTTTAGCTAAATTCTGTTTGTTCAATTTGAGCTAATTAAGAATATACACACTCAAAGAATACATTAGACCTCAACAATGTCCAGCTGATTAATGAATGAACTTCAAATTGCTACACTGTTTGCAGTAGTCTGCATTAGAAATATTATGTTCACATTTATTTTATGCATGATGCTCCAATATGTAAATAGACCTAATCTATCAGCCTTTGAACTCATTACTTTTTATCTGTCCCTGTTACTTTTAGATAAAGGTACTTCAAGAAGATCATGTAGTCTTTAGTATAGCAATGTCTGCTTTTCCAAGTTTCTACAATACAATCAAATAATTCCTAGTAATAATAACAATATAATGTAATCTAATCTAATCTAATATCATAATGCAGATGTTGTTTTATGAATTCTGCTATAGCATAAAATACCCAAAGCAATGATGAGGTGTTACCTATCTTTGAACTTTCAGTATGAGAACTAGAAATTACTTCTTCAAGATGCTAATTTATGAATTTAATTGAGTTTCGTTGAGCTGAGTAGGAAAGTCTTGGTTTCATTTTCCGATTTTCTGGGAAAGATATTCCCTTGACTGAGTAGCTGTTGATTGTGTTTAATGTTAGAATTTCTGAAACAATGACTATTTTTGTTAAAACCCTTGGAGATCACATTACATCCCACCTTGTAAGTCCCAAAGGAATGAAATTCATTACCATTGTGATCCCATTCCTTGTGCATGTTGACAATGTCTTGAGAAAAAAAACAACAGAGTGATTGAAAAGACCACACAAAACAATTTCAAAATGCTTTAGGCACAAACTATGTGAGTGACAACTACAAATTTAAGTGCTGTAATTCTTTGATTAATAGAAAGAAAGTGATTTAGATTATTTTGATAACAGCCTTTAGGAAAAAAAAAAATGACACGTAAAGGACTATAGAAATTTGAGGTTTGGATTACTTGCCTAAGATGTGTTTTTAAAAATAACCTGTCACCTATATTTTGGAAGGAGAAGAAAAAAGCCAAGTTATTGGCTTTTTACAAAGTAAACTACCTACTGTGTACTCCAGAAGTGACACTTACATTTTTTCTTACCATATCCAAAACCCTAAGATCTTGAAACATATAATAGCCTATTACAGAGCCAGAGTATGGACATGATAAGAAAGCAAATTCAGAATTTACTTCTGGTTCACTAAAAGGACAAAGCTATGGTCTCTTCAAAAAATCCTTCTGTAGAAAGACTTCTCATTATTAACACCAGTTTTGAAGATTGGCTATACAGATCAATAATGCATAATCACCAGGTGACAAGTACACTAAGATGAAATAGAATTACCTGTTTTAACAAGTGCATTTGAAGCCCAAATCTGTTCTAAAGTTCTACTTGTGTGACATAAAGGAAACCAATTGCACTCATTTAGGTGGTCAAATGAAGAACTAGGTACCTAACTGAAACTTCTTGTTTTACTGTTATTAATTTTTCACAATGAAAAATCTGGAAATTCTTGGTGCTTTTACACAACACTTTTTGCATAACTCAGTATTCCCTCAGGAAGGAGAAGGCCAGGAACTCTGTAGATATGTAAAGAAATGCTAATATGCTATTTCCCACTATTCATAAATCTCTGAAAGAAATTTGTATCCTCTGTGCTGCCCTTCTTCACTGAAGCTTGGCTGCTAGAATTATTCTGTCCCTCACTTTGCTGTAGTGATCAGATTTTGTGTAAAAAGTTAAAGGAAATTGAAAGATCCTGAAAAAGAGTACATTCCTCCTGTGTCACTTGCCTCCCTCTCTGATAATCCAAAAGATCCTTGCTTAGACTATGTTTCAGCTGTCAGACCAAACAATCAGTGCTGACACCAAGTGATGTTCCTTAATAGAAAGCAGAAGACAACATTTGCTTAAGCTGTCCTTCTCTAATTTTTATAACCACCTTCACACTGGTTTGAGCCCTCAGTTCATTATTCAAGAAAATAATTTGTTCTTACCCAAACAAGACTTCTTTTTTAGTACATCTTCAGAAGACTCTTTTATGAGATCTATCAAATAGATATTTGCATATTACACAGCTTTTAAAGAAACACAAAATGTACTTTTTTTTGCTTTCTTGGTGCAAGTAAGTACCTATAAATTAGGGGATTTGCAGGTAGGCCTAACAAAGAGTTCAGCCTAAAGTATTATCTATTTTGTATCTCATAATTATTTTGCTTATAGTAGCTGCAAATTCAGATGAAAATTTATAGCATGACTTACTACTGAGGAACAAAGTTCACCCAGGCAGTGAAACTGCAGATTTCACAGGTCCCCATTAAGTCAAACAGGAAGAATAGTAAATTTATCTTTGTGAAGGCATTTTAAAAAACACTATTTTCCTCTTCATCCTCCTCAGAGGAAATGATGAACCTAGCAGGAGCATTCGCATGGAGCATGTGTATTTTGAGTGCTTGGGATTGTCCATTGTGAAAATTATTTTTAGCATAGGAGCAATGGTTCTTTGGATAACTCAGGTTAGAAGGGACTTCAATAGGTCTCAAGTCCAACCTTCTACACCCTATGCCGGACTTCAAAATAGAATAGAACAGAATAGTTCAGTTTGAAGGGAAGTACAACTATCCCTTTGTCCATCTGCACCTTACTCCAGTTTATCACTGTCTTTCTCTAGATGGGTTCTGCAAGTGCTGAACAGCTGAAAATAATAAACAACCAAATTTTACTGCAGTTGGCATGAACCTGAAGCTATTTCAGTCAAAACCACGAAAGTTTTTCTGATTTATTTCAGGAGAGGAAAGAATGAAGATAGATTTTTTTACAAATTTATATCTGTTGTCAGATGATGTCAGTTTTGTGCCAAAAGACTACTTGTTAGTACCCAGAAATTTAGAACTCTAAAACATAAATGTCTTTCCTGAAATCCTGAAAGAGGCATAGAGAAGTGGCAGGAAAGGTCCCATGAAACAGACCACATGAACTTAAGTTCTTTTCAGAACTCTTTCAATCCACCACCACAGTCCTCAAATAACTCATACTCTTTAATGAAGAATCGTCCACCAGCTGTTTTAAACTCAATGAGAAATAAATGGTAAACTCACAAAAGAAAATTGAACCAACAAAAGCCTCTGAAACCAGTTACATGATTTTTGGAGAAATTGCAAATGCTTCAAATTCAGCTTTGGAAGATACGTGGTTTCATTTGGAAGCAACTCAGGCCTTATCTTTTCATCCTTCCCTAATCACTTAAAAGAGGATCAAATTACAATTTTTGCCCAGAGATTTTTACAGATGTACTGGCAGTGCAATTTAGGTCATTGAAGAGTAATTTAGGTATGAAGGGGTAATGGGAGGTCATTCAGTTGAACATACGGTTCAGGGCATGCTTGACATCAAAGCTAGATCAGATTGCCTAGGGCCTTGTCCAATCTCATTTTGAAGCTCTCTGAGGATGGGCATTTCACCACCTGTCCAGACAAACCGTTCCAGTGCACTAATGCAGTGGCAGTACTATGAAAACGACAAGCAATGGGAAGTGTCTGGCAGACACTGGAACATTAAGGATTTCCTTCCAGCAGTAAGTGATGCAGGGCTCCATGTCATCTAGGATGGCTTAGACAGGAGTCCTAAGTAGTGGGCTACACACAGGAGTAGAGACTTCCAACGAAGACTGAAGAGTACAAGGTTCTGCAGCCACATGCAATTACTGGCCACTTGAGAACCTAAGACTTTTACTGGTGGCTGAGCCTGCCCTAGTCTGAAGGGGTAGAATAAGTGTCAGTGATACCCAAAAATTGATCAGGAATTTTAGAAATTGGCTTATGCTGTTATTGAAGGAAACAAGAACAGTGTGGAGAGGAACTGAAAAGCTGGAAACAACCCCAGGTTCCCTTCAATTTTCTGTATGCTACCAAATTATGCTGTAAAAATGGGTGAAAACAAATTACTTGTACACTGCTAACACAAAAGAAAGTATGATGCTTTCAATAATTTGTTGCACAACTGAGGTTCTGAACATAGACCTGATGTCAGTCATAAGACTTTCTGTTTTGGAGTAGAGAGATTGCTTCATAGTAGATAACTGTTTCTTAATAACAATGCAGTTCTTCATTTATAAGCAGCTCCATGACTTCCAACACATATTTAGCTTTTTCCACATTCTTCCTCTTACTGTCCTTCAATCATTCCCTAACCAACTTCCTTTGCTTCTCTTTTTGAATGATTCATCTCCTACTAAAATGAACTGTGGAACTGACAAGATAAAACCTGCTATGACCAGCTTACTCCATTTATGTTCCACATTATTTTCAACTTGCCTATTTAGATTGTCAACTTGGTGTTTGTACAGGGCTTAGCAAAATGCAGATCAATACTTGGCTGACCCTTAACCACTGTAATAATAAATATGATTAATAACAATGCTTATTGATGAGTATATTTCAGTCTAAAATACTAAGAGGAACAAATTCATTGAGCAAAGATGAAAACCACAGTGGTTACCACTGCTTTATTCTCTCCTTTCCACCTGTTATTTAAATCCAGATTCACAAAGCTAAATAGACAGTCATTCTGCCTCAAACTTTGCTCACTTTTTCAGTGTATGAAAGATAAGTCCCTGGCAGTATACAGAGAGCAACAGTTCATTCAGCCTCCAATATCTGATATCCTTTACTTCCCAGAGTTACCTTTGGATCATTAAATAATTTTATCAGCTAGACTTTTTGCACTCTTATACTCATCAAGAGGAGAAGGGATTCTACAATGTCTGCACACTGATAAGAAACTCCTGCTCAGAAAAAAAAATCAAACCATATTTTGTCTTATTTAACACTTCCAATTTTTTAACTTCAGTCTGTCTCAGAGCATGATCAATTAAAATTATTACTTTTCATGCAAAACAAGATCATTATGATGTTTTACCACCTTCCCATTCTGAATTCATCTGGCTATAGTCTACTGTGCTTGTCACAAAATTACCTTATAAGCATTTGTAGGCAACACGTTATACAGGGCCTAGCACTTCTTAATCAGAACACTTTTACTGTAAGTGCTATCAATAATTTATAATGGGGGAAATAAAATTAATATTTTTATATTTAACTAATTGTAATATTTCTGTTTGAAAATGTGATGTTCAGGGACTGATAAATGCTCCTTTGAGGTAAAAATTAATCACAATCACATAATCTTTTCCATCTTTATGAGCAGAGGTGACCCAAATTAGCAATTTTTGATCTATGGATATCTTGTCTGCAATTAGGCAGAGTCACTGCAGTGACTATCACCAGATGTAATTTCTTGCAGACATTCATATTAAAATCAGAAATGCAAGCAATAGCCCCTCTAGACAAGACTAAATATATGTGGCAAAAGCAGCTCCTTAATAATAACTGTGTTAGCTCATGATAATTTTGGCAGAAAAGTTTTTGCATAGGGAAGGGAAAAATGTATCAGAAACACCTTTTTGCCCTCCATAGCTAAGTGCATTTTCACCTCTCTTCTCTATACCCTGATATGCTTATGATATAGTCCAACATCCCACAAACTGATGGATAGCAATTTTTCCCATGAAAATTACTGTGACAAAGGAGCAATGCAGGCAGGGACTTAAGAAATACATGCAATCTAAATACAGCAAGTGTGCATGGGGTGGCAGATGAAGAGACAAGAGACAGATCATCCTTATCAACTGGGGATGTTGGGTTTTTTTACTGGCTGTTTTTACAGCAACTGAGATCTTTCAAAATCATCCTTCAGCAATCAATTCACACTGAGTTCTGCTATCTCTTGTCACAATGCTGTTTTTCTGTCCTTCCCTCTGGATGGTCTTGCTGACCTTGATTCAGTGGAGGAAGATGATGAGGATGAAAATGTAATTACTCAGATAGAGAGGAAAAGAACTCAAACAAAAATATTTACAATGGGTATTCAGGCCCACAGGTGAGGCAGCTGAGTCTAATAGTGTATCATGTTCAGAAAAGACTCAGGCACTGAAAAGGCAGCACCTTTTCCAGCAGGTGAACCTAATGATTAGGCTGTATAACTAGAAAACAAAAATCAGGGCCTATGGTGACTGAGAGAACTAACAATTAGAATGTTAAAGCTACTGTACTAGAAGCTGAGTGTCTGATAGAGGAAAGAACTTTTAGCCAAACTCTTTAAGTTTTGATTTTGTTTCTGCAAGAATTATCACCTCAACTCAAAAACAGAGTGTTGAACTTCTTATTTTCACACATTTTAGCTTAAGAATATGTACATTAAATACGGGTGATATTTTCCAATTTTAATCACTCTGTTTTAAAAAGCACAACAAAAAAAATCTTTAAATACAAATATCTTTCAGAATATGTATGTCAAGAATTGGAAAGAGAAAATAGCCCATTTTTATGTGTTGTGTAAGATTGCAAAAAATCTAAATGTATTTTCTGTCACGGTCAGACAGGCAACCAAAAAACATCCCTCAAAAAAGGCCAAAATTTGATAATACAGATTATTTATACTAATGTCTCTGTGCAACATATTTAAGCAGATTCATAAAACATTAAGTAGTCCCTCCAGTTTAATTTGATTTATTCATGTAGTCAAGATTGTCACACTAAGTATTTATTGTATGAATGAACTGTACTTACAAAGAAGTTACACAGTGCTATCATGACCATGAAAAGCAGCAAGACCTCTGCTGGATGCTGTGCCCAGGACTGGTAATGTGCTTGCTTCACAATTTCTTCTCACACAGCTTTACAGTTACTCATTTCTAGTGAGTGCCACAAAGAAAGGAATGCTGAATCCTTGCCACCCACATAATTTTCTCTGCTTTACTGTAAAACTGACTAATATGGGGCTAGAGAGAGGAAGACAGCCATATGCCAACAGAATGCAAGAAGTGTTATTCTACATTGTCTTTAAAATCATGGCTTGGTGGCAGATGTTTACCTTAGCTTCCAGACATGCCTACCTTAAGATTCTGGAAATAGTCTGGCCTCCAGAATGTTTGAAAGCTAGAAATCAGGACCCAACTCTTTTGCATACAGCACTCTATGCCTTATGCTAACAATATTCTTCTTTCAAGTGTAAGGTAGAAGATTCCTGACAACACAGTTTCAGTAGAGTCAGTCAACCAGATGGTAATATATGACCTCAGCATTCCTACCATGAATTCCCCATGAATACACAGGACTGTGAGTTAAACAGCGCTAACATTTGATGAGGGCCAACTCTGCCTAGCTCTTCCAAGCAGAAAAGGCAAAGTGTAAAATGACATTGGCTAGACAGAGCAGGTATCATTGCCTGGGAGGGCTTCTACTTCTCATGTTGTCAGCATAAGCTTTAAAATCAATGATAAATAGAGAGCTGGATATCAACCTGAGGAAAGGCAACTAATAATGATTCCATATTAGCTGTTAAAAATATTCATTCAAGACACAAGATTCTGGATCCTGTAAAACTGCAGAGTCTTTCAGGCTTCATAAAAATACAGATTCAAGGTATTAATTAGCACAGTGACAGTTTTGAAACTGCTGTCAATCAATCTTTAAGAAAAAAAAAAAAAAGATACTTGTCAAGTTTGCATGCCCAGGGAGAGTTAAATTGAAATTAAAGTGAATTTTAAAAGATGGGAAATAATTAGGGCATCAGGAAAAAGAATTCAGAGAAAAAGAAAGCTGTAAGAGGAGAGAGAAGTATGTTACTAATTATGCTTTTTACTTTTTATAATTAATCTTCAATCCAGTCCCAGCTCACCTTTAATAAAATTAATGAATGATTATACAGGCAGTGTTATACTGCGCAATATTTGGTTATGCAGATTTCCCACATCATGTGCACACATATAAGCATGCCCAAATGACCAAGCATGTGCCCATCAGAAATGCAGTAGAACGGTCTTGGATGTATGAATAAGACTCCCAAACTCACATGCACAGTTTATTAACATATTCACTAAGCCCAGTTTCAAGTGCAAAAGCAAAGTTGTGCATTCCCTAAAGCCAGCTCGAGAAGATTACAGAGGATGTTCACACAGAACAAAAGGGTATCAGCATCAAACACTCCCATTCTTCAGTCAGTCCAGCTCCAATGCAAAAGCTGAAATCTGGGAGGATTGTAAAACTTAGCCTGTGAAAGACAATTGTGGGAAAGACATAAGACTAATATGAGACAGGCACCCAAAACAGTGAGCTAAGAGTCTACACAAAGCAAAATCTACATGGAGGAAAACCTGATATTTTGTTCTGAACAGACAGCTGGGTGAAGGGAATGCATGAGAAATCCTCACTGGAGAAGACAAGCAAGACTTTATTTCCCTAAAGGAGAAATGTTAACGATTCTCATAGCTCCTGAAGCTACCACATTTATATAAACACCTACATGGGAGTGAGGAGATGTTCACACATGGTTTATAGATAGAAACACATACAAAATATACCACATGTGCTATGTAACTATAAACTAAAACCTCTCTATCTACAAAGTCAGTAAAGAGATGCAGTATCACTTACACTTTTTAAAACAACTAGCTGTTCTTGGTGCATGTGTAAGGCAAAGATCCTGATGCAGTCTTTGCAGAGAGGTCTAAGAAACAGAACTAAATTATATACCTAATGAATAGGAATATCTGTAACTGCTGTGGTTGTCCTGAAACATGGTTACTACCCTATGTCTTACTCACTAAGCAAAAGGAACAGCTTTCTGCATTGCTCTGTGAACCTGACAATTAAGCAGCAAGTGAGACAGGAGTATGAAAACTCAGCTCCCAGCTAGCAAAGTTGTTCAGTTCCCAGGCTGTCTTACTTTATAAACCCTAGCTTCAACTTTAAAGAAATATGTGAGGTCACTTCAAAGTTTCACAAACTGCTATACTTCAAATTGCCAAGATAAATAGGTTTCCATGACCTCTACCTGCCTTCATGCATGTATGTACTCTTCTTCAACTGGCAAATATATAGTATCTGAAAATATATTGCAAACCAAAATGATATTATCTATTTATCTTAGCCCTATGCATTGAGGCTTTGTTTGCTGATACCTCTAATGCATGCCCTGTGAGAAGTGTGTTTCTAAAATATATCCTTTAGTGTCTACAATTTTAACAGACATGTCACTGCAAACAAGCACAGACAAACACTGTGACACTTGAGTTCTTCATTAGAACAAATACTGATCTATACAGTTTTTCTTTTGTGTATAGAGAGTAAAGCATCAGATAGCTTCAGAAAGTCAATTAAAAAGAGAGATGGTGCATCTTAATCACAGGGCTTTTCCTATCTGTTTTTTCCAGTAGTTCCTTAAAACCACTAACTTGAAATCACTCACACACTGTCTTCAGAAGTTCACTCAATCAAAGGGCCAAGCTCTGAGCAATCAAAGATCTTAAATCACTGGAGCGCCCAACATCAGCCACAGGAGGATTAAAAATCCAGTAGCCAGAACTCAATTCTTCGATCTAGCGAGCACCAGCGCATTATGAGAAGTCCCTAAAGCCCTAGATCACAGGCCAGCCTTTGCCTACTGTGGAGCTAAGTGGAAACCGTCTTTAATTCCTTAGGAGATCCTATCTTGCCAGATGAAAATAGATATTGGCCTCTGTGTAGGATGATTAGAAGAATGGAAGAGGATTAAACAAGATGCAAGGGGAAAGGCTCAGAGTGGCTCATTTACATGGTATTACTGCTGACAGATAGGTGTTAACAGAACAGAGTAACCTAAAGGCAAAACTGTATCTGAATTAAAGCTGTATTTGTTTACTCAAGTTATAAAGGGATTAAGTCCTGTTTATTTTACCACATCCAGCACTGTTTTATCTATTAAGCACTTTGATGCTTACTCAATTGTTCTATGTCATGCATTGCACAGATGTTTAGGGATGTGTTTATCTTTATTTAAAACAGAAGCTTTTAAATGTTTCAAACATAAAATATAGATGCTAATGGCAAGCTAAACATTCACGGATGTCTTCTTGTCTTCCAAAATGGAGACATTTTTAAAACAGACAATGGGAAAAGTAAAAAGCACATTTATAAGTACTTTGTAGATTACTGACAGGAAGAACTAGGTACAGGAGAGTATGTGTCACACATAAAGGCAGTGTCACTGACAAAAAAAGATCATTGCATTTTGATTAATTTCTAATGACTCAAAAAGCTTTAATTAGGCAGGAAAATGATTTAGCAAAAATTCCATCCTACCCAATATATCAATCATTCTGGTACTCAGTGAGTCAAAAGAGAGTTTAACACCTCATAAGGTAGCTGCCATTTCACTCTGACTGAAGCCCTGTAAGCAGCTGTTCTCAAGTGACCCAATTCTCAGGGGACACAGAAACATTCCCTCCTCAGATGGTAACACCAGAAAATCGGTTATTTGTAAGACCCAGCCTCAGTGCTGCTCGTCTGCTGTTATACCCTTAGTTGCCTCATTGACCATCCCAAGTCTGCTCATGATACTTCTAATCTTCTGGGAACTGAAAAGCTAGTTGTACCTCTTAGCTTTGCCCATCCCTGCTTGTGCTCCAGCAGACCTGCTTCCCTTCTCCTCTCTTTCTCCTCTTCCTGCTCATTTCAATAATGATAACACTAATCACTAATTATAACACTTTGCAAATGTTTGTGCTCTACTCCAAACCTTGCCAACCCATTTTGCACAAAGAATGGTGAGAGTGCTCAGAAGAGAGGAGAGGATGAAGATGGGCAGAAAAATAGAGAATCTTTCAGAGTATGATTTTTCAGACTTACTGGAGCTCAGTACTGTTACTTGTTTGCCTAGGTTCATGTTCTCCACAAGACAATATTTATATAGCCATAGTACTCACTCAGGTGCAATCACACTCTTGATAATCATGTCAGTAACATAAAGAGTTTTGTTTTCTGATGATACATTTTCTGGTCCCCTGCTGGGACAGAACCAATGTGCTGAGGCTGTGAGAATGGGCTTGTGCATGTTTCCTTTCAGCAGAGAAAAAAAGAGCAAGTAAAAGAAAATGGAAAATAAATTCTGTCCCAAATTATACAAGAAATCATAACTTGTTTCTACAATCTGAACATTCAACTTCCTGCAAAACTACAGCTAATAATGAGCCCATTCAGGATGAAATAGAGGCAAAGCTAAGTACTTAGTAGGAAAAGCTTTCAAGTACTGCTAGGAAACATTAGTATTAAAACATATGAGTATTCTTTGTGGACGGCTTATTATTCATAGGAAGCTATCAGTGCCATGACAGACAGTAAAATCTGTGCAAACACCTATGAAGCCAAAGCAAATTCCCCAGAAAGGTTATTGTCAAACAGGGAAGAAAAACAAGCAAGAAAGCAAGCAAGCAAATACCATCCATCCTCACCCCACGCTTACCCCACCCTGAAAAACAACAAACAGAAAAATGGATTTCAGACATAAGTAATAGATCGTGTCCTGCCTTGAGAAAGCACCTGAAAAACCTCATACCCTGTGGGGCAAGCAACCCCTTGTAAAAGGTTTGAGCAGCATATCTGCAGATGGATTCATCATGTTAGATAGATTCGTATCTCCATGTTCATCGCAATTAGGTCCTCGTCCCAGTCACCTGAGCTGTCCCCACTTCTCTCAACAAGCTCCTCAACCATCCCAAGCACTTTGTGCAGTAATGTTCTCGACCCTGCCTGCAGCTGAAGCATGACCTACTTACAGTTCATTTCAAAAGACAGTGTGACCCTGGCATTGTTGAAGACTTTTTCTCGGTAGTGCAGTTCCTTGTAGTCTCCTACACGATCAGACTCTGCCATTAATACTTTAGATGTGAATACTGGCCCTGTTACATCAGGTACACTATTATGCACAAAGGAAACAAGATTGAAGTAAACAAGATTTCCAGGCATTAAATAATAATAAAAGAACCCAGAGACTTTAACTAGCCTGTTTATAGAGCTTCAATGCCTCTTAAAATAAATAGGTCATTGTTGATAAAAGACTGGGCTCCAATTTTATCCTTCTGTGTATTCAGAATGCTTTCCAGCATTCAAGCACAATATGAAGAAAGCCCACAGGCCTATCTGTTCCTCCTTCTCTAGCCTTAGTATTGATATTAATGCCAACAAAATTAGTAATTTGACAATTAGTTTTCCATTTACCTGAAAAGACATGAAAGGCAGAAAGAAAGTAGTTTAACTAGATTATAATGTGGCTGTGACAAGTCAGGTTCCTGTCATGTTACAGCTTCCAACTTTAACATTTTCATGTCTGCTTGGCAGGTTATTAAAATAAATGAGGGTGTGTTGGACTGCTGTTGCACTTTTCTCTAATGGGAGTTCAGGAATTTGCAAGCCACTACTGTAAATTGACCGATCGTGAAGTCTGAAAGAAGTTGGCTAAAGTGGACAATTAGGAGCATTTCTCCACAGCTGAGTGAAATACTCCTTGTTATTTTAATAATTCAGGCACAGGCTAATTTTCGGAGGCTGAGTTTGTCAAGATAATGTGCCTTGTGCTTGTCTGCTTGTCATTTTTAACTCAATCCCACATGTTACAGGTGCAGTCTAGCTTACAAAACAGGCAAATCACTCACAGTGGAATTTGCATACGGAATATAGATATATTGTACTTAGCAAAAACAGTCCAAGAAGTCAACAGATAGCTGTGATAGGAATGCACATGATGGTAAAAACTTTTGATGTTTGATAGCTGTTGTATCCCTCTTTATGCTGATATAATTAAAGGTTTTATTCGGCACTATGCATACACAAATATGTATAATGTAAAGCATCATGTAGATTTCTTCGTAAAGAGGGATGGTAAGGCCACAGGAATCCCATGTGGCATGCAGATGTTCTGGGTAGACTCAGTTACCTTTTTCCACTTAAAACATCTCAATGTTGAAAAATGTAGAACATGCAGGGAATAGTTACTTCCTTCAGCTGAGAGGGTGAAACCTTAAAAAAGATGAAGCAGTTTCTATATACATTAGTATACTCAGCTTCTGGAGGCAATGGCCACACTACTGAACCAGAATTCTGAAGTCTCTGATTGTCTTTTCTCATCTATGTCACTTAGCAGTTTCTTCTTCTCTGTAAATGGAATTCTCACTATGCATTCTCCTCTCATTTTCTCAAGCTTGATTTCTGACCATACAAAAGTGTTCAGCTTCAAACTGGTTGAGAAATTCTCTAACTTGCTACAGGCTTCCCCTGATAATTTAAGCCCCAGAACTGAGCCAGGAGAACTCATTCCAAAACAAACCAATTACAAACTTACAGTGGATGAAGCACTTCTAGGACAGCTTCTTGAAGGTCACTTCAGACCAACTAAATATCAGTTTATATTTAAGACACCAGGAACTATATCATCCTATGGAACACCTCCACACTGCAGCAACTTTGGGGAAGGCAACTGTGTGCTTTCCCTTATGTTCCTTGACAGCTTCATAACCCCAGAAGCCCATTAGGAGGACTGTCATGAATGGACACCCAGGGAGAAAACGCTGTACTTAGGAGAGTGCAGTTATGATGTTTACACGGAAGGTAAAGAATTTCAAATTACCTGTGAAGGCTAGGCAATAGGAGCCTCTCAGTCCTCTCCACCACAAGATACACCTACACATAGACAAATGCATGTATGTGCCTATGTATCTGTTTACATATTTATGAATACATGATTCTGTATTTGTATATATATACATATTTATCTATTTTAAGATGCAGGAAAATTCAACTCATTACTTCTTTTTAATCATCCAGATTTTCCCTCAAGGTCATGCAAAAGAACACAATACTACATACCACCTTGAACACACCAGTCAAAAGAGTCATGATTCCACTTGATTTCTGGTTCTGCCATCACCTCCCTATATTCCAGGAGCAATGAAGCAATACTACCATCTCCTTCTATGGAACAAAACTGAAGGCAATCTTATTAACTGGATTGAGGGATGGAGGATGTGAATCCCCAGTGGCAACAAAGAGTCCATTAAAACTTCCATGATTTTGCAAGGTGTGGTGGAGAATGTACTTACACTTAACAATGATGTGGCATGGATTCTTAGAAGAATGCTCTATAAGAGTTCTTGTTTTTCGGCCATTCCTAGATATACACTAAAACACCAAGAGCAATCTGAATTCCAATATTTACATGCAAACCAGGCTATCCATGTGCAAATATAAGCATTCATCATATATTATTCATTTGTGATTACATTTTCAAAGTTTCAGTCGCTCAGTCAGGGAGAAAACTCAGTCCTTGGCAGCTG
This sequence comes from Parus major, assembly GCF_001522545.3. Classification (NCBI taxonomy): domain Eukaryota; kingdom Metazoa; phylum Chordata; class Aves; order Passeriformes; family Paridae; genus Parus; species Parus major. The sequence goes on from NC_031769.1 coordinate 89,507,440, forward strand.
AGGTGGCCACTCATACAGCATGAGGAATGAACACCACAGAGTGAACAGCTGAAGCAAACAGTTCAACAGTTCACTCTCCAAGACTATTCATACAAAATTGCTCATGTAACAAAGCATATCATAAACTAGCTACATGTGCTCTGAAATTTGCAAATATTGAAAATAAGAATTCATGTTCTAGATTCCCTGTTAGAAATTAGTCTGGACAGCTCTGATCTTCAAGGCATTGCTAAATTATGATACAGTGGAGATAAGGATTTTAAGTTTATGGTCTTTAGTCTTCCACTTTCCAATAATTTAACTTTAGAAGTTTCAGAAAGGGAACAATTGCTGCTGCATCTGGACTTGAGAGAGGAAAATGTCGACATATGAGCCTAAGTCTATTCTCAAGGGACTTGATATCTCTGCAAAGAAACAATGAGAAGTAAGGGTAGCCAGCAAAACACATCTCTGGTCAAGTAGAGAGTGAAACCTAAAGATCAGGAATCAGTATCAACATGAATTTCATACCTCAACTCAAGAGGTGTCAACAGAAAATAAATCAAAACTAAGACGCCACAGTATTACTGAGGTGGCAAAATAAATGTCTATAGTCTCATCCTTACAGATATCATCCCATAGTTCTTCAAGATGAAAAAGTTAAAATCTTTCCAGGATTGGACAGGAAAGGCAACAAAAAGGGCAGAAGATATATGCAAGTTGGTGACTTCACTCCTGCAAAAGACAGTATCTCATAAAGTTACTGATGCCTATTTACTCATTTAGTTCCCCTTCTCTCCATAAGATTTTACCAGAAAGCTTTATTTTCTATGTATTTTTCAGCCCCACCTCCTCTCTGAGAAGGATTGCATTGCTGATTGTGTTTCAAGCTTATACTAATGCAAATATGATAGTTGTATTGCTTTATATGAGGTTTCAAGATGAAGAGGTGAGATATCAATTCTGGTAGTATAGATTCCATGCCTTTTCAGGACTAGATAATATTTATCAAGCAAATTACTTTCTAAAAAGATCAGAGCATCTCATTTACTTGTGTTTCAAAAAATTTTAAAAAAAGTAAAATAAGTCATTTTTATCAAAGACAGGAAATTTAATCTAATGTGTGTCAACAATACAAATTAAGTACACAATTTAAATGTCAAGAACATTACACCTGACATTTTGAAGTTGTAACAATAGAAATATGGTGCACATTTGGCATTAAAAAAAAAACATTTTAGAGGACAAGTGGAAGAAGGGAATGTCTATTATCAACAAATGAGACCAAAAACTAACCATAAACAATTCTACCTGCAATTCTCAGAGGTTAAGGAATATAATTACAAGTGATAGTGTTTGCATAATTGTTTGTGTGCCTACCCTTGAGCAAACCTGAATTTACACACACTTTGTCTCTTTAACACTAGATGGAAGATCTTAAAATGTATCAATTTGCAGATGTTACTTTACAGAATGAGAGAACACTGCTGTCTATGAATGCAGACATTACTCATATATATATATATACAGAGGCAATATTTTAATGCATATGCAGTGAAGGCCCTTTTGTAAACTCAATTCTAAAATTAACTTAAATTCCATCTCAAAAATACATATACTTAAATATTTTCATGTACGACTGATTCTGAATCCACATGTGTAAATTCTTACGTGTTGCATGTCTGGTTAATACCTGCAGCTTTCATTTACAGAAGCACTCAATGTTAATGCATTGTCTGCAGTATTACAAATATGTAGATTCAGAACCGTGAATTTTAAGATAGAGCTACAGAGCAACTACATTTCCTCTTTTCATTCAATGTAATTACTAAACAAGCCTATTTTTTGGTTAATTTTTAAAACTTCATCTAATATTCAATAAAAAGAGACTGAAACTCTAAGCAAAAGAAGATCAGACACCTCCTTTTAACAGGAAAACTGTAATTCTTTCCAGTATTCATTTATGAATCCATATAGAGAAAAGTGTAAGTCCAAGTCCACTTAATTCTGCGTTGTTACACATAATGAAGTCTGAAATATTTCAGAGAGAATAAGCATTTCACTTTTATAGACACATTTTAATATAAAACACATTGCATGACTTACCTTGTACTTTTGTAACAGAAATGTTAAAGATAATTATCAGATGGGTTCAAGTCTTGATATTTCTAAATCTCCTATAGAACTCTAAAGTGTCGAGATACATATGTGGACCAAAAGCATGTCAAAAGCTTAATAACTTTTGGAAGTCATTATTTATTATTAAAAATAATAGTATCTGACATAACCAGTGTATGTTCATCAAATATATATGAAACTTGAAGCAATTTTGTGATATAAAGATAATATTCCTCTGAGTCTGAGATTTCATTTGCCTCAGTCCATTGCAAAAATATTTGTCTAACACCTAAAAAGTGAGCCAGAGGAAAATGTAAAATATGATAAAATTTATTTTAATATATTTCCCCCCAAACTTCAAAGTGATTGCAACTTGGTTTGGAACTGACAATTCACTCTTTGAACACAGCAAAAAAGACTGGTTATATCATAGTATATAATGCCATGATGTATGTGGATGACAGTATACATCATATTATTATTATTATTCACTTATATAACTACACAAAATATACATAACATGGAATAATCAAATTAAAAAGAAACTTTCTACCAATAACTCTTTTTTTAGTCTCTTTTCTCCTTCAGGAATCTCTTACATAGAAACCTGTCCTTTACAGAAAAATTGCAGTGGCTAGTTCCAATAACTTGGACAGCTAAATAAATATTTACAATATCAGAACCTACAGTAAAAACTCATTTGCATGGACCTAGGTGGCCTCATATGGATTATCAACTTTTGCAATTAGTGTGTAAATAAACAAACAGGATTAAAAAAGTCAAGGATACTACATCACAGAGTGTACTTTGTTCCTTTATTTTGACAAGCACAGCTTTGTTTAAATTGTGATGAATAATACTACCAATCAATTAATAGTTTAAGTATTATAGGACGTTTGATGAAAAGAACATACTTAAAAAATACATCGGCCAGGATACAACAGGGATATAAGTTCAAAAGGAAATTTGATATCTGCCTTTTCAAGTGAGTTTGAAATTTTTTCCTTCCCTTTCATTGCAAAAATTCATCATATGTTTTAGTTTCAATAAACCACAAAGTTTTTTTCCAGTTAACAGTTGCTGAGGCAATTTTTTATTTTTTATTTTTTTTTTAATTTCACACTTCCACATGCTTTTTCCTTACTTTACTCTTTTTTTCTGGTGTTGTCAAGGGTATCGACTTAGCTGTGTAGTGTCGGGCAAAGCAGATTCTCCATGCTTTGGCTTACTCACCTACAAAAACTGTGTAACATGCTGGTTGTGCAGAATTAGTATGATGTTTAATCAATCTTCATAGAAGCACTCAACTTCAGAATCCTAGTGGCACATATGTAGGAAGTACCAATACATTTGATTCCTATGTTTGCAGCATTGACAGAGTTGTAAAAAAGGAGAGGAGTTCCACTTTTTTAAATGTTGAAATTATTAATGAGTCATGCTTTTCGCATTTCAGAGACAGCATTTCTTCAGGTCAGAGCTGCCATTTTGCTAATGCAGCACTGAGTATGCTGGAAGTGTATTAAGGTATAAATGCAGCTCTATAGTAGTGCTTCTGAGATTGAAAGACTGTAAGAGTTTTTACAGTATATTCCATTATATTTTTCTCCAGTGTGCAAAAAAAATGCAAATTCTGAGGAACAGGTCTAGCTATCAAATGGTCTTCTTAACTGTCTTTAAACCCTATTCTGAATTATGTTTCCTATGATCAATATTGTTACAACAAACACAGCAGCTGCTTAAATAACTGTTAAAGATTATATATTCCCATTATCTTGCAGAAGTTCCCAGAACACATCAAATGCTAGACAAATTTTATAGTAAGATGTCCCCATCCTCAACTCCCCATCCACGTGATGGGAAAAAGTGTTTAGAGATGTTCCTTGTTCATCACCTCTGAAAGTCAAGGGACAATCAACTAGGCTACACTCTTGCAGCTGGATGTCACAACTGGAAAGTTTGTAACACTGTACTGCTTCGTAGACATGTTGGCAGTTGTAGAGCAGATGCTTAATAAGTAAAACAACATTTTTCTCCCCATTACTGTTGTTTCTATGTGCTAAAATGCATCTCTTTAAATAGATTTGTTGGTTAGTAAAATTTTAAATTAATGTGTTCTGTTGATCATTAAGGAACAGACTGGAAACTGAAGTAGCTGTGCCTAATTGAATAACTATTACTGCCCGAGTAATGGGATATGTGAAGCATTTTATCGGCTTTCTTTGCAGATTGTTAATCTAAATGGATGGCATAGCAATAAACCAGTTCAAGTTAACCAGCTGAACAAAACTGCAGAAAGACAATGTAAGGATCATTTTAATACTAACCCAGAAAACTATAGCTGTTGTAAAATATGATAATTAATAATTAATAGAGTTGATGAGAAACTAATTTCTGAAAAATGGAACATCGCTCTAAAGCTGCTCATGGGTAAAAGCCCCTGAATTCCTTCAACATAACAGCCCAAAAAGGTCTCATATTCTAATATGAGAAAGACTGAACTACAGCAAAGACAGATTGTATTTTTCAGCCTCCATAACTGCAGTGAAAGCAACTGAAAAGGCTATGTACAAAGCAGTAGCCCCAAAGGGTCAAACTTTGAATTGTAAAAACACAAAAATGTGCTTTATGTGCTTTCAGAATTAATTAGAAATTTTATTTCAAACTCCTCAAAGTTTTAGTTTCTCATGGACCCTTAACAAAAAAAATTGTTCTTTCTAATTCCCACTACTAAATAGTTGTTTTTGTATGTGCTTTCTCGAACATGACCAGAATTTGGGGGGATTGGTATTCTTTATTTTTTTTTACATTTCTTTCCAGCATTAATAAATAAATAGTACATATCTTAAAGGACTAGAACCCTGGCCCAACTGTAATTATTAAAACTCACCTACAGTGTGACACCAGTTCTATCAAGGTTTTAAAAATTATGAATGTCCTGCTTCTGTTTGGAACTGCAAGGACAGTGGAGAGAAGACTCTTGTCTCAGTATTAACATCTAAGTAAATAGATCATAACCTAAACATTCACAGTGTTGGATGTTCATTGTGATCTACTTTTTGGGAATATTTACCTATGCATCCATCAGAAACTATAATTCCAAGGACTACTGGAGATGTTCCCAAACAGCACTTCTACATTAGAGTAGAAGTGGTATTTTTCCATTTGTATGAGTAACAAATGGAAAAATACGTATTTTTAACAGGCAACTATTTCAGGCTGCAAAATTCTTGAGGTTTATTCACATTGTGGACACCATAGCAATGTAGTGTGTATAGCTGTTCAACAAGTCAATAGAAAAATACTGATAGAAATCTGGTCCCAAATTCTTGCCTCACATTTGTTCAGTTTTAAACTGAAGATCACTTTAAAGTTGGTGTACTGTAATCTGGTTACTCAAACTTGTAGAGTACAAGGGATTACAATCTGTAAATATGGTTTCTAGGGTAAAATATAGGCATCTCAAGGGGAGCATGTCATATCACAAATACACTGAAATCAATAGGACCAAACAGCATTAACGGGCAGCTGAATCTCAGTCAAGTTTAATGATGATTTTAGACTAAATAAAATCACTGTATTCTGAACAGCTTTTATCCTGTTTCCACAGATGTGTTGGAGTTCCTATGCAGAGCCACTCTCTTCAAATCATGTACAAACCTTGGACTGACAGCTAACACTGCCATAGAATGAAAATTTCAATACCTGGGATAATTTAAACAAAACAGGCCATGACTCACATATCAGTAGTTTTGATGTTTCACAGATCTATAACTAAGAAGAAAAATCTTTAATGAAATTATGGACACAACAAATATTGTATCTCTTCAGAATCAGTAGGTAACCCCAGGGATTGAAATATGACATGGTTTATAAAATTCTGCTTAGAGGAATAGAGAAAGCAAGAAAGCTGTCTTCTTTTTTGTTATATTGGCATGATATTTTCACATAAATTTGCAAAGTGGAAGAAGCAGCACCTATGTTAAGGTACAGACATGAAAGATAATATATACAGATTTTTAAAGAATGACATATCAGCAGACATTTGCAGAAATGTCCATTGAACCACTTAACAGAATGAGGACTTCAAGACTCAAAATCCTTTGTCCTGAGCCTTCTCAAGGTCAATGAAACATTAAAAAAACAAACTATGAAGTGGGGAGAAAGAGAAGAGCGAATAAGCCAAATGTTGCACTTGCCTGTCATGTCAGCCTCCTTTGAACCAGCAGGGAGAACAGCCATGAACCAGCACAAACCCAGAATGCCACGGAGATGCAGATGTCTGTGAAATGTGTTCTTCTTAAACATCTGTATGGGCAAACACATCAGGAAGACTTCTCATCTCACCAGCCTTTTGCCACTCTGGGACTGAAAAGTTGTCATTTCCATGAAAATGTGAGCCCTTCCTCAGAAATGTATCCCAAGTTTTTGTGAGCTCAGAGAGGTCCATACTCTTTACAAGCATATTGTTTGTATCACAGAACTGGACTATGTTTTTTGTTGTAATTTGATATACTTCTTTGCTGATATACTGGAAATGTATGAAAGTATTATTCCTCTTTCCCAGCTGGAAACTGCTTCTTATTGGAATAATTTTTATTATAATCAGCAAGAAAGGCAATAGGTGGGTGAATCGTTACTACACACAGCAGGCATGCTTATTCCATGAGCTGGAAGGTGTAGCTTCCAGAAGCTGCCACTTCTTCCACCAACAGCTATTTTTTTGTTCAGGGATCACTCAAATTTCTTCATTAAAGATTTCTTAAGTTTTTAGAATTATTGCCCTCAACCTCTTAAAAAAAAAAAAAAAAAAAAAAAAAAGAGGTTTTATTCCCTTTATTCCCTCTTTTTTTTTACTACTTTCATGGAGACAGAAGAAAAAAGTCTATTCCTTCCTTTACTGGCAAAGAGAACAAGAGAACTCTGGAAAACTTGGCTGTTCCAGCTTTAACAGCAGTCTAAGATAACATGTCTTTCAATTTATAATGTTGACATTCCTGCAGAATACTCCACAACTGCATCCAAAATCATCCTGTCTTTAGATATGAAATAAAAATCTCCCATTTCTCTGCTTACAGTGTGGCATGAGATCATCTGGGTACTTGCATTCATGAGGGCACAGGTACCTTAGCGGTAAAACAAGTTGGCAGAGCCAAGCTCTTGCTCTTTTAAAAGCAATTTATAACAGCCAACAGCTGAAAAGCCAGAGAAGATTCATAATTCATAATTCATGAATCTTGCCTAACACTATATTGTATATATGACCCCAAATAAAAGGAAACCTAATTTTTAAATTTAAAACTACTCTTATCCTGTGTTCATGTACCTTTTTTGCTATTGGACAAGTTGCAGAGTGAAAATAAGAAGCCGATGTTTTGAGCCCTTACATCTCATTCCAGCCTGTACAGAAATGTAGCTATTTTGATGTTGAAATATTTTCTTGCATCAGTGCTTGCTCACAGCAAGCACTACCAAATGCTGCCAGAATTTCTCCCTCTCTCCCCCATGCAATATTTGACAACACAAAGTGCTGCTCATCCAGACATGAAAACCATATATGGATGCAACCCTCAAACAAGTGCTGAGCACTCCAAATCTTCTTTCAGATCCAGCTGCTATATACATCTGTCTGTAAGTACCAGCTAAAGCTTACTTATGCTTTGTCAGCAAGCAGACTTTCTGTTCCAGGCTTCCTCAATATCCATATTATTAGTCCACTGAATGCTGAATTATCAAGGGATAAGCAGGATGCAAAGCTGTTCTGGTTGCTTACTGAAGGGAAGAGGTGGAGGAATAGCAGAAAATCAAAACATTCAACAACTTCACATGTAGGTGGATTCTCCTCTGAAAAACAACAAAACCAAGGAGGGAGGAATGATTCATTCCTTCACCAGGAATCTTCTTTTCAGTTCCCCTAAAGGGAGCACAGTTTAACTCTTCATTAACATCAGTAATTTCCAAAAGTCAAATACAATTCTCATCAAAGACCAAACACCACAACTACACACAAACAAACCCCAAAACAAACAAATAAGCAAACAAACCCCTCAAACAAACAAACAATCAAAAACAAAAAAAAAAAAAAACTGGCAGAAATTATTTAGACAAGAAGCCATATTTCAAAAATTTAGCACCATTTTGGACTTCTGCAGAGAGCTCCTTGTCTCTTCCTTGTTATCTCAGGCTCAATATGGCTGCTGTGCTCCCTCTACCTCAAGAATGTGCTGGAAATGGTTTCTTGGGATTAGTACCTTATCCTTGCTGCCTCAGAATATCCCTTCCGCGTTATCTCTCACTGTCTGGTGAGAAACTGGCTTCTCTGTTGAGTAATCAGTGCCCTGCAACATTTAGGAGTCACTGTGATCTCTAAATCACTAATTTTTGAGAGAGATTGATAGAGTAGCAGAAGAGAATCAGTACCTTAAAAGAAGGAAAAGGAAGATAGGGGGAGCTACAAAACAGCCTTATTTCAAGACACTAGGACTACCTATTCAGCAATCAGCATTTAAACCTTTAGAAGACAAAGAATTTGTCAAAACATCAAGAACCTATAGCATAGTTCAAGCTACTTATCTTCCTTAAAAGCATAACTGGCTTAATGGGAAGAGAGAAGCAGCAAAAGTGATACAGTGCTTTTTTTAAAATTTGATATTTTCCTTCATGACGGTCATGTAAGAAGACTAGTAAAGGCAGTGGAGATTAATTTAAAATAGATTGAGCACTTACTTGATAGATAGTGTGCATATTAGGAATATAAAAGTTAGACTGGGAACACATTTCAGTTGCAATAGAATATGAATTTATCTTTGGTCAAACTCTTTCCAACAAAATAATTTAAAATTTTCAGAGAAAACCAAATTACTGTTTTGCAGATGTCACTGGTCTGAAGGCCTCACACCAGAGATTGAAGTGATATCAAAATGATCATAATATGTCAGGAAGACATTCCATAGGCAAATGCAAAGAATTGTGGCCTGAAGAAGTGAAGTGCATAATAGGATATAAACAACTAGATACCTAGAGTATAGAGGACCATAAATTGACAGACTCAACTTGGTGATGTTACTATTGTGAAAAATAACATCTTTTTTAGCATATATTGGTAGGACTGTTATATATATGACCAAGTCATAAAGATCATTCTACTCCATGTTTGGTCAGCTTGGTTGGAACACAGCAGCCACTTCCCAGAATCATACTTCAAGAAAGCAAAGAAATAAGATAAATGCTCAGGAGAAGAATGGTGGTAGGTTTAGAAAACATGGCCTGTGGAAACAGGTGGAAGGAATTTTTGTTCAGCCTTTGAAAAAAAAGTATTGAGGAGAATCTCTTAACACCTTTTTAAGATTTATAGTAAAACATAACCTTATCAACACTCATATTCAGAGAGAGGGAAACAAAACATAATCAGTTTCAATGGTATCATGGAATCATCGAGTGGCTCGAGTTGGAAGTGACCTCAAAGAGATTTTGTTCCAATCCCCCTATCACAGTCAGGGACATCACCCACTAGACCACCCACTAAACCCCATCCAGCCTGGTCTTTAACATTGCCCAGAGGGATGTGGAACCTCTCTCTGGGCAACCTATTCCAGTGCGCCACCACTCTCTGAGTAAAGAATTTATTCCTAATCTCTAATTTAAATCTCTCCTATTTTAGCTTAATATAGTTTCCCCTTTGCCCACATAAAAGCTGTGCTGCTAGCAGAAGAGACTCAGGTTAGCTTTCAGGAAAAAAATTAAGAACTCTAACACACTGGAGAGGCTGCAGAATCTCAGTCATTAAAGCTTTTAGAAAGAATGTTCCATGAGTATCTGTAAGGGATGAGTTAGGTATATTCATCTATGAATAGAAAAGCACCTTCTGGCCTTTTTGAAATCCGAAGGCCAGGCTTCACAGTGCTTGACTTTGGGCTCAAGGAAAGTAAAGTGACCAACAGGAAGCAGTAAAAAGGTGGGTTCCCTTCTCCATAAAGGAAGGGGAGCCAGACAGCAAGGCAGACAACAAAGGCACAGACCTGCAGTACCTAAAAAGGAGCAGCCGGAAACAAGATTTCAAACTAATGGACAGGTCTCCAGTACTGAGGCAGGTCCACAGTCAAACCAGGGAGTTAAATGCACAAGTCAGTGACCGGCTCAATGGGATATGTGGCCATAGCTGAAATAAAGGTCAAGTAGCAGCAAAGAGCAAGAGTCTGAGTTTAAAAACAACACTCAAGCAAAATAGAAACAAACCCCAGCAAGACTTCCCACAACTCCTTCTCAGTCTTCCTTGGCAGCATATAGACTTAAGGCCACACTGCTGCACTGACCTTAAACCCAGGCTGCCAAAACCACACAGTGGAATGGATGCACTTGGAGACCTGAAAAATACATAGAAAGTGACATGGAAACCAGTGCAGCATTCATTTACCTTTCTTCAGTAGGTACCTCCTAATGTTTTTGTGGTTTTAAGAAGTATTTTCCACAAATTAGTACTCTGGCATAAATTAACATTTTTAGCTGCTGCTGCTTCAGGACTGCTAGTACAGTTCTAGGGTGAAACAACTGAATCAGCATAGTAATATAAAACCTTGACAGATGTATAGATAATACTAATATACTAAAAGTATTGTCTTCTTGGAATGCATACATACAGGTAGAAAATATATATACAAACAGATAGAAAATTGCAGATAAATATAAATGTTCTGACTGATGATAGTAATTGCAATGTTTTTAAATGTTAATATTGTTTTAGTAAGACAAATTTTGATAAGTCAATTGCAAATGCGTTCTGTAACTCTAGCATCATTATTAAAATCAAGAGAGGTTTGCAAGTATTTTTATTGATAGAATAAATGAAATTACTTGAGAGTATGCCATCTTTTAGTAAAAATTATAAAGTAAATGTAATTAAAATGGTATTACTAATTAGTAACAATACACCAAATATGTCCTTTTAGAAGACCTTCAGTATTTCAAAGCTATACCACTGCAGGAGTGACACACCTGGATTCCATCCAGGGATCAACTACATCCCTTTATAGTAGATATTTCACCTGACCTTCTAATCTAAAGCTTGTGCTTGCTACTTTACAGTCAGCTTTTCTTCAAGCCAACTTGTCAAACACATGGGTCATATTTCCCAAATGCCAGCAATAATCTGAAGTACGATCACCCAGAACACCTTATCTTCAGGAAAGCAATAGGTGGGGTCATTCTCTTGTGTTAGGAAAACAGAAATAAGTGTTCAACATGACAAGCCTCAGATCTCTGAGACTCAGCTAGCCACGCAAAACTTCACTTATCGGAACCCACAATTCTCAGCCAGCTTGGATTCCTCTGTCCTTCTGAACTAAGAACCTATCTGCTATTCTGAAGAGCCACACAGGGCCTGGGCTTCCACAGAAAACAACTCTAAAAAAATGAGCTGTTCCCTAGGCCTGCCATGCTCCTACAGGAGTCTCAGTAAAAGTCTGAGTGAAAGAGTCAGAGATGGCTGATGAAAGACTAGTGGGAAAAACAAATAGCAACTCCAGTACCAATTATTTATTTTACTATATGCAAGTTCCAACGCTGCCGAAATCAGTGGCCAAAAATTCAGAAGAGGATTTTAGTTTTAAGATGGCATCATCTTTTAATCTTTATAATAAATGTGATAAGTTCTCCACTGCATTTAGTTCAAATGTTGCAAATTTAATGTGTTATCTGTTGGATAAGACTTTCAGATTTTCAGAGCTAATCTAGGTAGATGATGGAGATGCTGCTGCTTTTGCATTTGTGTTCTATCTGTCCAGCATTAATCTTTACAAGAACTGGCACATATTTGAGGAATTGTGCTGCCTGGGTAACTGCTATCAAATCATTCAATGCATATGATATATGCCACTGAATCCTTTTAATATTCTATCCTAGAGTGCATAATTTTAAGGATTTAGTCAGTTTAATTGATGCTTAAAATAATGGCATTTTCTAAATTATACTGATTTGGGATGTTAGAATGTCTCAAAAATTAAAGTTTTTGAGACATTCTAGAGTTTGCTGATAAAACAAACAGATTATAAGGTGTTGTGCTAATCAATCACATTAAGATTCCTCCAATTATGTTTACCAGACCCCAGAGTAGTTTTTGATACTTTGGCATATTGCTATAAAAAGGCCTTTGCATTATTAACTAAGAACAGTGAGTGACTGAAAAAAGGTCTCAAAGTTGTGAGATCAGAGTTTGTCAGGCAACAATATCTGGAGACAAAACTGTGAGCTGATCAAATCACAGAATCACACAATAAGCTGAGATGAAAGGAATCCACAAGGATCAAGTCCAACTCCTGGCCCTGCACAGGACCTTTCCCAAGAAAGGACAAATGAGGTGTTATTCCTTTGGATATGAAATAGGGTAATATTTGATATGCTAAATAATTCTCATACTTCTCAATCTAACACTTTCTAAATCATGCCCCTTCCACCCCTCAAAAAAGGTGTTGAAATTTTTCTTGTTGAAGTTCTTTCTTCTAGATCCTGGACTCCAGTTCTTCCCCTCTTATTTTCATAAAAACTTACTGAAGTGTTTCCTCTGGTTCTTTTTGTTTGAAAAAGACATGCAAGATACTTTTATTTCATGAAAGTTACAAGCAGGTAAGAAGTTAACAATTAATAGTATGTTTTTTGATACTAGTAGTGCCAATTATATGCTGTTTAAGCTTATCATCTAATTGCATGGTAGTGCTGGCTTCAGAGATGGCATGACATTAAGTCAGACTTGTGCTGCATTTCCCTGCAGTGGAATATTCAATTATTTGTTCTGACTCATGTAATTCCCTGTATTCCAAGCTTGTTAATGTCATTACAGGGCTGAAATAAAGTGATTACTCTAAATGAGTATTTATCCGATAGGCAATGCAATTCCTGCCTCCTCCGGCTGACAACAGATGATTGCAAGTGTTCTCTTCTACTCCCTCACCTGCACTTCCCCCTCCTTCCCCTGTCAAGGAGGAAACCATAACGTTGTGGTGCTCTGTGAAATACTGTCAGATGGCGTAAAATATATATAATAAAATAAAAAGAAGCGCAACCTTCCCCAGCAGAGTTAAAGCTAATGACCACTGCTTCCACTCCCAGTCAGTGATGACAGGTTGAACTAACTGATAATGGCATGCCTGCTGTTGAGCTGGCCACTTATGTTATTTCTCTTGACATGGTTCTGGGGAAGGCCTAATTTTTTTGACATTTGACCATGCAAATTTGAGTCCTGATACATTATTCTGCATTTACATCCTCCCAGTGTTGCTGTTTAAAATGTGCTACAAGCTCCTTGAGCTCAGCTAATAAAGGCCACAGAATGAAAGAAAGTTAAATATGAATGTAAAAGGAGACCTAAATGAAGGGCTAGCTTGTACATCTCAGAGATGACCTTCTGGAAATGAGCAAGTGAAAAATCCTTTTTAAAGCAAATGGTAAGAAGTATAACACCGATTTTTATTTTTCTTCAAATTTTTTTCCTAAAGATTCTAAAATATTCACAAAAAGGAAAACATTAAGTTTTACATAGACATTTCTTCAGTCAGCAATTCAGCTGAGTGTATTTTAAGACTAGGTTCCATTAATGACTCTTAGTAATACACCTTTCCCAAAGAGCCAGAAATTCACAGTGCTTCATTAAATATAAGGAAAAAATACAGCCTGCTCTCTCTCTCTCTTTTTTCACTTGCTCTTAAATTTTTCACATTGTTCACGTCTAAATGTATTACCTGTGAGCAAACCCAACTTTTTTCCACCTCTTATAATTAATTTGTATAAATTTACTGCTTATGAACAGCAGTGGCTTGACAGTTCTTAAAAAAACATCTCCTTTAGCTACAGAGGGTGCAGATTGGGCCTGTGGCTCCTCTGCTAAGGCTTTTACATCAAACCTGAATGCATCAAATGCAGAGAGAGGTCAGCATTGCATGGACCATCCATACTTCTTTAAGTCAGGGAAGTTGTGGTAAAACTTTCAATCCCAGGTCCTTCTCTGTTATCTTCTCTCCTTCTTATTGACTGTTTACTACAACAAACCTCTCCATGCATAAGCCAATATAGAAATTTTTCTGGCTTGCATGTTCTGCCTCACTCTCACATAAAAACTCCAGTAATGAGATGGCTGCAAGAAGATTATTCTGCATCCAGACTCTGGTGTCTGCCATACAGTTAGTACAAGAAATATACCAAACTCCCCCTAGTCAATCACTCTGTAAAATAATGCATTTTATAAAGAGCACAAATCAGGATCTCTAAAGACAAAACCAAAATCTACCCTAAACAAGAGAACTTTAACCATTGTGCAATCTGGACCTCCGAGTCAGACATGAACTCTAAATCTATTTTCTGGAACTTGTTTCTAACTATATTAATTTATACTCTCCTTACTTTCCCTCCATGTTTATCTGATTTTATGTTTGACAATAACAAAATACTCTGTAGCATTATAAGACACAGTCTGTGTGATCTCAGTATGTTTCAACTACAAAACTTCAAGATGTAAATATTGCACTCTATCTTGTGGCAACTACATTATAGTACATCATATTGTTACCATTTTGGGATATTATGTCATAAGGAAAGTAAAGTAACACCAAAGGGCTGGGTTTCTTTTATTTTTATTTCTTATATCTGCTGGTATCAAGACATGCTTTTCAAGTTCTTATTTGATACACATTAAATGGGTACCTTAAATCTAGCTCAGACTGACCAACAGTTGGAAAAAATCTTATCATTCACTTACCGTGTAAATCTGAAGGCACTTCCTCCAGTTTTCAAATAAGTGTTTCTTTTGAAAGTCCAACACTAGCAGCAACTTGATTAGTCATCTTGTATTCACACTGAGGTAAAGGAACATGATTATTTTCCTTACCTACTCTAAATGGAAGGTCCCTCCAGAAGACTCAGTCAATTTGCAGATGTACCTGATTGCTAATCCTTAGTATCTCTCTTTCTCACTGGTCCACAAGGAATAGCTGCATGTTAAGGCAGCCATTTACTCTATCTTTTCCCAAGATGTATTTAGAGCCACTTACCATCCTCCTCTCCAGTCTCTGTGGCTAACATGGACAACAGGGAAATGCCCTCTCTTGCTCTGTGGAAAGGACTAGCAGGCAAATGTCACAACCTACATCAAGAAAAGGAATATAGCAGTCCAAATATCCAGGCCATATATGCTCATTTTTAACAGAGAATCCCTGATCCTCCTACGATACCTGCTGTGTTTAAAATGTGTTTTCAAGCAATCTAGTAGCAAGCACACCCAGTTTCTCCTTTTCTTCATCTTTCAAGAAACCCAATTAAAAATAAGTGGTGGATTTGCAGTACTCACCAGAATTTGCACATCATTTAATAGAAGCAAACCAAACCAAAACCAAACTGGACTATGCACTCATTGTGCTAGACAGTGCTGTGAGTGAAAATCCATGGAGGATGCTAATGAACAGCCAATAAACTCAGAAATCAATTAGATTTCTACTTGAATGACATCACCTGAGCAAATGTCAGTATCTGTGGTTAGTCAGAAAGTAGCAGTAACAGCACCCAACACCTTAAAAAATCCTGTAAGCTTTTCTGTTTGTACATCTGTATAAAATATATCCTCATGCTGCTAAAGCATGAATCATCTAGAAAATCCCCCCACCTCAAGTGCTGTGTCATCCCAGAGCAGCTGAGGCTGCAGGGGAAGCCATGGGAAACAGCTGGCTATGTAATATCTTCTCACCAGTTACCTCACTTAAACTATGGAGTTACAATCCATGACACACACTCCAAATTAAATAGTATTTCCCTCTGCAATTCTTAAAGTCCACAAGGACTTATGATAGCTGAGATACAATTTGAACATCCATGCCAGATACTTAGGTGACAGCTTAAAAAATGGCAGTTTGGGCTTGTGAAGTCCCAAATTTGCTCTGTAATTTCCCTTTCAAAACTCAACAGACACCTGCAACATTTGCTGTCCTAAAGGGAAAACACATTTCAGCACTGCATTTCCCAGGAGAGAAAAATCATGAACATACCAGAATTCATCACCAGTCTGGTTTTGTAATCCAGTAACACAATAGTCATGGATCCAATAATACAAAAAATGAAAGATCTGAAGCAAACAGACACCAGTTTTTCAAAGAACTGTGGCGTAGACAGTTTTTAAACACTGCAAAGTGTGTTTCTCTGGGGGAAAGGCGTTCCAAAGGCACAATGGCATGAGTGAAAACTAGAAGAGAGAAAAAGTACACAGACCAAAACTATAAACACCTTCAAGATTATGTTTCCTTTCCTTTTACTATTGGAAAAAAGTTGCACTGAGTGCAAATGCTGCTCTGTTGTTATTTACTTAGAAAGGTTGATGTACAACAATGTAAGCTCAAGGGTTTCTAGACCTACCCAAGCTGTCTCCATTTCACTTCCAACATTTCTCACCTAAGCATTTGCCAGGGAAATGAAGAGCTAAACTAAATGATAAGATATGACAACAGAATGGGATCATAGTAACTCCTTAGAAAAATTAAAAACATGGGAGTTGCTATTTTATTCCAAATACATGAAGTCTCTTCTCAAGGTCAGATTATTACACCTCTCCTACACCAACAAAAGAAGGGCTGGAACTTGAAAATATCTTACAGTTCCAATCTAATTTTTATAGCCTGTAAACAGCACTGCATAAATTGCATGGGCTATCAAAGATTAAAATTAGCCTATTTCTACAGAAAATTACTTTAAATATGAGCATTTTCCCATTTATATCTCAGCAAATAACCCAAATTTTATAGCCATATTGGATAAAAGATACCTACTACACAATTTATCAGCTTTTTTCAAATGAAAGTAACTTAAAAAAGAGCAATGCAAATATGTAAGTACTAGATACATGTATATATATACTGCCCTCTGCAGAATTAAATTAAACCATCTGGGATTCTGTCTTTCAAGAAAGAATATGCAAATAAAATATATACAATAGATTTAAAAACATTCAACTGTTATCTAAGTACTCACATAATTTGAAGCATACTTTTAATTCTTTCCTAAATTATGACCATGATTTATGGAATATCCATTCAGATGTTCCCCTTTTAAATGAGAAGTATTTAGCCAGTGGCTGCACCTTTAAAAACACATCCTGAATTACTGACCAGTTATGAAAATATCACTAAATCTCTCAAATTGGAACTTGTTACGATCAGTATAATTGAAGGGCTCTTAAAAGGATTTTAAATAAACTTACAAAATTCACAGATAAGTGAGCAGTAAAGCTTGGTTGGGTTATCAATAATAAAATCAGAATAACAAGTTCAGTTAATGCCTAAAAAGATGCCTCTGGTCTATGCAGAGCAAGCAGGTAGATCCCTTCCAAAGACCATTACTTCTTAAAATCCCATCTCTTTACAAGATTAATATAGGATTAATATCAGTGCAGCTGTATTTTTGTCACTTTAGCTAACCACAAATATTCTGCTTCTACATGACATTACCTTAATGCTAGCTAAGTATAACTTGCCATGCTCTGGGGTTATTTGCTGCTGCAATTTTAGCTTGCACTCTTACTTTGTCCCAAGCAATAAATAAAAAAAAATCTTATGTGACTAAAATAACTTCTTCCAGAGCCATTTTGATCTTGCGTGTCCCTACCTCCAATTTCTGCTACCTTTGCAGTTTCTGCTATTAATATATATATATATAACCTCGATTAAGCAATAGAGTTAGGCCACAGGTTTCCTGTTCTATTAGGCCTTGTGCTCTCTCAGATTACAGTCTTTATGCTCAGTTTACTGAGTGATGTGGATTTTCCATTTCTCAGAGGATATGTAAAGTAGCAGTTAATTAATTTTGAGAGAAATAGGAACAGCAACATATAATGCCAAACTAACTCTAAAGCATAAAAAAATGTTTAGAACCCAGCCTGATCCAGCAGAGAGCAAATTAACAGCCAGAAGCTCGGCAGCAAAGACCAGATAACCAGCCTGAAAGAGTGAGAATACATTCCTGACAAAGAAGTTACAGTGACATAGAGTGGAAAGGATAAGACAATACAGAAAAGTGCATAAAACTCGCTGAGGTTCCTGTTCAAAATACACTCGCTGGTTGTTGCTTTTAAAATGAAAAATCTGCATCAAAGTAAGACAAAGACCAAGGGCTGCAAGTGCCCTGAAACACAGCTCAGTGTTGCAAAAGGAAATACGTTCCTGGATTATCCATCAAAAGTTCTGCCCAGTTCTCCCTGACCTTGTCCTGGGAAGCCTGGGAAAGGCTGGCTCTGGCAAGTCACACACTGCTTGCTACTTGAATCAATTAATTTACTGCTGCTCATTTACTCTCACTACCAGCCATAAACACAAACAGGAAGCAGTATGTATTGAAAGCAACATGAAAGGAGATGGGGAGGCAAACTCGATTTGGAAGTGGGAAAGAGGAAAGCTTAAACAGTGAAGCATGTGCTCCAGATAACTTCAGGCAACTCAAGAGTAGCCGCAATAAAGCATTACCAGCTTCAGACATTCAACAACACATCCTGAAGTAGCTTTGCTGTAAAAGTATTTCCTGATACAGGAGTCCGAACTAACTCTTAGCAAAACTAAAAAGCACCCGTGCTCTTTCTATGTAGGACTTGAATGACTGGACTCCCTAGGAGATGAAGTGTGGGAGACAGCAATGTCATACAGAATGTTCCACAGAGAGAAGGTATTCCAGAGTTTTGTCAAAAAGCAACTGGACCAAACACAGTCTGATCTCAATGCATGAGATTCTGTTATCAACAGCTATGTCCAGCTTTCTTGAAGAGCGGCTCTCAGTCACTCTTCCTGTGTGATGATCTGCTAACCATGCCATGCAGATGCCATGAGCCTGATCTACCCCAGATACAATACCTTGTTCAGCTTGGAGCAGTTTCCATTGGTCCTGCAGGAAACAAGGGATTTGGACATTTCTCCTGGACTACAGAGCAGAGGCAGTAGCTTGAACTAGTTTTCAAATGCTCAAAACTCCATCATAAATGACTGCTGTGTATATTCATGGAAACCTGGATTTACTAGTCAGGTGCAGGGGAGACACTGGGCACACGGTGAAAGCTCAGTGAATCCAGAGTGTGTCAGATTTGCTGCACACACAGAGCCTGCACACTTGGCAAGACTGGCTCATCCTGCTTGTCAGAGTCACTGCATGTGCCCAGCATTATGTATCTAGGTGCTGAGCTGCTGGGCAACTGAAGTCCATTTGCCATCTGTACATACAACTGACTTGAGGGTAACAGTAGGACAGCCCTCTGGAGACAGCACAAACCTACCTGTGAATCCCACCACATTCCTGATCCAACAGCCCTGCAGCCAAAATGATCATGGAGCTATAGAGAGGAGCAGGTGTCATTGCAGGAAACAAAGTGACTCCCCCATAAAGAAAAATAGGGATGGAGTATTTGTGAAAGGAAATGTCAAATTTCTACCCTCTTTCAGTTTCATGAAACTGCTTGAGTATATGGTGAGTAGATCTCCTTAGTTTTGCCAAGAATATAAAATCTGTGAAAATGTTATGTCACTCTCAACCTCACAGTTGAAAATGACAAGGCAAGAAGCACAATGGAGATAGTTTAGTCACAAATAAGTTGTCCCAAATGAGTTGGTCCCTCTATAGGAAACAGTGCTATGCAGAGAGACTGTCCTGAAGAAGGTGTACTTTCATTAATCTAGCATAGCCTTCTGCATAGACCAACTGCCTCTTTATGGAGCTAATCAGAGCAGAGCACATTAATCCAGACACTCTCCTTATCTTGCCAGCTGCTCCACTGAGATGCAGAACACACTTGTGTCCTCTCAGTCAGCCACAAGACAATCGCATGAATGTCTGCTATGAAAAATTCATTGTTAATACCCACTCCGTAGCTGGCAAGCTATCATTTGTTACCAGTCTCATGGAGTGACTTCAAAAGATGAAGAAAACGTCCTTGCAAAACAGAGAAGCTGGCTGCACATTTAAATATGACAAACACAAAGGTGGATGTATTAACCAGACCTTTTCATGGAGACAAAAGCAGAACAAGCATCAGGGACATAAAGCTGGCATCCAGTCTACCCAGCTGATAGCAGGGATGCTAGATGAGTCAGTTCAGATACTTTACCAGGGGATTCACATGAATCAGGGGGAAAAAAAGAGTTAGGGAACACAAAGTTCTTAATTACATGTAACAGCCTCTTAATAAGTGTGTCTGGAGTGTGAAAGTGTTAGGAAGAAAAATCACAAACTCCTCCTTTATGAAACTGCTGCTGGAATTTGCTCAGAACCGGCCTTCATATTTGGTTACACTTCCGGAAAATTATTCTATTTATATACAGTGGAAGAGGTACTACTCACTTTGGTTTCCATTTAATTCCCAACTTCCATTTGAAAATTGTCCTTCTGTTAACATCAGTATTGGGTTTTGTTTATTCAGAAGTCAGATCCTGACCATTTCATGGCTTTGCTATAGTGGTCTGTTGTGGTTTAGGAATGGTATTCTCCAATTTAGTACTCCCACCAAAACCAATACCGCTGCTCCTCCCCTGTGGTGCACTTGAGAGGGGAGTTGGAGGCACAAAAGGTAGAGAATAATGTGCTAAGAACAATTTACTGGAAACAATGAAAAAATAAAACTAAAAGTAACAGCAACAATATTAATAACAAAAGTGTGCAAAAGAGTGATTCATGGTAAAATGCTCACTGTGGAGCCCACAATTCCAGCTACAGCACCCTGATGGCAAGAGAGCCCTTCCTTCCAGAAGGGGAGTCCTTTCCCCTTGTCCCCCAAAATGAGGTACAGAATGACCTCTGGGTCCTAGCCATGGTAACTCCTGGCTACTGCAAAATTAACCCCATCTTGTCCAGAACCAGGACATGCTCATACTGGAGAGAACTGGGTTTTCTAAGTAATAAAACTGTAAAGCACAGCAGCATTTTATGATATTAAACCTTAAATATTGTGTTTGAACCTTTTAAAATCTTTGGCTGGCACATACATTTTGAAAGCTTTTTTATTTTTTTTTTTTTTAAATTCTCTCCTTACAATGCTATTTTTTGACAGTTTTGTCAGGATTAGGCTGAATCAAACTTAAGCCTTTTCTTTCCCTTTTTACCCAAAAGGAGCTGGAATCTGTTCTGGAGCCTCATTTGCTACATCTGGAGCTACTAACAGGCTTTTGATCAAACCAGGACTTACAGATGGAAAAGTTCTACTTTAAAATTCCTCACATGTTTCGAGATGTCAATAAAGTTCTTTTAAAGTGTCAGAAGCTATTGCTCTGTTTGTAGTTTTGCTAATACAAATTACAATGGTATTGTCTCCAGTCAGAAGAAGGCATAAAGATACAACTAAATAAGCCCTTCTCATTCCCCTACCCACTCAGACACTAAACTGCACACAAACACCTAGACACAGAAGGAGATGCACACATGCACGCATATGCCACTCTGCTTCTTTGGAAGGAATATATTAAAGTCTTGGCCCTGTGGAATAATGAAGGAAGTATGTAAATACAGCACTCTATTCTTTCAAGAAAAGCTTTAAAAATGCACGTACTCCACTCCCCCTAAATTATAGTAGAAGATGGGTCATAATAGCTAATGTAGTAGGCAAGAAGGGAGAATGGAGCACAATTCCCTAAACTCGATAAAATAAGCAATTACTCTTGTTATCTGAATGGCTCTGTCAGTGGAGAAGTTGTCTGTGTCATAACAGAATCTAACAAAGGCTGTTGCCTTTAAGCATCAAAGGCTTTGGCCTTATTATCTTTCTAAGATGTGCATGTATAATAAGTTTTCCCAACAAATGACGAGGTAGCATCTCTGGCAAAATATAAAATGGTGATAAACTATGTCCAAATGATTAATTCACAGAAATTCTCCATCACACTGCAGCTACATGTGCCCGTCTCTTCTGTTATGCCCTTGGAGATTTTCATACTAAACGTATGTGCATATTTTTCATGGCCACTGATATTTGAATTGCAGCCTGCTCCCATGCAGAACATAAAACACTTCAAACTGCATAATGCTGACTAAATTATAAGTTCTCCAGTGGCCTGAGGTAGCAAGGGCCATAATAATGAGTGTGCTTAAGTGGTTTGTGTAGATTTTTTTCCCCTTTAATTTTAATGCCCTGACTTGCTGCTGCCTTTTCTAAAGCTAGGGATTGTCTCATACAATCATAACAACAGGGAAATAGAAACTGCATTATGCTTTGAAAAAATGTGGGATGCAAAGCAGAAGCTCCACTCATCAAGCGCAGTGATAGCCGATTCAGGCCTGTCGGTCACATGGAATAGAAAATGCTTTGGTGACTCTGTCCATACTTGTAATTATATTTGAGCTGTTCTATGTATAAAGTCACACTTACTGGATAGAAAGCTGCAACCATTCCAATCATATTCATATTGCACATGTGAAAAAAAAAAAAAAGAAAAAAAACACATCTGAGGTATTTGATTAAAAAGATAATGAAACTAGGTAAACGAAGCCTGCAAAAATACTGAGAATTTTACTTATGGCGTTACAATAGGTCAAAGTGGACATCTGTATGAGCTGCAACACTTAGTGATTTTGCAATGCTTTCAGTGTTCTGGTATTGGTTATTTTTGTTGGGTTTACTCAAAAGACAAATGGATGAAAATGCTTACACTGCAGCAACGCTCACTTCCATGATAATTGGAAAAATATACACAAACTGTGCTAATATCCACAGATGTTTACAGTCAGGCAGATAAAAAGAGCTTGGGCACATGTTAACTGTTTCTATCAACTTCCTCCACCTCCAAACAGAGACCATTTTTGGCCAGCACATCGAGGAGCAAGGAGCTATTGAATTGACAAATCAATGGAAAGGAAGACATGCTCCTTGGAAAATCCTTTTCATGTGCCCCTCTTTTGTTCCACAATGTTTTGGGAAGCCCATTTCTACATTCCCTTCTCTACAGGATTAAAGCAGATGTTTAAACTCACTTCTCACAGGATTCATACTGATCCCCATTTAACCACTTCACCTAGTCTAAGGTCTGAGGCCTTCTTTGCGGATGACTGCAAATTCATGCAGCTCAAGTTCTCCTATATCAATAAGGCTACACAAATCTTCCTCTGGCAACAGTCCCTGGATCTCTTCCTCACTGAAAAAATAGAGTAAAATACTTTGGCAAGCAGTATCTAGCAGTATATTAAATGGAAGAAGTGAACATGATGGATTCCTGCCCTACCTGCAGATTGCTCCAGAACCCTGATGTGGAGCTCCTGGTCAGTAAGCAGTAAGGGTGGCTCTGTTGTAGCAGAGAAAGATCAGCAGTGGCTCTGCCTGCCAGCTCTTCGGAACAGGTAAGAACTCCTGAAGCAACACCAAGGCCTCCCAGTAAGTACTGTCTCTTCTCTCTGGCCTCTCTTACACATTGTATATAATCTCCTTCCATAACAGAGAAATGAATTCATCTTTCATGTGGCTGTTTAATTCCCCGTCATTGTGGATACCATTCAGTCATTTTACTTGAAGTGAGTCCAAAGTGAGGAATGAAACTACTTGTTAGTTGTCAGAGTACAACCCTACTTGTTGCAGTGTCTTGACCTTCTGCAGCGTTTTTCCTTACTTTCATTTTATACTTCGTGATTCAGTCACTGGGTTGCAAATATAGATTAGATTTATTTATTTATTTATTTTCTCGGTCTTCATCCCCAAAATAAAAGCATGGTAAATTCATTGAGTCACAGCTTGGGTGAGGTTGGAAGGGAACTCTGGAGGTCATCTAGTCCAACCCCTCTGCTCAGTGAAGGCCGCCTAAAACTAGCTGCTGCCCTGTACCATGACTGTTGAGTATCTGCAAGGATGGAGACTCCCCAGCTACCTGGTTCTTTGCACCTTCCTTTCAAATATTCTAATGTGCTGGCAAAATTCCCTTAGTGGTCTTTTGCTGGACTCTCTCCAGTTTTCATCCCAGCTCACTTTCTGTTCAGCCAACCTATACTTCATCACCTCCTGCATGACAATCTTGTGGGAGCCAGTGTCAAAAGCCTTACAGAAATTGAGGCAGACAATATCCACTACCTCATCTACCACAGCAGTCATTTCATTATAGAAGGTTATCAAGTGGTCAAGCATGACTCCCTGGGGTGATGACTTGTCCTTTATATGTCTGGAAATTGTTTCCAGGATTAGATGCTCCATCATATGCAAAGGAACTGAGATGAGGCTTTAACCGGCCAGTAGTTCCTGGGGTCCTCCTCTTTATTGCTCTTTCTGGGAACAAAATGACACTTGCTTTCCTCCAGCCCTCAGACACTTCTGGTGACTGTGTCATTCAAAGATTATCAAGAGTGGCCTTTGGATGACACCAGTTCCCTCAGCTCTGATTGGTGCATCCTACCAGAGCCCATGGACTTACATATGTGCAGTTGGTTTATTTTCTAACTTGAACCTCTTCCATCAAGGTTAAGACTTCCTTGCTCCAACCTTCCCCCTTGGTCTCTCAGCCCTCAGATTTATGAAGTGAGGTCTTTCTGGAACCTGAGGTAAAGGCATTTTACTGAGGTAAAGGCATTCAGTAGCTCAGCCTCTCCCACATCGTGTGTCACCAGGGCCCTCGCCCCATTCAGCAGCAGGCATGTATTTTCTCTAGTTTTCTTTTGCTAATTTTGTACTGTAAGAAGTCTTCTTGCTACCTTTAGCATCCTCCAGTAAATTCAATTTTAGATGGATTTTGGCTTTCCTATATAATTTCTGCATGTTCAGATAGCGTCTCTCCTGGTATTTTTGCCTGACTTCCTGCTTGTTGCACTGGACTGTTCTTGACCTTGGAGGAGGCAAGGTCAAGATCCTTGACTATGAAAGAGCTTTCTTGGGCCCCTTTTAGGGCCTTAATCCACAGGAATCTGCATGAACAGTCTCCCTGCAAGGCCAAAGTCTGCTCTCCTGATGTCCAGGGTCATGATCTTGCTTTTTTCCCTGCTTACACTCAGGATTCTGAACTCCACTATCTCATCATATCCCATTGCAGCCAAGACTGAATTCAACCTTCATATCCTCAACCTTCCCCATTTTTAATTATGAGGTCCAGCAGAACACCTGTCCCCACTCAATCCTCTATCATTTGCATCAGGAAATACTGTTCAGGAACCTCCAGGATTGCATATGTCCATCTAGTTGTTCCTTTGGAAGATATAATCAGGTGGGTGAAGTTTCCCCAGGACAACCACAGTCTGTAACATGAGGTGTCTTCTTGTCTACAGAAGACCTTTTCCATTTTGTCTTCCTGCTTATGACACCTGTAGTTTACACCTACTACAACATCACGCAGTACTCAGAAACTGATACCCAAAAGCACTCAGCTGGCTCACTTTCCCCAGGCAGAGCTCTATACACTGCAGCTGTTCATATTAAACACGGTCCCGAAAGCCCAGTAAACAGGAAGATGTTCGGTGTCTAAGCTCTTATTTTGACTATGAGCATACGTTGCTTCCTATAAGTAATGATATATATAATTATTCACGATTGTTGTACAGGGTATACCACCAAAAATAGGCATGGTTTACTTTGAATACCTGGTTTTACATCAAGGGGTATACAAGGTAAATTTTATATCTCCTGAAATATCTGTCCGTATATTTGATTACCTTAAGATCTCTAAACAACCAAATTTCCAATTGTCCATTTAGTTTGGGAAACTTCATCATTGTATAATTGCTCAATACATTGCTTTTACTGGCAAAATTAAGTCAGCATAATTACATCAGGCATGTATTTTAACACACGGAAAGTGAACAGCTATGTTGATTGACCAACCTGAATTCATGTGACAGAAATTCTTAAGATGCAAAAGCCCTAATATTTTTGTATTCAGATACGTGAAGACCCTTGTCTGCCAGAGAAATAAATGGGCAGTGATCTGGCTTCAACCATTTTCTTTGTCTCTTTCTCCGGCATAACTTGTCCAACATTTTAAAGTGCAAGCACTTGCTGCACTTCCTCAAGTCAAAGGTGCTTCACTGAGTCCAAGTGGACAGCTAACCTTTAAAGAGGTTTTTAAGGAATATTTCAATTTAAATTTGCATCGTTAGTCAGAGAGCAGTGTGCTGAGGACTCAACTGTGGCTTCAGGCAAATTTTAATTTAAAACTAAAAATACTACTACTACAAGAATAGGCAACTCTACTGAGGGTATGATGTATAGGCATCCTATGCAACACTCTCCTAAGGCAGACATTCCAGCTCCTAAAGCTGAATAAAATGTTTTCTTTGTCATACCAAACCTTGCTTATCCCCAGAGGTTTTTCAGAAAAGGTTTGAAACTAAAGGTGTGTTTCAGGAACTCTCATTTACAAGACAGTATGTAAAATAGTCAGGTTTCAGTACCCTTTAATGAGCAGATGAGCTTTGTTTAGTCTTGCCTTCAAAAGTGGAATATTTATACCACCTTCCTCAGTACACATTATCTCTTGGGCATTCACATGTGAATCTTCTCAAGATCTACTGCCAGTTTTAGGATGAAAGATTCTTAGAGAAGTATCTCACAAACAAACTTTCAAGAGTTGATTGATGTTTGAGACACCTTGCTCTGAGTATGACACTGTAGTTTGTTCAAATTAGTTTACAAGACTTCTCATTTCAGCTCATTAAAAACACAAATGCTGGTTGCTAATAATTTAAGGAAGGTGTTTTTTATCCCTTAGGAACACATCCTGTGTTCCCTAGCACTCTTAGCATTTAATATGTGATAAAGGTTGAAAATAGAAGAGATGGCTTCCACACACTACTTCAAAAGAGTATTCAAGTCATGTCTTTAACGTTCTACCTGAACTTTGTTTTAAACACACACATTTTCAATCCCACAGAACTACATATTTTTGAGCACCTATCTCCTTCAGGTAAACCAGATATATCCTTTTCTAAATCCAAACCTAATGATTGCAACTATTCTTCAGATAAAAGCTCATAAAAGAACAAAAACAAAATGGTAAATCTTAAAGGCTTATTTAACAAGGCCCTATTTGTGAGGTTCAGCCTCTGTGCTAAAGGATTTCCCTTCCCCGTAAGAAACAAATTCACCTTTCCTCCCAAAACCAGCCCTAATGAAACACTTATCAAGAGCAGGAAACAAGCTGATAACTCGGTAATGTGGCCACCTGTCAGTTGGGCACTGGTCCAGTGTTAGTGATTTCACAGAGGGTGCAGAAAAAGCTGAAGTAGAAGCTGTAGGCCACAGAAATCAGCTTGTAGTAACTTTCAGGCATAACTGACATAGGATTAATAGACCCAACTTCCCAGATTGAGTAGTTTGCTTATGGTGCAAAATTTCAAGGCTCCCCATCTCAGAATATCATCTCTTTGCAAGCTGAAACAAACTGTAGATACATGTTCCCCTTCCTTAAATTACTCTTGCTTTGATGTCATTCATGACATGATTTTAAGACTGCATAAATAAAATACATGCCTAACCAAGCACTGAGCAGAAATATGAGTATGAACTGGTTCCACTCATGACTAAGTAAATGTAAGCATTGTAAGATGCTTACACTTAGTTTCTAGCTTCTGTCTAACACCCAGTAAAACCCTTGGCCTGGGTCTGTGAAGAATTACCTAGAGCCAAAGGAAGACACAAAAGATGGGTACTTAAATTAACTCCTTGCACATGGCTAAGTAGCTAGGCACCTCATTCTGCTTGGATTTACAGTAATGCCTCCCACATGTAAGAATTATCTAACAGCTCTCTCCAATTTTTATCTTAAAGCCACTCAGACCACTTCTCTACCCCACATCTTGCCACCAACTGAACAAGTGTATTAGCTACAGCTCCTGTGGTTCAAGAGATGCCATTGTCACTATTAAATTTTCATATTAGCATAATCAAGTACTTTCCAGAGCAGTTTGGCCCACCTTAAGGAGCCATTGCTGAAAGACAGGAAAAGGCATAACCGTTGATTACACAAATATTCAATTGTCAGAATTATATAGAGCACTTGCTCTTTACGTTGTTTAATTCAGTTTGGAGACTGTACCCTTCTGATGCTGAAGACAGGTCGCAGAGCTTTAGAGATGAAAATGAGCACCTTCAATCCCCTTAATTTATAAAGTATTTAAATCTTTGTACTTCTGCAAGAGCTGTCACTTGAGTTATTTGTCCTTCTCTCTTTAATGGATAGTTGTAGTTCCCCTACGTTGATCTGAAATCTGACACATTCTTTTCTAATTAAGGACATCTAATGGGAAAGTTACACTTTCCCATGATGCCTACTACAATAAATCCTTCTAATTATTAATGTATCTCGGCAAGTGACATCTCATTATTTTGGGTGACTTCACAAAACCATTTGACAGGGAATAATGATGGCTGAACGCCAAACCTAAATTTGGAAGAATTTAAGCAGATCAGAGATTTTTCACTACCATAAATATTTTTGATTCAAATGGTTTAAACTAACAGATACTCAGACTGGAGGGCTCAGAACAGTTATATCTCTTCCCACTGCAGTAGGAATGCTGACTGCAATAGAGAACAACACTGGTGTGTTCTGAAGCGTACCTGCGAATACGCTGCTCCTGTCACAGCTCTCTTTCTTCGTCTTTCTATACCTTATTTCTACAGCAAATACACAGCATAATGAATGCACTAGGACAACTTTAGATAATACTTAAAACTTGATTTGGCATTCACTCACTGGTATTACTTTGTGGTCTCTCCTTTTCTATACATAAACAGGAGAGGGCTTGAATCCCTGTGTCTGTTCGGGGAGTTCACCCACTATCCCGTGGAGCTGCCAGAGCATCAGCCTACACTGAGCAATTGTGTTTCGTGGGGCAGAAATCGATCCGAGGGCGTTTCCAGTTGTGCCAGTGCAGGTGGCCCCTCAGCCGCCCTCTCCCAGTAAACCTGGAGGCTCTGCTCAGGGCATAGCAAAACCAAGGCCTTGCAGTCGCTTCAGGAGCATCTCTCCCCACCCAAGGCACGCTGTCACTGCCGGGGCGGCCACGCTGGCCCGTTCCCAGCTCCCGTCCCGGTCCTTGGGGCACAGCTCAGGGCCGGAGGTCGCACCACTCCCTCCGCTATGTCGGAGACCCAGAGCAGACCGCCCGCGGTGCTCGGGAAGAGGCCTTCGCCCCTGCTGGGAAACGCGGGGACGAGGCGACGCGAGTCAAAGCGGAGAGTCCATTATGCCCACAACAGCTCGCTGAGGAAAGGGCGACGCCGAGAGCCAGCCACGGTCTAGCCCCGCCGCCGCAGCTCCCGCCCAGCCCGGGGCCGCCGCCTTCATTCCCGGGGCGCTGCCGGAGCGGCCAACGCCGAGCCGGCAGCGCCCCCTGGCGGGCGGCCGCCGCCATGGCGCCCCTGACTGCGCGGCCGGGCCGGGCCCGGCGCTGAGGGGCGGCCCCGGCAATCTCTGCTCCGCTCCTCCGTGATCATCATTGTCAGGGTGCTGCAGCGCGCCTCGCCTGAGGGACGGTGATTTCTGGGACGGTCGATAGCAATGAATAATTCAAGACGCTGCCGTGGAGGCTGAGGAGCCCGAGATAAGGGTATCGAGAGATCAGCGGAGGCTCCAACTTTTAAAAAGTGAACGGGAGAGAGCTAAACTCGATCCCTGGCGCCCGGTCCGCCGATATCAGCCGGTCCTCGCGTAGCAATTCGCATCCTGGAGTGCTCAGGGCATCCCTCCGGTGCCGGTGGGGTGCTGGAGGGTGCAGGGTGCAGCAGCTGAGCTCAGGTGGCGCAGTGCTCCGGCCCGGCTCCTGCTCAAGGCAGGGTCAGCTGGGAGGTACGAGCTGTCTGTCCAGGGCTTCGACCCTTCAGGTCTCAAAATCCTGCCAAACTGAGAGATGCACAGCCCTATGGACAACTTGCTGCACTGCTTGGCTGTCTTTGATAGGCATATCACTGATAGGCAGTCTTCTTTCAACACTGACAATTGACTCCCGTCCTCCTACCCGCAGCACTAAGAGCCTGACTCCATCTTCTTGACAACCTCCCGAAAGGAAGCAGGAGGCTGCTGTCTTCACTAGCTGTGTAGCTATCAGAGGGTCCCATGTAGCCCTCCCTCCCCCATGCTGAATAAACCCGATTCCCCCAGCCTCTCCTAACAGGGTAAGAGCTCCAGTGTTCAAGTATTTTAATGCCCTTGCTGGACTCATTCTAGTTTATCCATGGCTTTTCATGCACTGCAGATCCCCAGAGTGGATGAAGCGGGGCCTAGCAAATGGTGATCAGAGAGGGATTGTCCCCTCTCCTTCTGTGGCTGCTACAACAGACGATTCTGATGGCCTTCTGTGCCTTCTGTCCTCCAAGGCCCCCGAATCCTTTTCCACAGAGCTGCTTCCCACCACTCTGCCTGTATTGTTGCTCAGGGTTCTTCCCTCCCAAGGGAAGGACTTGACATTTGTCCCTGTTGGATTTTATGAAGTTTCTGCTGGATAAACCACTGAGGTACTATTACTACTATTATCTAGTAGTAATAGCACCTCAGTATAACCTTGACCATCCTATTTTTTATCTGTCTAATTACCCACTCATCCAAACTATGGTATCTCACCTTGGATACAAGAATGCTGTGAGACAGGATGCTAAAAGCTTTGCAAAAGTCAAGGTGCTGCCCTTGCATCCACAAAATCAGACATTTTGTCATAGAAGGCAATCAGATTGGTCAAGCAGTTGGCAACCTCATGCTGACTCCTGCAGCATGAGGTTGCCATGAATCCTGACATGACACCATGAATCCTGGGAAGGAGCATGATCCAAAGCCTGGGGATGGTGGTGTTCCTATCTGGGCAGCAACGCAATTGTGAATGTTTCTGTTGTGTTTTTACTCTCATTTCAACACCTAGAAAATATCAATAATGTCAAAGAGCATTTGCTACTGCTTTTAATTTATGTTAATTGTTCTTGGAGCTTTCTGTTGACAGTGTTGGTGGCTGCAGCTAAGGATGGAACATTACTAGGCTATTGGTGAAGGGAAACTGGCAGAAAAGTGATTTACTCAACATCACACAACGTGTCTGTTGTCAAGCAGGAGCAGAACTCAGGATGTACTCCCTTTCTGGTCACACACTCATCCCCAAATTCATCACATGATAATTAATGCCAAGAACATAGTCTTCCATTCAAACTTTTGAGACAAATAAATACTTCTTCTATCTAGTGACCTCAGCTTGAGGTTTAATTGCATTATAAATATACATGTTTAACATGTGTAACAAAAAAGAAACACAGTGGTGAATTATCTGGATTGCAACACGCACTTGGCTCTGATAATAAGCACTTACAGAGAACATGAGCTCATTGGGGAGTGTTAAAAAACCTAGGATGACAGACTGAAAAAAGCAGGTACACAAACAGGGACAGCGAAGCTGGAAAAAATATTGTTGTTGCAAATGGAAAGTAAACATTTATTTTATGTTTTTATGGGAAATTTCTAGATGTGTGTGGTTTTGTTTTGATTTTAAAAATACTACATTTTAACATAAAATATAAGCCATACAGCTGTCATCCAAGTTTTAAAACTTTCTGTGCAAATTTTAATTTTAAAATGCAAAAAATATTGGACAGTGTCTTTCTCCTCCTCTTCCCTTCCTGAATCATCCTTGTTTCACCTAGGAAATCACTGGTGTGTCTTTGCCAGACATCTTAAAGGAACAAAACGAAGAATCTAGATTTTCTTTATGTGTGTTAAGTAAACTAAAAGGATTCCAATGTAATGTGGGGAGCCAGACATAGAAGGTGAAAACAGCATAGTACAGATTTCTATCCTATCATCAGCTCTGTCTTCTGTATTTGCTAGTTGTTTGGCACGCTCTGCTTGTGAAATGGCTGTGCAATGCTTCTAACACTGCATGTTGTCTCCAGGAGAGAAATGAGGCATTTCTCCTGCTGTGCTTATGAACAGTTCTCCCAAATTAATTTAAAATGTTCACATGTATACAACAGCTAACATATGAGAAGGCTATTGCTAATTTCCACATAATAGGGCTAAACAACTTGCTTCGTTTTGTTGATATATCAAATCAAGTCAGGTTTTTATAGTGTTTTTTGTTGGGTTTTTTTTAGTTTTCTTTTGTCCTCTTTGTCCCCTCATCTCTATAAATGAACTGTTCTTTGTGTTGCTTTGATCCGCAGAAAATGCATTATAAAACAAGTCCATTAATAACATTTGTAATATTTATCAAATAAATACTCATCAGATTAGAGAGTGGCAAGGAAGGCCTTTCAAGGTGTTAAACAATGGCATAATGAATGCCAACAGGGAGGTAAGCCACCAACAAGATTAAAAAGATAGCTAAAGCAACACAACAAATTCTGCAGCTCCTTGTCAAAAAACATACCTATGGTTTCCTTGCACGCACACTGTGCTTGCACAGAAATTATGCAACCAGACATGTGGGTGGGATCCTTCATTTCTACTTTATTTTAGCCCAGATTCTTTTGCAGTTCCCTGCACTTCAATCCACTGTGGCTTGGATGTGGTAGAGTTACACAGGTACAAATCAGGCCAGTATTTGGCTCTTCAGTTCAGTAGTTATTTACCAAAAGGTAAAAAGGGGCATTTTATTACAACTTCTCAGCAAGCATCTTGAAACAAGTAGAAAAGCACTATTATGTTTAAGCAGTGCTATCACAAAACCCAGTACATTTAGGAGCTGTCATGGGGCACTGCCTAATCTGAGAACACCACTGTCCTCTAAATTAAGCAAAGAATTGACACTATTAATGTTAGATGTCAGTATCATTGTCTGATTGTCCAAGTTTGTATTTCAGCATACTTGAGAAGGTACATCTCTCCTCACACAGAGGAAATAAGGAGGAGCTTGGCTGCAAGTAATAATTGCTGTGGAGAAAATGGAAATTGGAGTGATTGGTTTACCTGGGAGTTGGACCCATGTCTACTAGCTGGCTGGCTGCATCATAGGACTAGTCAGCATGACTTCACAGTCTGTAATCTGGATAAAACACAGCAGACCACCTGTGGCTACACTAAGGAGAGGCAGGATTTGCTATCTGTTTCTAAATCCAACAGCCTGTTTCCTAACAGTGCACTTATTTTAATTAGTTTTATTGTACTTGCACGATGAGTGGCAAGAGTGAAGTTATATGTTGGGCTAGGAAATACAGGATGTATTGCAGTCCTCAGTATGTACTAGGTCCTTTTCCTCAGAATATTCAGAGCCTAACAAAGTCTCAGCATTTTAAGACCATTGCCCACTTCATGCTTGATTTCCTTGAATGCTGGTAACACAAAAAAGTGTTGGCAAATTTTAGCTGCAACCTGTTCACTCTCTTTGTCCAAGGAATTGGAAGGAAAACCACAAAGTTTATATATCACTGTGTAAACTGAGAAGCAACACAGCGTGCACAGAGAATGGTAACCATGAATGCTGTTGCTGTGCAATGAAAATTATGGGATGCTTGGAATAGAGGTGACAAACCACTATGAAATTCACTGTAAGGATGTCTATAAACCACAAAAGGACTAACGGATGTGTAGTATGAGTAACAACCATTGTCTGAGGGTCACTTGCAGATGACAAAATATTCTTCCATGGCATTCCAAGAGATGTTGTACAATACAGACAAGTCCATGGGACCTGATGGGACACACTTTACAAGTACCGAGGGAGCTGTTTGGTGTCATTGCAAACCTGCTTCAATTATCTTTTAAAAGTTGTGGTGATTGGCCAAGGTATCTGCACAATATAAGAAAACATGCTCATCCCTATCTTCATGAATAGCAAGAAAGAGGATTCAGGGAACTGGACCTTATCAGTCTCACCTTGACTTCTGGGAATGTGATGGAGAAAATAACCCTGAAAATAACTTGCAATTATTTTAAGATGGTCTTTGGGAGTAGCCAGCACAAATTGGCAACAGAGAAAACCATGTCTAACAAACCTGATACCTTCCTATGAAGAGCATCTCGCTGGATGAGGGGAGACAAGTGGACAGGATCCCAGACAACCAGATCTAGGTAGTCTGCTCCAGCAGGGGGGCACTGGACAAGATGTACTCCAAAGGCCCGTTCCAGCCTCAGCCATTCTGTGATTGTGTAAAATATATCTGTGGCATTGCTAAGGACTACAGTTTGTGCGTGTGCTTGACACATACACCAAATAAGCAATTAAAATGCATGACAGGATATAATACAATGTTTTAGAAGCATCTATAAACTGGAGCTCTGTTTTGTATTCTGTGGCCCAAGCAGCTAGAAAAGTGGATCTCTGCATACACCATTTAATTACTAGCACAGAGAATTACACTTTCTGATTGCTCTAAGTAAAGGTATAGGAGCAACAAATTTTGAACTAAGTCTGTTATAAACAGTAAGCACTTTGGAGTCCTGACCTGCTGAAGTAAGTGAATCCCAGGACATTCAATATTAATTCTGACTATTCAAAAAACAACCTAGAAGAGAGGCAGATCCTGGAAAGAAAACCAGAAATCCCACTCTAGTAGCTGTGCTTCTATCTATAGTTTCTTTCAGTTTTGTTTTCCTTCTATTCATTCTTCCCATTCTTAGGAAATAATGGCAGCAGAGAGTGACTTGGAAAAAAACATATGGAGAAATCTGTGGAGAACAGTTGAAATAAGGCCCTCTGTGACCACACCTATTGCACTTTGTTGTCTGCTGTTTGTGCAATGGTTTTGTTCCACAACTCAGAAAAAACAGGAAATCTCTGCACTAGCCAACTGGAAGCTACCAGTTCTATGGGGTAACAAATCACACAGGCATATTAAAAACAAGGACTCACAGTATCAAGCATATATATGAACACAATATTTTTTGGTTATTTATAAGGAAGTGTCTTGAATGGGCCTGCTTTCCAACACATACAACCTGTTTATCACCTTCAAGAACCCTGCTCCAGTACAGCATTATCCCTCTGCTAACAGTCCTGATATCCTACTCCTCTTCAGACCAGACAGACCTATTTTGAGAGTGTTGTACATACTTAGGAATAAAAACTCAAGAGAAGTAACAGGCCAATTAAAGTGCTAAAGCTGCAGTGCTGGGAATATGGCTATCATACTTCAAGTATCTGTTTGCTGTTGTTTTTATGTCTGCGTGTTAACTCCATTAAGTTTTAGTGCACACTGGAATGCTATGAATGACAAGTGGCAAAAATTGCTTTGAAACAATTCCTTGCTGTGACACTTTAAGAGGACATTGCATTAACAGATTATTTCAATAATACAAACTTCTGAGAGACTGGAAATTAAGTGTTCCAAATGAGCTTTAAATATAGCACAAGAAGTTTCAGTTTTAATGGACAAAGCCTGTTCCCACTAAATGTACCCTTGTACTGCCAAGAGGGCTTTGAAATAAAATAAAGTGGCAAGTTTGAGGCTATTAGTGTCAGAGTCAGACAAGCCAAGTAATTGTAAATTAAGCTGATCTCAGTATTAAAGAAACCTCTTTGCATGAACTCTTATGTTCCCCTTCACTTTGGAAACCAAAGTTATTCCCTTGAGAAGGTACCTGGCTTCTAACGCATTTGCTGAAGCATGAGATATACTATAGACGACTGCTTGAATCATTTCCAGATAACAAAGTATCTTTATTTAAAATCTCATCTTCATTAATGCTCAAAGTGCATAAAAAGAAAATTAAATTCAAAGAAACTTATAAAAGCTTCTTGTAAAATACCAGTACTCCTCAACAAAATCTTAGGTTAATAACTACAGATTAGTCAATAGTCTATAACACTAGACTGAATCATAACAAGAACTGGTTTTTGTAGGATTTCCTTCTTCTGTAAAACCCAGAAGGTATAACTTTTCGTTATGACATAAGCGAAGTTTACTAACAAAGGTTTTCATTTAAACTGAAAAGGAGGACACAGAAAATGAACAGCAAATAGTAACAAAAAAAAAAGCGCTTTTCACCTTTGAAAGTCTATGACAAATCAGGACAAGTCAATAAATTACAGTCTCAATCTCTGAATGGTCTCTTTGTCCAAGTGGCTGCAACAAACCACCTGATCATAACCCTCATGTAGTGTCATGTCTGGCATCCCTTCTGGGTGCTTTGGATGCCTTAGGGCCTGGCAAATGCCAGTGGAGGTCTGGAAAACTGAATCAAACTTCTGCTCTAGCCCAGTCAGATACTGGGGTTTGAGGCCCAGTGATGGTACTGACCAGACCCCTGCTGTCTACACCAGAGCTTAAAGAGCTGCTCGTGCCAGCCCTGACACAGACACACAATACAGGACTCTGTCTCAAACTCACCTCCTCTCAAAGGCAAAAAAAGCAGCCATGAGCTATAGTACAGCATGGAGCATGGAGAAATGTAAATATTTAGTTATGTACTGAGAGCACTCAAGTAATTGGAGCTCCAAGATCTTCCTGCCTTTACCTGCAGTACTTGAGTCTTCAGAAAGATAAATATAATGTCAGAGGCTTCTGATGACTTTTAAGTCCCAATGATTTGCATTTTAACTGCTTAACAAAAATGGTATTTACTAAGCAGAAAATTATTTCTACTTGTAATTACTGTAACTTCCATTTCAAAATTGCTACAAAATTAAGTTGTAAAAATGTATTGTTAAGGATATGCTAGTGTTACTATTTAACAAAAAAACAGCCAATATCACGTAAATAGTTTTATTCTCAAAAAGAAGTCAACAATATAAAATATTTTAACATTCTTTCTGTTTAAATATTGGTGACAGATTATGCATTTCCTCAAATAAAGTGCTGTTTTTACAAATAGGTATTTTGTTTTTACTTTTACTGCTGTTCTAACCTCATAATATTGAATAGATAAAGTATATTTTTGGTTACTGAAGAATGCAGCATTACTTCTTTATATTTCGTCACATGAAATCATTACATTTTCAATCTGTAATCCTTTATCTGTATCCAATCAATAGAGGCATATTCAGCTTATGTACTTCCGCATGTAGAAGGTGTGGTGGCCTTCTTGCCATCTTCTATGCTTTTGTTGCTCTTGACCATGCCCATGTAGTCTCCCATGGGCTCTTCATCTATGGGCAAGAGTGGAATGAAACATCCATCTTCTTGTATGTTCATCCATTCTTCCTGCTCTTCTCATTTTGCTCTTCTTAAACCCAGACCACTGATGCCTTGAACACTTCAACACTTAGGTTGAACTATAGAAACAATCTTTTAATTGTTTTCTTTGACTTTCTGTGGGTTTTGTATTTTAAGCATGTTACTGCAGAAAATCCTATGTCAGTGTAGTCAGAACTAACTTCAAATTTTCAACGGTAAGGATTTGTATGGATTTACTTAGTCAGATGCCAAACTTCACCATAAAAAAAAACCAAACAAACACTTCTGTTCCAGTAGCTACCTTTTAGAAGAAAAGGCGTCCTGTGGTTTTAAGGAGCAGCCAGGAGCTGTAAGAGGGGAAAAAAAAGAAGTCTGAAAAACCGCAATCAGCAAGACTCACAGCTGCAAACAAGAGAACAATTCCACAACTACTGGAAACAGGCCTACATTTCCCAACACATTTGTTATACCAGTACCTAACTTTGATCCTGTAATTAATTTTACTCATGTTAAGCTGTGTCCTGTAAGGATAAGGTATAAAAAGTCAAACTCATGTGAAAAGGCCACCTACTGCCACCAAGTTTTGAGTATCCCTCTTTTCTCAATGTGCACCTTTCCAGTAATTAGTTACCTGAATCCTGTATGATTTTGATATGCAAGTTTGTATTGATTTTGCTCCTATTTTTACTTCTCTCTCTTCAATCTCTAACTCCCTCCTCTGGATGATTTCCACTTGATATTTCTGAATCCAAAAATGAAAAGTTAATACACAAACAATTCTGTATTTGCAGATACATATGTATCTATCTATCTATATAACATACTATAATATGTAAAAAGAAACTGGAAGACCAGTATTTCCACTAACAATAGACTGAATGGCATCATATTCTTCTTTCATCATAGGCATAGCTACTCTTCATTTAAACTTTTTTTCTGGGGAATATTCTGTTTATTCTTTTGATATCTATGTCCTGCCTGTGTGCCTTTGTGCATATCAGATGTTTGGATTTTTTCTTTTCTTCCTACCTGTCAGAAGTGTTTACATGGGGGAGAGCAGCTGGATGCCTGTACCAAGTGACAAGGCTCATTTTTTTCTTTCACACATTTCAATAAACTTGGCATTAGAAGGCAAACTAAGTTAACTGGTACTTAGCTTTACCTCCAACCAATCTTAATGGTTTTTCTTTCATAATGAGTTTAAGAAATGTCCTAGCAGAAAAAGATTTTGTTCTTCTGAGTATAAATCTTGGATGCTCTCTTGCGTTTTTCATGACACTTTTGTGGAAATAGCAAATTCTGTTGCAAGTCAAAAATGGGCACTGGAACTTCCAGGAAGTGTTGCCATTTTTTATCAGAAGATTTAACATGTAATACTTCCTTACACATATATGATAACTAGCATATAGGATTTTATGTCCTCCTCCGGAGGAAATTATTTCAGTTGCTTTTCTCCCCCACTTTTTTTTTTTTTTCCCATAAGAATCCACATGACCTTTTTTCAGCTTTCCATTTCTGATTTGGCAAGTTTGTGTTGAAATTCAACTCTGTCTTCTTTGGTGTCATTTTTTTCAATTAACCTGCAGACCACTGCCAGATCTGTTCAACCTCTTGATTGCACTCACATAATGAGAGCATGAATCTTGACACAGCCCCCCAAATTAAACTGAACAATTAGATCTGGCAATTAGTCATTCAGGAAGTCAAATTTTCTTTTTTACTGGAATCAGGTAAGCAAAAGGTCACCTCAAACCACAAACAGAAACTTTTCCTGGGATATTATTTGTTAAATCCCATTCTCTCAGAAAGCTGGACTTTATGCTGCCACTTGCTGTTTCACTGAAGTTGGAATCCAGACAAAGGAGAAGCATTTTTCTCCTCAGAGCAGTCACTTTGCCTCATGCCTCCATGGGCTGGTCATCTCTTTTAAATGGTAAAGCAGCACAGTAATTCTGTGTTTGCTGGACACATTCACTGGGCTATAAAGAAGCAATGTCTTCCTAGTAGTTTCTCTTATCAAGGATAGGGTGCATTGTCAGTTTTCCAATATGTAATAGTAGCCAAAACTACTAAAGTGTCAAAACCCACCAAAACATTCACTCTTGGAATGAATAATTTTATCAGAATTTTCTAAAAATGACCAATTAATTTCCATTAAAAAAAGAGATGGAGGGAACATTCTCTATGAAAGTTCTATTTGCCTTCTCAGAATTCATGGCGCCTCCAAACCATGGCTTACAGATCCAGTAACCTGTGAATCATTTTCACTGCTCTGCCTTATGCAGGTCAGGCAAGGACTGGAGCACAGAATTCACACAGCCTAACCTAGTGTCCCCCTGGCATGGTGTGGGGAGGAAGGATTCCATTTCAGAAACCTTCTTTACGTGGGAGATACCTTAAACTGAAGTACTAGCAAAAATTAATATGAAACAAATACACAAAGCAAGTAATAGCAAATTTCTAAGGCAGATGTCCTAGAGAAGCAGAAAGATTAAGCAGCTGAACCGTTGTGTACAGAGCACAGGTTATTGTTTAAATTATTGAGTAACTGAGATGTGATAACAGTGATGCAAATCTTTTTAATGGTTCAACAGGAAAGGCAGGGAAACAGTGACCAGCGAGATGGACAGTAATACCAACCAGATTAGTAAAAACTGTAACAATCTGAAATTTTTTGTGGAAAACAATCAAGAAGGGATTTAGAAGTCTTGCCTCACCAGCCTACTAGTATTCCTTGAAGGTGCAAATAGTCATATAGATAAAAGGGGTTGTATTTTGACAAGGCATTTCACAAGGTCCAGGGTTAGCCCTTAAGATAGTAAGAAACCCACAGGGTAAAAGTAAAATTTCTTGTGTGGAAAAATAATGTGTTAGGGAGGCAGAGGACAGAAGTTTGCAGTAAACAGTGATTTTTTTCCACAGTAGAGGGATTCATCACTAGTATTTCATAGGGATCTGCCTGAGGATATTCAGGATATGAACAGTATATTCACTATATGATTTTGAAAGGGCATATAGAGTGAAGGGACAAACCTTCCTAAGTTATTCATGTAAATAAAAGGTAAACAGAAGACTGGGAAAAGGACTTCATGTGACATTTGTGCCTAAACAATAAGATAGCAATAAAATTTGGTGAAGATAAATATGAAGTAATATGAAGGCAAATGGAAAAGAAGATGTATGTTTATTTATATAAAATTATAGGCTGTGAGCTCAAACTCAGTAGATCAGTTGGGTTGTACAAAGTAATTTGAATTAATACCAATTCAGTCTTCAATTATAGCAAACACAGCAAAGTACCAGAAATAACTAGGAAAGGGCAAGAGAATGGAAAGCAGAGAACACAACTGAAAAACAAATGTCACTCTGTCATGTAAATCCATAATATGCCTACATATTGAATACTGTATGCTAGGCTGATATCTCCCAAGTCTAAAAAGATAATAGTAGAAAAGGAAAAGAGGTCAGAAAAACTATAGTATAGAGAATAACAAAGCAACCTATAAGCCTTCCCTTTGGAAAAACACATGAATGAAGAAGAATATCACAGTGATTTGTAAAATCATGAGTGGCATGGAGGCAGTGAAAAGAAAACAACTGCTCACTGTATCTTCTGATCCAGTATGATGAAGCAAAAGAAGTCAGGACATAGCAAGTTCACAGTAAATGAAAGTAAGTAGCTCTTCATATCAGTGTCAGATGAGACTGGATGAAAAAGTTGAACACAACTGAATGGACCCTGGATCTGACTTGGTACAGGTGCTCTTATGCTCTAAAATATTACATATTCCTGGAAATTACTTCAAGTTCCAGAGACTGCATAAGGATTCCACTGCTACTTTTTACAGTAAAAAGCAGCTTACCTGGTGCAGGAACTTCTTTTAGCTACATGTTCTCTTCCTCTTCTCTGTTTGTGTTTCTTTTTCTGTTTCACAGCCAAATCTATATCATGGAGCTCTTACACACAAAAACCCAAAAGCCAGATCTCTTATGGCAGCCTTCTTGCAGCGTCTTGTCAAAAGCTCAACAGGAGCAACTGCTGCCTCCATTATTACAAAAGGATATGCTCCTCAACTCTGAGCCACCATTCTTTTCCATTGATGTCTTCAAGACATTTAAGGTCAGAAAGTTGCTTGGAGACACATTATACCTCTATGCTTCTTTGGTTCTTGAGTAATTCCACTTCTTTGCACCATGTAATCAAATCCCAAACAGCTTCTGCTCACCTAGTAATACCTACAGAAGAGGCTCTTCAGCTCTGGGATGTTACCAAGAGACATCCAGAAGTTCCCACACATGCTGACTATGCTGAGAATGGAAAGTTGCACAGTGCATACAGGGACACCTGATAGTGGCTTTCAGCCAAGCAGACTACATAGAATACTGGAAATAGCCCACATTCACTAACTACCCCAGCAATTCCCAGTTTTCCCCAAGACATCAGCAGGTCAACAGGTAGCATCTGCTTTCATATCTAGTGAAATGCAGCTGACTGAGATTAAAACAACTGGGACTAGCTCATTATTAAGGTTTCCTGAAGCATAAAATACCTGAATTATTTAACATAACCCCTAAACAAATGTAATTATCTTGTGAGTGAATGAAAGTAGCAAAATAAACAATCGAAGAAGAAGCACTTTTAACATGGTACACCTCTCAAGGCTTTTCAATGCTTTTTGTTGTTTCTACTAAAACATGGATACAGAAGTACATGTGGGAATAGGTTGTGCCCTATGCTTTAATCTGGAGTAACAGATGAGTATCTGCCTTTGTCTCAGGCAGCTGGAAGGACGGAGATTTGCAGGTTTTTTATCTGAGAGCATAGGAAATGTATTCATTTACTACAGGTCAGCAACACCTTCCTGAACGTTTTGGTTACAGACAGTACATTTTAGAAGGCAGTTTCTCCAGTTTGGCTAGCAGGTAACACTGGTGCTTGGAATACATGTATTCCAAAGAAACCAACTATCGATAATTCTATAAAAATACCACCTATGCGAAATAATTAAAAGCATAAATACATACATATATAATTAACATAGCAGCCTGCCAAATTGTAAATCTTGAATATATTTATTCTACCTGATCATACTAAAGTGTCTCCTATAAAGAGAACATAAAAGTTAATTATGTGTCATACAGGAACACCTCTCACTGATGCTACATATATACATACAGACACTATAGACAGTATGCTGTATACTCTGGTTTGCTATACTTACATCCATTTTCTGTGTTTAGTAATGCACAACAAAAATCTTATCCTTATTTCAGATAGTAATGAAGGATGTATAAACATCTTACAGATACCTCTACTTTTTATGTTGAAATCTTCTCTACAGTATCAGCAAGAGACTTCATTAACCAGGAAACCAGCTCACTGGCTTGTTTGTCCCATTCTATCTTCCAGCCAGTATTAAATAAAATATCCACACATTTGGACACTAGGAAGACTTCTTTCACAGAAAGAGTGATCAGACACTGGGATAGGCTGCCCAGGGAGATGATGGAGTCACCATACCTGGAGGTCTTTAAGAAAAGACTGGACATGGCATTCAGTGCCATGGTCTGTTTGGCATGGTGGTGTCTGGTCATAGGTTCGATTCTATAATCTCAGGTGTTTTCCAATCTAACTGATTTTTTGATTCTGTGATTCAACCTGTAATTGATTTTTCAATTCTTTTCAGGTGCTACTTACATTGGGAATGACCTGGCTGTCGTGTGTTACTAACACTACTCTCAAAGGAAGAGTGGAAGTTGTGTATAGTTTCTTGTAAAATCTGTCTCTCTCGACCCTGTAAAAGAACAATAAAATAAAATAAGGTATTCTTAAATTTCTGTTTAAGAGATAATTTATTAAGAGTACACAACAAATGAGTCAATATGTGTGTCTATGTCCATACACTTAGAAATAATAACAAATCCTTACCTTACAGACATTCATAAAAAACGCTGAATTAATATTTTCCTGAAATTAATGGACAACAGTAGAAATATTTTTATTATATTTATCTTTATGGTATATCTTAGTATGGAACATCATCCACCTCCCCTAATTTTTAGCCTCATCACTACTGTTGATCTTGACTTTGGGAAATTGTGTTTTTTGTTTTTCTGAACTTTCACTATCAGAGAGCAAATGGACCTCATATCTAAAGAAGTTGCTGAAAAGCATCAGCAAGCCTAATCAAAGACATGTTCCAGTACAAAATCCCTCTGCTGAGAGCTGTTTACTGCACATCATTCTTGGCAAATTTGTTTATGTTGACATAAAATTCAAAGGCAATGAAAGTGTAAGAAATGAGAGACGTGCTATTCACCTAATCACAGAGGAATCAAAACCTATTATGTTAATCAAAGAACATCTTTCTTCTTATACTGCATTCTCTAGCTGCCTATTGCAGCCAGCTGATTCTTTTTAGCAATGCTGAAATCAATATTCAGAAACTGCAATATTGCTCATGTTTACAAGTAGCTTGTTCACTGGACTAGGAAAGAGTTATTGAAAGAGAACAGAAAGTGCCACAAAGGAAGACCTTTCACTAATCAAAACGGGGAACACTTTTGTTTGGAAAAAATTAATTTAGCTTTTCTAACTAACATCCACAAATTAATTTCAAAATGTATGTTGAACTAATTGTATAAAGAAACCTTGAAATAGTTTACTAAGTACACGACTTAAAAATGTACCTTTCCTGCATTCAGTTCAGAAATAGCTGCCAAAATTTGCTGCCTTGATCCATCTGTTTTAATACCCAGCTCTTTCAAATCACCATCAGTAAGCGTGAGGAAAGCTTCCATATCTACCTGTATATTAAAAAAAAAGAAGAAATAAAAGAAAAAAAGGTAAGACAAATTTACCTATGCAAAGATTCATAACTACAGCTTAAAAGTGGTCTGTTGGGTTTCTTTATTTGTAGACTTAGTGTAAATATTGTGCAAAAAGAATTTTTGATAAATTACCAGCACCAAATGGTACATACTTTACCACTCTGTTGTAAGGCTTCTAACCTGCTGTTAATCATTCAACTAATCACGATAGTACATCTAAAATACTAATGGATTTTTAGTTTTTTTCCCATCAAGTTCTATTAATACAGAATATATAGTCTCCACAGAAATTCCTCTGCCCACAGTAGCAGCTACCTGAATAAACTTAAAGTTTCTCTCTTTTCTTCACCCTTTCCCCCTAAGTATTTCTAGAATTTCAGAATATTGTGTTTACTTTTCCAGAGTCTCCTCATGAAAAACCTAGGTCTTGTTCATACATCAGTTTTTATTCTAACAACATATCCATACGGCTATGATAAGAACAAATATCTGAAACTTTTCATATTGATATAACCTTCACACACTAAGCATATTAATTTCTAGACAATGCTCCCTTGCCTATCATGCAGGGGAACAATAATAACCCTGTTATTATTGTGATGAAGCTAAATTGTCTGAGCTTGTGCTGAATTTTGAACTCTGTGGCAATGTCAATTTAATGCATGTTTGTTCTTCATTTTTCTTTGACCAAATATAAGCACACAATATTTGCTCACATTTGATCCTACCTTAAACAATGTAATGAATTAATTTTACTTATTTTCAGCAACATTTCCTTTCACTGTATCCTTCAGCAAGTCAATGTCACAGTTCTCATCTACCACGATGCCTAAGCTCCCCAATTTAGTTCTATTGCTTATGCAGAGCAGATAAAGAAGATAAAGCAGCCATCTCGGTGATTCACACCCTGCTGTTCTCCTTCTGAAAATGAGGTTCCAGCTGTGATTCTAGGGATGATACAGTA
Organism: Parus major; assembly: GCF_001522545.3. Classification (NCBI taxonomy): domain Eukaryota; kingdom Metazoa; phylum Chordata; class Aves; order Passeriformes; family Paridae; genus Parus; species Parus major. The sequence goes on from NC_031769.1 coordinate 89,552,316, forward strand.
TGTCCTATGAACTGTTTAGCCACACTGGATACAGACATATATAGAAAGAGCAGAGTGTAACATCAGAGAGAATAAAAACCCCTATGTATTACAAAAGTTATAGGTTAAGCATAAAAAGCTCTGCTATTTGCAGTACTCTGGAGAATGCCACAAATATCACTTTGTCCATGTTTCAAGGTTCTCTCTGCAACCAGGAATGGCTGTAGAACTTACCTCTGGATCATAAATCTGATGCAATGTGTTGTAACCTATTTCATTAAAACAGTAAAAAAAAAAAATGATCTTTTAGAAAAGACATACCTCCTGTTCCTCAAATATAGGCTGATATTTCTCAAGTGACAATTTTTTAAGGATGCCAGTCAGCTCATCTGCAGTAACAGGAAAAAAAAACAAAACAACAAAACAAAACAAACAAAAAAACCCAAAAAAACAAACAAAACAAAAAAAAAACAAAAGAAAACACCCATAGATTAGAAAAAAATTTAATGATCTCGGCATTATAAATGGAAAATATATATTAAAGCCTATATTTCCCACAGCCTTTTACAGTAAGAAAAAAACAACCCCATTTATTCTCCATTAGAAATTGAAATATTGGCTTATTCTGTTCTCACCTACTTACATATACTGTAATTCCATCTAGTCTCACCTTGCTAGGATAAATGCCATTGTATTGCCTTTTCTATCTCATTAAAAGGATCTTACAAAACCAAACCAGTAAGGACAACTAAGGCACTTCAGTGCCTAAAATGTGGGTGCTTGGCCCCAGATGGCTGATCCAGATTGTGCAGGTTAGATAGACAGCAAAACTTCTCAAGCAGGCAAGGAACTGAAAGGCTTATTTCTATGTGATTATCCAGGAAGGTAAAGTGTAGAACAAGCAACCACACATCTGCTCATTCAAAGCACTGAAAGAACATAGATCTTTCTGAACTCTCTTCTCCTTACGTGCCCAACATCCACGCATCTTGGACATAGACAGCTGAAGTTCAGCTAAGATGAAAACTGGACAGAATTTAATTTTTACCAGCTCATCTTCCAAGGCTAAGAGCACTGAGTATTGTCCTTCCTCTCAAAGTCTAAGGAAATTTAATGTTGCAGGACCTGACAGTGACTCTTTCCACACATTTAAAATGTAATTAGCTAAAAAGCTTAAGTGCACTTTCAGAATAACCTGACATTACCTTTCTTAATTACACACTACCTCTCTCAGCTAAAGTTTTTTTTTATTATTATTTTGCTGTCACAAGTAACTGTTTTTTCCCCTTAAGAACCTAAGTGGTCAGTGAAACTAAGAAGTCAGAGTCAAAATGAAGAACATCAATTATTACATTATAAAACAAAACTATATTTAATATTCTTCATATAAACTCACTTTCATTTTAAAGATCTCACTAGTCCATTACCAAATATACTTTGCTTTCATTTATTTCATATCTTTGTCTTTTGACTTTGCCTTTTCTTTCATCATCACTAGAAACATGAAAGAGAAATAAATCTCATACTTCTCATACTACAGCTTCTCAAAATACATGAAGTACCTTGAGATAAATACACTGCTTCATACTATTTTGGAAGTCTTTTTTACAAAGGAGAGTCCAAAGACAAGTGAAGAGAAAAATTCTAGTTGAATCTTATTTTCTGCTAGGTTTTTTTTTTTACCTTAATTTCAACTAACTTGGTATGCCTAACATGATTTGCAAAAGTTGACATGGTCCCAGACTAAAAGCTTTAGTGCCCTGACAAGAATCCATGGGAAAAGGCTATCAGTTTTAAAAATGTATCATGGGAACTTCTCCACATTGTTAGATGAAAAATATCATCTTAGAGAAGGAAAACAGATTTGTCATTATAAGATCCTTAGATATATTATTAATGATTTTTTCTTACAGGTTCTTAGTTACCCTTCTCATTTTTCATCATATTGGTGTGTTTAGAACTGTAGGCCATGATACGGGAAGAAACTTCCAGGGTGTCTGAGCTCAGTCTTATTGTCATGAACAACTGTAACACCAAACACCTTTCACACATAAGAGAATGCTTTCAGGTGTAGGCCCTTCCCATTTTCTCTTCCTCTACCCCTCTTCCAGGTCCTGTATTATTACACTAAGGCTATGGCCTACAGTTCTAAGCACACCAATATGATGAAAAATGAGAAGGGCAACTAACAACCCATAAGAAAAAAACATTAATAATATATCTAAGGATCTTCTAATGAGAATTCTGTTTTCTAAGATGATATTTTTCATCAAACAATGTGGAGAAGTTCCCATGATACGTTTTTGAAAATTATAACCTTTTCCCATGGATTAATGTCAGGGTACCTGAAACCTCTCCGTTTTACTACTGTTGCTTAACATGTCTGTCCTTTGCTTTACCACTCTCGCTTGCTCTACACTTATCTTGTCTCCTTACCTCCATCCCTGGAGCAAGCCGAGGTTCTTGGAGCTCTTACTGCTTTTTCCATGTTACTCCTATTCAGCACCTCCTTTTACACTACTCTACAGAAGTAAGGTAGGATTACCTTTCTCCAAGTTTTCAGAGCCTTCTTTCACTCTAACGTGATTTCGTCTTTCTTGATTCTCTACATCACTGGCTCTCAGAATAGGGCCAAGCTGTTGATGGTCCACCAAGTGGTTGCCTAGAGAGAAACAAAGAACACCCCTGAATGCTGCTGCCTACTGCTTCTTCACAGTAACAGTCAATGCAAATCAATTTTCTTAGCCGTTTAAGTTCACTTGAAAGAAAAGCTAACACTGCAGACCTTCTGTACACTTCTGATTACTGACTGGCATATCACCATTTTACTGCTGCTGCTGAATCACACCCCAGTAAAAGAAGCCCTCGAATTAAAGAAGCATTTAACTACAAAAGCTTATGAACACAATGAAACCAGAGCTGGGTTTCTGACAAACAATCTTTTCTCTGCTACAAGGCAACTCACAGTATCCTAGCATTAGTGTGTGGCCACAAAACCAAGCTTCCAAGCTTCTAGCTCACGGCTTGGAACTTGCCTCATTATCCAACAGTGAGTTCTCTTCTTTTATGTATCTCTAAATTGGCAATTCTTATATTATCAAGACATCACTATAAAATGGCACTAAATGTGAAAGGATTTGCTCGAGCAGTCACTAGAATATGTTACAGCTAAGCCATGAGAAGAGGACAGAAAAAGGGTCAAGTATCTGTCTTCAGTGTCAAATGGAATTACAGTGTTAATGGACAAAGATGGCATAAGTGAAAATAAACCAAAATCAATACAGACAATTTCAGAAAAAAAAAATAGTACAAAGTGCCTCCATTTCTTATTTAAAAGGTTCTGAGTCATGTTATTTCCTTCACTTCTTTGAAATACTTACAAGAGAAAACAAAGTTATTGATATCCTGTTTCCAACACAGTAAAGTGACTTTTTGAAAGTTGTAATTTATACCTAAAAGTCTAATATAAAAGGTATTAATCTCACTAGAAAAGTAATAACATTATTATTCTTTCTTATGACTTTAAGTTAAAAAGAGGTTGTAATAAGGTTATTTCTGTGATTTAGAAAAATAAAAAAATACAGCTCTTAACCAACTTCATGTATGCATGACTTGCTATGGATAAAAAATTTATCTCTGTAGTGACGTATTTCCCTGCATTTACTAAGAAAAAAAAATATCTAGCGTGGAAAAAATGCATTTTGTAGCCTCAGCAAAGGGTGAAAAATAGGCCTTAAGCCATGAAGGGCAAAAATGTGGCCATGTAAGAGTGGCCTACCTATTCTATGCTAGCTTTGAGGTGCTACCAGTCTCTCTGTAAATGGAAAGAATCACAGGTTTTGAGAGGGGAAAAAGGCAGTTAGTGCAGGAACACCAATCTCACTGTAAGAAACACTGTAATATATTTTCTAGAAAGAAGAGAGACCTCACTCTCATGCAGATACACACAAGTCCAGTGTATCTATGGCTTTAAATATATAGTATTCTTGATGAATGAATCTCCTGTAATTACAGGGAGCTACTCACCATCCTCTGTAATAGTACCACTGCTGGAGCCATTGCTCTTGGCGTGTCTGTGAGAAGAAGAGACAGAAGACTCTGCATTTTGAACCTTAGGAGATGGGGAAGGTGATGGAGAAGGTGTGAGAGTTGGTGATGTGCTTTTAGATGTAGATGAAGTCCCAGATGGAGGTCTTTTGCTCATCTCCAGTTTTTGCTGCAGTTAATGATACAATCATTTCAGTTAAAAAATAATCCAAAAAATGTTTACCTATACATGATGCTTCATTATTACTTGAGTTCTATATCATTTCTGAGAGCATGTAATCACAATTAGAAGTTTCTGCTTGATCTATATTGAAATAATTGAAGCAATAGTGATTTTATCCCAGATCAAAGTCTGTCTCCTCAAAATTATCAAGAAAAATACATTTATTAAGGCTGTAATTTTGTAATAGGAAAATTATTTATTGTAAAGCAATACTGCCCACAAGCACTACAATTATTCTTTTTCTAAAAAGACTATCATGGTTTAAGTACAGGTGGCCCCTATGCACCACACAGCCTCTCACACACCTCCCCACCCCCCTTGCAATGGGCAGAAGCAGAAGTAAAACTTGCAGTTGAGATAAAAACAGTTTAATAACAGAAGCAAAATTCATTACTTTGACTTGAAAATAAGGATTTTCATTCAGAGATTTAAATCTCAGGTAAAGATTTTCAAAGTGTATGAGATGTCAATTTAAAGTAGCACTTCATGCTGGATTAACCAGAAACATGTAGCAAGCACAAAATAAGTTTTGGGCACATTAAACCGCTTGCTGCACTGGAATGGAAGTTTTCTGCCAGCCCTAAAATGTATTATTGCCTAACACGAATCAACTGATTTATTAAGAATTTTGAAAATATTTAATTCATTTGGAGGCACGGAAAACAGGAAAATACATGAGTTAAAATGGGTAATAAGAATATACATATGAACACATATCAACAGTCTTTCCCAAAAACAGTCAATGCGCCTCATCTCCTAAATTCTTTGATCTACATATACATTTTGATGTCTGCATTGTATGATCCAAAAAGAAGGTAAATTTTTACTGGATTCCAGAATTCAGAGTTTAAGTACCTTTTTGTCACTCAGGCTACTACAACAAACTGATAAAAAAGTTGATCTGTGTAACAATGTGAGAAATGAGAATGACAGTGGTTCCCGTCTTTACAATTTTGCTTCTGTGCAAAAACGGAACTGTGGCATAAATTGAACTTTTCTAGTTAGTGAAAAAGATGCAGATTTAAAAGGTAAAACTTATTTGAGTGGTAACATTCTTCCATTACTCTATCCTATGTCAGAATGTAATAGTTCCTTAGCCCTGCACTGAACTGGCTAGAAGTAATGTAGCATGATACAAACTTGAGAGCTCCCTAATGAGCATCATGAACTCACTCCAACTTTTTGTCCCAAATTTCCATCTAACTTGTTACTGGCCATTTGTGTTGCAGGATGGTCTTCCCTCCTTAGCACACTGTCTGCATTTATTTAAATTACATCATCCTTTAAAATGTTATTATATTTTTTTTTTCTTTAAATCTTGCACCATCTCACCCCTCATGGATAAGTTTTCCAAAATTCATCAGTGTAATATCACTGCATTTTTAGATCAGCTATTTCAAAGTTTAGACAGCATGATCCTCATGGGAGGACACAAGCCATTCCTCAATGGATACAGACTGATACAGTAACCAGCATTTACACTGCTGATTACAATAACACACTGCTAGCTTCTGTAGCCTGTATGCATCCATATTTGATTGTGTTCTCCCAACAGAAATCTCCAAAAATCACCTCCATTGTGTGACACATGAATACCTATAGTGAGATCCACACTATGACACATTTTGTTACTGGTGGACAGAATGAAACTCGTCTAGACATCTAAGCAAAGGGCACTGAAAAAGCTGTTGCCTTTCCGAAACAGTGGCAAAAATGTTGTTTAAAAATCTTCTCAACAGTATAATGAACAGCCTTTCCATAAGATGATCTGCAGCACACTGCACTTCACTACTCTTTTATCCTCTAATGTATCCCACTGTGAGTGGAAACAGTAGTTAAACTTTTTAATGTCAGCACTGCCACAACAAAAGGCCATGGGATATGCAGCCCAAAGCTCACAGGCACAGGTATTATCTCTTGGTGGGATAATTAATATAACTGGAGAAAAATGAGACTTTTGGTGGGCACACAAGGAGCTCTTCTGAAATTATTTCCAAGCTAAAAACAAGCTGAGAGGACATGCTGAGAGTTTAATTAAAACATACTGGTCAGACCACCTCTGAAAGAAAAAGCATTTGGTAGCTGCTCTGCAGAGAAGACTTTAATGAGGCAAGAGTATGATAAAGGGGTTTTGTCTACCAGAAAAAGACAGGGATCATTTATAACTCAGGGAGCAGTTATACAGGATAGAAAGGGAGGAAAGAATACCATATACCAAAGAATTGATTTGAATCCTCAGACTCTGGTGGTCCAGCTGAGTTAGAAATTTTAGGTCCCAATCTCATCTTTTAAAAGCAACCAGTAGTCCCTCCAGAATCAGGACTGACAGATCACAGACAAAGTGACAATTCATGGAAACTGTTTCTGCATTGGTAGTTGCACCTTTTCTTTTTCTGATTTCTGTCTTCCAGAAATTTCCATGTAATTTCTGAACAACCCTGCAATTTCATTTATCATTTTTATGCACTTATTAAATACAAGTATCGCGTACTGTTCCCATAAGACATCACAGAATGAGACTGAAAAAGTATTAATTTTATACACTGGACATTTTTGTTTCCTCAGGCAAAATTTGAAGAACCTCACTGAAAGATGTAAACACAACAAAACAAACAGAGCTGCTTGGAGTTCACATAAGCAAAAGTTGGAGAAATTTGCTCTTGCTCACATATTGTAACATTTCCAGAATACCAGATATTAGAATATAAACCCCAAATTACATGTTTTCCTTCTCTTGCTCTCTGAAATGCAATGTTTCCCTATGTAAACAAACCCATCAATTTCTCAATTGTGTATCACATCTTCTGTTATGATGTTGCTTTATAATTTGTGCCTCTGCAGATCTTGAAAATTTAAAATCTTAACTGTCAAAAATATTGTATAAAGCAGTTAAGAACTTCAAAGTACACACACACAAAAGGGCAGGTGATGAGGGTAAAGCTCTCCCAGGGAATTGACAGCTAAGTCAGTACAGATAGTAAAGCCTCAGGAGCAAAACTGGATTTTGGTGATGGCCTACTGTTTAAAAATGACACCTTGTGGAGCAGACTGGTTATGTGTATCATCCTTTATACGATATGATATAGGATATGCTGTGGTCAGCATATCCTTGTACAAATTATGTCATGCTCTGCATTCAGATTGAGCCTTTGAAGAGAAACTAGCTAGAGAAACCAACTATACCACTTCAGGGAAAAATCCAGGAATAACTAACATAAAACACTGGACCTGGACCATGAAAGAAATAATGAGAAACCACAATAGTGCAGATCTACCCTAAGACTAAGCATTACATTTACTGGTTTTTAAAATATAATGAAATTAATAATAAAGTAAAATGTTTTATTTTTAGGTTTCATCTTCTGTGGACTTGTACTTAAAAGTAAGGTTTGTAGAGCTGAAAAGCTGCCACCAACATAAAAAGTGTTCATTCCTTTTTGGCTGTGCAATGTTGTGCACCAGCTACTCATGACTTGGATATGACCTATTAGCCAGTTTGGAAGTGTGAAATTTTACATTTCCCATTACCTTTACAACATGTCCATTGCCAACAATCTGAGCACTCTGCAAATCCAACACGGTAGATGAAGGAGTTGACTGGACTGGACTGGACTGTTGGCTGGGTTTCTGTTCAGGTAAGCCTGCTGCTTTTCTTCTTTGGGCTGCAATCTGAGACAAAACGTTATCTGCACTGCCACCTAGAATAAAAGTAAAATAAACCCAGTAAAGGAAACCATAAGTCTGAAATGTCTGTTAACTCTCAAACATTCACTTTCATTTAAAAACTGACTGGATGAAGCAAGGGAAAATTGCCAGGTTCAGGTCTCTCCAGCAGCTTCCAGAATACAGAACAGAAATCAGTTGCAGAAGAGGGAAGCCAGCCTTGTGTATACACACACAGAGCTGATTTTCATACCCTTGGACATAGTTTTCATGAGCCATTCACCATATTGTCTTCAACAACTACTAGGTACAATGCATGCCTTTGGTTTTAATTGAAAATTGACTTTTATTTTAAACAGAAAGTTAAGCAACATGCATAGGAGTCAGCTCTATGACATCCATGGTGCAATGAGCCAGCATCCACCTGATCCACCATGGGTGGGTCTAGTAAAATGTGCATGAGATTGGGTGACCACTGAGACTTCTGTAACAGATGTGAGGCTCTTCTTCCCTTATGTAGGTGTTTGAAGTCCAATCCCACATCCACTAAATTTACAGAAGCTTTGCTTGTACAGTGGTAGGACTGCTCAGAAAAGGTTTAGTATCTTCTACCATCATCACAGTTTTTAACTGAGTCAGATACAAATTACTTTCTACCTGGTGGTACAAAAATGGTACCTGATCTGTTATGCAGTTCTCCTCCATGTCTGTTAATTCCTGCAATGTTATTGGAACCACCAGAAGAATGGGGAGAATGGTTGAAGTTGTTGGAATTTGAAGGAGATGCTGGTCGTCTTGTAAACGTTGATAACTTGACTGGCCTAGTACCTTTGCTAACAGATGTCTGGAAAACAAAATGAAAAATAATTTGTTCTTTCTTGATTGAGAAAAATAAAGAGCAAACATCAACCACTGTTTTATTTATCCCAAGTTCTGAAAATTCCACTGAAGAACAAAGGGGATATCAGAAAGAACCTTATTTTACATATACATATATACTGAATATATACTTATATAAATATATATTTGTATAGAATATATTTATTCAGTGAAAGAAATTGCACCATATTAAGCCATTAATTCTTCTTAATCTTTGGCCAACACAAATGAGCATGTATGATGCACCTGAGACGCGATATACACAGTACTATGAACAGTGAGGAAGAATAAAAATTACCACATGTGAAATTTCTTTCCTGCAGAATCTTGGCTTTGTCTCTACCATCTTACAAAACAGCTACAAACTTCCCATTCATCATATCTCTATTTCTTACAAACTAAGCTGCAAGAAGTGATATAAACTTACTTTCCACCAGTTGCATTTTTATACTCCCTACAATCTAAACAGCCAGCTACACTACTGAGTTTAATTAATTGAGGCACTACTGATCTAGCTATACACTACCCAAATCCTCAGTCACATCCTTCTTAACTTCTTTTACACCATTGGTTGCTGCCAGCCATTTGACATTTGAGCTTTTGTAGCTCAGCTTTTTAATGTTTCTTATCCTGTTGCTCAAATCACTACTTCCATCTCTAACTTACTGTTTCCCTCCTTCCTATACCCTCAGCAAGACTCTTCTTTCCTCACAGGACTGATGGCTAGTCCTCCCCTACTTTCTCTGTTCCTCACCTTATACACATGCCAATTATCCAGTTACATTATTACAACCATCTTTTTTTGGGATGATTAATACTTGCCTTCCTGTTATCTTCCTGTCACTTCCCTTCTAATACTCTGCCTTATTCCACCTAAGTCACCTCTACTGGTATTAAGCTAACACCCACTTAAAAGAAGGAAAAGAGAAAAAATTCCTCCTAAATGTCTTCATTGTCCCATTTCTAGAACTGACATTGAAACACTATTCTGGACTAGTCCTCTCTACATCTAGCTACTGCAGTGTACAGTTAGGGGAGTAAGAACTTCTCCTTTTTATCCAATTATGAAAGAGAAGGCTGTCAAGGTTGTTTAATTTCCTATCTCAAGCCAAACCACCTATTTTTCTTTTGGTTTGCATTTTCACTGAAAATATTATGGAATCAGGCAAGCTCCTTCTATAAAAAAACAGAAATAATCAAGACTTTTTCCAGTCTTTTACAGTACTTCCAATTTAAAGCTGTGTGCCTTCAAGTCCACTTGATCACTACTTACTACAATTTTATCTATTGCTAATCTTTCAGAATATTATGTCTGTATATTGGTCTTACTGATATTTCTTCCCTCCCGCTCAGTTCCTAAAAATGGATCAATTTCCATTCTTTTTTCCTGTCCCTGCTATTTTTCCAATTCAGAGCAGTTTCTACCACACTCTTCATGGTTCTGGTTAACAACAAAAACCCAAAACAAACAAAACAAACAAACAACCCCCCAACAAAACAAAATACCAAACAAAATAAAAAAACCTCAAACCCCCTCAAAACCAAACCAAACAGAAAAAGTTCTTTCACTTCATACAGAACTTTTGTTCCATTATGTTCCTTCCACACAAATGTGCATTCTTCCTAAGCAGCACTGCTTAAAAGGATAAGCCATTGCTGAGACAGTGGGTTAAAGGCAATTTCTAATCAGAAATAGAGTGGCTCACCAGTCAGCAGGGCCCAGGCATAACACAGTATTTTCACACACATTCAGTCTGCTTACTGTATCAGAGTTCCCACTGCTGTTAAAATCGTGCTTGATTGCTTTCTGTGGCCAGGCAGTTCTCATCTGTTCAGCTTTGCCATCTTTGCTGAGTCGGGTTCGGTCAGAATTCCAAAGGTCAAAGCTTGAGGGTGGTAAGAAAGGTGGTATCACTGCTTTCAGCTTATCACTGGGCAGCCTGGTAAATGGAGCACTACTCCTCAGCTGAGACAGGGGAATAAAGAAAAGTGGAGGAAAAGAGTCACTTCTTAAAACAGATTACTGGGAGCTGGTGATGTAGTTTCAAAGTTTTAAGTTAAGCAAAAAGATGAAAACACATTTAAACAGAACAGAAATGAGACACAGAATTACTATTTGAGAAGAAGTACAACACATAATGAAAGACAAACACCAATGAACATTGTGGCACCCCTCAGTATTATGCTTATTCATTTGATACAATGAATATAGTTCATTAAGTGGCAGAAACTGTCTCTACTGGACTAAATATTGCTCAAGATGACTTTAAGAAGAATAACTCTCAATTTCCAAAGAAATAACAATGTATTTTTTGTATTTCTGTATTCCCAGACAGGATGCCTGGAAACAGTGAGCAACTCTATGTTCCTGCTGTATGTGTACTGCAGAAAGAGATAAAAACACCACAACTGATTTTGCTCCCTGGAGTTCTGTCAGTCAGTCATATCAACAGTTCTTACAAAAGAACTCAAATGTCTTACAAAAGAACATAAAGGTAATAACCAGCCAAATTTAATGATATCACCAGGGAGTAAGCTGCAGGGGAATATAAAGCTACAGCATAACAAAAGAAATAGAATAACACAAATACACCTCCCAAATTAAATATTTAATAGTTACCTCTACCAGTAATTTCACACCTCCATTGTACCACGTTCCATCCATGTTGTCTTCACTTCATACTGCTTGTCAGCAACTAAGCAGCTGTTCCATCTATTTTACCATTTAATTGCCGACCAAACAAAGGTATGGTAACTCTTGAAGGAATTCAGTACAGCTTCCATATCACACTACTTTTAGAACTTTCTAGTCTAAGAACTACCAGTGTATCCAGGCCTGTCAGTTCCTATCTAGTGACTATAAACAAGCTCTTTTTCTAAAAGTGACTTGGACAGGAAGCAAAAAACTGTAGAAATTACGGGAGCTACATGACCCTCTGAATTTGGCTGAAGACGCCAAGAACACTGCAACATACCATAGTTGTCAATAATTCATCATCCTTTCCGCCTTTTGAAGTGTTTGCACCTGAAAAATACATAAATTATGTTTTATTGTTTACACGTTTCTACTTTTGTTTCTAAGAATAGCTCATTGTTTTTAAACAGTCAACAGCTCTACCCTCAGGAAGCACAGAGTATGAAGATTTCCAGTGACACTGTCATGCACCTCAGCTAAAGCCAAACTTACTCTGCATTACAGACAGTGGGGGATGTTCACGGAGAGCTGTACAATTTCAGTAGATGTGCTTTACAAGTTGAGCTTTTTCAATTTCTCTTTCTTCTCAGAATTACTTATTTGTTTAAATAAATTTGTTTTCATTACATAGATTAGTTTATTGAATATATTAACATTTTTCAGTGACCCATGTGAATTTAATGGTTTTCACTAAAGAACAGCAACATGGTTATATTAATATTTTCCTGCTTAAATGATGCTGCACTCAGCATGATCAACAGTAAGAATGGGCATCTCTTTTTCTACAGACTGTAAATACATTTTTTCACTTATATGAAGCTAAAGCAGAGCTAATCCAGTAAATCCAGTAAAATCCAGAAATAGTATCATCCTGACTACCCCACAAGAGCTCATTTCCCACAAGACAACTCTGCCTTTACCACTAGCTTTGTTATTTGTGGTCCAAGCTGTAGCAGCATCAAGGTTTCCAGAGGTGTCTGTATCACTCTGTGAGGCTACTTTTATAGTGCAATTTAATGATGGTTCGGTCTCATCCGGAAAAGGCACAAACTCATTAGAAGGAAATCCATGGCGCAATGTCTGAGTCAACTTCAGCTTGCGGAATCGATTGGACATCCTGCTCCACCAGGACTAGATGGATAAGAAGACACAACAATTTAGTTCCAACTAAAAGAAAACAAAGAAGAATAGAAATGTATAAATAAGCAATCCTTTCAGCAGCAATAACTTTACCAAGGAATTTTTGAAGTGAACTGAAAAGCACTGTTAAGTGGTTTGCAGTTACCAACAGAATCCTTCACTGTATGTGTAATAATCATCTCTTCCCTTATTTTACCTGACAAGTATTTTAAATTGTTTTTCCACAGTATATAGAAGGCCAAAGTAGATAGAAGTATTAGGGCAATTTGAATAGGGAATTTTTGTAGCTATACAGCAAATATTTAATTTTCCCACTAACTTCCAATTTCACCATCAATTTTGACTCTCTCTGGAATCAATGAGTGGCATCTCTATTTTCTGCTTTTTAGAGGTGTGCATATGAGCTTATGTAATATGCATCAAAGCTTCCCGTCAAGATTTTCAAAACCAGTGGCAAACCTGAAGAGGTCTGATAGGATTTATCTCAAACTAAAGATCCATAATCCATACAGTGCTGCTATACAGATAATTTAAACCAGACTGGAAAGACTACAAACCGAAAAAGAGCAAGGCAAGGAAATAGCAGCTGTGAAAACAACATAAACCTCAGGACTATGTAAATATAACCTCCATCCATACAGGTATCACATACGTGGAACCTGTTACACATGAGGACTATCTTTGCTCAAAATAAAATTTTGTGTGCAACAGACTTGCACATTTTTACAGGCAGACAGTGCAAGTTGCTTCAAGTCTTTTGCAAGATATTTCTCTAGACTATACAAAACCTATGCCATTTGCACCAAAAATTATGTGGCTTCTAGGTAAATCAGATTATAAGTACCTTCTGATTATTTCATAGTAAAGTTTCTCCTTTCCTTTCTGGAACACTTTATAAAAACTCATGTTAAAGTGACAACACTTTATGGTAGATAAGTGGCTTTAGGTGATAGCAAATCCAGGTAACAATCCCTTCTCGCGATACATATTTCTTCTCTCTTCTTGGCATTTAGTATTTTTCAGCTACTCACTGATATATGTTTTTGCAACTTTCTTATCCATTGCTTATTAATCCTTGTAGCGGAAGACCATTAAAAACGTTTTAGATCTGCACAGAGCATTAGTAATGTATAGAGTTCTCAGACCTCTGTATCTCTTTGGTGTCACAACTAATAAAGATTTACATTACTTTCAGCAACAAAGATCTGATGAAAAAAGGCAAGAGAGACAAATAGCTCTGAGAAAGCAATAAAACCCACAGTTCAGCATTTATTCACCTTCCAAAAGGAACTGGAATTTCATCTAATTTTAACACAGAGTACAATGAGCTTACAAAAGAGAGTGCTTGAACTTCTTGGTTTTGGTCACTTGCTTCTGTAAGCAAGATCACTTCTAACTGCCCAACATCTCTTAGTAGTTACTCCTACTCACAGTGCTTCTGCTTCCTTAATACACACTTACCACAAACTACCCCAAAATGGAGTAAGTAGAGCCACTATGTTACCAGACAGAAAACTACTGCTCAACGACAAGAAAGTAATGACATTGGAGAGGTTCATCTTGTCTTCTGGTGTTCACAGTCTGATCTCTGGAGTTTTTAGTTTGCTGTTGCAGGAGTTTGCAGCCTCTCCATATACCCCTACCACATCACACATGTACAGAAGCTGTAATAAAGGGCTTTAAATAGACTGAGGCATTCAAGTACCAAAAATTAATTTCTGGTTAAAAATAGAGTCTATAAAAAGGTTGAAATCTAGCAGTGGGAGAAGGCAACAGTATCAAAGAACTAGAAAAATGGTGTTGCCATTTCAGAAATACCTTAGACATTTATAATACTAGGAATTAAAAAGTAAGGGGGAAAACTGAAAATCTCTGCCCTCAAACAATTTTAATCTAAAATAGAAACTGAATGTGAATGCTGAACTGGAACAGGCAGGAAGAAAAAAAAAAGGAAATAAAATCTTTGCATATGGAAAAGGGACAACTTTGTTTTTGAGACTGTTGGGAGGAAAGGGTTAAAATCAAACAGAAGAAGAGAAGGGTTTCTACTCAAAGTGACCTTTCAGCTGGGAATGCTAAAAATGTAGGTGTGGAAAACTCCATTTATTATGCCTAGTGTTGTTCATCCTCTGCCTGATTGGAGAAGTGGAATTCCTGTGTAGAGGTAACACACTCACAGACACGCCCAAAGCTTTTTGTTACAGGATGGATTGAGCCTACTGGAGCTTGGGTCCCTGTGCGTCTCTGGCACCCAGCCTCTTCCTTGAGGTAACAAAATAAATCTTCTCCTTGCATTTTAGCTGTGGCTTGGTGGTTGCTGTGGTTACCCACCTATTCACACCGAGGCCATGAAATGGTTAGAAACAAAGCAGTTAACAGTTCTTGTGTGATAGAGGTGAACAATGAGATCATGAATATCCACTACATTATCAGCATGTAAAGGAACAAGGACCAATAACACACACAAATTAAAAATAAAAGAAACACATCACAAAATAAAAAGTCTACTAGTTAACGACAATAGTGATCAAAAGGTGAAACTGAAAAGTGTTTATTTTTCTTAAACTTCAAAAGCAGCCTACCTGTAATCAGGTATTTTAGTGTGAATACCATTAATAGGAGGAAGGCAGGAATATATGTACATTTGCTTAACAGAGTAAGAGTATTTAAATGAGTTTACACAAATTAAAACCAGACAATATAGATTAAAATTACCCCAGATTAATTATAGGCAACATGACCTCTGAACAAATATTGATTATCTTCAGTTAAAGAGTATGGAAGAATTAATAGAAATCAGGCAAAAGGCAAATATACAACTACTGAAAAAGGAAAATCTGAAAATTTACTGATCAAAATGCTCAACACGAAAAGGCATAACTGAAAAAACTTTTTATGTCATCACAGTTCATAAGACACAGCCAGAATAGGTTTGTTGAAAATAAATTCTACCAAATGAATCTCTTTTTGACAGAGTAACCAGTCAAAAGAGCAGAAGGGAGGAAAAGCTGGAATGCAGTTTGACTTTAATAAAGCTTTTACTGCTATTTCATGTAGCATTCATCAAACAATTGAGAAACATATGCTTCAAGTAAAATTAATAAAAGGAAAAGACCACAGCCAAAAAAATGAGATGAATTGCAAATTATTTGATCTCAAGATGGGAGAACATACTTGTCGCGGTGACACTGGTGGTTGGGTTTTTTTCCCCAGGACCAAGACTGACAATACAGAGGCTATTTTCTCATGTTCAGGCTCAGTTGTTTATTCTTTCCTTATCTATATTACATATATACAGAGTACAAGGAGCTACATAAAGTAGGATAGAAAGGTGCAAAATGGAGAATCTCTTCAAGGTCTTTTATGTTGGTCTTTATATTGGATTATTATCCCATAATCAAATGCCAAGTAAGTTATTTCTTTTAGTGACCCGTTGACCTGACACCTGTGTGCTGCACTACGGACTCTTCCATCCAATCCCTCATTATTACCCAAAAACCCTGAGAAGAAGAAGATGAAGAAAGAAGAACAAGAAGAAGAGACAACACCCCAAAGTCTCCATTTTGGATTCACTTATTAATATAACTAAAACTCCAAACTCTTTTTCATCCAGTGATTTAAGAGAACTCTAACTTACACACTCACATTGTTAGTTTCTCTGCTTAACTTCAAAAGCCATCTCCATGGTTTCAGGCTAAACTCAGTGCTCTCTTGGGTGTCAGAGCCAGGCACCACAGATAAGGGCCTATCTTCTATGCCTCTAACCCCAACACATACTTTGTGCAGTAGGTTTAGGAATGTTCACGAGCAACTACAACAAAGAAACATAACATGTTTTTCTGAAGTCTATAGAAGACATCCATCTAGACAGTTTTGTAAGGATCTTTAACACTCTAAGTTTAAACACTGCCAAATCGACATTATTCAGTAGAGGTCAAACTGGAATGCAAGAAGAAATCAAGTGTACTTATATAGGAAAGGAACAAAGCAGGTGTACTAAAGAAAAAAATCAGTCACAACATAGCAGAAACTAAGTATAGATGCACAGTGTTATTGCTGCTGCAAAAAAAAAAGTGAATTTCACTGATAACAGGAAACACATCTGTGACATAGTTTTTGCATGTAGTTTTGTTTACGTGATACTGTGATCCTAGTCAGAGTCTCAGCAATCATTTTAGAATCCTCATCTTCACAGATAACATACAAACAAGAAATAGTAAAAAGTTTAGGAAACAAAACCGACAAACAAATTTGCATTAATCAATTTTGTTTGGACTAGAAAAAAAAATTAATATAATAGTTCTCAAAGTATTTATACAGTTCTTATTAAAATGAAGGTGATTGCTGAACAAGAATCAATCAATTTAATGGGCAACAAAAGAGATCTAGGTTAAATCAGGGTGAAAAAAATTCTGACCTCAAAAAGCATCAAGCAGTGGAATTGGGTGCTGATGGAGACCATGGGATCAGGGAATCTTCTTCACCAAGTGAAAGAAGAGAGAACTGAACATCTGTCAAAGATGTTCTTGGCGTGTTTATTCTGTCTCCTGATGTAAAGCCAAGAAAGCTTCATGAATTCCCTCTCACTTTTACACTGCCATGTTCCTGCAGACCCCACATTGTCATTTGCACTGATCTAGACAAAAAAATGCTGTACTCGCTGAGTTGCCAGAAGTATTTTTGTTTACAGTTCCAGCTCACCACAGAGCAACTGCCTGCACAGAAACACTATTGCTACAAATCCCAGGAGAGGACCCTCACTACAGCCTCTCATCACATGCTGGCCCAAAGAGATATTGCTGTTATGACACTGCCCTCCAGCCAGAAAACCTGAAAATATCATTTTTGCCCTTTTTGAGTATTTGTAAATGTAATGTAAATATGTAAGATCCTCGTGGTCAGACAGGCTGATTGGTAAAGCATTAAGAAGTGATGGAAGAATAGATTACATTCCAGGTTATATTTACTATAGAACTATTCAGAACACAGTTTCTGCTGAAAAAGTGTTTGATTATGACTAGTAAGCACTGTAATATTCTGTAGTTTTGAGACCAATTATGTAAATATTCCAGAATATTACATTTGTGTCAATATTTGTGTGTATATCCTTATCACTGAGAAATCTTTTTTTTTCACCTCACAATCTTCTATGACCCTAATTCAAGCCATTGTATCGTAACACTGGAAGGGTAGCAATCCAATCCATTGTTGATCTGTGTTAGAGCCTTTGTTTTAAAAATGAGTTAAGATATCCTTCAAGTTTAAAGCCTAGGCCCTAGCCAGGCCTTAACTTTACCTAGATAGAAGGTTTGCCACCAGACCCAAATGTTTTGTCTGTCAAAACAATGTTCAAGTCACTTTAATTTAGCAATTTGACCCCATCAATATAACAGCTAAAACCATCTATCAAAAACTCAAAAACAAAGCAAATTAAAAGTGTTTTTGCTAATAACCTAAGGCAAAGGCTATGTTTGTTTTTCCACAAAAACTTCCACTAAAGAAGGATTCAACTAAGAGTGTAAAGCCATATCAAGTACAAAAACATATTAACAACTCCAAAAATAAGACTAAGAATGTGACTGTGTGAGTTAGATAAAATTATGTTAAGTCACTGAGTGAAATATTTAAAATTTAGTTTGAGATATACTAGTGAATGACAGACTAGATGGAGGTTCTAAGGTGTTAGCTTGTCTTTGCCTTTCTTTCTTCTTCATAGTTTTGACTGATTAGACAGAAGTGTGCAGTGTGGAACATGGGTGTTTAGTTATTGGGTTAAAAGTAAAAATAAATTAGTTAGCATTTGGTAATTAAACAGTTTATACTTAAAAGGCCTTATAGACAGAGCCCTACCTTGCCATTTGCAGCTCATTAGACTAGTATGTAGAAGTGCTTATTGTCTATAAAAATGTAATATAGATAAGAAAAATAAACATCCTAAATCCAAATGTGAAAGCAGTCTCTCTGCTCATTAATCCCAATCCTGAGAAAAAGAACTGGACACTTTCACAGATCTGTACTCCATAAAGCCATAAACTAATCTGTCAATTTCCCATCTAAGTAAAATAGGTCCATCTAAATTGATAATGAAGTTTTATCATACTGAATAATAGCATAATCATATGAAAACAACCACATGTTCCTTCACAGTTAAATCTGCAAAACAGATCTGAGCTCTAAAGCAGAACTTTAAATGGCCTTTAAAATTCATGTCAAAAATAGCCTGGAAATTAACATGACTTTTTTCAAGATCCTGGAATATTTACACTTAAAGGACAACATCATGGACTCCAGGAAATTCTGACATACACCATAAGATTATTCACCTAAATAAACTAATGCTTGGAAATAAGCAACAATAATGAGAACAACTACAAAAATTACTCTTTTTCCTTCTCTTTTGCAAACAGTCAATGCAAGTTGCAGTATCTTTGTTTAGTTGGCATACGTTTATTCTAACTCCGTGTTGTTTCCTACTAACATCAGTTTTGAGTTAAGGATACAGCATGCCAGAGGACATGTAAGCCTGAAGTGCACACTCCTCCACAACTCTTCAAATCTCTGCTATGATCTTTTTAATTTTCAATGTCAGTAGCCTGTTAACATTTATGGCAATGAAGGAGTCTACCCTCTGCTCAGACTTATAAGCAAGATCATAATGGAAACTGAGTTCCAAACTAATGAACGCAGTACCTTCCACTTAATCATGCAATCTATTTCTAGGCACTGAAATGCTTCAATGCAAACCATTGAATGCACTGCCTTGCCACCTGACAAAAAGGTGAATACATGCTATGCTCCACAAAAACAGAACACATTGTCAACAAGGAATTCAGAAACACACACAACTCCCCAACAAACCCAGTTACATATTAGATCCAAAACACTTAGCAACTGCTTTCTCTGTTTATACATTACAGGAATTAATGAGTTTTTATCAAGAATGAATATATTTACCTTTAGGCCTCCTTTGTCATCTGGCAACATTGGGACATTTAAGGATTGCCTGCTTCTGGAACAAGGCAGAGATGATCTGTTGTTCAGTTTATTCTTGTCTTTATCTACTTGCATGCATGCTGATGCCAGTAACCTTACAAGCTCTGTGTCTGAAAGGAAGCAAATTAAGATAATGTTTGGCCTGTTTTGCTTTCCCAAACTACAGCCACTGACACTTTCCCTGTTAATCCCATAAGTAGCAATGGATCTACCTCTCAAACACAAAGCAAATGAACCCCCAAAACTTCCTTCTTTCTTGACCTCTTTTCCCATGCTTTCTCCCCACAACAAGGGCTCTTATTATTTCTCTAAAGGTATTTATCAATAAAAATAAGCATGCTACTCAGCTGGAATCAGACATGTGTGACCAAGTGAACTGCCTCCTCTCACATTTTGTACAAGTTAAGAACAGTACTGAGATGCTCCCTTTCCTCACCTGACACAGAATAGATTCAAGGAAAATGAAGACTCTTTCCTCAAGTGTAAGTTGCAGAAAAAAAGTTCGAAAGTAAATCCCAAAGAGAAAGAAGATGCTCAGCCTGGACAATACAGGAACTGAAAAGAAATGTTAAGAAAAAAGATGGACAAAAAAGAAGTAAGAAAAAAAATAAGAGGACAAAAAAAGAACAAGCATGACAGGAGACAGGAAAGCAAAAAAAAAATAAAATTCTGTAAATCTGCATTTTGTACAGGAGTCAGGTAGGATTTTCAGAAAGGCAGAGAGAACTGAACAAAAGAGAAAGAAGTAGCACGACAAACTATTCTGTCACAGAAATTAGTTCTAAAATAATGCTCTGTATTTACTGTCTAAAAGGTTCTGCTATTAGTGATCTACTTTTGACATGGAAAAGAATCTGCCAGTAACCAAGATCACCATAACATGTAAATTCAGAGACTTCATTAGCAGTAATGGTTTTAGCTTCAGATAAATCAAGTCAGTTACCAAGGAAGGTTAACAATAACAAATTATACATGTAAAACAAACTGCAACAAAAAATACTAGTTTCATTCAAGCCTCCCCAAAGCATGCTGCCTTGTCCGACAGCACACCCAAACAAACCTGAACCCTGACGGTGTGATTTATTCTCAGCCTTTGCAGAACTAGAGGGAGGTTCAGCCAGGAGTTGCCTAGTTCTGTTCCTACTGTGCTCTCCTTGTCTTGTCCCTTTGGTGTTTTTTGGCAAGGGGCAATTTCTAGCTCCTGCTCATAGCTCTGTGCTGATGACACTACAGAATACCAGTGCGTCCACAATCAAATGCCACTCAGCTGGCTCTGGTGACACAAACAGCACAGTTTCCAAGCATCTTAGGAACCAAAGGCAAGAGGAATGCACAAATGTTAACCCATCTCATGATGTATCACCCATGAGTGTATCAGATGATACACTCATCTAACCAATTAACTCAAACCCCACTACTTTCAGAGTGTCCTTTCTCAGTCCAGTCCAGCCTGGACATGAGAGGATACTAGCAACTGCAATGTATTTTCTAGATTGAAAGGAATGTTTATTTGCTTATGTCGTACATTTCTCCAGAGCATTTTGAAATAGCATACCTGGATCATTCAGCAGCATTATCAGGTCAAAAGCTGTGTATCCATTCCTTGCACGAAGGTTAACATCAGCTCCCTGATTTAACAAGTACTTTACAACGTTTTTGTTTCTTTAAGGGAAGAAAAAAAGACATTGATCATGTTAAAGAACAAGTAAATTAAGAAAGAAGCCCCCAATACTCCATTTTCAACCTTATATAACATTGTTCCTCAATCAGAGATCAGTGTTACATGTTCTACAGCTAACTTAGTGTAAAATTTGTTCACGAGCTCTTCAAAAGCTCCCACAAATCCTTTGTCAGTCACTGTTTACCCACGATGAATTACATTAATTGACATGCAGACAGTTAGCCTTAAAGGCCTAATCTGAATAATCAGTTTCTTAAGCTGATCCTTTGGAAATGACTGCAATATATTGCTGAACACCTTTCCCATGAAAGCCAATGAATACCTAGGGCAGAAAAGCAGATGGAACAACAAAGGACATTTCAGTAGTAATCATATGCTATCACTAATACTTCAGTGCAACGTCATTTTCACAACTTGCACATTAAGAAATTGCATCCAGAAAAACCAAATTGACTGAAGGTAACTTTTAAACTCCAAGCAGTACTTCACCTAATTACAGCTATAAATTATATAATTGAACAGGCACATTATCACTTCCCTGAGGTGTTTAAAATGCAAAACCAATCAACATTAAATGCCAACTAATACAAACACCTCCAACAAAAGCTCCTCAAAGCTAGCTGCAAAAAAGACACTCACCATCCTGTTTCAGTTAGCCCCTCTCCCCTCTGATACACCTGAATAAATAAGCAGGACTCCTTGTGAGTTAAAAACAATACTTAATTCAGCCCATGAAATAACAGAACAGACAACAAAGCTAGGGAAAATATATTTAATACAAAACTCTTGAGCAGTGACTGATCTTGTACAAAATCAAACTCTGACATGCATCAGCAACACAGAGAAAAACATTCTCAAGCACAAACAGGTAACTTCAACTTCTAATAATGAAGCTGAAAAATGGATCTCAACATCTCTACTCCAGAGCATCATTTCTTATACAGATGACTTTTCCACTCCTGAACTCACTCCACACAATATCAGCCTGAAATGGAGAATTGTTACTCCTTTAACAAAAATTCTGCTTATCCTCACCACAACTCCTCTGCGCATTTCCTATTAGTTTTCTCCTCTTCTTTAAAACTATCATCCCTCCATCCTGCTTTCCAGTGCTGCACCTTGAGAGCCTGGAGAGACACAATTTTTTAGTGCCTCTGGCTCAGAGAGACCTTGCCTGCTCCCTCTTTCAAGCCCAAGACCCTTCATATTATTTGTGGTCCTGAGGAAGGGTTAGCTGAGGCTCTGTGGAGGCCAAAGATTTCCAGATGTTATGAAAATTTGCAACTCTCCATGCTAAGAAAAAGGCTCAGATACAAAGCACAGAATTACAAGGATAAGTACTTATTTATGCACTTGAGGTATTCTACCCACACTAGGGCACTCTGAATGTGGCTTTACACACAGGGCTCCTGTACACTGCTAGTGTACTACCACCACTTGTACTATGATTGCTCATCAGAGTAAAACTTAGCACAGCAACTGTATTTCTGCAGCATTCATGCTGCTCTTCTACTGATCCAGATGTTCCTGGATGCAGTCTGTCTGTCACTATTTACCTATGACACCAGACAGCACTGAGATGGTTTCATAGATGGCTGCGATGCTGGGACTATCTTGGGTGACTAGGGGTATCTTCATGGATAGCTGTAAGTTCCCAAAAAGTCACACCCTTACTTCCAGGGCTGGGACGTCCTTCTGGTCTTTTCACTAAGATAGTGTCCTTTAGATAGCTTTACTTAAGCATGAACAATACCAAAGACTCCTAAAATTCCACTACCTCAAATGTTAAGCATATTAACAAAATTACTAACAAAGCTTCCTAACTATGAAGACTGACTGATATACTAGTGAAAGGAATCTTCATAACCCAGTCCTCCAGTAAACTGAACAGCCAGTATCTGAAAACATGCAGGACTCAGCTTTGTGTGCGCTTCAACAAGAGAAGTACCTGAGTACCAGCAAGAGGATATACCAGCAGTCCTGCCCATCACTTTGTGCTGGCTGCTTCTGTTCCAGCTGCATGTTGGGTGACTGCTGCTAAGTGAAACAGCTGCACCAGAAAAACTGATGTTAGTGGATTTCTGTGGAATGTCTGTCACTACTGTCAATAAAGGTCCCAAGAACTGCTTCAGAAAAGTTTCACAAGGCAAACAACTTGACCTCCTATTTTTCCCCTCTTTGTTGCACTTGCATAGTCCAAGGAGATTTGCTGACCAGAAATAAAATCTGGCGCAGAATACCTGCATTTATACAATTAATGTACTACCACTGAAGAGAACCTTCACCTTGCTGAGGGTCTCTTCTACAACAACAAAGAAAAGTTCACCTTCCTAAACTGAATATCCTGTATTCAGTGAGTGTCAAGTATGTGATAGATATCATATATGAAGTACCAGCCAGGGCAATTTCTGAGGTCTGACTCCTAACCATCTACTTAGATTTAGGAAGAAGCTTTACAGAAAATAACAATTCTTTTGGTTCCATTTCCAAAAACTCCATGAAAACTAAAAGCTGTAGGAGAACACAGGAATAGTTTTAAGACTGGTAAATGTTGCACATGGAAGGCTGATTGCCTTGAAGTTTCATAGCTTCATGTAGGCTTACAACTCTGGCAGGAGGGGTGATAGTATCTTTCACAATACTGAAAAACATCAAAGGATGGAAGCCGAAATGTGCGCAAGACTCCTGGGGACAGCCTGGAGCACTATGTTCCCTGTACTTACTGAGCTTGCTTCAGGTTCCCAAATGTTCTATTCATTCTAAAGTCCAAACATCACAGAATCACAGAAAAACCTGACTTAGAAGAGACCCATGAGGATCGCTGAACCCAGCTTCTGGCCCAAGAGTCACACCATGTCTCTGAGCACTTTGTTCCAACACTCCTTGAACTCTGTCAGGCGTGGTGCTGTGACCATTCTTGTGCCCAGCCACTCTGTGAGGGAAGAACCTTTTCCTAATATTCAACCTAAACCTTGCCTTGATACTTCAGGCTACTCCCTCAGGTCCTGATCACCACAGAGATCAGTGTCTGCCTCTCCTCTTCCTCTCCTGAGGAAGTTGCAGACTGCAGCAAGTTCTCCTCTCAGACTTCTCCAGGCTGAACAGACCAAGTGACCTCAGCCACTCCTCACACAGCTTCCCCTCAGGGCCCACCACAATCTGTGCTGCCCTCCTTTGGACATTCTCTAATAGTTTAATGTCTTTCTTATACTGTGGTTATCAAAACATGACTCAGATCTGCTCCAAAAAGCTGAAGGCAGTGCAAGAGTCATGAAAAACTGAGTTCATGAGTCTCCTAATTTCTTGTAAGACCTCTCTGCTTCTAGAGTCAGTATCAAAAAGGGTTTTTTCTATTTGGAGGTAAGAAAAATTAAACTTCTTTACTGCTAGACACAAAGAGAGCACGTATCTTACCCATGGTACGTGGCCTGCATTAGTGCTGTCCAGCCATGAACATTATCCTGTTTATCAATATCAGCCTTTTTCTCAACAAGGAGCTGAACAAGGGGCAGCTGCCCAGTTACAGCTGCAATCATTAAAGGAGATGCACCGTCAACATTGGTAATATTAACCTGACTCAGATCTTCATCAATGATCTCTTTAACCAGCTGAAAGTTTCCTGTAAAACAGTGATAAAACATAATCTAAATGTTAGTTAATTAGTACATCTTTCCAGCCTACGTAAAATTGCATAAGGCACTGTATTTTCCTCATTTTCTCTCTATCTGTACACTTAAGGTGAAATCCCATTACAAGAATTATTTTTTAAATTAATGACTAAGAAAGGCTGTATGAACTGCAGTGTATCCTGCATGTGAAGACACAACTAAAGAATATTTCTATTAAATTACTGTAAGATGATGTCATGTAAGGAAAATTGATGGTACTGAGGCACCATGATTTTTCCTTCAAAGATCCCTGTTCCATTTCCACAGGCTGCAACCACAGAACTAAGGATTTTAGAATCTAAGTAGGTGGATGCAAAGGCACTCTAAAAAGTGTTGGAGGCCATCCACTGCCTTAAACAGGTAGAATAATGCCCTGTCTCGCACTAACCCTTAAGTTCCTCTTACAGAGATAGTTCACTGCTTCTAAAAACCTCTGCTGATAGAATTCCGCAAGATCCCATGGAGTTTATTCCAGCTTTCTTATACTCTCAATGATCTTTTTTTCTGCCTCCTGTATTTGAGCTACGCCTCCAATACAAAACTTCCCTACTCCTTGCTCAAGAGCAAAGTTGTTTGTCATCATTAGTCATCTTTGCAGCTCTTTAAAAGTTAATCTAATTTTCAGGTTTCCACATAAAGGAGCTTCTAGTCACTTGAGTTCCTGTCTAGATTAGGAAAAGCAGTATGAAATACATTACAGAACGTATTTGAACAAGGTTGTGCGTTTTTTCCTAAATCTTGAAGTAGGACCACTTTTAAGATATGTATGAGGTATTCAGGATTACCTTAAACAGAGAGCTTAAGCTTACCTACATCCTGCATTTTTTTGATGTCCTATGGCAGGCAAAAGCAGAGAAGAAGATAAAGAAACAAAACAACTGCGTGACTGTGTGCACCACCACAGGAACAGGGGCAAGAACAAGTAAATCATCAACTGCCATGCAAATGGAAAAATCTTCACCTTTATAAAGACCTTCAGAAGGTAAACTACTTCATGGCATAGGCTGCTTTCAACTCAATCACAGGCATGAACATTTTCCTTGGAAAGTCAGTCAGAATCCCAGACAAACCCCGCAGCCACTTGAATGCACTCACTGAAACTCACAGCCACCAATGCCACTCAGCTAATTTCTTGGAACAGGAACGATAGAAAAGCACAGAACTATTATTTGTATGTTCCAATTTGGTAAAAGACAGCAGGTGACTTTTTTAACACAGACCCAGAGCACAGACTTTGTTAAACAGAAACCCTGGAACCTACAGAGATGCCAGAATTTACTTTGAACCCTGGACACTCCTTAACCTAATGCATTGCTTTTTTAACAGTGCTGCCATCCATAGTCAAGTAAAAAGATGAAACCCACTGTGCTGAGCAGTATTTATTTGGCCCCTCCTATAATATTTCTTCTGACCCAGCACTAACATCTGTAAATCTCAAAAATCACAGGGGTAGAAGAAGGGCACATGATCACTCTAAAAATCTAACAGACTTGAGGCTTTCCCACAAAGATGTTTTGGTAGCTCACATGTAAAAAGTGGGAACACAAAAATCATGTTTCCCATGCTATCAAACAAACATGTTTGATAGACAGAACTAGACAGGGTGGAAGAATCAGGCAGTACTTACCCAGTTTCAAAGCATTAAAGATATCAGGTTGACTCTTTTCTGAATCTGAAAGAATATAAATGTTCCTATTAGCAATCAGAAAAAAAAAAAAAAGGCAAAAATTTCTAGTAGAATTTTTAAAGGAAAAACTATTAAAAATTTAAAGCACTATAAAACATATGTTTAGGCATGCATTTAATAAGAACAAAAAAATTATTGACAACTTCTTTATTACCTTTGACAAGAATGACTCACCTGTAAGGTCCTCTGTGCAGAGCTAAAGCTAGAAACTATAATAAGACACCAGCACAGGCTTTTCAATTTTGAAATGCTTTTGTTTCCTGCTTAGAAGTCCAAAATATCCACTAAAGAACTACAATATGGGTCTGCAATCTGGTAAAATCCCTTGTACAATAGCAAACACTCAAATAATATGGGATTATTTTGAAAGGTGACTCAAAAGGAGTTTTACAAGCTGCTCCAGTTTTATTTCCTCTTGAGTATTTCCAGGTTAATTTGGAAAGGTCACAAAAATAATAGTGTCAATTTACTTGTGAAATTATATTCTTCAGTTCCCACATAACCATTCCCATAATAAGAACTGTAATTACTACAAATTGAAATATTTTGAGTGAAGAATCATTCTTTTTACATGGCTTACCAGTGCTTCAAAATTTCTGGCACTATATAAGATGAGGGAAAAATAGTGATATATTTTTCACCTTCCACTCATGCCAGAAAATACCATCATCTGTCTTACAAATTATTACAGACAAATTATTACTGCAGAATCAATGGGGTAACAAAATTTTATGGAAAACAAGGAGACACTGAGAGATTTCATGAGCCCAATTCTGGCATTTTTATGAAATACAGAGATGGTTTATGTTCACAGTTTGATTCCAGAGGAAGTCACCTTAATATGCTGAACAAAAACAATTGCTGAAAAGCCAAAAATACTCCCAAGAAATTCTTATTTTAAGGAAATTCTTATTTAAGGAAATAAAGTGATAGGTCCTACATTTTCTCCTGATTCAGAAAGTGGTCTTATAGAAGGAACTGTGTGTATGAGCTCACCCCTGTAAAACAGATTTCAAAAGACTAGTTTAGGAAGGGACCAGTCTCCATGCTTGCCATGTGAAAGCCCTGGAAAAGAGGCAGTTTCAGGGAGCAGACCATGAGAAGATGCCAGAAGGAAAGACTCCCATCTGGGTAAGCCTATGTAAGGAACAAGGACAGGAACACTCAAGCCATTCCAGGTAGTTCTGAATTTGCTACCAAGAACAGCAGTGGGAAGAGAGCTGCTTTCTCCTAGGAGGCAATTCGCCCTACCTACACCGATGGATCAGATAAAAAGTTCCTTTTTTCCTGTCTTCCATATGACAGAAATTATCTTTCTTCTTCACAGGGTATTCAAGATTCCAGCGCCAGGAGGAGACTGAAGTATGGTCAAAAACTAATGCAGGAATTTGTGTGGAAGAATAATGTTTTTACTCCCCTCCCTGCCCAAATGAGTTACTACCCTCCTGCTGATAGAAATTCCCCCCCAGCACAATTGATAAACATTAATCTTTAAAGCAAGCTCAGTCCCCTCACTTAAACAGGGTCCTTCAATTCTTCAAGTCATATGACCACAGAACACTTTCAAGATTCATGAGGCCGTCTCTGCCTGCACATACATCCTGTACATGCAGACACGTGGACACTAGTGAATCCCATGGATCTCTGTGTACTCTATCCAACTGATGTCTGCTTTTCAAGAGACTGGACATGAGCAAACATCTACAATGAATCAGTTCTGCCTGGCAGCATGGCTGCATGAAAGCTCCAATAACCTATAAGTCAATATCTGAGTTAACATCTTCTCTACAGCAGAAACAGATGTCTAATTTTTTGCCTTACTTCTTCAAGTACAAGGGAAGTTTGACCTGCGAGAGTGACACCAAATGTAGACAACAGTTTTGGCCATGTCCACATGGCAGTGGAAAGTGATCCTTCTAGAGCTAGCCACATACTTACGTCTCATAGCAAGCAGTCCAAAATTGGAAAATCCAGCTCTTTCAAACCCTTTTGTTAAGCACTTCCCTGTGCTGGTTTGCATAAATATCTTGAAAATATTTATTGCATAAATATCTAGAAAAGTGTCCCCAAAACAGCCACATACAGACAAGAATTTTATCCTAACGTGGAAAAAAATCTGCTGAAGTTGGGCACTCGTACCTCTGCTGAAGAAGGTGTGCCTACCCCAACACTTTCAAAAATCCAGCTGCAAATTACAAAGAATGTCATGCCCATACAAAATAAGCTCCTCAATTTCTAAATACACAATCAGAAGTGCAAGAAAGTGAGAAAAAAAATAACATTCCATACCTGCCTGCGGCCTGATGGTTGTGAGAGATTCCAAATAGTCCTTCATGTCTTTGTGTTTGAAACCAACAGAGATTTCAAAAGGTGTTTTATGTAGTACATTCAAGTGATCAGGATTGGCACCTTTCTCTATGAGCTGCTGTGCCAAGCACACCTTTCCACTAAGAGCTGCCAGCATTAAAGGACTCCAACCCATTGTCTTTAAAGAGTAGTTACAATCAGCTCCCCAGTCTAGCAGCAGATGTACTACTGCCTCATGCCCATGCTGAGCAGCTGCCATCAGTGGAGTGATATCAGGAAGGTCGTCTCTGCTGCTGTTAAGTACATTTGTGCTAAAATGGTCATAATTGTCCACAAAAGCTCCGGATTCCAGCAAGAATTTCACCATGCTGATGTGACCGCCTCTGGAAGCCATTGTGAGGACACTGGCTCCTAACTTGTTCTGCGCATTGAGATCAGCACCATTCTCCAGCAAGATGTGGGCCACATTTAGATGTCCAAACCTTGGGAGAAAGAGATACAGAAGAGAATTAACACCTTGAATTACAAAAAACAACCTACTCTGAACCTAGAAAACTTAGTTACCAAATTTGCCTATTGACTAATATGTACACTTTGAGGAATCATACACACATCTCTGAATATGACAATTGGCACCTTTCTGGAGGAAAGCAATCATCAGCTGAGGACTGTAAACTAAACCATTCCACATGTACCAGTGACCATGCTCATAAAAGCAGGCACCTATTGAAGAGGATGGTCTGCTCAAAGCAACAAAGTGCCAGCCTCATTTCCTGCTGCAGGGCACCAACTCATAACTTCCATGACCCACAGCATCACTGTCACCCTTTTATTTCCACAGCTGTACCACATTAACAGATCAAAGCCAGCTTGTTTCCAGAGATCTTTATTAAGTACCCTCATTACTATTGAACAACTGGAATAAAAACTGCAAAGAGTCAGTGCTAACTAAGGAAAAAAAGACCATTTTATCAACTGGAGAGTCAGTCTCCTATATTTGTATTATCCCTTGTTTTCCAATTGTTAACTACCAATGAAATCCCACAATGGAAGAAGTCTCAGTGAACACAGACATGCCCATGAAGCTCAGAGAAGAACACGGTGAATGACCATCACTGTTGTAAAGTTAGCTGAACTTCCCTCAATACCAAGGGGACCAGAGGTGACCTTTAAGAGAAATGGCTTACAAGCAGAGTGGGACAACTGGCCATGTGAATGGCCTTCCCTAAAACAATCAGTGGAAAGTATTCTGCTCCTCAGTCAGAAAGACCACATGGTCACATACACAGCACAACACCAAGCACCAAAACTGAGCAACCAGAAAATTAATTTTAAGAAAGGCGCTTGAGTTGGCTTCCAGCCGCATATTCCTCCCTGCTAATGGGGGATACCCAGTGCATAAGCTGATACAAGCATGCAGCCAGAACAACCACAAACTCCCGCAGCTAGAATGCAAAGAGTAAATTTATTTGTTATCTCAGGAACCTGGGGATCTCCAAAGCAACACACAGACAGAGATAGAGAAGTTGAGAAGCACTCACCATTACCAGCTCATGCTAAAGGACCACTGGCCTGCAGTTCACACAAGGCTCCTCAAGAATTACTCCTGTCTACAAGATGACTTGTGCAACTTACAATCCTCCTCAACAGTTTTGTGTTTTTTAACCCATTCCTTCCAACACCCAGCATTATGGTGATGAGACTACAGGGACTGGTAATGGGTGTGCCATGTGATTCAACTGTCTGTTGCAGCTGCTATGTCAGGTTTGCACTATGATTTCAAGAGACAAGACTAAGTTAAAACCTTGTAATATCAAGTATCTTCCAATAAGGAAACCTGGCACCAAACCCTCCTTATGTGGAATATCTACAAGAACTTGATCAGAGTACTGAACTCTGACACCAGTTTTACCAGCAAACCAGTTTTGATATCACTTGAATGTCAGAGGCTCTGCTAGTTTGTCAGTAAGCAAAAGACAATCTTGTAAGCCATACACCAAATCAGTCAATTATCAGTGAGAAAATGGCAACCCCATATTTTAATATCTTATTAAATATATTTTATTAAATATGTTTTATTAAAATATATTTTATTAAATGTAATACCTTGACAGGATGTGTGGGTCATGCTCTTGTTGCAGGTATCATGCACTACTAATGCTCCTGCACACTGCACTTAGCACAACCCAACTTTGACCCTGAAGGCAGCCTTTGTACACAACAGCAAAGCAAACGTTAGTTGGGGAAACCCCAAAAAATGTTACTAACCACTTAAAGCAACCACGAGCCCCAAAGTCCTTAGCTTCCTTCCAGAAAGTACACAGTTACAGGAGGAAGCCTCTGGAGCCTGTGTACTCCCGAGGTCTATCCTGGTACCCTTCACTGCATCACCTCAATAGAGCTTGCAACCCCTTCATGCAGTTAACTTTGTATATATATGCTACCTCCTGTTCAATTGCAATACAGCTAATCACAGCCAGAAAATTAACAGTTACATAAGTCTAAAGCCTTCCTTTGTACAAACACTGTGTTTCTTTTCTGGTTATCCATTAAAAAGAAAAGAGAAACATGTTCTTCTGCTTTACACTTTTCAACTATATATACAGTATTTTTCAAATGTCAGCCAGTAATTTCTTGAAAGCAGTGAGAGGGGTTATACTCATCTGACTTTATTGTTTTTAGGGAATGAGCATATGG
The DNA here is from genome assembly GCF_001522545.3 of Parus major. Lineage (NCBI taxonomy): Eukaryota > Metazoa > Chordata > Aves > Passeriformes > Paridae > Parus > Parus major. Next base: position 89,583,975 of record NC_031769.1, read on the forward strand.
TTTTCATTAAAGGGAAAAAAAAATCTAAAACTTTTTCTGTAACTTTTTTCTTTTTTTTCAACTTGCATAGAGTAACCAAATTGCTGAACCTTGTCTTCCTTGTTCTTACCGGGAAACCAGCTGTGTGACTCATTCTTTGGGAACTTTCTCTGGCCATTAATTGAAAAGAGAAATGTTGACTTTGAAATGGATTCTTTTCTTCCAAGTATTTTAATGTTATGAAATGAAAAAAAAAAAACAAAAAAAACCAAAAAAACAAAAGCGAAAATAAAAACAAAAAAATAATCAAAAAACCAAAACCAAACCACCACCACCACCACCAGAACAACAAAAACCATTTATTCTCTTGGTTAAGCATTCAGTTATTATAGGGCAGCAATGCCCTCCAACCCTGCAAAACACACCTGTGAGCGCAAGGTGTCCTTGTAGGAATAAAGACAAGCACCAACACCAGCATTAGCAACACAGGAACCTACCACAGCACTGGTTACGCAAAAGACAGCATCACCGATGCAGAAAACAACGGTGTGTCATTAAAAACCCTCAGCAATGATTTTCCCTATCCTCCAGCAAGACACCTAGGCAAACGTGGGCAAGTCAAGTGAAACTGCTTGTTTCTGTTCACTTCAGTATGTTTTTTGTCAGATGTAGTTTTCAATAAGACACACACATACAAAGAAAAAACAAAAAAAAAACAAAAAAAAAAAACAAAAAAACCTAAAACCAAAAAAACACATGGAAAATTAAGTAAGGCTACGTGCATATACCTATTGTCACAGAGCAGTATTTCGTGTTCACGTTATCTCCAATTTTGCGCTGGCTTAACCAAGAAACAGCACGCACTGCTTCAATCACCGCGTCATTAACATGTAAAGTTTCTAACGCCCCAGGATAACACTTAAACAATTCTACACTGGACAGCCCTTCCTCACCCACGCCGATCCCCCGGGACAACTCGGGGCTCCACCGGCGACGACCGACCGCGGCCCTCAACATGGCGCCCGCCCTCTCTCTCTCCCCCACGCTGACTCGCCCGGAGCTCCCCGGCGCTCCCGGGCGCCCTCCCTCGGCCCAGGGACCGCAGTTCGGTGGGAGAGGGAGCCGAGCGCCCGCGGCAGCCCGGGGGCGGGGAAGGCAGAGCCTCGGCGGCCCTCCCTCCCTTCCCCGCCCCGGGGCTGCCGCCGACTAGGCCGATGCTCCGCGGCGAAGCGGGACGGCGGTCGGAGACCCCCGCGTCGGCCCTGATCCCTCCCTCCCTCTCCCCCGTTACCTGGCCGCTTGCATGAGGGGGCTCCATCCGTAGTGGTTCCTGCTCTGCACCGAGGCGCCCTTCCGCAGCAGGAACCGCACCAGCTGCTCGTGGCCCCCCGCCGCCGCGAACTGCAGCCCCGTGTTGCCGGCCTCGTCCGTGCAGTCCACGGGCACGGCGGGGGTCGGCGGGGACGACGCTTCTCCGCGGGGCTCCGCCGCCGCCTCCTCAGGGCCGCACGAGGAGGAGGAGGGGGCCGCAGGATCGGCGGGGCCGCCGTCGTCGGGCAGCCCCAGGAGGCGTCGGGCGGTCTCGCAGTCGCCCTGCTCGCAGGCTCGGAGGAAGAGCTGGACCTGGGGGGACACCCCGCACTCCCCCATGGGCAGCGCTGCCGGGCCCCGAGCGGCTCGGCCGCCCGCGACCGCCGCCGCCGCCGCCGGGAAGGCAGCAGGGAGGAGGGGACTCGGTTGGCAGGAGGAGGCCGGCCCAGGGCGGCCGCAGCGCCGCGGCCGCTCTCGCACGGCGAGAAGGGGGAGCCGGGCTGGGCCGCGCTCCTCGGAGCCGGCGAGGATTATCCCAGCCTGGGCCGGGGGTCTCGGAGCCTCTCCTGCCCAGCTGGCAGCTCCAGCGGCGCCGCCCCGCTTCGCCCAGCCAGCGCCTGTGTCCTCACGGCTCCTGTCCCCTTGGCCAGCGATTTCTGCCCTCCGGGATGCGGCCGTTTTCCCCGCCGTTACTGAGCGCCACACAATTAAATGTGTCCGCGTTACGTGTCTTTCTGCCTGGGTCATGGCAGCAGGCCTTCGCTATGGGGCTTATTTCTTCTCACCTGACACAACAATCCCTTTTTCTTGCTTCACAACGCGACTTCCTACAGCCTGGCGCTGTCCCTCTGTCAGCCCCACTCCGTTTACGTGATACTTAAGCCTTTACTTGCACCATCCTACTTTGTGTCTCCTTTAGCTCCAAAGTGGTCTCTCCCTTCAGTGAGATACAGGATTCGAAGTTCAGTCTTTTCTGCTTCAAACACCCATTTCCCATCTCCTGAGAGTGCTGGTTAGTGTTTCAGTTTAAAATCTTTCTACATAAAGTGTGAATTTCTTGTGTGTCTTCAGTTTCAACCCCCCAGGAAATCCTGAAATCTTTTCTAGGTTAAACTGGTTTACAACATCTAAAGCAAGGCAAAAAATAAAAGAAAAATCTTGAACTTCGTCACTCAGGGATATCATTTTGTGTCCCTGTAAATTCAGACAGGTAATTTTCTATAAAAATCAGTGACTTCCATGGCAGGACAGGGCACTTGTTACAGGAGGAGGATTGGGGAAGAGAAGACTAGGAAAACTTAAAAGTTTGAGAATAATGAAACTACCAAATGCCACTAAAATGTAGCAAACCCCTGGTTTTAGGCAGTGGCATCCTTATCTTCCAAGTTATACAGCTTTTGGGCTCTAACACACAGGCAAATCCAGATTGCCAGACCATCATGGCAAAGGGCCAAACAAGTTACACTTGGAGAAAGTCTACAGCAAACAACAGTCTTGGCTGCAGTTATGGACACTTTTCCTTTGGGAAAGTACCATTCATAGAAAAAAAAATAAAATTTGCATATTTATCATTACAGAAATAATAGAACAGTTTCAGGGATACTTCTTTCATTACAGATAGCATGTGTTAGTGTAGTATATTTAATTACGTGTCGCCTACATTTATGTTAAATAATTTCTTTAAGCATAAAGAAGCTTACAGTGGCCATCATCAGAGTGAAGATGCATGGCTAGGGAGAATTCTGGTCCAGCCAAAACAGCCTACAGCCATCCTTACATTACAACAGTATGAGGATCTTACTATTCATTGTCAATAAACCCTGGATGGTGCAATTCACCTTTTGTAAGATTTCAGAGCCTGGAATAAGGGAATGGCAAGAGTGATTAATGCAATGCATTATTCATGATTGAAGGAAAATGGGTCATACTTACCATATCAAAGTGCATGCTCAGATATAGTCAAATTAGTGACAGGATCACTCCAGTTTATCTTTGAGATAAGCTACTGAACATGTTGATCCTACAAATTTATATTATGTAGCTGATGATTATGCTATCAATTTCTACTAATGGTTTGAAATTCCAGACAAAGATATCATGAATGTTATTAGGAACCTATCAGCAAAAGATGCAACACTTATTTTAATAAGTTTATAAGATGTAGGAAATATTTGATGGGGTTTTAAAAATGAAAGGAAAAATTATTTGTCCTGAGTTCTGCTGCTGTCGTCTGATGGTCATTACCATCTTCAGTTGGCATCCTAGGCATTTATACAGGTATGATAACTCATACCTGACAATCAAGGAAAAGAAAAATAATCAAATTTATTTTGATGCTATGGAATATTCTCCTGGATGATGCAGTACCAAGCTCCCTGGAATATACAGGACTCGATTTCTTCACCAATGAAAGAACAACCTAAGCCTTTCAAACAGTTCATTAGGATAAGATAATAATGAAAACTTATGTTGGAAGATAAGATGGGACAAAATAAAACCAAGATGCTCAAGTGCACATTGTTCAGGTTTGTCCAAACTACATCTTTGTCCAATCAGTGAAAAATGCATTGCTTTTGACAAGATATTCAATCTCATCAGTTCTGTGCTAATTTGTATAGGTCAATGTTAGATTGCTACAAAGTTAAAATAATTTTAAATTACAGAAAAAACCCTACTGAATGAAGAATTTACTTTCAAATAAAGAAGATGAGAAAAGTGCAAGGAACAGAAGAGGCCCACATAAAAGTGCAGAACAGATAAGGCAGGAATACACATGTGAGTCAACATCTGTGAAAATTTTCTAACCTAAGTCTCCACTGCTAATGATCTCAAAACACCAGGAACACCAGCAAGGAGATATAAGCTTTATTGATGCTACTCATCATATAATAAGAAATAAAAGAGATAAATGACGAAGAGTCATTGTTCTTCAAGACTCAGAACTCATCATTTGCCAAACAAAGCCTAGAAAACCATTACAGCATGTAATGTACCTGTGGAAGTAGTAAAGTAAGTATAATACGGCAAACGTGCAATGATGTAGTACTACAAATTGGCCAGGTTATGTGACAAAAAATTCTGTTGCTCTTACAGTAGTAATAGGATGTAATACATTTGGACACATACCATGACACTCTACCTCATATATAATTCAGGATCATGTAATATGGAAAACTATAAAATTGCCATCATAATCAAAAGCCTCTCAGAAATGTAAAAATGCAAGTAGTCAAGCAATATGTTCCATAGAAATCCATAAAACTAGAAACAGCTAACTCACTTATGATCTGTATTGTCAAAGTCTGAGAATGGTAGCATCTCAAATCCCCAAGTATGATGGCATTTTTTCATGGCAATTTAAGAGGTAAAATACTTATTTTCTACTGTAAAATCTTATTGACGTGAATCACAAGAAAATCATACTTCCGAGAAAAAGAAAACCGATTTTTTTAGTACATCTTTTGTGTGAAGACACTTATCTCTGCCTTAATGGGAAGGAAGACACATTTATTAGAAATACCATCACAGAAGAGAAAATGCTTCCCCAGAATCATTTGACTTATGTAAGTTAACTGTGGTCCTTTCAGGCATAGAATCAGAACCAACCTTGAAAAAATTCCTAAAAACCAAATGGTAGTTAGTAGCTACAGTGTAGGGTGACAAAGATTAATTTCACAACATAATACCTGCTTAATTTCTTGATTTAGAATTTTAATTACCGTCTTCACTTTTTCTACTACCACCAGCTGCTATACCATTATGAGGAATTTACTTTGTTTATAGGTTTCAGAATATGCCATAATTTCAACAAACTTTCAAAAAATATTTGCAGCTCAGTATGTTAATTCATTGTGTCTGCATGAGACTGTATGAAAAATCAGTCAGGTTTCCATGCATAACATACCTTCTTTAACATGTCAGATCATACTGCTTTGTGAGCAGAACTGCAGATTTGTTCCAATACTTTATGACAGCTAAGCTTCCTGGCCTTTATCTTCCACTGCCTGCAGTTCATGCTTGCGATTTAGCTTAAGAGAAAAATTATACACAATCAATATATATCTACAGCAAGCAAATATACTGATGGATGCCTTTGACATGCATGTTCTGTCTGTTTTTAAGCTGTGCAGGCTTGTATGTGACCTTTTGAGCAAGACATTTTGTGTGTCTGTACATTATATATGTGTACACGTACACATGTACATGTTCATATACATGTTCTACAGACTATTCTGCAAACTGGTACAGCTGAGGTCTTGCCCAAGTAATCCACTGAATGCTGCCTCATTTTATTGACCTGTCACTAGGAAAATTTCACACCATTCATCAGCCTGATAAAACATCTCTGAAATAGGAGACAGTTTCTCAGTCATCAGGTCTGTGTTTTTAATCTGTTTATTTTTAGGGCTCTTCATCTCATCTCAGTTCCTCAATCTCTCTGCCTCTGCACTATACACCCAGCTTCCCTCTTGACCCAAAGCCTACCCTATAAAACAGGGTTCCTGCTGAAGCACCGAGGACCCTTTGGCACTGGTGAAGCGGGGGGGAACTCATTTCATGTTTTGCTTGTGCTGTACAGCTGTCTCAAATAAAGAGACTTTCAATGCAAACACCTTTGTAAAAAAGAAATCCTTTGCACTGGTAGTACAATAGGCTGAATAATAATATTTAAAAAATATTTGTGCTAACAAAGGAGAGAAAGAGCAGCCAAGGTGAGAATTGCGGGGGGGGGAGGGGGGGAGATGTAGCAGAGCAGCATGATTTTATGCAGAGTTAAAACAATGGTGAACAATGACCCCATAGGTCCAATACTATCTCCAATGGGGATGTTTTATGGCTTGGATGATTCCTCTTCTCCTTCAACAAATTTCCTATCTATGTCCAAAGTATTCATACATCATGTTTTCTGTCATTCCGATTTTTTTTTTCCTTTAGAATATGTAAGCATTGGCTTTTTCTAAAACTAGGAATTTTATTCTGAAATAAATTTTTTGATACTTTATTTTTACTCTGGAAGTGTGAATTTAGGAAGCTGTTTAACTTATTGAAAATTCAGTCTTCCCACTCTATTTCCATTTTAGATTTTTGCTTTTTACACACAAAAGAAAAAAAGGAAAAGTTTGGATGAGGTAAATTTTAAATCCTTTGCAAAATTTAATAGCTCTGGTTTTTTCTGTAATGTATATGTCATCACTAAAAATAAGAATACCTTTTAATAACTATACAGGTGTCAAATAGTTCAGATTATCTTACCTCTTTAGGTATTCCCTATAGTAAACCTATTCCTTGCAATACAGATTGCAATAAGCAATCTGTATTTCAGATTAACTAAATATTACCTGCATTTCAAACATATTTCAGAGACCAAGAGATACATCCTTAATTTCAGCTATTACATTCACTATAATGTGAATTCTTATGTACAATTACATATTGTTGTGGTAAGGCTTTTTCTCTTAGTGCTTTTTGAAAAGTTTAGTTAATATTTTGGATCATTTTTGAGGTGAAGAAAAAATTTTCTGTTTTTAAAAATAAACTTTTCAAAGGTATTGATTATTCTACTGATCTTCTGTTTTAATTTGAACAACTAAGGGCACAATAGATAGTTCTAGATAAGTAATTAGAGTTTTTATATGACTGGTTACTCTACTTATCTTTTTGTATTTAGCATCATAACTCTGAAATTATAACTTACTAAAAAAATCATAACAAACTGTTTTTACTTCCATTGTTATTCAACCTGAAAGAAACAAGAACTTAAAAGAACTTCCATGAAAATTTTGCTACAAGTTTTATGGCTAACATTAAACTCATTCATTTACCTTATTAATTGTAGATTTTTTTATTTTTCCTCTGGGGCTTACTTGTATGAACAGAGAGAATTCTTTAAACCTTAAATATTTCAGCTCAGAATGTTCAGTCTTCCCATCACATTTACCTCCCAAAAATGTTTGAAAAGGTTTGTGAAAACATGTTTTTGCCTTCATATTCTTTACATCTTGTACAAATTTCTTAATGAATGCAAATCATTGATTCCTTCTGCTTTTTTCATTAACCTCATTACTTTCTCTTGATGAATTTCCTCTGGTTTATGTGTTTGGACATCATCCCTAGGGAGCTACTGCTTACTAGCAATATTTTCAGTCCCTACTGTGATGGTGATCACAGAAAGTCTTCACCCTTTACTTTGCTGTAAGAGCATTATCACTGCTGAGAGCAGTTTTGTTATATTTGGTTCTCTGTTACCCTTTTTTTTAATTTCAGATCTTGTTTTATATGTGATCATGTTCTTATGCTTCATCCATATTGTTTTATATATATATTCATAATACTCAAAATATTTAAATAAAATACAGATTCTTATAATATTTAAGAACCTTTGCAGCAGAACTCTGGGATTTTTTGTATGTTTGTGTGTTTGTTTTAGAGGGTTTTTTCTCTCTGTTCTTATTTAACTCTTAGTCCTACATTTTGCTCTTTACCTCTTCCCAATCTCCTAAGTAACTTCTCTTGGGAGTCCTGGAGGATTTCCCCTCCTTTGATTCATTCCAGGAATAGGCTTCCTTTATTCAGAAAGATGGCAAGCAAGGAAACAAAGCAAACATTGGGCATGCAAAAACAGGTGCCACCCAACTCTTGCCAGACACGGCTTCCTTTATATGCAATGTAAATTCTCATGTCCAACATACTGATATTTAGTTGTTGTCTACAAAGTGTACTGAAACTACACTTTATTCCTATATAATATATATTATAGATATATATATATAATATAAGTATCTGTGACACCTAGCTGTATAGGTGAATAAGAAATAATCTATACACCCACCCATTCCAAATCCACCTAAATTACTTGATTTCTTGCTTGACTTGAATTCTAGCTTGCCAGAATCAGAATCATTGGTTTTCAGCACCCTTCTGTCCAGAGCATGGCCTCCACAGCAGCTGAGTCTGCATTTGTTGTCACATACAATATTTATTGTCATGTACAATCAGAAAGAGCTCATAGCTGTATGCTCTGACCCTGGCAGTGATGAAACTTTTTCCCTTCCTTAGTTTCATTCACTCCTCAGCAGTGCTGGTGAGCACTGCCCAGTGCTGTTCTCTCTCTGGGCATGACCAAACTCCTCTGCTGGGTTGATCTTGACAGGCCTCCAACAGCAGAGGAAAATGCAGTGAACACTCTGGAAAATGCACCGAGCAAATGACACCTCAAAAACAGTTCCAGCTCCCTTCTGCATGCGAAAGAGAAACTGTATCCATTTATGTTACATATATGTTAAAGTATTTCAAATGGAAAATCAGAAACTCTGGCATAATCTCAGAGCCTCCAGATCACAAATTTAGGCAGATGGGGCCTCATACTAGTAGGGGCTGTAGTAAAACAAGCAGTATGGATATGTTGTTAAGTATGAAGCAAATCTGAAAGTTCTAACTAACGCTACACTTTCCCCCCCACCATGATTCTGTCAAGCCATGTCCATTATCTGTATAATAAATTTGGGATTTTCACTAGTCTTCTGAATTTCTCTCAATGTGGCCACATTGGTTGACTTGTGTTTCCAATCAAGAACATGCCTTTTTTCAGAAAAAAAAGCTTGTCATTAGTGCCTGTAGCTTCTTAGCCTGTGTTCTGCTCTACATCTGAAGCACATGCTATTCTAGAGGCAGCAGAATGGATGAAGCCTGGTTTCCTATCAATTTGTTTCCTTTGACCCCTAAGCTCTTCCTAGTCTGTCTGTGGGAAATAACCTCCCTTGCTGTCCTGCAGCTCTGAAAATTTCTGTCTGCAGACAGCAAGCCTTGGGGCTATCCCAGTCACTTCCAATGGCCAAAGCAGCTTGCTGCTGCCCTGGCAGCTCAGTGCCAGGAGAGTTTTCCCTTGCTGGGGAAATAGCACATCTGCCATGAAGCCACCAGTGCTTATGAAGGTCCCTCAAGCTTCAGGGTGACCAGATCACCTTTCCCTCAAAGGGTGACAGCAAAGAAGGGAACATGTCTTCCTCCTCCCCAAATCCCAGCTGTGTGTGATCCGGCAGAACCAGGATGGCCTCCACTCCCTCCCTGCCCCGGGATGGGTCAGGACCACTACTAGCTCCACCGGTTGTATCCCCAGGGAGAACGCGGAGTAGGCTGGAGCCATGTGTCTTCCCTGGGGTGCTGGAACCCTCGGGGGCCAAGCAGCCTTCCGACCACCAGGAAACCGAGGGACATCGTTCCCGGTGAGGCGGCTGGCGGGCGGCAGGGGCGGGCAGCACTCCTGAGGGACAAGCTCGCCCAGGGGTACCGCTCCCCGCCCCGCGGCAGCGCCCGTGCCCGGCTCTTCCGCGCCGCGCCCCTCCGGGCTGGCCGGCGGCGGGGCGGGGAGGAGGGAGGAGCCGGCGGCGGAGGAGCCGTGCGGGCTTCCTGGCGGGGCAGCGCTGGCGGCAGGCGGGTGTCGCGGCGTGGGCAGGTCCGTGAGAACTTCGCCGAGTCTGCCCGGGGCCGAGGCGCGCCCCTGTCCGTGAGACGGCAGCCGCCGCCCGCTCGGCATGGCCGGCCGCCTCGGCCGCGGGATGTGCTGGGGCAAGCGGAGCCGGGGCTGCCGGGGCGAGGGCGCGCTGCTCGCCCTGGGGCTGCTGGCCGCCCTCGGCTTCCTCGTGTGGCGGCACGGCCCGCCGCCCCGGCACGCCGCCCGCCGCGCCCCGCCGCAGCCGCCGTCCCACGACCCCGAGCTGCTGCGGCGGCCGGTGTACGCCAAGCCGGCCCTGGACCCGGGGGCGCTGGGGGAGCTGGGCCGGGCGGTGCGGCTGGAGCTGAGCCCGGCCGAGAAGCGCCGCCAGGAGGAGAGCATCCGCCGGCACCAGATCAACATCTACCTGAGCGACCGCATCTCGCTGCACCGCCGCCTGCCCGAGCGCTGGCACCCGCTGTGAGTACCGCCGAGGGCAGGTGGGGCCGGGGCACAGGAGCCGTGCCTGCCGCTGCTGCGGCTCGGAGAGCCGCTCCGCCAAACCGGAGTGTCTGCTGGCAGCGGCCAGCGCGGCGTGGTCGTGTCTCTCTCTCGAGTACTTCTCGCTCAGGAGCGTGGAGGCTTTTGGAAACTTTCCCGTCACAAACGCTCTTGGATCACAGCGCTCTCTCTCAGTGTCAAGTCGATTGGTGACTTTTCCAGGCTGCCGCACCTACACAAGGCAGCACAAAGTCGCGTGTTGGTGGTGCGTGTGCAGGTTGTTTTCCCACGTAACCCTGTCAGTGTGTTTTCAGTCCTCAAGCTACGCTGCTCTGCCGTGTTTCTCCGGCTGCTGTCCCCTCCTGCTGCTGCTGTCCCCTGGGTAAGTCACCATGGGCAGCAGCATACTTTTTCAGTCACTCCCAGCTTTACAAATGTTACGCTTCCCAGACTTCAGCTGTGCATTGTATTCAAATGTCTTAAGAGACACAGTTTAAAGGAGATTGTTTTATTGGCAGGTTTACCAGGAGTGAGCTAGAAATGGTGCTCGCAGAGGTGGGTAATGGTATTCTGAAGAGGGACTGTGCTTGTTCTGGGATGCATAGTTGCTGGGACAAGTTACATTTACAAGTTATGTTTACAGTTATGACACCAGTGGCAGATAATGGCATAGGCAATTGTAAACAAAGGGTGAGATAGTGTTCGATGAGGTGGCTCTAGTTTACAGGCTAGTTCAGTGTGGCTGTGAAGCCAGCGTGGCACTAGAGGTCTGACTATTCTGCCCTTATGCAAATAGTCAGTGTGGCACCGTCTTGGGCTCTCCTGTGAATGAGCTGCCTGCTGCTGAGAGGAAGGGCTAGCCGATTAAGGGGATATGCTAGCCATCACAGGCGATGGGATGGAGCCACGGCTGCTACTGACTCCTCACAGCCCTCACTTCTGTTACACTTCAGCTTGGCTTCAGCTGGTTTGTTTCGTTGCAACAGGTTTGTACGATGTGGTAGCAAAAAGCTGTGGAAAAAGCAGGGCTCTGGCTCTCCCGTGAGTTCACTTCATCCCTCTGTATCCTGCCCAATGTTTCACCAACTCTAATTGTAAGTGCTGAATCTAAAATATGAATCTTATGATGGCTTTAAAAAAGTTGCAGTGCAAATGCAAGGCCTTTTCATCATAAGTTTAAGCCTGACACTAGGCTTGTTTTACTTAGTTATTATTCCCCTTTTATAAGCAGTCTGTAGACCATAGGTCAAAAAGGACCATTTTAGTTTCATTTCCATGGGAAGAATTAAATCATTTCAATGAGTTATTTTGGACTTCTGCCATTTCTCTATGACAGGATGTTAGAATAAATGGAAGGTCACAGTTGTTGAATAGGGAACATTATAGATGGGTGTGGGTGACTATTCTAGAAATGAAAATAATTTAAATAGATTTTGCTACAACAGCAGACCCTTTTTGATTTGAATATATGGATGCTGAAATGACAAAATATATCCAAACCAAAAGAATCACAGAAGCATCAGTGACATAATCGCAGAGATAATTGCCTTCTGAAGCTGGGGCTGTATTGTACTGTTGGCAGGTGTTTCATGCCTTTGTGCACAGTTAAATCTAAATTATAGCAAAAATGACACAGAGTATCTCTCCAACTCACTCAGGAAATGTAAAAAACTTTCCCAAAGGCAATTTTGCAATGAAGTATTAACTCCTTCCCTCAAGAAGGAGGACCATGAAAGAGATTGAAGTAAAAAAAAAAATTAAAAAAAAAAAATTGAAAAATGTATCACCAAGCCCACAGCCATAGAAAATGTATGGTACTTTGTTCCAAGATTAGAGGTTCTACAGTTTGAAATCTCAAGTCTAGGGATTTGATTTGATTTTCTATAATGCTTGATTATTTATGACCTTTAATGAACATTTTGGTGATGAGTGAGGCTACAGTGATGGGAAATAAGTCGTAATGGTAGATGGCAACTGGGCTTCAGCAGTTCACCAAAATGATACAAAAGCTAAATTTTAGATGTAATCAGTGAAACAACTTTGGTACCAGAAGATAACAAATACACCATTTTTTCAGTGGAGTCCCAGAAGAGAACCAGAGAAGTGTGTGCTGGTAAGGCTTGGATCTTTTCCAGGCATGTTATCTACAAACTGTGGTAAGGGAAAGAATTAGTAACAGATGGGAGGGTGTGATCTATCGAGAAAGTCAACAAGGTTTTTGTCAAGGATGACGTGTATCACATATCCGAGTTCTTTGAAGGTTGTAATTATATGGATAAAGAAGCGTGTTGTTGATGAGTTCCTTAACTGTGAAATAATGTGGAAACTCCTTGCATTTATAAATAACTGAGTAGAAGCTGTGAAGCTCTTGTTTTGGGTTTTTTTGATGGTTTTCGTTGGTTTGTTTCAGTTTTTCTGTTTGGTTGGTTTTGTTTTTTGTTTTAAGGTGTGAAGAGTTACTGATAAAGTCCCACAGAAATCTGCATTGGATGCTGTTCAATTTACAGTGTGGCTTACATGACAAAGTGACTAATTTCAGGGCTTCAGCCTGAAAGAAAGGTGGCCTGCTGGCAGTGTACCACCTGCAGGGCTGCTTCAATACATGGGTGATGCACGAGAGTGGATAAAACTAGTTCTGCCACTTCCCTGTTCCAAAAATCCTTTTACTGTAAAGCATAAGGAAGTCTGTCCACTAGAAAAATTTAAATCAAATATTCAGGAGGTAATGACAGATACTGTGCTTGGAGACTCTGTTCTGGACTGTGGGCTTTTGGTCTGTTTAAGCATATTCTTGTGTATGTGGAGGCAACCTGGAAATTTTAGATACCAATAAAATGGGAGAATAAAAGGGAAACAGAGGCAGCATTACCATCACCTGGATGCCCCACTGCTCCTTTTGATGTTAATGTCCTACCACACTAATCGATGAACCCACTCTCTGTGTGTGAATTGGTGAAAACATTTGAATCCAATGAAAACTAGGGTTTTGCTAATAAGATAGAGGGTATCTGAACCAGTAAGCTGTTAAATGTGATATTCAAAATGTTGGCACAAGGTGTTGCTGTATCAGAAACTGATGCCAAAACTCTTTTCCTACTGCTGCATGTTGTATATCTTGGACCTGCCATGGGAACAGAAATGTGGCAGGTATTTGCTAATATCTATGTCTGATAATACTGTACAGGAAGAGAAGAATAGTTTGGCTGAGATTACTCTCTCAGATTATGTATTGATTGATGATAGTTTACTATGAATCCAGGAAGTTTCAAATCTAGATCTTTCTCCTACCAATATTTCAGAAAGTCATTATTCCCTCTTGTTCCCACCACCATAACTTGGTTTTCGTGATGTCTGATCCTGTTTCTAGACACACAGGCCCAAAGAACTCAGCAACTACTATTGTTTCCTTTAGGCAGTTTCTGCTTCCTTTAACTGTCTGAGCTTGATATCAGCAACTGATAATGTATTTCATCACACAGATTTTTTTTTTTGTTTTATTGAAAGTATACATATAAACAAACATTATGTATAAACAGTCTATAAAAATGTCCATTTGGAAGAATCTTATGGATAAGAATGTGAGTTACTAAATGATGATACACTTTGTACAAGGTTAGAAGTGAAATAAGCCATGGGGTTAGAGAAGGATGTAGGTTGGAAGGAAACTTTGGGGTGTCTAGTCCAACCTCAAAACCTCCAAGGATGGAGATTCAACAACTTTTGAACACCTCTTTCAAGGCTACACCACTGCCACAGTGATTTCTTTTTATTCCCCTGATAATAAGGTTGTCTGGATGGCCCATCTTGTCTTCCCAACATCTACCCTTCATTTCTTGAGTTTGTACTCGTAAAGGGAGAAGCAATTATAGGTGGTTTAAACCCAGCAAGTGTCCTCTGTCAGACTTTGATTTACTGAGCACCCTGTTAGGGCTGATGCCCTGTAAGTATGGTGTGATGAGCTTGGGGCCATGAGTTTGGCTGCTGCTGCTGCTGCTCTGCCTTCCTCCCCCTGCAACAGCAGGTCTCCTACACATCTGTGTTATGTCCCATGGGGCTTCTCATAGTGTGCTTGTTTTACAGGACTGTAGGGCTAGGCCGACAACTAATACATTCTCTTAGCCTTTTACAGCTTATTACAATGTGCAAGAAATACATTTCCAGTTTTTCTACCTGGGTTCTTTTAGGTTAAGGGCTATTTCAAACATTGTTCTAGATTTTAGACATTCTACCATTTTTTTAAAATTTTTTTTTCCCTTTCTGTCTTACAGTAGAGATGCCTTGCTCACTTATTTTTGGGATAGTTCCTGTAAAAGCACACAAGTTGCCTTTTGGCTGCCTCTTGGTACAAAAGGAGCAAGTCAGGCACTTTTGTGCTGACCCAGCGTTTCATGTTGTCTTTCATGGTAAAAGCCTGATTCAGCCCTTGGAGCTTGTTTTACTTGTGATCACAGGGATATGGATTTTTAATTCTTCCCTGTCTTTCCTAAATAGCCACAAAAGCCCCCAAAATATTGAGTGTGGTCTGCATAGTATTTTTTAGTTATTAAAAAAAAAAAAAAAAGGTTTTAGGCATTTGTTTTTTAATTCTAGGTAATCTTCTCTGTTTTGGATAGATTCTTTAAATAAACTTCTTTGTATGTGTGTGATTTTATGTGTATGTGTAAGTACCTGTGCATATATCTTTAAGTGTCTTTGTACAAATAGCTAGATATACACAAATGTTCAAATTCCTCTGTCACCATAATTTATGCCTATAATACTATTTATTTTGAGGGAATATTATGCTTGACTTTAGCATAACAATCTTGTGCTAAGATTTTTCTGTCTTTCAAAACTGTTTTTCCTGTTTGTTCCCATATTTGAATTTGATTCCCTCAGCATCTCCCTTTCTTCTATGGTTTGTTTTGTTTTCTGGGTTGTAAATACTGAATTATACCAGGATGTTTGTCTGATAGTATCTTGCTATCAAGTTCCCAGAATAAGCCTTGATATACTTTGGGTTTGGTTCCTTTTCTACTCCAAACATCACAGCTACTCCTGCCAGGAGTTTTAGCCTGATCCTGTTCTGGGAAAAGCAGCTGTTTCCCTCCTCAGCCCACAGTGACTGTCTGACTTCACCCAGGAGCTTGTCTTTCATCTCTTACCTAAAGGTGAGCTGCAGCAGCTTAACCTTTCTGGCACATCCCTTCCCTCTAAACATGCACCTTGTGGTGCACCTTATGTCCAGAGCAGGCTCTGGCACAGGTATTCCCATGCTTTGCATCTGATCAGGAGACACAGCACACTACTTCTCACAAGCAAAGGCTTTGCCTTCAACACTTAAGAGTGTGTTTGGTGCAGTTGTTTTGTAACACTATGGTCACTTATTTGGTGTTAGTTTTTTTTTTCATTTGATTTCTGAGCATTTCAGAAATATATAATTGGTTACTAGTAACTATATTAATCATAATAGCTTTAGTGTTAGTTGGCAGGATTTCCTTCATATGTAAACAGGCTTTCGACTTTCAAAGCAATGCTTCTCTAGGACATTTCATTCTTTCCTCATACAGCAAGTGGCGTAAAAATAATTCTTCACTATGTTTGGTTTTGTTTTTTTTTTAATAAAAAGGCTTGCATTTTATAGCAGTACAATATGAAGCAATGCTTCCACTATGGTTTTGATATTTAGGATATTTTGCTATTTTTATTTCCTGTCATCTGTAAAAATGTGTCACTTTTCTTTGTCATTATGCCTTTAACAACCCCCAGCATATACTTTCCAGAAGAGCTCACATGAATATTTTTCACCATTTTTCTTTCCAGTTTCTGGTAGACTTCCTCAACATCCTTTGACATCTAGATTATTGCTTGGTTTCAGCTGATTTAATTTTTAAATTGAAAAAGTTCCCAGATCTGTGATTGATAGTAAGCAAAAATTGATTTTTTTTTTTTTTAATTCAAAAGCTGCTTCTATTGTAAACAATTTTCTATCAGGATCATGTGAATCCACACCTTGTTTATAGTGATGAATACAATAGCTTGTTTCAGCTATTGCTTTGTAAAATACTTTTTCTTGTCCTGAAACAAATTACTCACACTAAAGTAAGTTTTTGAATGTAGGTACAGGAAATAGTGTGTCTCTGTGGAAAGGTTAAGTGTATCTCACTATCTTGGAAGAAAATTGAAAACATTTGAGCAAAATGTAACCACTGTTTCAGCTCAGCAAAGTAAAATAAAAATCAAAATAAAATGTTTCCCCATCTTTAGATGCAGAATTTCCTTCTCATCTGCACATCCAGAATCTGGGTCAGTTAGGAACTTCTGTAGTCTTTCTCTAACAATTTGGAATTAGGAGGCTCTGTGGATTTTCTGAATTTGTAGATTTTAGAATACAGATTTAGTAAATGCTCCTCTTTCTAGACATTTTTTCTCAATGTATTTTTAATCTGTCTTAAACAGATTTGCTTTCTGTGCCCACCTCCTCCCCACCCCCCCAACTTCTTAACAAATATTTTCTTCTGTTTCAGACTTGCTGTCATCTTTCTTGCTTCTCACAATGTTTGTATACAAGGCAGCACAGCTGATTATTATCTGAAATCTTAAGACAGCTTTTGACAGTCTGTCTTGTCAAGACCTTCTTGTCTTTGGGAGAATCATTCCATAGAGCATTAAATAATCTTGAAAACTGTTTTGCAATCAAGCCAGCCTTTGTTTCCAGAGACTTGGTCATATCACAGTGTGGTAGGCTGTACAGAGGTGCTTTCTCTAACACGGTTTGTTTTAGCAGATACAATTTAGGGAGCTTTTCACCGGCCTGCTGGGCTGGGCTGGGATGGGACAGACAGTGGGGAAGTGTAGGCCAGCATCCTGAACTCAGGTGCTAAAGTGTTCCAGCCTTGCCCCAAATAATCTAGCCATTCTGGCAGCTATCAATACCTTGCTGCTATCTGCTTTGCTAACCACACCCAGACACACCTTCTGTAAACTGTCAATGCTTTTTTCTGCAATAGTTGAACACATATGGCCTGTGTAGGTCTGTAAAACCAGGTGGAGACTCTCCATGCCCAGATAAACCTTGATTTATATTAAAAAAGTTAAAAAAGTTTAAAAAAAAAATCCCTGAACTGACAGTTGGATCAAGGTAGTCTTATGTGAAAAAATAAATTTGACACAAAGAGTTGTGTAGTATTTGGAGGAGACAAGAATAATGTTTATCATTTCCTTTAATTCCACTGGATATTGCACTTTTGTATTCCAGGCCTTGGGTGGTGTTGCTTTTGGCTCGTGTGCCGCATTCTATCCCTAGGTTACTCTCCCACAGAGAGGGGTGAGGAGTGGATGTTCAACTATATATTCAGCCTGGAGTAAGGGATGTGGCCTTGGTAACTGTGTGGCTGGCTTAGAAACCAGTGCTGCCTCCTGTGTCATGCTGCAGGGCTTGGGATGCTTGTGGGTGGATGTGCAGAACCCCAAGGTGCAGCTTGGGAAAAAGTAGAAAAGAGGGTAGAAGATGTCAGTACTGCTGTGTCCTCTGCCATGGCTGTGGGAAGCTGAGAGAAAGAGGTGTTTTCTCTTGGATAAATGTGGGCAGATTTCAATGCCCACACTGCTACCCCTGCAGTTTATGGAGTGGGAATGAAGGTGGTGAAACTAGATTGAGATGCCCATGGGTGTTGCCATTCATTCCCATCCGCCTCATTTACTTTGAGCCTACAAAATGCCACATTTATTACACCTCTTACAGAAAGAGCAGTTTAAGTCTGCGTCTTAGCTGCTCAAATTAGGAGGAGAAAAGGAGGCTGTGTGGTGAGTCAGCATGTACAGCCCGTGATAAAAAGCCCAGCCAACCTGCTTCCACCATGTGAAAGCCAGCCTGAAGCAGAACCCTGGTGGTGTTTTCCAGGTGACACTGGGATGGGGCGTATGTCACATACTGTAGTCACGTAAATCAAGTTAAATCAGCTTCAGGAGTGACATGTGCTGTTTTGCACTTCTTGAGAGAAGCTGTGCAATCCTGAACTTGCCTAGGGCATTCACATTGAAATTTCAAAACCAAAACTTACATAGTATACCTTTTGGAAGCATTAAATAATTTATGAGCAGTTTGTATTCTTAACAAATCTTTGAAAACTCAGAGAACATTTCATTTTTTATTTTTTTTTTTCTTAAAGTATAAGTAATTGTGCATATAGAAGATAAAATTTGGAGATTATTTTCCCTTTCTGTATCATTTTCGCAGTTGTGGTTAAAGTCTTAAATAAGAGCATGTCAGCAACCGTTCCTAATTAACTCATGGCAGTGTGCCCAGTGTGCACACATTCATGCTCTCTCTCCCTGTGTATAGATACACATCTCTTAGAGAAACAGCTCTTTACAAAGAAATAAATTGAGTGATTACATTAATTGACACAAATGTTCTTGAAAACAACCCATTTAATTTTGTTTGGGCATTTCCTGAGTGATGTCTCCTTAGTTTCTAATAAATAACCTATTGTAAAACTTGCTAAAAGAAGACTGTGTAGTGTAGTAGATTCCAATGTTAATTTATTAAACTTGTCAGCTGCTTACTCTCAGTTAGACTGTGACTTAAAAATGCAGTGTAAAAAAGGCAAAACCAAAAACCCACAGGAATTTAAATATCTGATGATGCACTTTTACATGTTTGGCTTCAGTTTGCATTTTGTGGACTTAGATGTTTGAGTAGAAGCTGTAGGGAAACATAGAGGAAAGGCAGTGCATAGTGAACGTGTTTTTGTGTTCAGGTACATACCAGCAGTAGTTTCTCTTTCTTCCCATCTAGAGATTTAAAGATTTATGGATGAACACATTTAGAATTTTATAATATAGATGTTATCTTAGTGTAAATTGATAAGAAATGCCAGAAGACAAAGCTTTTGTTTGTTTTATGCCTGTCTTATGCCACAGTGATCAAATAGGAGGGTCTCTGGAACACCCACACAGTGTGGCAGAAAGTGCCTGAGGGAAATGAAGGACGATGCAGAAGCAGGGTGCTGCTGGAGCATTGTAGTGTCCCCATCTGCTCCTTGGAAGATGGTTGGGGCAGTCCTGGCCCTGTTTTCTCTGAGTGTCACTCTACTGTGCATAAGGCTTGTGCATTTTCTAGCAAATCTGCAGAGAGCAGGCGTGACCGGAGGGCAGAGACTGAGCAGGTGTCACTCCTTTGCATTGCCATACCTGTTATGGTTATTATTCATTATATACCAGTGTTTGTCATTGAAATCTGAGTCCTGTTTAAAACTATATGCATTTATTTTGTTGCCTCTAGAAAAGCCTCTTGGATGTGTTGGCAACAGGTTTTTCCTCAGTGGCTGATCCTGGTATCTGATAATTGTTACCAAAATCAGGTTGACTAGGGATATGTGTATTTCTCAGAAGAAAATGCACCCTCTTAACTTACACAACATGCCATTTTTAATTTAGGTAATTGTTTATTTTAAAATGCATTTAATTCTTACAAAACAGTAAATTCCCTGTGATTGACTAAGATAAGGAGAATAGTGAAAGAATGTCGGACTTCAAATGCATCTGCATTTATTTTCCATGCTTGGAAATGCCACGCTTAGGGGCAACTAATTTCCACATGTCTGTGTTATGTTTTTACCAACCATTTGGTAGTTATGATGACTAGATTCAAAGTGATGTATCACAGCCAGTGGTAGGGACCATGGGTAAATTCCTATAGTCATTTAACTTTACTCACAGAAGAAGTTCCATAGTCAGATCTGTATAACCAAGAGGAAGGTGGGGACCCACTGAGGTCTCTTGGGCTGTGCTGGATCAATGGCTTAAGGAGGGTGAGGATCTGTCTTTCTGGACTTGCATAGCCAAGATGATCTGCTCAATGCTGACTGCTAGTTTTTAGGATGAATAATGTGAGAGGCAATTAATCCTATCTTAACATGATCCTCTTTATTGGAAAGGACGGTGTTATGGGTTTTGAGGGTGGCACTAAAGAGCACTCTACTCAGAAGTTGAAAGCAGGTTGCAGTATAGTATGCATAAATATACATTCCCAGTTATCTGCAAAAACATATTTTGGGACTGCTGTCACCAGCTGCTGTCATTTTAATGACATACCATAATTGATATGCATTTGTTTTTCTGAATAATCCAAAGTAGGAGTGAAATGATTCACTTGGAAAGTAGGAGCTGGGATACTTGGCTGGCACATGGAGAATAAAAGTACATCTTGAGGTGTGCAAATGTGAATACAGAAGATGGGCTGCTAAGGCACTTCTGTGGTAAACAGGAGTTGAGAAATAGAAAACATGAGTTATGACCACTAGGCTTTAAATCAGGTTTCATACTCATAGTGGGTTTTTTGAAGTTTTTATATCTTGTGAAGTGGTAATGTTTAGTGTCCATATGCATGCCACTTAATTGTTATTCAGCAACACTTCCAAGCATTTCCATTCCAGGGATTCATTAGTTTTTTTAAAGATTTTCTTGTGCTACAATTTTTCCATGGTGTAAATGCTTTGGGTTTGTAATCTCCCGAAAGGGATTAATTTTTAAGGCTTAGCAAAACTCTTTCATTACAGAAAGATCAGGAAAAGTGTGCTTCACATTAGCAACATTATTTGAAATTGCTAACAGTTGATATCTTCTAGCAATTTAGCAATAAATACATGTATTGGAAATAATATCTAAGATAAACATGCACATATGCGCAGAAGTTGAATAATGTGGTGGCTTTTTCTTTATATTTTTGAATAAGGGTATCAGGGTAGTGCTCAGGTCAGGGTGGCCATGCTGGCCAGCAGCCTGCCCTGCTACTATGGTAGGTCACTTCTCTGCATTCCTGTGCTGCCTTCCACCACAGAGCTGGTAAATTAAACCCATCTTTTAGTGCTGGCATCTTTCTTGACTTTGGAAACCTAAGAAACGTGTGCTTTGGTATGTCCTGTAGTAGGCTGACCTTTTCCTGCAGTTTGGGGTGTGCTCAAGGAAGGAGGCAGCAATGCACAGTGAATCACAAACAGTATGGGGATTGCCTTGCTCTGTGCCAAATTATGTTTCCCATCTCCAGCATGTAATTTCAGGTAAATCCGTTGAAGTCTTTAATCTATAATTAGACATAAGCTTCTTTAGACCTTTTGGGTTTCCTTTCTTTAAATGGAATACAGCATTATTATTCCATGAATCCTCCTGACATATTTTTCAAAGAATACTTTCCTGGTGGTTTTTTTATTATTTATTTATATTTTCCTTCAGTTTTCCAAAATGAGTATGTAGAAATCCTATTTCCATCAAGAAATGTGCTCAAAATTACCTGGTACAAATGACTGGTATACATGGATATTTTTTTTCCTGGCAGTACTGAGGAGAAATGCTTTTCAGTGGGCTAAAGTAAATATGTATTTCTAAAACTGGATTCATACAATGGGTTTTTCAGCATTAAAAATAAAGTTAATTAAAATGTCACTCGTCACTCTTTTTCATTTTTTATGTGTCAACACACGAATGTCTGGCTAAATAATTCTGTCACCAGGTGTTGGTGTGAGACAGTTCCCTCTCTGAAAAGCCCTCAAGACAAGTTACAGCCTGGAGGGACAGGCTTTTTTTGTACTTCACTAGCTCAGTGTGTGTCTGTGTCTGTATGCATGGGTGGTGTTGTGTGGTGTTCCTTTCATGTTTGAGGAGCATCCTTTGGGTGCCTCCTTTGCCCAAGTGTCATTTGTCCTTGCTGCTTCCTCATTTTCATGTATTTATTACAGAACTACTCTACAGACTTTTGTTTTCCTCATAAGAATTTTCATTTTAGGCATAATCAGATTCAGATTTTCTTTTCTTGCTGTACAACAGATCTTAATAGGTACTGCCTAATCTTCAAAGAAACCTATTCTATTGCAGACAAAACAGCCTTAAATAGTTAAAATATTCTCAATGTGCTATATGGAAGCAGTTTGCTTTTAATGTCATTTTTAGTGTTTTGGGGAATTTTTGTGCCCCTAAATTGACCTAAGGGATTTTCCTGTCACATTTTCTACTGATCAGTTTTAATTTCCCTTTTCAGCTCCCCATACCATATGCTCTGGAGGACTCGCTGCTGTTCTGTTTTGGTAGGAGGGATGTCCTACCTGCTTTGGTATCTGTTGTGATGTAGCAGTCTGCAGAAATTGAAGTCTGTCCTTCTGCCCCTGACAAACCTCGGTGACTCCAGGCAATAAAAACTGCCAATGTGGAATGCTCTAAGCAAAGAGGAGAAGCTGTAGAAAATGCCATCGTTATTTTAAAATTCTTCTAAACCAGGGGATTCTTTTAAGAATTTATACATTTGGCTCAGCTATAAGTTTCTTGGCATCCTTATGTTCATTTAGGGAAGTTCATATATATATTTATAGGAAATACATTCTGGAGCTTAATCCAAAGGTTTGCAAACTTTCTGGCTCTCCATAGAGCCAAACCCATGCATTTCTATATCTGTTTTAGGTTTTCATGGATTTCACTATTAGACTTTGCCAGTTGTGTGGTCTCTCCAAATCCTGCTTCAGTGTACATACATTTCAGTTTTGTTGCTGGTTGTTTGGTTAATTTTTTTTTCTCTTTATGTATTGCTGCTTCCAAACAGTTGTATTTTTACTATAGAACAACACATGTTCTATTTTCCAAAGCAACTGTTATCACTAGTTCATGTTACTGTTTTTACTGCACTCAGGTTTTACATTTATTTTTTTTCCTTTAATCTGAGGCACATTTTGGCCATTGCTTATTCTTCTATTTGAAATTGTGCAAAGACAGCTACTTCAGCTACACCAGCCCAGTGCCTTCCATTATTTTTCTTTTTAGACCTTTTGGTAGTTTGCAGAATTTTATTCATAATGCTTCAGTGGGAATGGAACCTCTGTAAGAGTAATTTCATAATGTTTTCTCATACAATTTTCCACACACATGCAGTTCTTTTAAGATCCTGTGTTCTTTCTTGCAGTTAGTAACTAGTCTACAAGTGGATTTGAGAATTATTTCCTGAAAATTAATAAATGCTTTTGCATTTGTACTAAATAACTATAATAATAACGACATAATAACTGAGTAACTGAAGTTATTTCCCCCTTACAGATGTAGAGAGAAGAAATATGATTACTATAGCCTGCCAAAAACCTCTGTTGTGATAGCTTTTTATAACGAGGCTTGGTCAACACTTCTGCGAACTGTTCACAGTGTTCTTGAGACATCTCCAGATATACTTTTGGAAGAAATCATCCTTGTAGATGATTACAGTGACAAAGGTAGGAAGATTAAGTCTAAATCATATTGATTCATCAATATGATGAAGAAATTATGTTGATGGGCTTTTTTGGTCAGAGAATTCATAGGAGAAAAAGTTATGCTGTTCAGGTCACATAACAGAAAGCTGTACCACAAAGGCCTCTCACTGAAAAATAGTTTTTTTTGTAGCGTGCCAGTGAAAAATGTGGCTTATGGACCAAATTTAGTTTGGAACGGGGAAGGACATTTGCTGTGTTGTAACATAAGTGCTTCTGTGTATAGATAGACTACAGTCTGATCAGAGCACTTCAGGTTCCCTGTATTGAGCAAGTTTCGATTGCACCAATGCTCCCCTGGTGTCTCATATAATGACAGTGACCTAGTTCTTTGGTCTTGTGTGAACAACAGGACATAAAGGCAATGCTGGCATTTTCCACCACACATTAATTGTGTTAAGAGTAAAACTTTTATACAGAAAGTCTTAAGTAACTTCTGAGAAGCACTTATCAATCTGGGAATATATTACAGAGGTAAATGTGAAGCACTCAATTTTGTGTCCATCCAAGTTCTGTGCTTTTTTCATGTGCTTTCTAAACTCGTATAGCAGAATCTGAGTTCAAAATGCCACAATCATTAGAGCCCTACTATAAGTAATATGTTAGTGAGGAGAGAGCTTCCTATAGTATGACATAAATAATTTCAGACTATATTATTCCCTCTTTTTGGTTTGTTACAGAACATTTAAAGGAGACTTTGGAAAACTACGTGGCTGGCCTGCGCAAGGTGCGTCTTATCCGTGCAAATAAGAGAGAGGGGCTGGTTCGAGCCCGGCTGCTGGGGGCGTCTGTGGCAAAAGGAGACATCCTAACATTCTTGGATTGCCACTGTGAATGCCACGAGGGCTGGCTGGAGCCACTGCTGGCAAGGTGAGCTTATGCTCTGGGCTGGTTTTCTCTCCCATTGGAGAAGAAGGGGCGAGACAGTTTGACCCACTGCTGCAGTGGAAGAATGACTCATGGTTCACCAAAGGTTACTGCATTCTGGTCCCTGAGGGACTGCAAGTGCTTGGTGTTTGTCTCCTGGCTCTGCAAAGCAAATGGAAGTGTGAAACATCAAAATATGGTGGTGGGGTTTTTTGTTTGTTTTTGTTTATTTTTTTTTTTCTTTTGGTCTGAGGGATCAAACTGCTCTTTTTCTTCTGCCAATGGAAAGTTTTGGGTTTCAGGAGGACAAGTCCATGCCCCCAGCTTTGAAACTGAACTTGGTAAAGGAGGCTACTTCTGTCAGCCTTGGGTGGTGGATGAACAGAAGGTCTGGAAAGATATGTGCCCTGCAAGGCAATATTTGTGAAAGAAGATTGGAATACAAGTCAATAAACTCCATGTTAGTCCTGAGCAAATCCACCTTTCCAGACTGGTTCTGATATAAAGGACCGTGGTGTAGCATACGGAGGAGTTGATGTTATGTCAACACTGACTCTTACTTGGAAACCATCTGTCCTGGGACACTGTACTTTATGCCTGTGTAGTCTCTTGTCTGTTCTGCAGATCCGCCAGGCTGTTCAGAAAACTTCCGTTAATTAAAAGCAAGCAAACAAACAACAAAAAAACAGGGAACCTTCCCAGAACTCTAACAAAAAACGCCTAGAAACCAGAATACTAGCCTTCTGTTACAGCTGAGAATATTTGTTATATTCTCAAAGCCTCACCCATGTGAAGCCAGCAGTCATACATGCACCTTTCCTACTATAGGTTCAGCCACCTCACCACAGCACCTGCATCATGTCACCAGGCTCTATTGCTTTTGCCCCTTTTGCTAACAAAAGCTCTTTTTTCTTTACCCCTTTGGATGCCATTAGCAGGTACTGATAGATACAGGATGTGGATCAGACCTCCTAAGTATTGTATATAGAAAAGCAGCTCTCTTTAAAACATAATTAACAGAAAAAAAAAAAGCTTTCCTCAAGGCCAGTGTTTTGATTTGGATCCTGTTAAGGTTCCCACCAGGTACTGTAGCCTACAGAAAAGGACCAGAAAAAACAGCTTTTAACAAACTGGAGAGAGACTTCCAAAAGCACATAGTGTCTTGGTGTGTGTGAATCTTCCTGATTCCTAGTGGGACTGGTGTTCTCAAATTCCTCATGTCCCTTTGAAATTATATCTTGATTACTATTTCATTTTTTTTTTGTTTTCTTGAAATTGTCATACTTACCTTGTTTCTAAATTTCACACCGAATGTATTCCAGGTAACTGCGGGCTAACTATGGTAGTGTGAAGAAAGGAAAAGGGGTAAACATCAAATCCTGAGCGTGGGTTTAACAACTGTCCCCTAAAGAAAATGTACAGCCGAGGAGACAGCGCTGAGATTTCTTCGCTTCTTTAGCGCACCACTAGATGGCAGTCTTGAGGAAGGATTGGGAGTTTTCTAAACGCGATAATCACCACCTGTAAAAAGTTAGCCCTCCCTTGGAATTCCTGCCGTTCTTGCTGCAGGTGCAGACACACATCTCTAAGGGCTTTTTCTGCGGCATATCTGACTCAAACGTATGGCAGCAATACAGCAGTGTTAGCATTTTGCAGTGCAAACATAGTTGTATTTGTAAGCTGCCTGTGCATTGTACCGTCTAGTTAATTCACAACTTACAGAAAAGGTGATGGCTTTTCACTTACTTCATTGCTTTCATAATTGAAATCATATGCCAGTTGCCTGCTTTTTACTTATTTTTCATTCTTGTTATAGGAGGAGCAAAATATTTTTATATTTTATTGCTTTTTTCCTCTGTGTGTGTGTTTATCATTTTCATTGCTTTGTTCAATGAGGATTTGAACAAAGTTTTATGCAAGTGAGACAGGAGATAACAATATTTATATAAGCCCTTTTGTGTGCTCTACCAAACAAGATCTCTATGGGACATCATAAAGAAGAAAACAGCTGTTTCACATATTCCCTCCAGCAATAAGAGGCCGTTTCACACTTAAGGCAGTCTTTCTCAGCTCAGACAATACTACTCTGGAATTGCTGCTGTTATCTGCTGCATTTAACAATCACAAACTACTCTAATTTCACAGTATGAGCCCTTGGTCAGCCTAGAGGTTTTTAGCCTAACAATCCCATGAGGAATGAGCTCCCTTTGAATGACAGATGCACTGCATCTCATACTTCTTTGTCAATAAATTGTGTTCAGTTTTCCTTCACCTCTGAAATATGTAAGTACAGGATGCAGGGCTGAAGTGCATACCTGCATCTTTAAGTCAAACAAATTCCTTAATTTCACTGAACTATCAGGGGATGCCTAACACTAGAACAGGGAAGATGCTAAGCAGTGGTTTAGGAGAAAGACCTTGGCTTGAGCTTTTGTGCTTGAAGTAGCTCCTAGTGCTAAGGGAGGCCATTCTAGAAGGTGAGGAGAAGGCTAAGAATCCCACTAAGATTCATGCCTCTGTAAGGACGAATCCTTTTAGAAAGGCATCCTGAAAACCTTGCATGATATTGAGAAATGGGAGGAAGGGGTTTATCTCCTTGTAGAAGTAGACCTGCAAGATGTATCCTTAGTATGATAAAGATCTTGACTATCTTTGGAACACCCTTGGTGTTAGGAATGTCATTCTGCAGTGCTATCTTGTTTCTCCTTTCATCCCTTGTGTTGCCAGGGTTTCTGGAAGCCTCCTTCAGTTATGTTTCATTGTTGGAGATCTAATTCCCATGTTGCAGGTTTGGGTTTTTTTCTAAACTCAGGGCTTCTTTTTGAGTACTATTACAGTACTCAGTACAATATTTGCAGATGATCACAGTTACAAGAAGAGCCATGACTTCAAGGGCCAAGAGTCTAGGTTTATTGGTTTATTATTTATCATTGCAAAACTATGCAATCAAACTGCTCTCTAAAACAGCTACCTGTACAAATGAAAATGGACTTTTTTTGTTGATGAAGTAGTGCTGGCTATGGCAGCCAAGCCAGATGCTGAATGTGTTATCTCAATCCATCTGGCATATCTTGCTTTACACCATCCAGGAAGGTTGATGCTTGCCAATAGAGTCCATGCTCATACACCCTCCTGATGATCTCCAGTAGGAAAATGGGGGAAATTCTTGTATTTATTGTATCATCATTTCCTTCTCCTTGCAGCATGAATTGAAAAGGAGCAAAGCTTCATGTTTTGTATTGTTAGCATCCTTTGTTTTTGTTAGTTCCAGTTTTTCATTTTTAGAGAAGTTTCTAGTCACCCTTTTATTTCAAAAACATTCCAGGATTGCTGAAGAAGAAACAGCTGTTGTCTGCCCTGTTATTGATGTTATTGACTGGAATACATTTGAGTACTTGGGAAATGCTGGTGAGCCACAGATTGGTGGATTTGACTGGCGGCTGGTCTTCACTTGGCATAGTACTCCTGAAAGAGAACAAAAACGGAGGAAGTCCAAAACCGACGTGATCAGGTTAAATTTTATGCATCCTATGAAACTATGTTTCTGATTTCACTTGAAAATGCCAGGTGCTGAAAGATATTTGGGAAATGAGCATATTACTAAGTATTACTCTTTATTTTGTAATTTGTTTAGTTGCCCATTTTTTCCAAAATAGCTCCTGTTTACCATGCCCTCGGAAAAAATAGCGCTCTAAAAGCTGGAATTCCTGTTTCATCTTCCATATGGAAAAGCTATTGCAAAGTAGTCTTTTGACTCCTCTGAGCAAACTCTTACAGGTGCTTACCAGCACATGGAGAGAGTGTAACTGACTAACTGATACTGGAGGATGTCCTCTGTAGCAAGAAGCAAAGAGTTCCATGTTGTGAAAAAAAATATATCATGGGGAACAACGAAAACGGAAAAAAAATCACCAACCAGTAAGAAGGCAGAAGTAGTTTTGAAGATTTTTTTCTGTGCTCTAATGATAATTGTAGTGCACTCTGCTATTTTCAAAGTTTTCCAGCTCTTTACGGGGGTGAAACAATACAGCTCCATCCACCATGGTTTCTGTGAAGGGCTAACTTACAGACCTCAGGCTGACATCTTCATTATGGGTTTCAGTTTTGTTTTGTTTAAGGACAAGATGCCATCAATTGGTATTATTTGTATTTGTAATTGTATTTTACAACTTGATGTTGTATTTTAAGGAGAGGTAAGAGAACAGAACAAACAAGGCATCTGGAAAATAGGAATGGTAGACAAGATCCTGATAGCTGAGGATCTACCATGTTCAACCTATTCATGTGCTATGGAAGTTGCTGTATTTCTGCAGCTTATTGTAGTAAATTAACCTGTTTGGCACTTTTAATACAGTAGTTTTGTTAGTACTTTTATTTGTTGTTGTGTAGACCACAAAAATATGGAATTATTGCTTTTTCTCAGTCTTTTGTAAGTTGCTTATCATGATATTAATACCCAGTATTTCACAAATATTAATGAACTTATTCTCAACAGAATGAACTTTTTTTTGAATGGGAAAAGTGAGGTAATAATTGAGTCTTTTTCAGCATGTATTAATCCACATCCTCCTTAAAAAAAATTCTGAGTACAGTAAGTATTTTTAAAACATTTAGTTCAAATATGATGCTTTTATTTTCTTTATGATAAGAAGAATTGTCTTTGACATCCCAAGAGGAAAATGATGGGGATAAAGTTTCATGGTAGCCTGAGGACAGTGAGCTTGACAAGTGTCTGGAGAAAGCAGCAGTGCTGAGAGTGGTGTCACCAACAGCTTGGTTTGGGAAGATGAGATCTGGAGGGGAGACAGAAGGACTTGACTGGTTATGGAGTTTGTTATTTTTCCTTCTGTCTTGTCTCATCTTATTCCATTCTTTGAAACCACATATGTCAGTGTGAGACAGTGTTGCTTCAAAAAGATAACTGGTAAAATTAGTTTTGACAGATTCAGTGTAATTGATCATGCATCTCGCTTTTGTTAATATTTACCTCAAAAGTAATTCACCAAAATTCACATAATGTCAGCTGAACTTAGTTCTAATGGCCAGTGTATACTTGGCACTTTAAAGAGAGCCATTCTAAGACTGTAAACAATAAGGAACAATACTGAACAAATACAAATTTATGGATATGTGCACACTCTACCCTACTGGAAGTACATCCCTTAAGTGTGCTATCACTCCAGGCCTTGTGATCTTCAGTGAGGACCCAGTCATGACTCCTGATTTTTTTATTTTTTCCCAAACTTATTAAAAAAAATTAAGAACATACAGCTGGGTAGATTTTCTTAGAAAGAAAACAAATCTCTTTAGGAGCTATATTTACTGAATTAAAGCCTGAGACTTTAATAATAATATTATTCCCACTGATATAATAATAATATAATAATGATATAATGATACAATAATGATATAATAATATAATATCCCACTGATATTAGTGGGATCAAGAATGTTATTTTTAATTACTAAAGCACTAATTATTGCTTAAGTAAAATAGATCAGAATACAGAACTTAGAATTTCAGAGCCAACTAATACAGTTCTGCCACAAAGAAGCTAATGTTCTGTTCTGTGAAGAGGCTCTTCATTTACTCACAAAGACACTGCAATTGGCAAAATTTACTTGAACACAATATTTTTACATTCTGGTGCTTGTTTCAGATACAGTTTTTTACTACAAAATTGAATTAAAATGGCCTCATAATAATTGATAAATTTCTGACTGCTACTTTGTATCCAGGAAAGACTGAGAAAAAAGAAAATAAAAATGTATTGTATTTTTTTTTTCTGCTGCATTGGTTTAATATTTTTTCTTTTTATTCAGTTCAGAGTTACTATTTTCTTTTATAGGTCTCCAACCATGGCAGGTGGATTATTTTCTGTGAGCAAGAAATATTTTGATTATCTTGGTTCCTATGACACAGGAATGGAAGTCTGGGGAGGAGAAAACCTTGAATTCTCATTTAGGGTAGGTGGCTTAATTGAAAGTTTCTTTTCTTCAGAATACAACAAGTTTCTATTTCTTTCTTCATGCCCTTTCACTTAATGAGGTAGCTGAAATGTAACCAAGTGCTAAGAAGGGAATATTTTGGAAGGTACTTATATATATATATCTATATATCTTGTTCTTGCACTTCAGGATAGCTGTACTTCTCTTTCAAATAGCCACTTTAAAGCAATTTTTAAAAACATGTCTTTAAGCTCTGGTATAAAATGTTAAAAGGGATGTGATAACTAGTGGGTGAAGGTTACATCCTGCTGCTTGAAGGAGGTCAATGGGAAGAAGATTTGTAGTGCTTTAATGTGACTCAGAGTTCTTGCTGTGGTTGATGGAGTGAAGAGTTCCCAGTGGGAAAGGAGAAGGCAGGCCCTGTACTAATTTTAAGGCTTTATTCTGTTTCACCTGAGAAAAAGTTTGTACATAAAGGTTATAAAAGGTGGAAGATCTCCAGTAACTGTACGGTTGTACCCCACAGGAGGAGTGACCAAGTGCTCAGATGTGAGTCAGCTGTAATGAAAAGGGTTTACAGCAGGAAAAGTCAGGAGGCACAGGACAGTCCAGGCTGATCAGCAGAACAATATTCTCCCCTGCTCAGATGTTACCAGTGCTGTGGCTGATCCCCACTGAGCACGGGCTTATGGTTTACCCCAAATCACACTTAGCTCATTGAAGCCATCCAGTGGTGATTTAAGGGGTATGCTGCAGGGCTCCTTTTGGTTTTCAGAGAGTTCACAACTTATTATCCTGGATTACCCTTGTCTGTTCTGCCCATCATCTGTTATTTTTGATGGTCATGTTTACATTTCTGTGAGTCATTGACTTGTTGTACAGGAGGATTTTTGTTTTTTTTTGCCGGGTGACAACAGATTTCAAGGTTCAATAGCATTTTAAAGTTACAAACCCACTTTCTTGAGAGAGGCATCAGCAGACTGTCTCTCTGGATATCTGTGTGTTAACCAGAGAAGCATGGAGTCTGCCTAGCTGCTGTTCTGATCTCCTGCTGCCTGCAGTACAGAAATTGTAGAAAAAAGGGTATAATAATAAGGAACAAAAATTATTAGAAATGATAATGATCACAAGCCTAGAGCTGATATGGTTTCTCTATAGAGGGAGATTTCTCAGCTGGAAATGTTGTTTGATATGAGTTTATGACCACCTCATTTTTCACTTAGGGATCAGTTTCTGGTACATAAGCCCAAGCACAACCAACACAGTAGTCTTGGTTTAGTTCATCAGGTCTCCACCTGAATTGCAAAGCAGTTGACCCACCTCCATCAGCCCTGTGATCCTCTGAAGCTGGAGTCTCTGGTTCCGGTGTCTCCAGAACTTCAACTCCTTGAAGGAAACCTCTAATATGGCACACTTATCATGCAGTTCTTGGCTTTCTGATCTTTGTGTCTTGCTTTTGGGGAGACAGACCAAGGCTTGCAGACACCTGACCCCCTCCTTTAGACTCACAGTGCCTCAGTACCAGCTGCTGCTTTAGACCCAACCTTCCAGTGCCATTGAGCTCTGTGAAGCTCTGGCAGCCAGTCTCATTTTTTATGTCACTGGCTCTGTGGAGTGCAGCAGCATGTTTGACCATTGCCTTTACTCTTTCAGCATGCAGGACTGCTTCCTCTGTCCCATGAGGAGACCACATCAGGGGTGGCCCAGCACACAGGAGAAGCACAGAGGGAGCAACAGAGTCCACAGGAGAGAGTGCACAAGCACTCTGCAAGGGGCTAAGCCAGCATGTAGGTGCAGGTGGATCAAGCCACTCCTGGGAGACAAGTGATTTAACAGGACAGGCTGTGCAATGGCCAGCAAATATGCCTGGCCAAGCCAATTTTTCTAGTGCAGATTGCCAGTAGCATCTGGGCATTTGTGTGCAACATGCTTTGCTCTGTTTGATTTGGAGCCCTTGTACTTGTGCTCTGTGTGGCGAGGATTTTTGTGGAACAGAGTGCTACAATGTTGTTTAATTGTATTCTTTTGGCTGTCTGCAGTGTTCCAAGAGGTCGAAAGGGATAAATCATTGTTAGTGTTGTTGTCCTTGTGTTTTCTAGATCCGTCAGACCTGAAAATTAGGAGCAGAACTACTTAAAACCACTGTAAATTAATTTATTATTGTTCTTGTCTCTGAAAACACCACTCTCTCCCAATGACATGAAAAAACTTGTCCTCAAGCCTCCTTTCTTGCACTTCGATTATTCTGAGCTGAAGAAATTCTCTGTGGTTTTGAGAAGTGCAACAAGGACAAAGCTTTTGCTAAAAGCATGATGACTAAGAGATGGAGGCTACGTGCTGAATGCAGAATCAAGTCAATGTACCTTGATTTTGGATTGCTTAATGCTATTTGGCTGGATAAAATTTCACTTCATGGGCATAATGGGCATTGAAATACCTCTTTCTGAGGGATTCAAAACATGCTCTTTTATCTTCTTCTTCTTGTCCTTAGAGTAAAGGGAACCTCATTGCAGCTTCTATCCCCTCTCTGCTCTTGGTCCTGCAAGTGGCACTGCAACCTAAGTTTGTTTCTGGACCAAGGCTTAATATGTCTGTGGTCTGTCCTTCAGCCTACCATGTGCAAAAAAGCCTTTCTTCTCAGAAATGTTACTGCCCACGAGCCTGGATGATATGCCTCAGAACACTTGGGGTCTTCTCTTTGCCAGTATTTTTGTATTGTTTCTTTTTGCCTGGCTCTGGAACTCTGTCTTGCATTGAGAGCAGCCAGGATGGGTCAATGTGTCTGGGGTGCCTCTCCACCCACCCAGCTTCCACCAGATTGTGCATGAGTGCCACACTGGGGGCTTGGCCACAAGTCATCAAGAAAAAATTGTAGCAGAGAGAAAGCAGCAGAAATGTAGGGTTTCCCACATTTTGGGCTTTTTTTAGGATGTAGCATTCTTTTTTTTTTTTTTTTATTTTTTTTTATTTCTTCCTGATAGTCTTAAAATGTTAAAATGAGCTGGTAGAGCTTTTATTCTTTAGCATTCATTGACCCAGCACAAGGTCAGTTGTCCAGAGATCGTGGCAGGGACGGTGATCCCAAGGTGAGATTCTGAACATTTTCTATAGGTTTTCATAATGCCACCATCTGTCTCTGGAAACAAAAGAAAATATGTTGATAGTCTGCATGCATCAAGATGAAAGTGAAAGTAAAAAGAGGAATGTCACCTTGTTTTCCTACTGAAGTGAAGGAAAAATATGTGCTTTTATAATGAGAGCTGTGAGTTATCCAGACCCAGTAACTGATCTGCATGAACTTGCAAAATATGCTTGAAACCTTATGTGCTTTTCTGTTAGAGAAGGTTGAACTAGTTTTATGGAGAATCTTCTGCAGAGCCACTTATTTAGCATTTAGTAATCAACTTTAGTTTCTCTATTAAATTCCTCGCTTTATTTTATGGCTGTTTATTTGTACCTGATTTTATATAGAGGTCATAATTTTTTCCATTAAAATGAAAGTGAGCAAACCTTCTTAGAAATTGTTTAGCTGAAGTATATTCAATTTTCTTTTGCAATAGGAAGACAAGATAATTTTTGTACTGTTTTTATGAAATACTTAGAATTTAATGAGCATTGCTTAGCAACATACAGTTATTTTTTAGAGAGCTTTAATTATTAAAATTTCAGCTGTTATGGAATTCTCTTTTTGTCATCAGTTTAACAGAGGTATGGTCAGTTTGTTTCATTTCTTTGAAATCAAACTTTATCATGGAAGAGCTAAAGCATGTGCTTCCTTAATATTTCAGTAGTCTTTATCATCTGTTACAAACATCTTATTTAAAAGTAGATTTATCTAAACAATAAAGATTAATTAAAAAGTCTTTTATGGACTTCAACATTGGAAATTGTTAAACTAATAAACTTATGGCTCTTAATATTTGCTGACAGATGTTGAATGGTAAATTGCAGCTTTAAAAAATAATCTTGAATGTAGAAATAATAATTATAAAAAATATTGTTTTGAAATAAATCTCAAAAAAGGGGGTTGTAAAATGAAAGTAAGTAGTTTGTTTCATAGCAGCTTTCAAAATGGCAGTAGAGTAGCTTACCTAAGAAAATCTGCAAATTGTTCAAAATCAGTACAGAATTCTAGATTTCTTGTATAATTCCTTTAATCATCTTTGTCCAAATTACAAATATACTGCTTCCCTGAAAAGCAGCGAAAAAGAGGAGAGAAACATCACCTGAAAAACAGGAAATGAAGATTTTAAATCCAGGAAGTAACAATTATCCAGTACTCCCTACAGCTGAATAATGAATTACCTATATTAGTAAGGAAACTCTCTGTTTTAAAAGTAAACATATGTATTAGAGTGCTTATACTTTGGTAATTAATCACAGTATTGTGCCATGCATAAAATTCCATGTTTTTATCCAAAACCAAATCAATGGAGATGATACTCATTGATTTCCAAATGAAGAAATTTGAGAGAAATTCTAACTAACTTAAAAAAAACCCTAAAAGTTAGCAGTCTAAAATCAACTCCTATCTTGCGTGAGCTGAAAACCTTTAGCTTTTTAGATGCCTAAAACTCCAAGAGAGAGAGGTGGGAAAAGTCCCACCACTGATCTTTTGACACTGTTAGCAGCAGAGCTTTTGTTTGCTACCTCCTATCTTTCACTTCTGCTGTGTTCATTTGAATAACATGTCATTAAAAATGTATGTCTTATAAAAGAAGGTTGTCAGGGAGCAAACCTCTACCCCTTAAGCCTATCCCAGCTAATTTCCTTTGTCTTCCATTTTCAAAGGAATGATGAGCTGCCACTTATGCATGGTTGAATACCTGAGGAGAATTCTAAATCTTTTATGGAAAGTCTATCAGAGTCATTGGTGACAGCCTCAAGTTAGTTCAAGTAGAGCAACATATCCTACCTTCCTCCCATCTGACTAAATTTCAGAAGCCTTGCTTCAGGCACCCTTCAGAAACAGGGCATCTGCCGTGTTGTGGTCACACACCACCTTGAAATACCTAGCTGTGCTTTCCTTTCACATAATCAAACTTGAGATCAGAATGGGTGATGGGAAAGTGGCTGTGTTGATGAACTGCCAAAGGTTCTTGGTTTCCATAGGAGAAGAATGTAATTACAAGAATGTGTACAGAGTGCTGAGGCTAATGGATGCTTCCTGATGGTTGTTTCTGGGCTTTAAATCATGGGCTGTACATTTCCTGACCTGGGGAGCCAGAGAGGCAGGAGCCATGAGAACAGGGGCAGAGTGATGGTTTGTAGGGTTCTGCCAGTCCCACATCCAGGACCAAGTACTTCCTTTGCATCAAGCAGGAATATTGGTTTAGATAAGGGAGGCTATTTCATTGTCGTTGGGTGGACCACCATAAGTCATAGAAGTACTTTGCTTTTTATTTTCATGTGTTGAGTCTGGGGTACCTTTCCCAGCTTTCCAATGGAAAAGGTTAGTGGGATTTTATCACCAGGCACCTATGCCTCCCTTCTAGACTGGTGAATGTACAAATGGGAATACAACTGACTGTTCTTTGATGATATAACAAGCTTACCCATTTTGGCAAGTCAGCTTTCCAACAGAATATATAGATTATATATAGATCTATAGATTTCTGGTAAGAATGAGTTATCAGCTACTGGTTTCTTTCAACATTGCTATTTATATGGTTAATTTGGAAAAGAAACATGCTTCTTTTTTTTTTTTCTATTTTTTAACAATGCCTGCATAACTTATGTTGTAGATCATATCTTACCATGAGAAAATAAAACTAAGGAATATTGCTCTCCAGATGAAACTAGAAATGTGGTAATCTCCTTGTGAACTCAGAGAAAATTATTAAGAGCAACAAGGATGTGATTTTATCCAGTTCAGTCATCAAATAGACACAAAATTATTGTATGTGTTACTTGTAGTATGGTGTGGTATTCTTGAGACGGTGCTATTCTTACATCTTATTGTAATTCTTATGTCTTATTTTTACTATATCCTTGATCTTGCAAAAGACTCAAATTAATGATACGCACAATGTCAATTCTTTGCTCAGATATGGCAGTGTGGAGGAAGTCTTGAGATCCATCCTTGCTCCCATGTAGGTCACGTTTTCCCCAAACAAGCTCCATACTCACGATCCAAAGCTCTGGCAAACAGCGTGCGTGCTGCTGAGGTGTGGATGGATGAATATAAACAACTTTATTACCACCGAAACCCACACGCTCGCCTGGTGAGTTCAACCCCATTGCTCCTGGAATTTCAGTAGAATCTGTTTTCAACCTACTAACTGTTGACTAAGCTAATATTTAACATGAAGTGCTGTTTATGCTAATTTCTTACTCCTTATGAAAGTTTTTTCCCGGGCATAGAATAAGTGAAATATTTTAATTCCTTGGAAAGAATTAAAAATTCCTTAAGAGTACGAGGTGGCCCAATCTATGTCAATATTAAATGAATAAATGAAAGAATACTGTGAAGTGGGGTCATCAAAGCAAGAGGGAGTTGTTTAGCCTAAAATGTGCACTTCTATGAAATGGCTGATAGATACAGGACTCTCAATAAGAATTACACAATTAATGAATGCAAATCAACCATTTTCAGTGGACAGTAGACCTTCAGGTGGACAGTATGGTAATAATATTTAGCAAAATGACCTGTCTTGTGATAATTGTAAAATTTTGGACTGATGTAAAACAAAATAGATTTTTCTGTTTGATTTACTGCTGCACCATATTTAGTTAAAAAAAAAATAAAACGGAAACCAAAATCAATGTTGAAAAGATTAAATTAATTAAAATCAGTCATGGGAACTCAGATGAAAATGTTCCTAATAAAATGTTTCAAATATCAGTTCTGTTGGTTTTGGATGTTCTTTTAAGTTAATGTTTTTATTTTCCTTGAAATTAAAATACAAGTTCATTGGTTACAGAATTTTTCAGGAGATTATTACTGTGAAAATGGAATATGTCAAAACAGTAAAGCAGTTTGGAAATTCATAACTTGGATGTATTTATTGTAAGG
Organism: Parus major; assembly: GCF_001522545.3. Taxonomy (NCBI): domain Eukaryota; kingdom Metazoa; phylum Chordata; class Aves; order Passeriformes; family Paridae; genus Parus; species Parus major. The sequence goes on from NC_031769.1 coordinate 89,621,293, forward strand.
GGCCTGAAGGCTGGAAAACAGTAACACTGAAATGTCTTTGCAGTGTCTAGAAATGAATTAAATGAACCTCTGTCACAAGGTCCAAAATTCAGGCCCCAGAGAAATCATTGCCTGCTGTTCCTTGTTTCTGGAGGTGCCTGATCTCCCCAGCATGATCTTTTTGCATGTGAAGTTTTATAAACACTGCCTTTCTGGTTTTGTGCCTGGGATGGGCTGCAGGGCATCCACCTCTGGCTGCCTGGATCAGACCTGAGGGACCGGTGTGGGGCACAGGGAGCCCCCCACTCATTTGAGTGGCTGACCCCAATAGACACAGCAGGGGAAAACTGCTCTTGAAAACATGAGCCTTTTAAAAGATACACTGGAGGATGCTGGAGAAGATGAATTTGGTTAGCTTTCATCTTGTGTTTGTTTGAATGAAACTGGGTAATTAGATTATTATAGTCCACACATTTGTAATAATTGGTTTACTTTAACATCATAAAAGCCATTTAGGTTTTATTATCGGAGTCTGACTTGGAGAGAAATATGGGATTTGCCCATAGGCAACGCCAGGCTGATTTCAGCTTGTCATACACAAAAGGAGCAATAAACACTGACAATTTTTCTTGTAAAGTGCTGGGCATCTTATGTCAGTAATGACAGAGCTTTAACTTTAAAGGGTATTTGTGTGTTAGTACTGGAAGTTTCATGCATTGGCTTATTGTAACACAGTGGACATAATGCTGAAACTCATGCGGGTTATTTTTCCCCATATCAAAGTCTCTACCGATGAACTTTGGTTTCCATGATACTCTGTGCACCACTTGTTGCAGCAGTTGAGTTCAGACCTTTTTACTTCATCAAACCCAAATATTCAGTTCCGTAGGAAATAAGATGAAAATGATGGATGTGATGGCTGCAAAAATTGGTTCCATGAAGCTTCACTTCAAGATTAATGTTCAGACCTCAGAGCTAATATGTCACGCTGTTTGTTTATTCAAAGAGGCATCTCTGCCTCTGCTTTACATCTGCTTTGTGTTTTCAGTGGTATTTCCACAGCTTTGAGAAATGCAAATACATTTGTGGTTTGATGAAAGAGTGCATCAAGTGACCTGTAAAAATCTGGGGGCTGCAAACTATCTCATGCCTGACTATCTGAAGTTCCTCGTCAATATAAAGATAGGATTTTGAAGACAGACATAAAAAGACATGAACCCTGCTCCAATCCATAGACAGGGAAAACTCTGCAATGAAAGCTTTTCTCTGGAGGTTTAAGATTTCATACTCCTCACCCCCCAAAATGATGAAGTTCAAAGGATGCATTAGCAGATTTTACAAATTTCATCACTTAAGTGTAAAACTGTACAGGTAACTTGCAAATGGATAGTGGTATAATTTAAAATCCTCAAGATTTATTCACTGTTTTGGAGATTTTCAATTATCTATCTAAAGGAAGTTTTATTTTCCAGTACGCCTTCTCAGTCTCTATATATTCAAGGGCTTCCTCACTTTCAGATTCAGGGAGTTTTCTCAGACAAACTGTCTTCTAGAATATTTTAAAGTTTGACATGCACAGTTCCAATTCTTTTTTGTCAACATTTAACAAATGTAAGGATAATGAAATCAAATCCAGCACCCAAACATGGTGATTTTTCCTGGCTAGAAGTCCTACTCATCACTGTAGCATACGGTTCCTAATAATGTATACAGATAATTTAAAAGAGAGCATCTGTTCTGGATTTTTTTTCATATCTTTTTTTCTTCTTTCTTTTCTTCTTTTTCTATCTCTGTTTTTATTTTTTTTTTCCCTTTTTTTCCCCACAGGAACCATATGGAGATGTGACAGAAAGGAGACTTCTACGAGAGAAGCTGAAATGTAAGGACTTCAAATGGTTTTTGGAGAATGTCTATCCAGAACTTCACGTACCTGAGGACAGACCAGGATTCTTTGGAATGGTATGTGACTGTTGAGAAGGGGGCCTACTTGCAGTTATCTGAGCTCTCCTACCAAGTCAGGGTGAAGGTGTTTTTGTGCTTAAATCAGTTTGGGATTTTGGTAGAATTCAGTTAAAATTGGTAGGCTTTAAAATGTGGTTTCTATCAGAATCTTTATTTAAGGGAATGCTGTTTATTAAGGAGTTCTGTGACACAGTAGGAGAACAGGTAATGTTGCTGTAAATTACTCCTTCTAAGTGATATCTTGGGATTGTTAAAGTCAGCAAAGGATGAGCTTTTTATTTCTTGAAACATTGCATAACAAAAAAAAGAGAACAGTAAAGTGTTTTATTTTACTTGTTGAATTGAAAAGAAAAAGAGTGTGCTTTGAAAAATACGTTTGTACATTTTATCTGATGTAAACTATGATGCTCTGGTGATGGGAAATAGAGCTGCTCCTAAGTGCTTCCAGATCATAGGGGATTCTGTGTATTAAACTAACATGTTAATTTTTAATCTGGAGGTAATTTTAGACCAGCAAGGGCACAGACAATGGGTTCAGTATCAGAATCCTCTTCTCTTTTAAGAGTTGTCAGCTCTTTATGCTTTTTGCAGCTTACAAATAAATATAAACTATAGCTCCGTGTGTATCACATTACAGTAATCTCATCTGGAAGGGATGAAGGTGGAGATGAGGCAGCAAATCTTTCCTCTGAAAGATCACCAGATACCTGCTGCATGTTAGGAACGCAAAACTGCACCTTTCCACCAGGCAAAGATATATCTAATACCTTCCTGATCACCAAATGCCACATTGACATAAAAGTACTTTTGCTGGTAACTCGATCGCTCTGCAGATCCAGCTAAGCTGCATTCCCATGCTGCTGCATCACATCCAGCCCTTGTCGTGCTGCCATCTGCCCTTCAGTTACTCAGCCTCTGCTGAATCTCCTTCAGGAAAAGGAAAAAAAAAATAAATCTGATCTCTGTGGACATACAAAGCATTCAGGAACCAAGTCTCCCCACAGTCTGCCCTAATAGCTTCATAACTTGTTGAACGAGAAAGATCCTAATGTGGAAATGCTGTGGCTTCCCCTGGGGACCTGTGGGAGTTTCCACAGGGAGGGCAGCAGTTGTCAGAAAAGCCCTTGGGAGCTTCTGGGAGAATTTCCACCCTCCTCCCTTTGTCTTGGAGCTTGCGGGAGAGGTGGTATCTCTGTGTGATCACTGGTGTGAAAGGTATTATGCAGTACCTTGAACAAACCCCAGTACAACATTGGTTCAGTTTTTGCTCTTTTGTGCTGGATTGCTACTGACAAGGTCTGAGACTGTTGAAGCAGTAACGTATTGTAAGACTTACCTTCCTGGAGTATTTCAGGAGTTTTATCCTTCCTTCCACCTCCATCCTTCTCCCTCTAAAAGAAAGGGTTAGACTGGTGCCAGTGATAGGGCCTCAGCCTCCCAGGGAAGAAAAGGGATTTGTGCAGCTTCTTTTATAATTTAATTGTCATCTTCAGGCAAGGGGTTGACAGTACCTAGAAATAATAACTCTTGTTCAGAGCTGATTGAGGTATCTAGAGTGTAATTTAGGTGTGCTCTATATATTTCTCTTAAAACAATTCATAAATGCTGTCATCTAGTTGTGAGCATAATGAGAATGCACCATTTTTTGGGGGGAGGAAGAATTTAAAATGTGATGGAAATATGGTTGTACTCTGAGAAACTGAGAGTGCAGAAACGACACCTACTGATTCAGCTGATTTGTGGATGTTGAGTCCCATCTGCTAGCTTCAATGAATCACTGGTGGTGTTCTTTACTCCCGCCTTAGCTGTGTAGTGCTTTTCTGGTTCACAAAAACACTGTGTTTAAAAATGTCAGCTTTGATAACAGCTCAACTTAGTGTGAGGCTATTTAATTGTTCAAAGAGAATACAAGGGAATATGGAGATTTTTACCTCCATTAAAAATCTTTTTACTTTTGAACCAAAGTTGAAAATATTTCTAAGATTACCCATAAGTCATCCATGCATTATTCAAATGGAGTCAAGAATTACTGGCCAGCATTCAGTGCTGTGCACAGACAAGCAGCTTCTTATGCTACATATTTTTTCTTGATACATAGATAAAAATTCCATGCTATGCTTGGTTGTCTAAAAAGTTACCTGCCTAAAACTTTACTTAAACATACTGAATTATAAACCTTTTTGCCTATGATTGCATTCCTGCAAACTGCCTGATACCTATAAATTAGATAAGTATCTTCTTGCTTCTCCTTGGGCTTCATGCAGCTTTGGAATGTTTTGGGACATGAGCCTTCTGACTTGAATAGTTTCTTTGGGTGGCAGGAGGAAATAAAGCTGGTAGACACTCAGTGGGTTAAAATAATAAAATGTCAGCAGTTCTGGAAAGGCTGATAACACCTTTTAGGCTCTTGTGTAGCACACTGATGTATCTTTTTCTGACATAGCATCTGATTTGGCCATCCTTGAGCATGCATTTACTGGCAGAGTATGTATCAGTAAGTAGGTGTGAAATTGCAGCAAGACTTGAGCCCCAGCTCTGCACAGAATGCCCATGAGACAGCAGAGACTTGGTCAGTTTACCAATCCCAAGTAGCCTGGAAAGGGATGGTGTGGGTGTCTGTAGGAAGAGCTTTGTGCCAGCTGGTGTTCAGTATTAGTGTGGTGACACAGCTGCATTGTGCAGCTGGATGAAGAATGGGCAGCTCCATCATCTTTTCATGTTACCTGCGACTGTGGGAAGGCACAGCTGCAAAGGGAATGGTCAGGGCTCTTCTCTCTTCTAAGGTGTGTGTTACATATGGCTGGCATCTATCCATGCATATCCAAGGATAAAGATTATGGTCAGTCAGTGAATTTGCCTTTAAATTTGACATCAAGATTGCTTTTAAAAAACAGTGGTGGCACAAAAATCAGGATTTCACTCTAATTTTCTGTATATTTGATCACCTGGCAGTGAGACTGTACTATGTTCTGGCATAAGTTTTTCTTTGTTCTTCTCAGTTTGTAGCTGAGATTTCTTTCAGCTGAATGTAAAGCAGCTAAGCTGATACATGTCTTGTGTTGTGACTTTCTATCTGGTCTCTCTCTCTGCCTTGTATCTGTAAAGGCATCTGTCACTGACTGAACCAGTTGGGAAATCAAAAACTTGAATTTTTCTTTTGACAGCTTCCTTCCCCATTTTCCTCCAAGACCATCTCATCTTCATTTCCAAGCACTCAGTCATAATTTTCTTGTAATTTAGACTAGACATAATCTTAAAAAAAATTGGAAGGAAGATTTTAAACTATGCCTTTAAAACTGAGAAGAATTTTGTTTTTCTGAAACATGAAAGAGACCATTATTTAAATTATCTAAAGAAAAGGTGATGTATATGGACAGGCTTGCACAGAAGAAGAGAGCTATGTGGTTTAAATTACTTAATCAAAGATATTATTGCATGACTGGTGCTCCAAGTTCTAAGAGGTATTGGAGTCCATTCTCTAGGGTATACCTCTAAAACTGCATTATAATCCAATTTGTAGAGCTGCCACTTGAGGTTGAATTGGTAGCCAAGATTAGGACTGACTAGACCTGGAAACCTTATGCCCATCACAGGAAAATATGCACCACTTGGTTGGCTGTACAGCCTCTGAAAGCTAAGGAGAAGCTTTTTAAAAGGAAGTGGGAGAAATTCAAGTGTTTGGTAGTGAACACACCATTGCTTGAACCACATGCTTATACGTCTTTGAGCTTCCCAGGGAGATCTGGACTTGCTGGGCTGAGCCAATTGGTCTGACAGCAGTGTGTCACCTTCCTTCAGAGGATTTTAATCATCAGTATTGTATGCCCTTTTCAGCATTGCCCTTAAGAAGTTAGCAGGTGATATGAAAATAGCATTGACTCAGGAATCATTCCCTGTGACTGCTTGGATTACCTTTGAGGTAGCAGCTGATGTTTGATTGGTACCAGTAAAGCTGTTTGGCTTGCTGCAAATTCATATCTTACTGCGTCCCACATGGGACACATTTGTCCATATCACTAATAGATCAGCACCACTGCCACTGGCAGAATAAAGAGGATTCTGATCTATTTTGTGGATGTAGAGAAAGGTTGGCAGTGCTCCACTGACCATACTTATAAACTAATGTCATGAAGTTTTAATGTTAAAAATCTGTTGTTGATGGTTCATTTACAATGGACTTTATCTTAAAAAAATGCAAGCCTAAACTAAGAATTATGCATAGAATGCCATCTGTATTATGTAGTTATATGCAAGTGTCCAGATATTAGGAAACAATAGATTTAAATATCTCCTAGTAGTAAGGGTTAAGGTCTATGGTGAATATCTCGGTAGCTGGAGTATATTACCTATCTCAGCCTCCAAACAGTGGTAATTAAATGGCATGTAGAGTGACACCAGCAGTGTTTCAATAAGAGGCAAATGCTTTAAAAAACCACAGCCAATAGTCCTGCATGGGTACAATGTTTTAGATCGGAACAGCATGTTTCAGTGGCAAGGTGATCAATATTTTTTTTGCTTCTGTTTCTCTAATGCAGCATTCTGCAAAAGAACTAAGGTAAGTCACAGAGAAAATTTTGTTCTTATTGCATGACTTGTTTATGGTGGATGTGGGAATAAACATAACTTCAGAAATGAGTGTATGATCACTGTTTTGATAGAGCTCTTGCACATAAAAGAAACTTAAACTGTATATTCTCATTTAACAAGAGAAAAATATTTCAAAAATTTTCTCATAATTTTTTCTGCCTTGGAACAGAGGGCAGGTTTGTGGTTTTATGTTTTTTTGGGTTTTTTTTAATAAATGGCGCTGCAGTCAGATTTTCAAAATTTTCTGTGCCATTTCAGATCAGGTAATTTAAAAGCTTAGAATATACTATTCCTACTAATTAGGTCTTGAATACCTATTGTGCTTCCTGATGAAGTGTGGGAATATCTACCAATGTCTAACAAAACAAAAGAACCAGGTGAACCATAAGGACCATGTATTTGTAGGAAGATGTCTGCATGTATCACAAGCATTTATGCATGAAAAAGGAGAGAACGTACATGGTAACATCCTGGAGCACAGCCTCATTTTCCAGCCATCTGAAATGAAGCTTAAGTTTAGTAAACTTTTACACATCTTTTGTTTTGTGTATTTGGGCATTGAGTAACATGCATCAGAGAGTTACTGTAGTTCTGGTGGCATAGGGCATTTTTGAATGGATTATTTAAAATTTCCCAAAAGGGAGCTCACTTTCAAGCATGTGCCAGGAGCTGATGGCAAAGAGCACTAGGGAAGTCATTGGGTTGCCTGGAAGGGCACCATGGAGAAGGGTTTTGCTTCCCTTGGAGCCAGTAGACAGTCAGGGAGAGTCATATGTTATTAAACATACTAATGGGAGACCCTCTGGTCCTGAAGACAGCTGCTGACAACTATTGTAGAGATAAAATTACCATTTTAAGTGGTTATGACTTTTAAGTTGGTATTTCCTGATGTAGAATGTAGAAACATGAGAAGCTTATTGTTTGGTTTATGTAGTTCCATGGCAGTGTTAAAAATAATCTGTGTAAGACGCTTCTCTTTTCTGCTTTTTTAAGTGTAACTCTTGTCTCCCATTAGGAAGGTAAGCAAAATGTTTTCTTTTGACTGTTCAAGGAGGGTGGCAGTAGTCTCATGTGGGAGTGAGCACAAAGCAGTGAAAAGAAGATGTTGGGTTGCACTAAAAGTATAAGTTGGCAAAGCAAACATATATAGAACACAAGTGTTTAATTTTCCAACTTGTGTGGTTTGCTCTGTGGTGGGTTTAGGCCCTGTAGGGTTTGTCTTGTTTGTTTAGTTTTAGCTGCCTGCAATCCCTGTGTGTCCGCTCATTTTCCACATTAAGAACTCGGGATATGATTATCATGGCTAGGGAAGAGCAGTGAAATTACACCTTGCTGAACTAACTCTTCTGAGATTTACTCTGCTTTATTCTTTTTGTCTGTGATATAATTACACTCAGTAACAGGGGCATTCAGCTTCTTGTTTACAGAACCTGTTCTGTTCTGTGTAATTTCAAATTTGGTTATGTGGCTAATACCAGGAATTATGTTATGTTGTTATGTGATTGTGTAACTTACTTTCAGTTACTTTTGCCTCCAGAATACTTAAATGCAAATCCTTGTTAACTAGCCTGTTGTTTTTAAAATTAGCTAACATAATATTTTAAAATCTAATCTAAAAGTTGTGCACCTCTTCTGTCAGAGCTCAGCAAAATGAGTAAAAAACATTTAATATCACACCTAGTGTCTCCGAAGATATATATTGCCCACTTTCAAGATTTCTGATAGTAAAATCTGTCTTCTTGTTCTGCCTCAAGAGGGTACTGGAGTCCTTTTGAGAACAAATCCTCCTAATGTTTCCCATTTGACAAACTGAGAAAAGTATGTAATCATCTTTTCATAAAAAAATTGAACAAGTAGGTCCTGAGGGAAAAAGACATGGCAGACTCTTTTGTTCTGCATGAGTTGCTGGCTTGTTGGGCTTTAACAGTTTTCCATAGTTTCTACCCACTTCATTTGCAAATACATTGGAACACAGTGTCATTCCTAGGGGAAGCCATTGTGTCTGGCAGCTTCAGTCCTCAAAGTCAAGACGGTGCAGTTTTATTTCAAATTAGTCAGAGATGTTACCATTGTGTCCCTTTGATCTATTCCAGTTGATTTGCACCAGCTTTGGGATGGATCTCAGAGCCTGGCAAGATGGGTGTAGAGTGAATACAGAATATCTTCCTTACTTTAGACTGATGTTTTAAATATTTTTTTTTGATTAGCTGAAGAATAGAGGAATGGAAAACTTCTGCTTCGATTATAACCCTAAGAATGAACACCAAGTAACTGGACAGAGGGTTATACTCTACCCATGCCATGGCATGGGACAAAATCAGGTAAGAATAATGTTTTATTTTCCTTTTGACTGGCACTTATGTTTATAATGTAAGGAAGTATGGTGAAGTTACTGGAATAGGGCTGAGAGAATGTGTTGCCACAGTCAGGTCGTCTTAGTTTGAGTTTTGATTCTTGCACTAAATGCTTTTTGTTTTGATGTATCTTTAGCTCAGATTTTCTTCATTCTGAGGATGTGTCTACCCAGCCCAGGGAATTTGTGCATACCTTTATCATGCCTTTCCACAGAGCTCATTAGCAGGGGTTAATAGCAATCAGTGCAGCTATAGTGCTCATAAGCCAGTGCTCACTCATCTCCAAAACCCCTCTGAACTTTTGTCTGTCCATGCCTCTAAAGCCTTTAATAACATTGGAAACCTCACCTAGTTCCACCTGCCTGTCATCATGTCTCTTCCACATAGTGCTTGTCTAACTACCCAAGAGGTTTTGGACCACATCTTCTCCTGTCCTTCTACAGAAATGTCCTCCTGGGCTTGGGCTCCACAGTCCAGGAGAACAGGGGTTCTCTTTAACACTTTCATTCTTGCTATTTTGTTTTTAACTTCTGAAGCTGAAAATGCTGTTTTCTTTCTCTATGTTGACTGAAACTGTGTCCTGCAGTGGTTTGTTTTATGCTCATAAGCCTCTCTGCATAATGCCATGGTTAAAAGTGTTGTGGGGCACCGTGTGCCAAGCTAGAATGGCTGTTTTGCATAGTTTTGAGTGACCACTTCCAGAAATTAAGTTTGGTGTTTGATGTGGGGCATGTATTTGCCTGTTTATCTTGATTTTTGGCTTCTAACCCAGATTAGAGTAAACACAGTACTTGTGATATGGTCTCATCAGTACTGAGTACCAAAGTTCTTGTGGGACCTCTTGTACATAACCCTGTGACAGCTTGGCTGGCTTGAGTGTTTAGGTCCTTTTTAAACAAAAATTAATCCAAACATTCAGTTAGGATTGTTTGGAAAAAGGAAAAAAGGGAAAACAAAGTTTGGAAAGAAACCAGAGATGTGCCAGTTAATTAGTGTATCTACTATTGTTCTGAAATCTGCTTTAAAGAAAAAACCAACATAAAAGCTCAAGGAGTGTAAAACAAGTCTGCATTGAGGAGAAAGCTTCTAATAAGAATTGCACTTTACATGAGAAAGGGGAAAGAAAAAGCAATGTACCTCACATCTTAAAAGGAAATAGATTTGTTGCTAATAGCAAGTTTATTGCCTAAAGTATTATAACTATTATTTAGTTATTATTTATTAGCTCATGTCTGGTTCATATCTTAAGTTTTGCCCTTAAGGCCAAGATGCAGGGCAAGGCAGGGGGTGAATCTTGTACCATAAAAGCCAAATGACAGATGAATGTATGCTGATTATGCTAAGCCCCACCTCACACCTTTTACTCCCTCAGTTCAGATTCATGCCCAAGTTAAGAATACTTCTATAGATCTATGTAGAAGAGAACTCAATAATCAGATAACCCAGTCAAGTCATTTTCTTGTAAGGTACACCGATTACTTTTGTAGATAAAGAAGCATTTAAGGTATAGGATTACATACTAACATGCCAAAGGTATTTATAGATTTATTTTTCCTTCTATTGCAGATTACAGAGAGGAGAGGAAGGGGTTGCATTTTTTTGCATTTCTCTGAGCAAAAAGAGTTAGCTTAAATTTTATCCCTTTCCCCAAGAAAGAATAAAGACATAGGATAAAAGGTGAAAGCAGAAATACAATTGAGAGATGAATTGTCATGAGATGACATTTTTACAGTTATCCTTTGTTTAGCTAGCACTAAGAGATTAACTGAATTTACTGCAAGATATCACATCACTGGGTATTAATGCTGTTCCATCTCTGCTGATGGTGCCGTGCATCCGTGTACCTGTGGCAGCAGGTGCCAGGCTGGAAGCAGCGACACTCTTGGAACTGTGCAAACCGCTCCCTCTGCTGGCATCCAAGCAGGAGGAGGAAGGAGAAATGGAGAAACCACTTGACTGCAATATAAACCAATAGAGGAAAATATGAGATGACTCAAGAGAACTGCAGAGCCTGAGGAGGGAAGGCCAAACACGGGAAATGGGTAAAACAAGATTAGTGAAATGGGCAAAATGCAAGGGAGGGCTGGCAGGAGCCAGGGAGAAAGGGCCAAGGTGACAAAGGGCAGTAGTAGTTTGGGACAGAGGTTGAGCAACAGGCCATGAGCAGGGCATGTGTCATAGAGGAAAGAATAGGACAGGGAATGAACCAAGCAGAGCCACTAGAGAGCATTTTAGTGCAAAGGGGCAGGGTTTCTGAATGTGAGAGCTGAGATACCAGTTGGCAAAGGGGGGTGTGAGTAGGGGTGAAAAGTAGTTGCAAGAAAATAAATGGACAGCAGGAAGAGTTGTGGGTGGGGGAACAGAGGAAGGCTGAAATAAAACAAGATGTAGAAACACAAGTGAGATGGGAAATGGAGTTGGGGTTGCTGGACTTGCAGCTCCCTTTTCTGGCTCACAAATAGCTGTGAAACCTACCAGCAGACCACTTCTCTCCATTTCTTTCCCATCCCACCACCTTCTTGACAGCCATTCTGAAAAGGTAGCAGGCTGTTTGTTCCTTGTGGTGTGAATTCCTTAGCAGGTGACACTGTCAGGACCAAAACAGTCAAATCTTCCACATTTACATCCATCACTGTCTGCTGATGAAATTATCGTGGCACGGTTTGGTCATCCTCCAGTATCAAGAACCACAGAGTTTCAGAGATGTTTACTGACAACAGGCAGCCCTTAACTTCTCTTTGGCCCTTGGAAGGGAATCTGCCATCCTAATCCCAAACTCTTCCTGCCTTTTCTCCTTGAGTTTGTTCTCATCACTCCACTCATTACCTATATAGAGCTTTAGCAGCAAACCCTCATTCCAAGTTTTGCTCTAGTTTCCTGTCCCTCACCACAGGCAGGTGTATGTCTATGTAGGGACAGCTGCAAAACTCTTCCCTGGAAACAGGTCTCCACTTAGTGACCTCTGAATATCTGTGTGCACTGTGCTGAGAGGAGAGAACTCTGTGCTCTTGGTTATTTATAATGTCCAGCATCTGCTCCTGTTTAACATCTCAATGAATAAAACCACTCTCAGAAAACTAAAGTTCCTGGTAATCTGTTGCTGTTCTTCCTTGAGTCCATGGTCTATTTGGGAGGGTTTCCTTTACTCCATTTGTGTGGGCATAAGAAAACTAACTGGAGGTTTTTTAAAGTCATCATGTTCTCTATCACAAGAAGTTAAGGATAACTCTGCAGTGTTAAAGGCTGAATGCATATGGAAGAGAGGCAGGAAATGCACAAAACACTGGCTTCTCATTGCTTGTACCTCAGGCTGCTTATGTTTTGTGGGAGTGTCTGTCCCACAGATGAGAATGAAAGTCTTTTAAATTAAGCACCAGTAAAGTGTTCTTCTGGGTATGGCTGGGAAGCGGTACAGAGGGCACCAATATGTGATGGCAAGAAATTAACCTGCTGTGATAAGAGGATGGGAAAACACTGACTGGCAGTGTTCTTCCAAGAATCCCCTTTTGGAGCTGATAACATTTGACATAAATAGCAAGAGGGAAACACAGAAGTTAGCAAAGCCTTTGGGTTTTCAGCAGAAAAGAATATCAGACCTGGTAACCTCTCTACTGGTTCAACCCATCAAATGCAAACGTTTTCCTGCATGCAAAACAACAGTAGCCAGGCACAGAGAAGGATGAGAGTGTTTCAGGGTCCAGTGAGGTAGCCAAAATCTGCTGCTGGTGCCAGTACCAGAGGGACACTGATGCAGCTGAGGCATAATCCTGTAGATTGTCCAGAAGCCAGGGACACTGGGAAAAAGGCCTCATTAAGTTCCCAATAGCACTTAAGGGAATCTACTGATTTGCAGAAGGAAAGAAATAAAGAAATGCAGTAAGGCTGCTAGTTATTGGGGCATGGCTTAGCTTGAAAATCCTTCCTTTCTGCTGACAGAATGCAAGAAAAGAGCACCAAAAATCTTTTGAGGAGGAAGATATTTATTTCCTATATTACCAGAGCTTGGAAAGGCCCAAAACCTAAAGTATTTCTTCAGTTTGAAGCAGTGTAGGGTAATGAACTGTATTATGTTCATTGGGCAACAAGGCAAGAGTGCCTGGTTGCTAATACTATAATCCCATTCCTTAAAGTTGTCCAGAAATGAACCATTTTACTTGCTCTTCTTCAGAAACTGGTGCAAGTCCTTGAGAGACCATTCAGGAAAGATATCAGTAGTAAGAAGTGCTCTGATCTGCTCCATTTATTCCTGATGCATCTGGGTACAGTCAGCAGCTTGCAGGCTTTCACTTATAATACAAATTGCTAAAGAGTTATTATATCTAATAAATCCCCTAACGAGCAAGGCTCTAAATATGGCTTTGTGGAAGTGGCAGCTGTAAAATATGTCCATCCACACACAACTGAGCAGAACTGAGGCTTTTTCTTTATTCACAAGCCATTGGATTAAAATGCTGCCCCTGTAGCTCACTGTGGTGCCCAAAGCAGTGAGTTTTCCATGTCTTAATCAGGTAGTGAACCTGGGTACGAAGCCTAAAGGCCAGAGAATAGCTGCTGCCTATTAGGGTAAATAATAATAATAATAATAATAATAACAATAATAGGACCAATATTCACACAATTTACTTTTATTGTCGATGAGATTATTTTTTTTTTTCAGAAAGCAAATGTAAAGGTAGTTCAACCTACATTGTAGGAATAGATCTTAGCAAGAGGTTTTAAGGGAAAATCATGGTCTCTGGGGTCTTAGATCAGCAGGGAGGCTTCAAACCTGATGTTGCTTTCTCAAAACACTCATTTCCCTTTGTGGCTTACCACAAATGAATGGTGGCAAACAGGTGAGTTCTGGGGGCGGGGGTTGGTCACTTGAATCATTGCTGGAAAAGAAAAGCCATGAGGCTCCACAGGGTGATGCAGTGGGCAGCATCAGTCAGTGTATGGCTGTGACAGCCACCTTGACAGAGAAGTTCCTGATTATAACAATAGGAGGGTAAAATAGATTTAGTGAAACAACTATTATCAGTGTAGTCTAGATCAGAGCTCTTGGAAATGGAAACTTGGAAATGGATGGCTGCAGATTTTGTAATCACACAGTATTGTTTATACTGAAACTCCATTTTCAACTCCTCATTCAAGGTTATTAGCCTTGGTGGTTGTTAAGGATGTTTCTGTGGTAAGTTCAAGTATATACATTTCTCAATTGGTACAGGACCCTTTGAAAAGCCTTACAGTCTCCAGGGGAGAAATAAAATAAGAGAGGATTCCTTCTCCCCCTCATCGTTTTATTGGTCTCTGCTAATGCAGCTGTATTATGGGTAATAAGCAATTTTCTGATGTTTAAAAAACTCTCCTCTACTTTATTGAGTATAATCTAAATCAGATCTAAACACACATCCCTGCACTATAGTCATCTAAATTATTTATAAGCTTGCTAAATACAAACAACTCTCAAACTCTGCCACTCTTTAATGAAGTCTAAAAGTTGGCAAATGTCCATGATAAGTATAAAATTTTAAGGAAGTCCTCAACTGTAACTGCTACAGAAGCTAGGAGTTTCAGAGCACGTTCATAACGCTTCTGTAGAATATTGTGCAACAACTGAAGATAGTAAATTGTCTTTAAGGAAGTTTTTTTCATGATTAAAAGCAGCTGAAACTGATTTGCTTCAAATAGTATCTTAAAACTTTATAGAATAAAATGTTCATCACCATGCATCCTTAGTACTGGAAATGAACCTGGATCAAGCTGCATTTGAACTATGCAGTAAGCAACTCCTTAGTTAAAAGTAATATTACTTGTGATAATTGAATTAAGAAGGCAAAATGTCATCATAGAAACTGTTTCCTATCCTATTTTTAAGGGAGGTGTAGAATGTGAAAGTCAAATATTACAGTTGAATTTTGGAAATTCTTTAATGATGGAATGCCTGTCTTCCAGGACTTTTATTCAGTATTTAATGCATTTTAAATGCTACCAGAGTAAAGCAGTGCTGTGATGAGACTGATTTTCTGTAAAATAATAAGCAGCACAACTTAAGGACCCTTGAATATTTCTGGCAGTATTTCCCTTCACAGCAGCAACTTTTGTCCTCTGTTTCTTCTCTTGGGTTTGTAGTTTTTCGAGTACACATCCCATAATGAAATACGTTACAACACACGACAACCAGAAGTCTGCGCAGCAGTCGATTCAGGGACTGACTACTTGACGATGTACTTGTGTCAAGAAAATCCCCACAGTGTTCCTGAAAACCAGAAGTTTATTTTCAGAGAGGTAAGTGTGCCTGCTTGGGTTTGGGTTTAGTTTTTTTGGGAGTGGGTGGAAGGACTACTGTTGAATTTTTATATTTTTATCTTACTGCATAGACATCGTGCAGGCCACAACACTGGTACAGGTCTCTGTGAGACATAGGCTACCAGGGCTTTTAATACCTGAACACAGAAACAGGATAGCAGGCAAAGAGTATTCCAGTCATAAAGAACAGGAAGATGAGAGGAAGGAAAGCACTCTTGTTGACATCAAGGAGATTGGGAACATTCTCTCTTGCATGTCACCCCTACTGTCTTCTCCTGAGGTTGAGGTGCTTCACTATGACCCTTCCCCAGCCAGTCATATGGCTGGCCTACTTCTGCTCTCTTTTCATTGACTTATTTCCCTGTATTTATATTACCATAGATCCCAAATACTTCACACACCACCATTACTTTGTGCTCTTTCCAGCTTTTAAGCAGCTGCCACTACAGAAAAACTTGTATTTGGTAGTTTTGAATATGTAAAGAAGCTCCTGGATGCCTAAGAGAAAATAAGCTGGATGAAAAATTATGGCTTTGGTCAGGTTCTGGAGTGTTGTTATTTGGCTAAGGGAAAAGGTCACATAATATATCAAAATGGTGTATTTACATAATGTGTCTGCATACTGCATCTAATATCTACAGGTTGCATGGCTGACAAATGTCACACTTCAGTACTACCACCAGTGACAGGTAGCAGGGCAAACTCGCAAAAAATAAGATGAAAATTACTGTCCATTCCCTAAATCTAGTTCAGACTGAAGCTCACAGTGATACTACTAAATAAAAATGTTTCAAAGGTTGACTTTATAAATGATGTTTCATTTTTAATGTTGACTTTTAACAAAATTGCTCAAGGTCATATACATTAATTCCTAAGATGACATATATTGAAGGATCTTTAGTCACTTCAAGAAGTAATCGAGAAAACAGAAAGTTTCAAATGGTGAAAATGAAAAAAATGGAAAACAGTTATGGAATGCATCTGTTTCCACTGTATTCCTAACCATTAATTTTAGCATCTGAGACTTTAGGAATTACTTTAAATATTCTTTCTCGTGATCATTTTGTGCCTGTGTGTGATTTGAACATACTGCTCTGTCCCAATTCCTTTTCTGCTGCTGCATTAAATCAAAGCCACCCATGGTCTGCATCTTTCAAGGCAAGTGATGGGTGAGGTGTCAGCACCACATTTCTTTTGCTTTGTGCCTAGCAGTGTCAGACAGCTGTCCTTATGGATGGAGCATAATCAAAGATTTGAGCGGCCTTCCCAGCAGCTTGGCAAGAACAGAGTTCTTGCGGACACCAAGTCAAAAATGAGTGAGATGGATAGTGATTAATCCACTCTAAATTTTGAATTATCATGACAGAAGCAGGAAAGTAATTCAGCAGCCGAGTCTGTCAGCAAGTCTGTGAGCAAGCACACACTGCTGGGCATCAGGAGCTGCAGCTCAGGATGCAATTAAGCGCAGCACTCCTGATGACGCAAGGAGCAGATTTCCACAGGAGTCGGGGTTATACTCAGAAACAAGGCATTGGCATTTTGCTTTCAAAGCTGCCAGGGGCCTTGGGACTGCTTGCATGTGGGAGTGTCACCCAGGCCAAGGGGATGTCCTCAGATCAGGGCAGTCCTCCATGGCTGGCTACCCTGCCCTTTTGCAGCTCACCATTCTGACAGTGCTCCTGGATTGGAGCCAGAGACTTGAACTGGAGATTACCATAAAAAAAGGTCTCAAAATGTGTTCTTTAGGGAATTTGACTGTGGAGGCCTGTCAAACCTTACAACTCTGAGGCAGCTGTACTGCCCTTCAGCAGAGGAAATGAACTCCTTACACATCTTGCAGGCAAGGGGCATGCTTAGATAGTTTTACTTTTTCCACCAAAAATATACCCTATGAAGAGATAGGAGAATTTCTTGCTAAAAATATGTCCAACAATTATTTTTAATGAACAATATTTATCTTTTACGTACAAAATGTGCAATAAATTGATAAATATGGGTAATGCTTGTGCTTGGCTTAGTTATTTTCTGTCATATTTTGGTCCAGTAACAAAAGGCAATGAAAGCAAATGTTAGCACATCCTTTACATGCTGAGATGTCACTTCATGAGTCACTCTAAAGCAGTGTTGATGTCAGTTTACCTAAGTTTAAAAGCAGGATCTTCTGATAAAGTTTCAGACATCTTCAAGTTAGGCTTTGCCGAACAACCCCATTGGAAGGATATGAGGGACATTTATTTGTTTCAAATGTTTTCTGTTGCTTTAAAACACAACAAGATGTCTGCAATTTTTGGGACCTGAAAAGCAAACTTTATTTCTGTCTTTTGTAGGATGGTACCTTGTTTCACCCACAAACCCAGAAGTGCATACAAGCCGAGGCAAACGCTCACAATGGGAACCCAGCACCAATGTTACGACCTTGTACCAACTCGGACTACCAAAAATGGTCCTTCAAAGAAAGAAGTTGATACAGATGTTGTCTAGGATATAGCTGAATACAAAGAAAAATGTTCTCTTTCTAGTCAGCAGTTAGTCAGCCTTTTGAGAATCTCATAAGTGATATATTTTTGTATGGAAAGAACTGTAATTAGTTGACAAGCCTTGGATCTCGTTTCCTGGAGCTTTAGAAGGCACTAAGTATTGAGAGCTTCATAAAGTGCCACAGAATCTGCTCCTTTTCTCTTTATTTGGCAGCTACATAACTGCTTCTGAAGTGTCTTAGGTTCCTTTCACAAGTGACAATATATTTTTTTAATCTACTGTGTGGAAGTAAGGCAGTCAAAATAATTGCACTAATGTTAATCTGCCAATAACTTAAAATGTTTATTTTTCTACTAAAACATTCTGTAGTTGGGTTTTTTTAACAGATAGTAGTTAATAATTATTCTTGTCTTTTAAATACCAAGAAGGTAAATGTAGGCCATATTCTGCCCTAAGAGACTCACACAAAGCCCTCACTGAAGACAGTGTGGGTTTACACATAAAGGCAGAGTATGCCTGCATGTTTTTGCACAAATAACAATCTAGATGCATACAGATTGCACATGCTTGACAATACTATACCTTAAATGTTCTGACAATTTTAGATGTTCATGGCACTTGAAAAGTTTCTCATCATGCTTAAGATTGGTTTGGGAGTAAAATGGGGACTTTCTCATCTTTCTTAAAGGCAGAAAGCAGCAATATTTAAAGATGATGCTTTGGGAAAAGCTATTTAGATTTATATGGGCCCAGCTATTTGGCTGTGTCCTAGAATGCACAACCAACTTTAACATTATGTGGATTTTTAGTGTGCATAATACTTTCAAGATAAGACCTACCAATAATTCTTTTGTAAAAATTTCAAAATTATAGTTAGAGAAAATGAATCCTAAAATTGAAGTGTTTAAGTAACTCATGTAAAAATGATTATATTTTAAAAACAGTTTTGCAAGTGATTTCTGTGAAATGCAGCTAGTATTAATACAAAGGGATTGTCTTTGGGGTATAACTTGCATTTTGTCTGGGAACACCTTTTAGATGAGCTGACCCTGCATATGGCCCTGTTGAAAACAAAATAATCTGCACCAGCACAGGATAGTTTGTGCCCTGGAGTGTGGGATCCGCCTTACCCAGTCAGACAAGGAGTGTGTGTATAGAAATGCATCTGGGCATTTACTATCAGCATTACCATGTTGATTAGAAGGGTTTCAGCTCATAAGAAGAGTTTCTTCCTCTGTCAGATGAAGGAATGATTATGTGTAGAAGGATGAAAATTTCAACTTTTTTCCCCTCAGAAGTCTTGGCATCTGTTTTGATTTGTTTGGTATGTGTTTTGTTATTTGCTCTTGTTCATGCTTTCTATAAAAAATGTACAGCCTTTTCTTTGAATCCCCATAAGCTCATGCCATTTTGGCATACCTATTTATATGATTGGGGTGTGGGGGGAGGGTTTCTGCCCGTAGGAGATACATGTATGGGTTCTTCCAAGGTCTTCCTTACCTGTGTAGATAGAATGTTTTTGTGAGCACCTTTGAAGTTTTGTCTCTGTGGGCTGGACTGATGAAACTGATGTTAGAATTAATAAAATATTTTGTGATTAAGCAGAGTGGGAAATGTCTTATCAACTATTTTTCTTTTCTTGTGGTCAGTGGTTTTCGTTTAATCATATTGCTGATGATCTTTAGAACCAGATCCCTACAGCTCTTGGGAAAAGACAGCTTTATTTTACGGTGCCTTAAGTTCTGTTTCCTGAACTCAGTAATGCTTCTGTTCACCTGGATAGCAGCAGTAGTTTACACTTTGTGGAGCCACAAATCAAAAGTGGGTGGCTGCATGAGAGATCAGCAAGGATTTTCTCTAAATTTCTGCTTTGCCTCCTTGACTGCTGATTGAACAATGTTAGTAGCTGATAAAAGCCTGCCTACTAGATTCATAGCTAAAGCTCTCACCTCCATTCTCAGTGAAGTTTTCTTAGTCTTGGGATTTCAAGATTTTATCATCAGATGGTGGTATTCAAGTAAAACTTAGTAACTGGAGATTATTTTCTATACATCTTTTCACTTTGCCCATGTTTAGAGGGAAATATTGATGTTTTTGGCTTCCTGCAGCTAAGATGTTTTCACATATCCCAGCAAACCTGCTAGCCTGGGTTGCATGTTTGCTGGACAAACACACTTGAGTTCAAAAGCAAACACCAAGCATTAGCAATGCCACCAGCTTGCTCTCTCTATGTTGGCCCTTTAGTCCCTCTATTTACCATTTTTATGCCTTGATAGCCTTTTCTTCTTCTCAGCTCACTGGAATTGTATTAATGCCTGTCTTCAAATTTGGAGGGTGAAGGACTCTTATCAAGCATCTGAGTCATGAAGCACATCTTCAGACTTCCTTTAACTTCTCCAGACTTCCTTCTGCAAGAGCTCGGGGCTACCTACTGAGGAATGGAATGTGGACTTTGGACTTCTCCTGAGCAGAGATGGGGTTGGATGTCTCTTAAAAATGGAAAAATTGGAGGATTTCAGTCACAAATCAATACTTATTTCTTAGTCTTTCTATTCCTGCATTTATTTATTTATTTTTTAGAAAGCCATCCAGACAATAGATAGGTGCCTAATTATCATATTTATTTGAAATTATCAAGTAATTATTTTAACTTTTTTTTTTATTTTTCTTTTATTCACTCACCAATTTCTTCTCATTTAAAAATTGTGGGTCTTCAGCATGGTCTAAAACTTACTGGATTTTCACTTCAACCAAAAACAGTTCACAATCCTTCCTTCTAAGAAATAAACCACTAAAACCTCTCTATATGCGGGACTGACTGAACCATTATGTTGGGGTATTGTTAGAGCTTGCACAAACACCTGGGAACAAGAGTCATCATCGTACATGCATCAGTCAATGTGAACTGGAAAGAGTATTTCTTGCTGGCTCTGCTGAAAACAGAGACTCAAAACTGTGTTCAGTTTTTGTTATATTTATAGGAAGTGGTAAGATGCACGGCAAGGGGAAATTCATGTTGGCTGATAACACCAGGACTGATGAGATTGTGCTCCTATTTCCTGTTTATGAAAACATGGGCACTCACACAGTGATAGTGCTTGGTTTGTAATTTAAAATCTGATGCTCTTTTAGCTTCATTTGCCTCTCTTAAGGCCTTTAGATTTGGAGATTAACTTGAAGTTAGTTGAGCTTTGTCCTGATACCCTGATACAATGACATAACGAGTGTCTGAAGAGACTGTAGGGTTAGGACCATGCAGCTGTGTGTATACTCTTGCAACTAAGCAGGTTTTTTGGCAGTGTTTGAGAACGCCGTATACTCTTGTAACAAATACAGAACTTTGTGCTAGCTGAGGTAGGTGGGAAAGCCCTTGGGAGGGGGGAAAAGCATGATAGGAGAGCTCTCCCCGTTCTGTTGAGACGCAACAACAATAGCTGAGTTTGAATTACAGCACTGCAGTAATTCTTACATTTCTCATTTACAGAGGAAAAATATGCACGTACATGCAGTACTAAAAATACTATGCCTAGATTAACAGTTTTCAGTTTATATTTTTTTAATCCACTATTCACTGATATTTTTATGAATAGACAAATCCTAATTAGACCAGTCCCAGTCAGCACTGACAGGAATTGCATGGCTCCAGGATTTGCAAAGGTGACTGGAGACAAAAACAACAGGGCAGGACCTTCTCAGCAATTTCTCCAAAAGTAGGAAGAAGATGAATATACAGGAAAATACATAGAAGAAGTAAGTTGCTGGCTTAAATAAGCTGCATGGCATATTTTGTATAATATCAAACTATCTCCCAGAGTGGGAGAGGACTTGCAGCAGATGCAATTTATTTGTTGGTGATAAGGGAAAAATCAGTTTTCTGAGTTTCTTGACTTTATCCATGGTCTGAAGATACTTAACTTGCAAATGAAGAAAAAGTGGTCAAGGGAGTCATACCAGTACAGATGCTTAAATGTGAAATTAATTAATTAGATACTCTGTGATGAGCAAATATAAATAGATAAAGAACAAAATTGTTAATTGCGCATACACTGTGAGAAGACTTAGTAATAACTGAGAAATTGGAAGCGATCATTAGCGGGAAGATACTTGACAGTGTTTTTACAGAAATATATGGTTGAAGGATTCACATGATTGAAGCACTGAAATGACTGGGTAACGTGCCAGGAAGAAAGTGACATTTGATTTTTGAGTTAAGAGAACAGGTTTTACAATTCTTGTGAACTGATTTTTTAGCCAACAAGGAATAAACAGAGGGTGTCTGATGTGGACCACCACATGAAAATTTAAAGCCTTTTTGCCTAACAGATAAAGGATGTGTATTGCTTCAGAGGATTTCATCCTAGGGAATGCACTTTACCAATTTGACGGTAGCAAAACATTCTGGGGATTTCTAAGGGTAAAATAAAGGCAGCCAGGCCAGTGTCTGTGTCTGACACAATCTTTAATAAGCAGTTTGCTGCAATTCTCCTTTAGGCCTCCTTTTATTTAAAATAAGCTGTTACCTGGGCATCTGTTATGCATAAACACAGAGTAGTACCTAAGAAAGAAGAAATTTCTCAGTGCTGAGAATTGGAAAGAAGCAGGCTTTACAAAATATAACTGTAGCATAGAATCATGTTG
The DNA here is from genome assembly GCF_001522545.3 of Parus major. Classification (NCBI taxonomy): domain Eukaryota; kingdom Metazoa; phylum Chordata; class Aves; order Passeriformes; family Paridae; genus Parus; species Parus major. The sequence continues at coordinate 89,643,579 of NC_031769.1, forward strand.
AAAACATACATGGATAACATGAAACTTTCTATCAGATTGCAAATTAAATACTTAGGTTCCAGAAATAAAGGTTTTTGTGAAATCAGAAGTTGGCCTCAGTGTGTCTATTACACTACAATTTTTAATTACATGATTTTCTTGCAATAGATGCCCTGCTTTGGAGGGGAGTCAGTGGTGGGTGCTTGGAGTTTTTTTGTTTGATTTTGTTAATTTTTAATGTTTTTTGTTGTTGTTTTTTATTACAAAAGGTGGGGAAACTGTCATTTTCATGCCTCACTGATACACAGGAAGAATTCTGAAAGGCTTACTTTAACTAATCCCAATTGTTCAATATATGGCCTTATTTGCATCCCCATAACAAATCCCTAGACTGAAAAATAAAAAGTTATTTTCTTAGTATGAGTTGTTGCCTTTTTTTTATAGAACTTGAATGTTACAGTTTCTTAGTTTAATCTGTCCTCACAGTTTTACCATGAAGGAAGAGCACCCTGTTTTACTGATGGGGAATGCAGCAACAAACAGACTAAGGTCAGAAGTACCACATTGCTAAATACTGGAATTTGAAGTGCAGCTTTGCTTGGTTTAAATCATAGCCAGCCATACTCAGACCTCTGCAGCTCTTAGATGCATTTCTTTGCCTTACCTCTCCAGCACTGGCCTTCCCTGTGCACTGCAGGGACACCAGTGTCAGCTGGTCTCTGCCTCCCACATGAGGGCAAGCCTTGAACTTCACACTGAGTGGAACTGTCCACTCTTTCCGACCTGTGCTGGGAAAAGCAAGGAGATGCACTTCAATCTTCAGCTAACAAAAAGACATTTGCTGCTGCAGAAGTAGTAAAGAAGGATGTCAAGCAGTTGCTAATATTGTCCAAGATACCAATTCTGTTGTAACACAGAACCTGGCCTCAAGCTTTCTTTCAGAAAGACTGAGTTCTCAAAAATGTGGAAATTGCTTCCAAAAAAATCCCAAATCTTGGAGGTTTCCAAATCTTGGAAAACTGAGGACAGTCCAGAGACGATGTGAGTATGTGTGTTAATAAACTGCCAATACACCAAATGGATCCAAGTAGCTGTAGTTGTGGTAACCAAGTACCAGAGAAAGTCACGGAATGATACGGTATACAAGCATGCAGAAAGATTTCCTGTGAAACATATTTTGACCAACAGATTTGCATATCAAGTTGAGAATGGCAAAACATCATTTAGAATATGATATTCTGGTTAAAAATAGCATTACACAAAATCAATATGGCACCTATTCCTGTTGGCATCCTAGGAATGTTCTTGGTGTTACGATAATAAATTTTCTGGAAGAAAATGAGTTGCTGGAAGGTTTGCTGGTGACAAACTGCTGGACAAGTCACTTGTACAGATAAATCTCATAGTTTGATTTATTCTAGTGCAAGACCAAGTGCACAGGAGTAAGGAGGTAGATGGTGCTTTTAGGCAGTATGGATTCAAAACATGGTGTAGGTTGTTTCATAGAGAGACATCCCCACAACACTGTTGGGTCTGCCTGTAGGGATTGGGCTTCCCAGCCTGCCCAGCTTATGAAACTGGCTGCTGCTGAGGGAGGTGCTGAGGTTGCCACTTATGGCCCAGTGCAGGCAGGTCACAGGGTCAGAAGGGCCAGTTCAACATCACGTGGAAAAAGGAGAGGTGCAGTGGAAGTGCCTCCAGGAATGATTCTTGAGGTGAGGGCAAACTGGCCTTATTATTTTACAAAAGAAAAATGTGATTAATCTTAGACCCTGTGTGTGGGAGAAGATCGCTGATACATCCCCTAAAGGTATGATGAGAACTAGTGGTTGGAAGTCGAAATAAGCCAAATTGATACTGAATATGAAATGCACCTTTTAGCAAACTAACTAATGATTGGAATGATTTATCAAGAGATGTGATGGACTCTTCATTACTGATGCCTTAAAGTCGACACTGCTGGATGTTATTCTGAGTGAAAGGCTGTAACGCAACAAGTGTTATGAAATTTCTGGTTGAGGGCTTTTAGCCCAAGGCCAGATCTTGCCATCTTAGAATGTATAAATCCACGAAAATTCTTTCCAATTTATTGCAGATGTACTGCCATTGCTGAGTAGTATAAATTAGATGTATTAGGTTGATCTTCAAAGGTTTGCTCGGAGTGACCTCAGGAAATTTATGAATATGTATAGAAAGTGGGGTGCCTAAAGCAGGGTTAAGGAAAGTTTTCCATTTTTCCTGTACCTCCTCCTGTGTGGGATCTACCCGAGATGAAAAAGATCAGTGAACTGCTGCTCTGGGGCTTTGCAGACCACGGATGTGGGTGGGCAGTGTGAACGTGTCCCCATGTGGGTGGAGATAGAGCCTGGGAGCAACGCGGAAAGCCATGGGCTGCCTGTGGGAAATGCCCCACAGCCACTGAGATGTGGAGACAGCTACTTGGGAGAACAGGCGTGGAAAGGACTCGCTTCCCGCAGGCTATTCACAGGGTTGCGACAGCCCTCGGGGAAGCTCAGAGTCCTGCCGCAGCCTTAATTTTTCCTTTTTTTGTTTTTCTTTTTTTTCCTTTTTTTTTTTTTTTNAATTTTTTATTTTTTTGGTAACTCGAGCGGTGTCAAGCTCCCAAAAACCCGCCAATTCTGCGGTAAAAAGAAACCAGTTTGGAAAAAAAAAAACAAACCAAACCACAAAAACCAAACCAAACCCAAAAAACCCAAACCCCGCAAGACTTGTGCTCTAGCGAAACGCCCCGCTCCTGCGTGCCGCAGAGCTGCCGTGGCCCGGGCTGGCTGCGCGTGTGCGTGTGCGGGGTGCCGAGCCCGAGTGGGAGCGTGTTTGCGTGCCGCGTGTGCGCGGGGGAGGGCGGGGAGAGTGCGCGGAGCCCGCCCGCGCCGGGCAGCGCTGCCAGCGGGGTCCGCGCGTGGGCCAGGCGGGTCGCGCGTGGGGACGGCGCTCGGGCCGCGGCTGCCGCCGGCCTCCCCTGCCCGCCCATGGGCAGCGGCCGCAGCTCGCACCCCCCCCGCGCCCGCCTTGGCGGCTCCACCTGGGGAAGGTGCCCGACCCACAGGCAGCGAACGCTGATGCCGTGAAGGGGGAAGCTCGGTCCGGCCCCCGCCGCCGCACACTCTGCTCTGCCCCCGGCAGCGCAGCCTGCCCGGCGGCTTTGCCCGAGCCGGAGGAAGGGCGCAGGCGGCACCTCGCTCCCGCGGCGGGGGCTGCCCCGGATCCCGCGGAATGCGGCATTAGCACCCCCGCCCCGGCTCGGCACAGCTCCCCTCCTCCGCCTCCCCGGCTCTAGGGGGGGCTTTTTCCTCTTCGGCGTTTTCTGCCGGAGCATCCCTTCTTTTTTTTTTTTTTTTTTTTTTTTTTTTTTTTTTTTTATATCCCTTCTTTTTTTTTTTTTTTTTTTTCCTTTTCACCCTTTTGGAGGAGGAGGAAGAGGGGGAAGGAAGGAGGTGTTCAATGAGGGCTGCTCGGCTCCCCCCCCCGCGCCTGAGAGGTGCTGTCCCTCCCTGAGCGGAGAGGGGGGGAGAGCTGCCGGGGAGGCAGAGGCAGGTCCCGCTCCCTTGCTGTGCCGCCGGGGAGAGCGGAGGAGGGTGGTGGGGAGCGTGTCTGTGTGTGCGTGGTGGTGGTTATTTATTTATTTATTGCTCCTGGTGGTTGCAGCTGGCAGACCTGGGAAGGAGTAGGCGCCATTGCCAGAAGGATTATTGCCAGGGGAGGGGAGGGGGGGGGGAAGAGAGAGGAGACCCCGAGGCTCCCGAGGAAGCGGAGAGAGGCAGATCTTTTCCTCCCGCCTTGGCTTCTGCCGCCGGGGGATGCGCCCAGACTGAGAGGGGCTCGGCTCTCTTCCGCCGCTCAGCCCGTTCCCCCACCCTCAGTTCTCCTCCTCCTCCTCCCCATCCAGCAGCATGCATCCCTCTCCGCGGAGACCGGCCGCTGCCACCTCCAACCCTGCCATGCTACTGCTGCTCCTGTGCCTGGGCTGGGCGCCGCCGGGCTGGGGCTGGCCGCGGGGCAGCTCCCGGGGGGCGGCCGGGCTGCCCCCCAACGCCACCACGCCGATCTCCATCATGGGCTTGATGCCGCTCAGCCAGTCCGAGGAGGACCAGAAGAGCAGGATCGGCCGGGGAGTGCTGCCCGCCGTGCAGCTGGCCATGGATCAGATCCGCAACGAGTCCCTGCTCAACCCCTATTTCCTGGACCTGCGGCTCTACGACACGGAGGTAGGGACCGCCGCGGCCCCCGCGCCGCCGGGAGCAGGGGGAGGCGCCGCCGCCCAGTCCCGGGGCGCTGCGGGTGCAGGGGCGCAAGGGCAGCGCGGACGCCCGGGCCGGGGCTGCGGCTGCCGGCGGGGCCGTGCGCGCCGCCTCCGAACCGCCTTGCCCGCCCGGCCCCGCAGGCTGCCGGCAGATGTGCGGGGACCGGCGGCGGAGGGGGAGGACGCGCAGCCGGCGGGCCGTATCCTGCCCTCCCGGTATTACCAGGAGCGGCTGCCCGGCAGCTGGGGCTCGCCCGGCCGCCCCAGGAGCGCCCCTGTCCGGGAGCCGCCTGCAGCGCGGGGGTGGGCCCGGACGGGTGCCCGGGCGGCGGGGGTGCTTGGCGGCGGCGGCGGTGGCTGGGATCCGCTGCCCTTGGCACGCACGTACACCGGTGGGAGGAAAGCTGCCTCGCCCAGCGAAGCCGCGGCCGCATCGCTCTGCCAGCCGCCACCCGCTCAGCAACAGATGCACGCCGGGCGCTCCGCTCGCTCCCCCGCTCCGCCAACGGGCTCACGCTGCCAGCCCGGCTTATCCCATGCGGCGGCGGGACGCCAAGGGCAGCGAGCGGGGCCGTAGCTTGAGGAGGAGGCGGGGAGGCTCTCGCAGGGGTTCGCTGAGTTTCCCCCCGTCCCTGCCCTCCGGCGGGAGCGGCTGAGCGCTCCCCCGGGGGTGCGTGGCGGGCGGGCGGGCGGTGGCGGCGGGGCGCGGAGGCGCTCGCTTCTCGGGAAGAACTAAATTTGCAGTGCCGGTCCCCGCGGAGCGCCGCCAGCGCGGCGGGATGCCTGCCCCCGTTCCGGAGCGCTGCCAGCGGCCGGCCGTCAGGGCCGGGAGACGGGGGAGCTCTGCTGAGCGAGGAAACACATCCCCTTCACCTGGGAGAGAGAGGCGGGGAGCGAGGCGAAGGGTTTGTCGAGTTGGTTGCCACTACCACCCGCCCACAACTGCCTTTGGTTTTTGTCACAACTTCAGTACCTGTGTGTTTGCGGAGGATACGCGCGGGTCCGGTACCGGGGCTCCCCTGAAGATGGCAGTCGCTTCTTGTGTAATGCTGGCGGCCGGGGCTCGCTTCCAAGACAACCCCCGGTAAAGCAAGTGGCTGCTGAAAATCTTTCCCGGCTGTAATTTAAGGAAGCCCCTGTCTACTCCTCTTCGGTTCTCAGGGTCCGGGGGGAACAAGCTGAGAGCAGCAATGACAGGCTGTACTGCTTCGTGACAGTGTTTCCGTCCCTGAAACGACTACCAAAAGCCTCTCCTTCCAGGGTGGCTGCTTTTTATTGATATAAATTTGTTGTAGTGGTTTTTCTTTTTTAGATTTCTCTGAGCAGAAATGCATGGAGGGCAATACTGCTGAAGGTGCCACTTAGGAAGGAGCAGATTGCCATCCTTGTTGTGTTGTGTGAACAAGACTAGATACTGACAGGGAATACAGGGAAGATCAGCCTGGAGTAGCTGCTTGTTTCCTTAAAAAAATGAATCTCAGGAAACTCTGCAATTGTAATGAAAAGAATTATGGGGGATTTTCTGAATGGCATTACTTGTCTCATGAAGTGAGATGTATGTTAGGAAAAATTCACAGTTCTCCTAATCCTGTTTTCGTGATGTTATTCTATATTAGTTCTTCCCTTGGATAGAATTATTGCAAAAATAACATATGCATAGGAATTAGAGATGCCTAGGCAGGATGTCCCTTCTTCATACAGTAGCATCTTAATCAATAAGGTGCTGCACTTTATTGCAGTCAAAATATTGTGACATTCTTAATAGAGATTTTGGGTTCTGAACTAGGTAGTGATCATTAAAATAATCAGGAAAAAAATTACCTTGTTTGTTCTGGAATGAGTACCAGTTTCTTAAAAACTGCATTTTTACTGTTTTGTACTCCAGGGACATAAGAAATCAGGGTCATGTTGCCAGCTTGCTGTGTTGCTTTGAATGCTTTTGAGCAATTAATAAATGGATGGTTATGGAATGCTAAGTCAGGCAAACATATATGTTTGGAGTACAGTTGGATCCTTATAGCGTGCTTAACAGTGACAAGTAAATAAGTTAGTGTCCATGAGGAGTACTAGATTGACTGCACCCAAATGGAATAGACTACTGCCTGGAATAGCCATTAAATACCTAATGGCAGCACAAACTTTTTCCCTCGGTTCAGACATTACCTTTTTCCTTTGGTGCACTTACAGTAAGGAAGATGGTAGCTGGCTCATTGTGCCCACTTGATTCTCAGCCTATTTTCTGAGGCTGCCAATAAATAGATATGCCCGAAGGGCCTGGATCCTTATCATTGCATAATCAGAGACCAAGGAGTAGTTCTCCCTCTCAGGGCTTCACAGGTGGTGCTTGTGACACTGTTGGCTCTTGAAAGAGAGAATGTAGAGCCTTGAACACATGGGATTTCTTTAATAGCTTGAGAAATAATTTTAGTGTATTTATAATGCTTAGGAAATGTATGGCAGTGATATACTAACTCATGTATTCTCCCTTGTGTCTCTCCAAAATCCCTCGTTGTTGCAGTCTGATCCTTGTATTGCAATTTCCTGTAATGCTTTAACTAAGTGCTTGTGAAAAACAATAATGAAATAAGCAGACTAGATTGAAAAAAAAAAACAAACCCCAAAATATTATGCATTCAGGTTAATTCTGTCAGGATTTAACTGAATATTCTAGCTGGTTAGATAGTTCTGGTTTATTATAAGGAAGCATTTTAATCCCTTTACTTTCTGACCAACCATCTGAAGAACTGCAGTGTGCCTTCTAAGGTCAGCTGCTGTTTGTGAGCACTTGAACTCATTAACCTTTGAGGATATGAGCAGCAGCTCTAGTGTTTCTCAAAGCATTTAAATTGAATTAAGCACTTAAGTACAATGTTTAGTTTATGTCTCAGTTGAGATTGTGTGAATTACATGTTTGTTATGAAATATGACCACAGGTTACATCATGTACAAAAATGCAAAGGCTTCTGTTTTGAATATTTTTTAATCTTTAAATGTGCTTGGAGTGTGATCCTGATCCAGTCTATTTTGCTACTTCATGGGCATGTCTTTACCTGTTTGGGCATTGTTATGCAGACTCAGCCAATAAACCAAAGCTAAAATGTAGGCATTTGCAGAACTCTGGCCTAAGTGACTTTACTTTGTGCTGTTCACTTCAGTGAGAGTGGGAGTCTCTCTCTAGATGAGACTCGGGCAAAATTTCATAATTGTGTTATTTTAGAAACAAAAGAATTTATAAAGTGATCATCTCTAAAGAGTCTCATCCAAACCCTATTGAAATTAATGGCAGTAATGCACTGATTCCAGCGGCCTTTGGACCAAGTCCTAGAAGTTAGGGGTGCTTGATAGTTTATGGCTTCAGATCAACAACCATGATACAATAGTTCTTTTTTTTTTTTTTTTTTTTCCATCTCTGTGATTGTAGCTTTAGTTGGTTAAAAAAGCAAGGAAATATTCACAAAATAATGAAAGAAAAACCTCTGCAAACACTAGACATAGCTCAAAAAGCACATAAATCAGGAAAGATGATTTCAGTATAAGCACCCTGACACACATCTCTTGGAGGAAAAAAGCTTAAAATAAATTAATCATTCTAGTGAAGCCTATTATCAATTTCAACAGTATTTGATTTGCATCTGGCAAAAACTGACCATATAATAACTGGAGGAAGAAGCGTTGTGGAAGAATGCGAGGGAAGTTAATAGAAGTTGGATATCTGTCCTTCTACATTGGGACATCTACCCTCAAATAGGCACTGAATTTTCTGATTTCTTGTAGGAGCAGTTCTGCAAGTGGTACACAGACAGTATGAGTTTGTTTTGAATCCAGACATGCATAGTCAAAAAAGAACTTGTTTCTGAAGATCAAAGTGAGTGTTGACAAGCTAAAAAAAATAGTATTTCTGAAGTAAGTGGGTATATTATCACAAAGAGGAAAGAATATTTGTACTAGGGGGATGAGATTGTTTAATTTTCTCTAACTACAACAAATACCTTGTGGTAATCATGATATAATTTCATCTTTGTGAAATAATACATTCTAATACCTTTAAGTAGTGGGTTGCATAGGGAGGTGAGCTCTGGAAAATGCACAGGACTCCACAAAATCTGAAGGAAAAGGTGAGCTTATTGATATTTGATACATATTTGCCTTTTTCTATTCTGTAACTAAGTAGAAAGTGCCTTTCTTAATTTATCTGACAAGAAATTACAGTCTAGGTGTAGGATGACTTTGTTTCCTTCTTCTTTTTTTTTTTCTAAAAAAGTACATGTGTTTTCAGTAAAACTCTCAAAGCTTAAGAAAGGCCATGCACTCATCTGAGTAATTCTTACCAGCTATTCTAAGTTTTAAAGGACCCTGAGCCCCCAAATAAAGATGCCTCTTCCAGAAAATCCAGTCATGAGTGGTGTCAACAAAATCCACTCATGTCTTGTTCCTGCAAGTGGAAGTAAGAGAACTATTCATTTTTGCTAAGTATGGAGAATACATTCTGGATACAGGAGAGCAGGTTTGTGTCAGTAGTACAGAATAAGGTGTCTGACCACTGGAGCTCCACATGGTAGTCCTCAGAGAAGGACAAACATCTGCTGGTTGCTGTCTGAAAAACTCCACCATTACTGTAACAGGGCTGAGCAAGGGCACCCCCACCCCCTAAAGAAGTGCATGTGATGTGCTGGTTAGGCCCTCTGTCTTAGGAGGCATCGATCCAAGTCTCTCCAACAGTGCCTGGATTTGCAAGAGGAAGCATGATGTACCAAAGTCAGGTGGGGTCTCTGGGGGTGAGCCCTGTCATGCTTATGAGTGCTCTGAGCACTAAATTGTCTGGAGCCTTACTTTTCTCTCTGGAGGGCTCACAGTGGCACAGGTAAGGCGGTGTTGTGGTCATCTGAGGGTAACAGCTGAATACACGGGAGATGGCAGGGCCTGAAAGAGGGTCCAGTTTACAGCAGACAGAGCTGGCAGACATTTGTTCTTGTATCATCAGGTGAGCGTGTGTCTGGCATATGTTGAGGTAGTTGGGTAATTTCTTACCTTTAAATATTACTGAGTACTTGTGCTGTCTGATATTTGCAGAGAGCGAGGCATTAAAATGCACTACACTGCCTGTATGGTGACAGTCACTGTCTGCTCTGCTGGCGACACTCTGCTTGGAAGGGACATACTTCTTTAAATAGTCAGTGTCCCCTTTGACTTCCGCGTAGCATGACTCCGTTTACGACATAACCTTCTTTTGCTTTGGAGTTTTGTAAACTTGGAGGGAATAATCTAAAAGTTAAGTGTTTGTGTTAATTCTGTGCTGGCTTCTCCGCTGATGTTAAGATGTGGGTGGGGAGAGGAGAGAAATCATGTATTCACTGCACCCACTCCTCTGGGTGCGGATCCCAGACCTGCAGAATGTATATCCTCTAAATATCTCTGCAAAGAGATTAAAGCCAGTTTCTGGCATATGTCTTGCAATTTCTTGTATAACTTATCCTATGCATACTGCAAAACACACTGTTATGGAATCTTTTGATTCAAATGCCAAACACGCTCCACCAGCACGGAAAAACCTATTTTTTGGAATAAATCTAGGAAGTAGTATCTATTTGCATTTGAAGAAAGAGTAGAAAGCCCTGTCCTCTTATATGGTTATCAGCCAGAGTTAATTCCTCAAGTTCATGGGAAAGATGGGGTGTAATATCCTGGTGATAGCTGTGCAAAAAATATTTGCAACAGGAAAACAGAGAAGAAGGAGCTAGGTGAGAGATATTTAATGATGGCATTCACAAAGAAAGTTGTTGATACACAATTTATATTGTTTTAATTAAATACATGTAACTGTTTGGAATGACATCATAAATAGCATTGCATGTCAAGGCTACAAGGCACAATCTTGCATTAATAATCTGAGTATGATGATAAATATCATTGCATATCAAATTTTGTTCTCTGCTTTCAATTTCATTGCTTTATGGATGTTCCCATGGCATGAAGCAGAAGAATAACACCTTTGAGCAAACTATAGAATCTGGGAATCTAGTAGGTCTTTCATGAAAGCTCAAGTGGAGATGATTGCTATGACAGGAAAGGAGATTCTTTTCCTTGGGAAGGGTTGAACCGTTGCATGCAGAGGCCTGGCTCAAGGAATCAAGTGGTGGAAGTTAACAGAGGAAAATCCCCCATGATTCCTTGTGACTGGGATAATTTTTGGGGCAGCTGGGGCTAGCAGAGATGTGTACTGAGATCAGTGAGCACAGCTATGACTCAATCTTGTGGAGATGTCTGTTAATACGCAGCAGCTCCATATATCCCAGGAAGCTTATTTCAAACTGGGATTCCAAACTGAGATGGTGCAGTGCACATACATCACATTTTTTCAAATTTATTTTTGTACTAGGAATCTTGGAACTAAACCAGTGACAGAGCCTCAAACTTTTCAGCAGCCAGATGCACTGTTCTCTGATTTGTGGGTCTAGCTGAGCTAGAAATGAGATTTGCAGTACCTTTGTGGTTCTTGGGCTCCAGCATTAATGGCCCAATAGCCTGCCTCCTGAAGCATGCTCATTCAGCTGCACCTTTACTATGACTTAAAGAAGGTGGTGCCTCTAAGAACAGGTGGGATATGTTTTCAGTCACCCTGTGTCTCCCCTTGCCATGCTGCTGACACTTAGGGGATGCCTTCTTTGCTAAGAGATTTCTCTACTTGCAAAAGCTTTTGCTGTGGGTAAGATCTGGATCTGGATTTGGGGACTGCTTGATACTGCCTGCTGAGTGGAAATAGGACATACTGGCTGTAAAACACTTTTTTTAATTTATTTTTTTCCCCTTGTGATGGAATAGCCATGTAATGTCATTGCTAAGTCAGTGATTGATTCTCAATTTCTGTGCCATTAATTTTTCATTATCATCAGCCTTTACTTCTGACAATTTTATCCATAGTATTTTTCAAGTAAGTTTGCTCAAATGTGAAGAGGAAAGCTAACAAATTAAAGACAAATCTTCACCTTCTGCCTGAAAACTGTACGCACAAAGAATGAAGACTATGGGGGCTAATTCAGCAGGGCTGTCCAAATTGTTGCTACTGAGGCTTCTGAGAGATGAAGGCCCTGATAATGGACTAATTGCTTTAAAGTGAACATCATGACTTTGAGTGATAGGATTAGAAAACTTAGGTTCCCCACTATGGCCATGCTACTTTCCTTAAATAATTAATGAGTTCTAAGATCAAAGGACCATTAGAATTATCCACATTTTACAATACAGACCATGTATTTCAGCTGGGTATTTCTGCCCACTCTGCTGCAAGCTAGAATATGTACTTCAGAAAACCTTTCCATCTTGTCTTAAGGATCCCCCAGTTCCTTGTCCCTGGACAACTTTGCTCTGTGGTTTGTTTGAAATCCTTTTAAAAGTCCATTGTTATTTCCAGCTTAAACTCTGCTGACCCTGCAGCCACTGAAGCTGTGAGAGTGGCAGCTCCAATTTTTTTTTTTTACATACACTGCCCTCCCTGCAATACCTTACCAGCTACAGGCTCGAGACCAGCAAAAGAGGGGGGATCAAGACTTCCTGACTTTTATGGCTGTCTGAGGGATCCTCTCCTTGGATGAAGCACTCAGATTGGATCGTGATGGAATCAGAAGACTTCTTCACTTTGTCAGATTGTCACACAGACTTTATGTGAAATCCTTGTATGCTTGCTTCTTTGCAAGCTGGGTCTGCCAGGCTCATGTGCTGTGTCACTGAGTAGATGCTTCTGCAGAATGTTTTTTGAATTCTTGGCTGAACTGATTTTCTTCTTTACCCCCGCCTTTTTTGTAAGACCCTTTTTGCCACAATGCCCATCAGAGGAACTTATCGTGTCTAAGTTATTTCCATTATCTCTTTTATTTTATTTATCAAATAAACACCACCACATATCTCTAAATCAGTCTATTCGTTGAATCTTTTATGTCCTTCAAGTAATTATGTGTTCTAATTTACCATTTACCTAGGGTAGTCCTCAGCTTCTGCTGCAGCTTCGTTGAACTACAGAATTATGTGAAGATTCATACACACAATAGGTGTCTAAGTAACCATTTTACATCGAAAACCTCCAGGGAGAAGTAGTAAGAGGCCCCTTTTGGGATGCTAATTAACTTCCTTTCCACTGTTTACTGCTCCTGTTTTCACAGGGAATTAAGTGTTTTTCTAGCAAAGAATAAATCTCTTTCTTTACTATCTTTATATGAAGGGACAATTTTTGACAGACTAACACTTAGTGTGGTATAAAAGGCAACATGTAACATTTTTCAAGCACTGCCATTCAGATGTGTACTTGTGTTTATCTTACCAGTGCCGTGTAGGTATATTTTAGTATACGCATACAGTATAAAAATATCAAGCTCTGTGTTTTTGTGGGGTCTTCCATATGATTTTAAAGTAGTCTAAAATCACTTTGGGTTTTGCTTTCTTTTTTCCCCTGTGAATTTGGCAAGCCTGATGTATTAATTATTTACAGGAGGTTGATCAAGGGAGAAAGCCAACTTCCTCTTATTTTCCCCATCCACTTTCTTTCTTTCTAAAAATTGTAAGCAGGACAAAATTCCATGTTGTTGGTGAGAATCTAATCTGGAGGGATGTGCTAGTGGCAGCAAGACTTTGTGCGATGTACCAAAATAAATTAAGTTCCAAAAGCTGCCTATATATAAAGTGATACAGAAAGTTTTGCATCTTTAAACTTGGCCAAGCTCCCCTCTGCTCCTCATTTTTTGCTGTGAAGCATGCTAATAGTGTCTGCTATGACATAACTTTTTTACTTTATTTTTTTTGAGACTTTCTAGTTAGGTCCCTGGACTAAAGATTTGCTTTCCAAAAGCACAGAGTGATTTGCATTTTCTGTCAACAACAGTGGGAATTGCTGAATGCTCAGCACTTTAGAAAGCCAGCCCACCTATGAAAATGCAATGCTTCTATGAGGAGGAGACCTAGAATTGCCACTTTTAATTAAGAACAAAGGCACTCATCTTTACTTGCTTTACAGTTTCAAATTGCCTGGTGGAATAAAATGCTGATTTCACTCAGCCTTTGGGATAGAAATCCTTTCAGGATCAATGGCAGCATTAAATATCTTTTAAAATTAGATTATTACATCTCAAGGATCTTGCAGTTGAGAAATTTGCAAGGTATGGGTATTTTTAAAAAACAATCAAAAATTAGTTGTTTTTATAATTAACACTTCTCTGAAAATGGTGTGTTTGACCTTGGCAAAAATAACAGCTTGTATGAAGTAAACAAAAGGAGTGACATGGTGGGAGTACTGTGTCCCTAGGGCCTTGTTACTGAAGGCAGGTCTCTATGCCTGGCATGATTATGTCACTGGTGGGTTTCAGGAGGTGTTATCTCAATGTCAGCAGAAGCCCTTGCTGAAGTTACAGCAGAAAACATCTTTTTTTACCAGATCTAACAAAGGTTATTTCATTAAAAGAGGATAGTTTACCAAAGGGTAGAAAGTGGGTTTTCCTTAACTGTTCAAAAGTTTGGTATTATTAGAAATAATTTTTTCATCCACTATAGAGCAAGTTACAGATTAAGCCACCTCTGAACATTAAACTAGATAGAATAAATTGCTGATTTTGTGAGGGTTTTTTGTTTTTTTTTTATTTTTTTCTCAGTCTTTTATGTATTCTTGTGTGTTTCTTCTCAGTCTCTTGCAGTTTGTCATCTTCATTCTCAAAATGCCACCACTAGAATTTCATCTATTACTTCAGGAGTAATCTCACCGTATACACTAGTAATTTTATCTCTTTTCTTCAAGCCTTCTGTTCAGAATGGAGGAAATTAATTTGATCTCTGTGTGTTGCACTGCTGGGAAAGAGGGAGAGGAGGTAGAGAGATTTTCAGCCTACACACAAGGAGTGAGACACTAGGGTTTGAGGCAAAACTAAATTCTCATTTTCTCTCTCAAAGTGAATCTCGCCAGCTGCAAGCAAATCTAGTGAGACTTGGCAGGACAGGTGGATGTAGATAGCCTGTGCATTTGGATGGTGCTATAGGAGGTAAATCATTTTATCTGGATAGCAGCCACTTAAAAAGCTGGGACATGTTATAGCAGATAGTAGTGTCTTGATAGTGAAGCTGCTCTTGGCAGTAGGTAGAGGCTTGGTCTCACTGTCAGAACAGGAGTTGCCATCCACAATAAATTTGTTGGTTTCCAGTACATTACCAAGGCTTCTTGGGAAAGAAGAGTGCTCTGTACTCTAATTACACCGAGCGATTAAGCAACAAGAGCAGAGACACGTGGGAACAGAAAGGGTGAATGATAACCTGCTTTGAAAAAAACTAACATGTGAGGCTGGGATTAGAACATCCTATAAATGTTAATGGGTGTTACTCAAGGGGGAGGAAGCTGTGTGTGGGAGGCGTGAGGTGACATATAGCTTAAATATATAGCCAGCCTTTAACACAGTTAATACAGTCTATAATCAAGCTTTTACATGAACTAATAACTGTTTAAGTGATTTACAGTTCAGAAATACTGATCAGGGGATTGAGAACTGAATTTTAAATGCTATAAAATTAGAGGATAATGTGGCAAGGAGGACAACGCTGAAAAGATCACTCCTTTTGCCTTTAGAAAGTATTGGCTATGGACAACACATTTATGCCAGGTGTTAGGGGTTTTTTCTATTTTTAAGTTCTTGGGAATTGTGCTTCTACAAGGGAGCACAATTCCTCCTACAGTTTCCCCTTTCTGAATATTACTCAGTTTGTGTGGAACTCACAAAGGAGATGCCAACAGTGAGTCATCTGGTCACCAGCTCTGTCCTAAGTTTTCAGCTAAATCTTACAAAAGCTACTTTAATGTACTGAACAACAGTGATTGATGTTTGGTAAAACTCCCCAGAACAGTATGGAAGGCAGTGTTTAAAGTCAAATGACCTTCTTTTTCTGACACTGAAATCAAGTTTCAAAATTAGTGCTATTTCAAAGGCTTCACATTTGAGAAATGCATGTAAGATGCAGTGAGTTGATTTATCATCTTAAAATTTCACCACTGTTATATTTTAGTAATAAATTTTGAGGCAAACTCACTTGAAAGACTCTGTCTTCAAATGTGAAATGATGCCTTAAGTTTTAGCATTCCTATTTTTCATATTCTGTGGTGCCTAGGTGTGTAGTTTTGAGCTTCATATTAAGTGTTAGTGAGTTCTCTTCATGGAGTAGGTAGACAAAACAATTCCTTTTCTATCTTGATACCAAGGACAATCGTTACAAGTTTCAGGCCCAAAAGCATAAACAACAGTGGACTAAAGAGAGAAAGCAAGAAGGATGAGATTTCATAACTAAAGAGAGAAAGCAAGGATGGGATTTCATAACCTGAAGCAGTGATCCGACAATTAACTCCAATATGCAGATGGACCAAAACTTATAGCAATGTGAGACCTAATGACCAGTTGTCCATTTTGTGACCATTTTTAGGTCTGTCTTGGGTGTAGCCCTGGCCAGGCACGCTCTTGTACTGCCCAAGGTGTGTCCTTTAAGGCCTTTCAATAAATACCTACTTTATTCTTTACTCTGTCTAGCCTCTGTTCTAGGTCAGCCTTCTCAAGGCATCAATAACAGAGGTTAGTTATATGCTTGTGTAGGTATTCAGCCTCAGGAGATGCTATTCTGAAAATTAAGATTATACCTGTATGATCAACCATGAGCATGGCAAATATAGCTATTTTATTCATAAAAACAAAACCACAACATCTTGTTTTGATGCAAGTTTTACAGGATTAGTTAGCAATAAAAATACTATGTAAGAAACAATTGTCTGGTTAGATAATTAAATATTTATGTCAAGAAACATATTTTCAGGACACCAGTGACAGGAGGCTGCTCTAGTTCATAATCTTCTTTGCTCCTTTGCCAGGCACAGGTGAAATGCAGCAATGCTGAGGCACACAGAAGTTGCACCAGAAGAGAAAAATGTTGGTCTAGGTTGAAGCTGGTCATGAATCTATAGAATAAGGTGATGCTCCCTTAAATGTGTGTCCATCCATATGGTGCTGACAATTATTTCATCACCTCTGATTCGCCATTGCCCTCTCATGAATTTAAAGGCACTGGCTAAGCAACAGGGGTTGCTTAGTGAAGGGTGGTGGCAGATTTGTGTCTTTTGAATGCTTAAGAGGGTATTGGATAGTCAAACCACGTTTTTTTTTGTTACCTACCTGTGAGCCAAAGCTATGACTCAATGGAGCCTCATGTTCTCACTTAGCTGGTGAGAAGATTTGGGCATAGGAAGAAGACATTAGCTGCTGAGGTTCGGCAGCAGGAATGCCTGCTCTCATTTCCTCTCTTCTTCATTAGTGTAGTCAATGCTGAAATGATGCTGGTAAGGAAGGCTGGTCCAAGGACTATTCACCAACAAAATCCCATTTAAGCCTCTAAGAAAGGTATTAAATGGGATTTAAGCAACATCTTGGCCTATACTGGCCCTCTGCTCAGGGAAGAATTTCATCTTAAGTTAAAAAAAATGTTTTTAAAATTATGTTTCAGTAACCACATTATAGAATCATAAGGCATTGGAATGGAAAATACCTATTAAGTCATTGTGTTAAATTGTTGCTATGCAGACTGTGCTATGAGAGCGTGCTTCCTACTTAGTGTTGTGCCGAGACAATGTGTTAAATTTCTCGGTTTAGGAAATACCCATAATAAAATTTGATCTTCCTGCATTTGATTTGGCCATGGCCTTGTACAGTAAGAAAACCAGTATCTCCTTCCCGACATGAAGGGCTCCACACAGCCTTGCTGCTTTCTGACTATGGGCAATGGTGATGAAAAAACACAAAGAATATGAAAAAGTTATTTTCTTCACCCTAAGCAAGGGTATTTCTATTTCACCTTGTGTTTGTGTGTAAGGATGCATTGGGCTCCTTCCTTGTCCATCCAGTTGCACAGGTGCTTTGGCAGAAGGGTGACTGTGGACAATTAGTGATTAATTGAGTGTGTCTCCTGCTTGGAGCCATTTGCTGTGCCCAAGGTAGACTGTTTTTGTTTATTTATACATTATTATTTTGTTCATTTTAATTTATCTATTTACTTCCATGCCCTCATGTCATGTGACATATATATTGTAATTATAAATTAGAATGTTTATAGCTAGAATTTATGTGGAGTTTTTCTGTAAAAACTTCTTAGTTGCACGTCAGTTTCAGAATAATTTGTTGACCTGGAACACCGTGTTTTTAAAATTAAAATTAGACAAGCTACCCTTACTTTCTGCAACAAACTAATGCTTTCTTTTTTTAAAAAAATGTCAGCCATTCACAAAATAAATTGCCAGGCTCTGAACATATAATTTCAAATTTGATTTATACCAAATTAACCTTCTGCTTATGAGCCCTTCCATTTGTTTTCCTTTCAGATTATTGAGTCATGAAAACCTTTGAGGTTTTGGGTTTCCATCCCAGCTTGGCACAGGGAATTCTTCTGAAACCTTGAATTTCCACAAGACGGTGAAGCAATTTGCTTTTCAGCTGCATATATAATGAGACTTGCTGAAAGTCAGAGCTTTTTTTCTACTCGGAGAAGCAAGCATCTCCCAGATTTCCTTCCTCTCCGTGCCCCTAGGCTTTGCCCTTGGGTTTCCTCCCCTCTCCTATGACAGCATGCCAGTAGGTGTGGGGGGCTTCCTGGGGATGGGGAGAGCTGGCTGCTTGAATGGAGGAGAGAGGTGGCCCAGGTGGCTGCCTCCACGAGAACAGAGGCATTGCTGCTGTGAAACGGGCAGGGAAGATGCTGCTGCTCTGAGGGGTGAGGAAGGTTGAGAGTCCTGGGGAGCAGAGGTGCAGGATCTTCTATGGTGTGGTGATCCCACGTATAATCCCTTCTCACCCTGGTGAGTTTTGATTAGCAGCAGGGAAGATTTTCTCCAGTATTTCTATTTTCTCTGCATTTCTGCGTGTACAGCATCCGTTCCATTTCGTAGCCTGGCATATTACTTGGAAAACTGCAAATAGTGTGTTGAAATTACTTAGCTAGCTACAACAATATGTGAAATGCCTGTCAAAAGCTATGTGCTTGTAGATGGGAGGAGAAGGCCTGAATGCTGAGTTTTCTCACAACTACCACTGATTTTAAGGAAAGCATGGGGTTTCTGACAAAAAGGATGTACAGCTTTGAGCTGATGCAGCTTTTGCACTAGAAATATATAAAATCGATATGCAAGACTTCATATTCTCTGTTTGATGTGTAAGAAGCCAACAGAAAGTGTGTTTGTGCAAGATAAACTGAGGCAATCTTCTGACCCAGTGGCATACAGGTTGTTGTATGCAACTCAAATATGAGTTCAGTATGCAACCACTTTGATCAACCCCTAGAATATCTATTTTCAAAGGAATCATATGAGTTCGTGTATTGATTTGTCACCTATGGTTGAATATTTCTCCTACAGAATGTTTAAAATGACACATGTTTAAAATTAGACTTGGCAGAGCAATTTGCCTAGAGATTATTCTTGTGAAGTATTGATTCACAGCACTGCTGTGAGCTGGATTACTGTCCAAATTGGAAAAGCCAGTCGTAGAGAGGTCTTTATCCTTTAATAACAATTAGCTGCTTTCTTAGAGGGACACAGCTGACTGAAGCAAAGGAAAGCCGCAAAATGTCGGGCAACCGGGGAATCTAAGGCCTTCTCTTCAGGCATGTGGACTGCTGGGGAAGAGAAAGAAAAAGGAGAAAAGCACAAAAAAAGATGGTTTTCTGGAGCTGGAAACTAGACACTCTGATGCTGTTTATGTTACTAATAATTAGGTGCTCCGAGGAACTGAATCGGACTCGCCTCTCTCTTCTTGGGCTTTTACCCAGCAGCTGCCTGATTGATCAGAAAAACCTAACGGCAGATGTGTTGCCCGCGGTCCATTTAGCCTTGAAACATTTATACAAGCATAGATGGATGCTGAAGAACTATGAACTCCAGGTATCATTCCATGACACACAGGTAAATGGATGTAGGTGTAGAGCTGTGCAGTGTTTGAGCCTTCTCTGTGAGCCCTTCAGAATGCTTGTGACAGAACCCCTTCCTGGCAAACTCTGCTCTGCTGAAGTAGAGCAAATGTGGGTGTCCAGCAGTGTTTGGGCCCTTGGGTGGATGCCTGACTGCGATGTGGATCTTGCCTTGCAGTCGTGCCCTCCTGGTGCTAGAAGAAGGAATAATAAAGAGTGTGTGAATTAGGGGGGGGGGGTTGGCAAACAGCTACAGCTCTTGAGGAGCGTCTGAGGTACCCAGAAAGTCATTCCCAAATCCATGGCTTGCTGAGTGACTCTGTTCTTCTGCACTTTCTTCTGCATCTTGTTCTTCCAGCTTTCCATGGTGACAGCTTTACAGATCACTGCCTTCCTCTTCCTGCTTCTGCATGAGCAGGAGTGCAGCCTGTGCTGTGCTGTCGAAGCAGGGTGGTGGTGTAGAGCTTTGCTTGCCAGTTTTAAAAAAAATTAGAGTCTGATATGAGAGATGAGGGTTCTGAGAAGCTGGATATATTGAGATGATATCTGTTTTTACAATAATTTCAAATTTGAGAGAAGCTTCTTCTAGAACTGAGATATCTCTTCATCTTCTGTACAGAAATTAAGGCAGTCTGTTTCTAAAACCTGTCTTTTAGTAGAATAGGCCAGAAAAATTGTGACAAAATTATAAGGAGGAGCTCACATATCAGGGTGATCTGGGATTGTAAACATATTCTCAAGGAGATTGTCACTGAGATGAATTTCTGTCTCCCACATCAGAGGTATGTGGTGGGCAGGTACCCACCATCATACACACTTCCAGGCTGCTTAATATTTTGAAGTTGCAAAGCAGTGTGTCTCAACATGTTTGCTTATCTATAAATCTTTAAACATGGAATGTACTGTTATGGTGAAGTTATTAAAATTTGACATTATTACACCAATAACAGTTGTGCTGCATTATATAATGGGAAGAAGGTATTATATGTCTTCTTTTGAAACTCTAGAAAATTGGCCAAGGGAGAAATTAGAATGTGATTTTAATAGTGTATTTGGTTCATAAGCACTTATGTATCATTTTTGAAGTGCTTAACATATAACAAACATGAACCCATATGCTATAAAATTACTAGAGGATTGCCTCCATGTTTAATAATGGAACACAAATGCATCAACTACATGTTCTCATTAAAAAACTACCTGTCTTGTAAATTACTTTTAATACAATTTGCTGCTTTGTTTATTTGTCTGTATGGTCCTATTGGAAATGTAATTATAGATATGCAGTCCTGAAAAACGTGTTTCTTAGTTTCTCATGCAAAAAGAGTAACATTTCAGTTACATTTCAGCTTAAATAGATGGAAAATGTGGATATGAGGTTAAGTGTACAGCAATTAAAACCTACTTTTATTTGCTCATGTTCAGTGCTTTGGTTGGGCTATGGGCAGTTTTATGGAGGTGGATGTTTATTTGCTAATTGTGTTTACATAGCTTCTGGGTCTGGGAGCAACTCCAAAATATTTTTCCCCACATAAATATTCAATGGATTTGAATTGCAGAACTTCAGCTCTGTTGCACTGACCTCCCAGTTTGAATTAAAATACTGAAGTAATCTATGATTATGTTTTTTAAATAACTCCTGGCAAAAGACATGTCATGGTGACTTGTAACATATTAACAGAATGTGAATCCTTAAAATTCCTGATTTTTCTTCCTGATTCTGAGAGTAGAGTACACACTTGAGTTTTGAGTACTGATTACAGACGTGCTGCAGAGGTCCTTGCATTTAATTGTTTCTCAGGGACAGTATGAATGCAAGAGAACTGATTCTGGTTTTCTTTTTAATGCTGTGAACCTAGACTTGCCACATGTGACCTTATACAACCTTTGGATTAGCTACCTTTCAAGTAGAAAATAGGGATACTTGACTTTGGATGCAAGATCTACCATGAGGGGGACAGAAAATTGACTTTTGGGCATCATTCACTAGGAAGAAAGAAAAGTTACATCTAAAAATATTTATGTTGCTTTTGCTGAAATGAAATAAATGGAAAGGAATCATGATTCCCAATACATGATGATGTGCAGGGCTTGTAAACAGTGTTTGTAGCTTCATTCACGAGCAGAGCAGAGGAAGGAGAGTTGTGCTCTACCCTGAGCCCCTGAAGTTTTGAACATTCTCTGTTGCCTAGGAGGGAGCACTGTCCTGCCCAAAGGTAGGATGTTTTGTGCAGGGTGTTCAGTCTTTGGCTTTGCTACTGTTTTATTTCAACTAATTAAGCTGTCACTACTCCAGAATGTGGGTGGTAATCAGGAGGCAAGGGGAGCATTCTTGCAAGAGCTGTCTGAATTCTTTTTATTGAATGAAGCTGTTTCAATCAGGAGCCTTTGGGAAACTTCCTTCAGCAGGGTACTTTATAACCTGGTGGCTTTGGCGCTGAGCTGAGAATGGCTTGCTCTCTTTGAATGATGTCTCTCAGGTCTCCCGTGATTAAATGTGCATTTCCTAATTACTGTGTTGTCAATTCCTTTTAAGTGGGACTCCCTTGAAAACTCATGATGTAGCACTTTCACGTAAAAAAAGAAAAAAAGCTTAAGTATTCATTGTGAATGAAAAGCAAGCAAATGAAAATGATCTTGTAGTTTGGTAAATGGCTGCTGGTCCATCAAATGGTACACTTATGTCCGCAATGTTTATTTATTTGTACCAGAAGGACATTGTTAACAGCACTGATGTATCTCTCTATTCCAGCACCCCAAGCAGTGGCAGCTTGGGGAGGTTTGTTTCCATGCTCTAACTGAAGGAGGGCTGAGCCTGGGTTGTGTGGAGAGCTCAAATCCTTGAAATATAGACAAAATCCTTGAAATATGGACAAAGGATGTGGGAAGGCATAAAAGATGCCTTCTGCAGATTTGTGAATCCAGCCATGGAGCAGCTTTTTAGTGCAGTAGGGGAAATTATGCCCTTGAGATTTTCACCCATGGGAGTGGGCAGCCAGGTATAATTGAGCTGTCTGAGTATCACTTTATTTCTGTCTTTCACCGTATGGCTGACATCTGGAGTCTCCCCTTCTATGCTGTCCTCAGGGTGATCAGGCTGGTGGATTCTTACAGGCTTACTAGACTTAAGCAAGTCTAAAAATAGTTTTACTGTTGTGTAAAAAACAGTATGTTGGTTCTTCAAAATTGTTTTTCTATTCTTACCTAGTTTTCTGAGTTAGCATCTGGTTAAAGCAATGTGAAGCCAGGGCTTTATTAGCAAGAGTTAACAAGAAAGGTTTACATGCTGTAATTAGGGCATGGCCTGAGCAAACTAATAGACTTTACCACTGGGATTTTCTAAGCAGCACTGATTTGCACTCAGATTGCTAGCTGACACTAGGCTGAGTCTATCCTAATGTGTATCATTTCTGACAGGAGTGCTACAACATATCCCAGTCTGATTTAAAAGCTGGTTGTCTTTTCTTTGTTAGTAAACTGATTCCTTTGTAATGGAATGACACAATAACATGATAGCTGTATGTCAACTCATGTAAAGGCATATATTTTCATTCTTATTAAACAAATGCAAATCTCCCTCCCCTAAACCCCCTAAAACCCAGCAGTGGAGCAGTCACTGAAAGTGACATTGATAAGCAAATTATTTCTAAAGTGAAAATTTCAAGGCATGCTGTTTCTTATCCTACCTAAATAAGAAAAAAAAAAATCTCCTTCAGGCTCAAGATGCAATAAACTGAAGCATTACAGTGTTTTTGGGTTGTACATGTGTATTAATTACTCCAAAGCACAGGCATTTTGCAGTGATGTTAGGATACATCACCAGCACTGTCCCGTAAATAAGACGAAACAGCGACTGGTTTTCCTGTGTGCAACTCGTTGTGTTACGATGTGTAACTCCACCTTGCACATTCCTACATTCTGGAATGCTTCATGAAACAGTTTGCCAAGACAGGCATAGGAAACAAAAACATCCCATTTCGTAGATGTGAGAGATAGAAAACTTCTGTAAATTGGTGACCTAGGAAGTTATTAAAAGACCATGTACTTGGTAAATCAGTTCTTGACATCTAGCATTCACATGAACAAGATATTCTGTTTTGCCTCTCAGAGAATGCAGTTTCTCAGTACAGGATTGTAGGCATGAAAATTGTGAACCATAAAATACTTGTCAAAATGCTAATTTTAGCTTTCCTTAACTGTCATATCACTATCCTTATTATTGGAAAAGTCTAACTGAAAACAGGAAGAAAAGCGCTATGTTGTCTATATTTTTCAACCCAAAAAATACTTAATTATGATTCCTGGCAATATCTCTTTATTTTCCAAACCATATACTTAAGAAAAAATTATGACAAGCCTGGCTAAATTCCTTATAAACAGTTGTTTTGAACTGTCATGAAAAGTATACAGTTTCAGCTTCATTGTCATGTTTCCAGTGCAGCAGGGTCTCAGAGCTGTACAAAGGGTGCACAGCTGCCTTATGTTAACCCTTTCTAAATGTTATTTGAGCTGCTTCTCATACAGCAGACAGTGGCTTTTCTTAACTTTTGTCCCCAGAAGAGTCAGTCTTTATTCACTGATGTGATTCTGTCTTTTTACTCTGTCTTCTTAGCGTCACCTTTCATTTATTTCAGGCCTTTGAAACTGCTGTGTTTAATGCACCTTACCCATATGAGTGCTGTACATGCAGACATCTGGTGTGAGAAAAATTACTTGGGCTTGGCATTTTTGTTTTCCTTTTACTGCTTCTGAGCCATAAGGAATTTGAGCAGAGGAGTTGGTTGAGGAATGCAATGAGGGCTGACAGCTCAGGAGAGGGGCTTGGCTCTGTGATGCCAGGGATGTTCCTAGGCATGTTCAGGGCAGAGGGGCTCTGGGCTTCATCTGACCTGGGTTTGGAAATGTGGCCTGGGGATATCTCCCTTCAGCTAGTGTGCCAGGGTTCTTGTGCCATCAAGGAGTAGGCACTTTTATGTGGAAAAATTCATCTAACCTATTTTAGGTGACTATTTTTAAGATAAAAAGAATTGTATACTAGAGAAAGCCTATTTATTTATTTTTTTAATTTTTTTTTTTCCTCTATGAAGCATAGAGGAAACCTCAGCTGGCTAGTGTAGATGCAGATGTCTCCTATGTGGAGGTCTGTATTACGTCAGCTAGAGACTACTGTAGGTGCCTAGGGGAATTTTAATGTAAAACCCTGTAATAACAATCCATTTCCATCACCCCTGGCTCTCTGTGGGTTTCAGCAGATAGTCCAGAGGGCTCACGTCCCACCATTCCCACTTCACCTTTAGTGGTTACAAAATACTCTTCTTTGGTCTCTCATGTGTAGCCAGAAAAGCCTGGAAACCACGTCAGCAGCGTCCTGTGGTGTGTGGGGCAGCAGGGTGGTGTCAGCACAGTGGCCAGGAGAGCACACCAGGAAACTTTTCTGTGCCCACCCTGTGGTCAGGCAGGCTGTCCCTCACCTGAGCTGAGGATGGGCTTCTGCTGCCATGTGCTGTGGGGCTGTGCCTGGGCTTCACCAATTAAAGCCTTTCCATGGATGAAATGTTGTGATGCTGAGGAAACATGTCCTGCTCTCTGGTCTTGCTTTTAGCTCCTGAGAAAATTGTGAGGAGAACTATTCATGCAGAGCACAGTTTCTTTCAAAATCACAAACACTGGGAAACCACATTACTATCACCACACCTTAATTTCAAAAATCAAGGAAGGATAGTTTAGACAGTCTTGACATGATTTTTGAAATTGCATGCTCTTGTATTTTCTTTTCAAAATTAGTTTCAATTTAGATGGCAGTGTTTTTCTCCACATTCCATATTAAATTAAAAATTTTAAGATCAAAATTTGAATTTTTATGAAGATTAAACATTCCTGTCAATGAAAAATGAATTATTTTCAGAATTCTCTTTCATGGAGAAATCCAATGTTTGGGATTTTCTGTTCCTAATAACATGAAAACCACTTGCAAAACTTCACAAATCAATTGATCCTGTTCTGCACCTCCCTGCTCATATCTCCTCATGGATGTTCTCCTTCTGTGAAATTCTGCACATAAATATTTAGTGATCTTCATTGTGAAAGTTTCCTAAAATGCCTCCCTTTGAATTTGAAAATAAAAAGGGAGATACATCAGAACAATAAGATTCTGGAAAAGTTGGTGTATTTAAGTATGCTTTGTTTAGGGCAACTTCAAGGTTTAATGCTGGTATATTATGTTTGATTGGATCCAAGCCTCTGGTGAGTAGTGTTGCTTTTGGAGCAATTTGCTTGATTTCAATTTGTCACTTGTGCAGTCAGTTTCTAAAGAAATACCACCAGTGACATCTCCACTCTGCTGTCAGTCAAGCACATCTTGCAATTTCCTTAGCTTTCACTGTAAAGCAGTGATAAAACAATGCAAGGGCCTTGTGAAGACAAAGAATTAAAAACCCACAAAGTCTGTTGTTAAGTTCTGGATCATTTGCGGCTAGGCTAAAGAGTAGCAGCCTCACACACTGCTCCGAAAATGGTGACCTGCTGGACAACTAGTACAGGAGAAGTAAACTAGGGTTTGTTTCAAAGTAGGAGGTGGCAAGACCACTTGGTTGATTTGAGTGGTTCTACTGAAGGATTAGACATTTTGGCTTTGCATCACAATTAAACTTTTTTGCTTTCTTTTGCATAGGCAATCTTTTAAACTAAAAGTGTCTTTTACTTTCAGGTACTATCTCTTCACTTCTCTGATACCAGCTGATACCATACCTTTAAAAACATTTTCTTTTTTTGATGGAGATGCACAGTAAATATTTTAATTATACAGAAGTAATCTGGAATTTTTTTTAATTTTTTTTTTTTTAAAAGGAATGTAGCACTTTTTTCTCAGGTTGTTCATATCCAGTGGAAGTTATTCATCAGATCTTCTATGTCTGTCATAGTCAAAGAACTCAGTCCTGCTGCTCATTTTCTCCATTTGTGGCTCTTACTCTCATTTCCCATGCTGGGGTCTTTTTGCTCTCAGTTATATTATGCTCTGTCTTGGCTCACATCACTGCTGCTCCAGAGCTCCTCTCTCCTGCCATGACCCCTGACTCCGGGTGCTCTGTGATTTCTCATCTGCCCACAGTACGGAGAGAGGCAGGGATCCAAGAGAGAAGAGTCATCAACAGGAGGCCGATGAAATGTTGTGAAGAAGAAGTAGGCGTTTCACAGGGTTCTAAAACAAGAAGGATCAGGAAAAATGTCACCCCGATGTCTTATGAGCATCTTCCAAGCACAGGAATCCTTTAGGAGTGCATGGCTTAGTACCAGCTAAACCATGAGAAGTTTAGAGACACAAATGTGATCAGAGGGCTTGAAGTATTTGGAGAAGTGGGACTTGAAGCTGTAGTGAGGGATGTTAACTCCAGAAGTATTTAGCAACAGGAAGAAGAGAGAAAATAATTTTTATTCACATTTTTGTTAGGAATTGGCTTCTTGTTGCTGAGTGGATCCAGTATTGCTACAGTACTTTACCAAGTGTATTTCATAGATTTCAGTCTGGAATGGAAGAGCTTCTGAAAACTAT
Source organism: Parus major (assembly GCF_001522545.3). Classification (NCBI taxonomy): domain Eukaryota; kingdom Metazoa; phylum Chordata; class Aves; order Passeriformes; family Paridae; genus Parus; species Parus major. The sequence continues at coordinate 89,670,326 of NC_031769.1, forward strand.
GTTAAATGCATCATTTAAGGAAAACCATCTGATTATTTTCTCAGTTTTGTAATTAAATTATCTCCCAATAAATATTTGTTTATTTTTATTATGAAGACAGGGACATTGAATTGCACTTACCATTTTGTTCCAAATGATGTCCTTATTCTTTAAAACAAAACTAATAGAAACAAGAATTTCTTGATACATAAGAAAACTCACATTAAGATCTGACAGGCAGATGGAATCGATTTATAATATTAATGTGATATGTATTAAATTATTTATACCTTATTGATTGAAGCAATCATATAAGTACTTGCATAACAGTGGGAAAAGTACTCTTGTTCCAGTTCACATTTACAGAAAGGACAGTTTTACTGAAACAAGCTAAAGGTGCCTTAAAAGATCTGATCTTTAAGTCTGCATAGACAGAAACCACAGCCACAGCCAAAGTAATTGACTTCAGTGTGAGTTTCACTCCCCAAAACCTGAAAGCCAGTATTGATAAAGACATATAACTTGTGGGGTGGATAGAAATGCAATGGGAAAACATGAAAGTCAAGGGGGTTGTTTCTCTGACCTTTGGTGTGCTGGTAGCTGTAATCAAAGTGGTGCTATAATACAGACGTGCTTTAGAGCCGGGTGACGCGACAGGTTTTATCCCTGGGACTAAGATCTGGTTATTAAAAGGTCATGCAAAGAACTTTCTGTATGGCAAATAACGGGAGGAACTGGTAGAAATACCAGAAAGCCTCTCCTTTGTAGCACAACCCACATACCAAGCAGCAGAGAAAACTAGATGAATGAAATGTAAAAAAACAAGTGTTTGCCTTGAAAGGGATGCTTGCATGCAGCTATTAGTACATCAGCAATGGTTTTAAACTTGGCAGTGATCATTGTGTAGAAGTCTTAGGAAATGCTTATAAAAAGAACTTTTTCTTGCCTAGTTTTTGTTGTTACTCTTGGCTGTCCTAATGGGGTCAAAAACCTAGCAGAAGATTAATTTACAAAATATGGAAATCTTGACATCATTAGCCTTCCACAGACCAGGTATTCTATCCATCAAGAGATTCCTGCAGCACATTCACCAGTCTCCCTCAGAATTGTAATTTATCTTTTTGAAAGATGTGCAATTTTGTTTCAGAGTCATCCAAGGATGAAGAGAATTTACTGCATTTTTTTGCAAAGCTGTACCAATAGGAAATTTAACATGTTATTTCTGGTTAAACCTTGCTGATTTTGTATTTCAGTTGTAATATATAATGGTTTCTGTTAGATTTAAGATCACAGTGTGATCTCTATATATTGATTGTGGATCATGTTCCTCTCCCCACTTTCTATTGGCTGTGATAAACAGAGGAAGTGCTTTTATTTTCTTGCTGCAAGGCAGAATTTTCAGGAGTTACACCATTCATCAAATTAGCTTTCTGGAGAGACAACAGAGGAGCATCACTGTTCTCCATTCCCCTACTTGACTCCTGCTTTAACCTCATGTTGTAGAAGCAAGGTTCCCACAGCAATTGGCTCTGCTGTTCCTACTGATTTGTGGAGGTCCAAAGAGCAAATGGGATACACATCTGATACAGGAAGAACCCTATTTATTTAAAAATTGCATACAAAGGTGAAAGTGTCTCTAGAAATTTTGCCGTGTCCTTGAGCTGTCAGCACACACTTACACTTCTGAGTTCACATAATGCTGACATACAGTCTGTACCTATCACAAAATATTGTACCCATTAAAGACTACAGTTGTCTCAGTCTGAATTTTCTTGATAGACAGAACCACAGTATGACCTTTTCTGCTAAAAATCAGTTTGAAACCCATCCCCTTGATGAAAAAAACTCAGCATGCAAAATGAAGGATATTTTAAGACTTTATAGTGTTTCACACATCATTGCAAGATTGTTAATCTTTATTTACAGAACACTGTATGTATAAATACCCATTTCTCTCAGTAGAAACAATATGACAGACATTTTGTTCTTTGACTTTGTTTACCTAGAAAGCCTCCATGTGTAAATATGTGTAGCTGTGTAGTACTAAAGGAGAAGAAATGGGACTGTGGCTAGTTATGAATACAAAATCTGAATGACTATTTGCTTGCATTGTGTTTCAGCTGTCCTGCATGAGAGCTCTTTTGATTTATAGGCATTTCTTTCAATCCCTGCAAGAAAGCTTGTAATAAAATTAGGTATTGTGATATTTCCAAAACTTCCATTCATAGAATCAGAGAATCATAGAATTGTTTGGGTTGGAAGGGACCTTAAGATCATCTAGTTCTAACCCCCTTGCCATGGGCAGGGACACTTCTCACTAGATTCAGAGCCCCATCCAACCTGGTCTTGAGCAATTCCAGGGGTGGGGCATCTGCAGCCTCTCTAGCCAACCTGTTCCAGTGGCTCACCCTCCTTATAGTAAAGAATTTTGTCCTGCTATGTAATCTAAATTTACCCTCCTTTGACTTAAGACAATTCTCTTTGTCCCCATTACTTTTCATTTGCACTTGGGGAGTTTTCTGCCTTGATCGTTACTGAGAGCGCTTTCATTCTTAGTTTTGTGTGAGTACTGCTAGTTTGGCCTTACAGAGTTCCCAGCTTAAGACCTGATCCATAACCAGGATGCATATGTATGGATAGGGCCCACCAATGCTGAACTGAACTGAGGAGTGACAATGGATGCAAAGTTGATGTCTGATTCGTCACACCTCTTTTTAGATATGTGTATCTGAGTTGGTCAGTCTTTACAGTCCAGACATTTAGACATTTATGTCTGCTTTAGGATGCAATGGATCCTGTACTGTAGTAGTCTGCTTCTTTCCACTGTCCATACTAACCCATAATATTTAGCGTAACATTAACTTTGGTCAAATGAATCACACTCTGAATCATCCCAGAAAGGGATTTGTTGTTTGTGCTGTTCAGGTACATGGTGATCACTGCCTTGTTGACCACTGCATGGCAAAATTGTGCATTTATAGTTTTTTTTTTTTTACTCCTTCCTGTTCATGAACCAATCTTCTCTTAATCTAGGAAATACCTTCAAGTCTTTGTGCTAATGGAATGTCTGGATGCTACCTAGGTTTTTACATGACAGAACATCCATTTAGCATCTGAGAAGTAAACCCACTAATGGCAACCTGTCTTTGTGCCTCAGGGACTGCTACCTCCCAGCAGCTGCCTGTGTTACCTAATATGTGTTCTCTTTACTTCCACTGTAGAATTCACATTTATCTAATTTTCTGTTTCCAGTGCTTCTTCTAGAACTGTGTTCAGATTGGTTTTGTTAGTGATATTTTAATTTTGCTGGATGCTTTCGCTAATAAATGCTTTTACATCTTTGAAAATTTAATCTCTTTTGTTATTTTCCAAACACATTTCTAAACTAAATTCCTTGCCTTCATTAGTATTCTCAGTAGCACCGGGTTTAATAGCATCAGCAAATTTTCAGCAAATTAACCAGTTGTTTATGTCTTCTATATAAAAATTAAAATGTTAAACAGGACTGTTCCAACACTGATCCTCTGGCAGTCTAATCAGTCACTTTCCCCAAACTTAGCAATTTGTAATTTATCATCAATATGGTACTTCAGCCAGAGTTCAGACTGTCTTATCACACATATGTAATCATATGTAATTAATTTGGTAAGATAAAATAAAATGATATGCTAAATTTCAAATATTCTAAGTGAGTTCAAGCTTAGTTTTCAATTAAAATTCCCACTCAGTGGGCAGATGCATCACAAAAGCAAATACATTAAAATCAAAGTGCAGTGCATAATGAATGAAATGGAAAATAGGGGATACAATATTATACACAGATATTAGATAAATCAGTGGTACATCTATATATGAGCTGTAATCCATCATAAATTTGAATAGAGGTCTAATAGGAAGGACTCAGAGATGGGGGATGAACCTGACCAGCAGATGTCTTTGCACAGCTGGGATCTGATTTGAAAGAGGGGGTCAGTCCCAAATTCAGGAGATTTACTCAGCTTAATTCCCCTAAGGAAAAAAACCCAAGCTTACTTTTGCATTTTATTTGAATTAAATATATCTTGGCCCAGATATCACAAGTAGAAACTCATGACAGTGGTTTCTGGCTTCACTGGGATATCCGCATAGATTCTTGGTATTTCTTGTCATACTTGAATGTCAGTCCAGTTCCTGTGTTGCCCAATGCATAATGCACAGGTGGGTCACACCCAGACAGTCCTTTCATGTACCAGTTCCTTATTTGTTTGAACTGATATATAAAATGGTTGTTTCCATTATTATTTCATGTAAAGGTTGCCCCAGATCATCTTTCACTTCTCTTGAATCTGGCTCTTTTGGTGCATAAGGAAATGTGGGAAGACACTTGGGTCCTTGAAATGAAGCTGATGTCTTGGACACTTTCCATAGCACACAGGAAAAAAAAAAAAAAAAAAGTAGGAGAGAGCTCTGAAGTGAGTACTGGGGGTGGTGAGGAATGTAGTGTGATGAATGGTCAGGAAGCCACTCTAATGCTTTCATTTAAAAATAGACGTGCAGTCTCTTATGTGGTAACAGAGTAAAACTTGAAAAGGTAATTGGAGTGCATTCTGAAATCCAAAGGTAAATAAGCAATAAGAATTTATTATGATGATAGGTTCAGTTTAATAGTATTTTGGAGCCTGACTCATGATCCTTCAACATCCGTAATGGATGGTATTAGCAAAATAGGGAAGAGATTCATAATGTATAGCAGTCAAGTAAGGACCAGAGTGCCTGTCAACCCTTTTGCAGTGAAATTTAATTTCCTGCCTCCTTGTCCTATGCAGAGTAGAGATTTTCTTTTTATTGTTCTGTTTGACTTTCAAGAAACATACCTCGTTAACAACTTCATGTTTATGAATGTGGTTTATCTATCTGAAACTTTATTTTAGCCTTCTTTATAATGGCAAGACACTGAGCATGTGTTTCTTAAGAAGCTTTTAAATTTACCTCCAGTAACTGCAGTTCTTGTAGGTCTGATTGTGCTGAAACAGAAATATTAGTTGAAATTGTGTGTAGAACAGAGCAAGTAGTTTTTAAAGAATGAAGTTGATCAGAGTCCTCAAAATTTCTGAAGACAGAAATGTAGTGTAACTATATTTTAACTGAATTTAATGGGTCAGTAAAAATTCAGGGACAGATCCTTAAATAGAAAAAAATATATAAATACTCTTTTTCAATTCTAAAGCATGTCACTTAGAGCCTAGCCCTCTAACTAAATATATCCCTCCAAAAGACTGAAAAGACTGACAGTGTCCTTCAGAGATCGACCAGCACTGGAGCTGATTTTGTGTAATTCCTCTGTTATATCACTGACCTGGGGGATGGGATGGAGTTCACCCTTCTCAAGTTTGGAAATGACACTGGGCTGGAGGAGTGGTTGATGACTGGAGGCAGAGGGAGCTCAGCAAGGTTGGGTTTAAAGGGTGCTTGGGTATCAGACATTGCCTTAATGACATGAGTCCAGCAGAGGACTACCACGATAGTTCAGTGGTTTGGAGCACATTACGTAGAAAATGTGGTTTAAAATTTAGTTTTGAAATACTGTATGTAAGGGAAGGAAAAGCAGATGGTATTTGGTGACTCACTAGTATGAAGGTAAAGTGCAACTACCATACTGAGCTATCATCTCTTCATCTCATGGGCGGCTTGTCCCACTCTCATGTCTGCTGGAGGGACAGCACAGAAGGGCACGAGCAGCACAGGACGTTTCTGGAGGGCATTGGTGATAACTTCCAAAAAAAAATAAGTGATCAAGGAGCTCATAAGCTGATGAAGTAGGGGCTTGTGGCGGTGGGCTGAAAGCTGTCTGAACTGGCAGGCTCAAAGAGTCAGTACCACGAAGACTAGTGGGTGATCAGACCCTAGTGGTGTACCCCAGACAGCAGTACAGGGTCCAGCATTGCTTAACACTTTAATTAGTCATTGGGATGATGAGGTAGACTGTACCCTCAGCAGGTTTGCAGATGAGACAAATTTGGGAGAAATGGCTGATAACTCAGGTGCCTTGGTGCAGGGAGGGACTTGGATGGGCTGGAGAAGTGAACCTTACGAAGGGACAAGGGGAAGTGCAAAGTCCTTCTCACAGGGAGCAGTAACATGTGGCAACACTACACACGAGGGCTGGCCAGCTGGAAAGCAGCTTTCCAGAGACGGCCTTAAAGATCCTGCAGGGCAAACAAGATAACCAAGAACCAGCAATGTGCCCCTGCAGCAAAGGAAGCCAACAACCTCCTGGTCTGGCTGCATTAGGAAGAGTGTTGCCAACAGGTCCAGGAACGTGATCCTTCTTGTCCACTCAGCATTTGTAAGGCCATATCTGGTGTGCCAGTTCCAGGCACCCTGGTGCAACAGGGATATGGACTTACTGGAGCAAGTCTGCAAGGATTTCTCGTATGTAGAAAGGCTGAGAGAGCTGGGATTATTTAGCCTGAAGAAGAAAAGGGTCAAGGGGAAGCTTATGAATGTTTATAAATGTCTGATGGCAGGGTGTAAAGAAGAAACATTTAAACTCTTCCCATTCATGCCCATTGAGAAGATTAGAGGCAATGGGCACAAAGTGAAACACAGAAAATTCTATTTGAATATAAGGATTTATTTATTTTTACTGTAGTGTGAGAGTGGTTGTGTGGATGCTAAATTCTGACAGTGCCTGTACATATTACAGGCTGCAGAGCTTCTCAGGCTGGTCCTGAGAAAGTAGTCTGGGAAAGAATTAAAACAATCCTCAGGGACACAAAACAACCTTGCAGGTGTTGTTTTGTGTTCCTTGTTTTCCTTGCAGGAGAAAGTCAGGAGGGTGGTGAACCCCACTGACCAATCATGGTAATGTAGCAGTTTACTAACCAATGAGAGTTTCCTTTCTGTACTTTCCACGTATCTGTCTATAAAGCAGGCCTGCAAGTTATAAACTAAAGGATCCTCTTGTTCTGACTCCTCGAGAGTCTGTGTCGTTCTTTTCAGCCGTTCCCAATCGGAACGACATGGTTGCACTCTGGAACACTATCTAGAGATGTTTTATAGTCTTTTGGACATTCTCAAAACACAACTGGACATAGTCCTGGACAACTTAGTTTTTCTGACTGTGCTTTGAGCAAGGAGGTTGAATGAGATGGTTCCCCATATATCCCTTTCAGCCTTATCCGTTCTGTGGTCTGTTAATGTCTAGCAAGTTGAGCTAACTTGAGCCTGAATTGGAAGCACTGAAGGAATTTTAGGAATATCTGAAATACGTGCAGAATGATAATTTCCTGCATTGTCTGTGGTGAAAACCTCTGTGTAAGAACTAAGTATGAGGTTACTAGATTTACAATTTGATAGGAAACCTCAAAGATAATTAAATTTGCTAAAGATTGAATATTTTACTTAACCATCTTGAAGATTCAAAATTACGCATGTTACTCAACTCCCTTTTCAGCTTGAAATTTGCAAAGTCTTAGTAGTGTGAAATAGTAGATCTTAAAAAAACCCAGCACCTAACCAGATGGCAAGACAAGGGAGAAAAGTGCATAGTGAAATGAAGACAAGGAGGCCCATTGCATTCTTATTATCCATATATAACTTGAATTCTGTAAGAATAGTAGAAACTAAAATGGTTTGATGTTAATCAGTTATGAGCAAATATGCATTTCACCATTAATGTTTTGCAAAAGCATGAGGAAGTAAATAAATGAATTATTAATGACTCTTGCACTTGGTCTTGCAAGTTATTTGGCAGATAAATCACAGAATCACAGAATTGTTAGTGTTGGAAGGGACCTCTGGATATCATCTAGTCCAGTCCCTCTACCAAGGCAGGGTCACCCAGAGCAGGTCACACAGGAACATGTCCAGATGGGTTTTGATTATCTCTGAAAAGGGAGACTCCATGACCTCCCTGGACAGCCTGTTCCAGTGCTCTGACACCTTTCCTTACACTGAGGTGAAATTTTCATGTGATTTAGTTTATGGCCATTGCTCCTCATTCTGTCTCTGAAAACAGTCTGGCACCATCTCCTTTCATATATTTGCATGCATTAATGAGATGCCCTAATCAATCTTTTCTCCTCTAGACTAAACAGGCCCAGATCCTGCAGTCTTTCCTCACAACAGAGATGCTCCAGACCCCTCATCATCTTTGTGGTCTTTGTTGGACCCTCTCCAGTATGTCCTTGTCTTTGTTGTATTGAGGAGCCCATAACTGGTCATAGTGTTCCAGATGTGGCCTCATTAGGGCCAAGTAGAGGAGCAGGATCACCTCCCTTGACCTGCTGGTCACACTCTCCCCAGTGCACCCCAGGATCCCACTGGCCCTCCTGGCCACCAGGGCACTGCTGGCTCATTGCTAACTTGTCATGCAGCAAGTCCTTCTCTGCAGAGCTGCTCTCCAGTAGGTCAGACTGTGCTGGGATTGAGGTTTTTCCTCCCCAGGAGCAGGACCCTGCACTGGCCCTTGTTGAACCTCATTAGGTTTCTCTCTGCCCAGTTCTTAAGCTTACCAAGGTCCTGCTGAATGGCAGCACGGCCCTCAGGTGTATGAGCCACTCCTCGAGTTTCATATTGTCAGCAAACTTGCTGATGATCCCTTGCATTCTTTTCCTTTGTCCAGGTTGTTGATAAACAAGTTGAATAAGACTGGACCCAGTCATGAACTTCGGGAACACCACTGACTGCAGGCCTCTGGCCAAATTCTAATGCTCTGACCACAACCCTCTGAGTTTTGCCATTCAATCAGTTCTTGACCCACCTCACTGTTCATTCATCAAACCCACATTTCCTGAGCTTACCATTGAGGATTTTATGGGACAATCTCAAAACTCTTGCTGAAGCCTAGGTAAACCCATCAACCCATCCTGCTGTGTCATGATATAGGCCATCAGATTTGTCAAGGACGATTTCCCCTCGGTGAATCCATGCTGATTACCCATCATTACCTTTTCTTCTACATGCTCACTGATGACCTCCAGAATGACCTATTCCATCACCTTTCCAGGGATGGAGGTCAGGCTGACTTGCTAGCAGTTTCATGGGTCTTCCTTCTTGCCCTATTTAAAGATGGGAGTAACATTGGCCTTCCTCCAGTCATTAGGCACCTCTACCACTCTCCATGATTTTTCAAAGGTGGTGGAGAACAGCAGAGTAACAACATCCTCCAGCTCCCTCAGCACTTGTGGGGGCATCCCTCAGGTTTTATGGATTTACGCATGTTAAATCTGCCTAGCTCATCTCTAACCCAACCCTCTATGATGTAGGGGAAGTCTTCCTTTCTCTGGTCTTCTCTTATCTGAGAGTTCTGGGACTCCTGAGCCATCCTCAGCAGTGAAAACTGAGGCAAAGAAGGCATTTAGTGTTTCCTCCTTCTCTGTGTCTTTCATTGACAGAACAACCACCTAAATCAGCAGCCCCACATTTCCCCAATCTTCCTTTTTTTTTTCTGATATACTTGTGAATCCCTTCTCGATGTCCTTGATGTCCTCTGCCAGACTTAATTCCAAGTGGGCCTTGGCCTTTCTTGTCACATCCCTGCCTACTCTGACAATTTTCCTATAGTCCTCCCATATGGCCTGTTCCTTTTTCCACATCCCATAAATTCCTTTTTTGTATTGAGAACTGTTAATAACAGATGGATGAAAAGATCTCCCCAACAAAGAAAACGACATGAGAAGAGGTCTGTATTTCAGTATGGTGTTAATTCCTCAGCCAGAGAAGTAGTTTTTTTGCTATTTTTACAAGTCACTGAACATCTTAACATAACTGGAACCAGTCAGCAGTTGGGTTCATCTGTTATATTAAACCTGACTCAAATGTCAATCTATATGTAAGATTAGCAACAGTGGTAAAATCACAGTTATGAGTCTCCAAATGTTTTTAGGGCAGAATTTGTAAGTTACATCAGGAAGAAAAGGTGAAAAAAATCTGTATAATTTAAAAATCAGGGCAAGAAAAAAGAAAATAATTTTCTTGTTTATTATGAAAGAGTCTCCAGTCTGGAAGTCATGGTTGGTTTATGTCTGAAAGAATGACATTTCAATATAAAGAGAGAAAATTTTTACATAATTAATGTTTCTGGCAGTAATAGCAGTAATAGGAGTAGTGGTAGTAGTACTACTTCTAGTAGTAGTATCAGCAATAATATATTCTGAAACAACATTAAGACCTGAGGAGAAGCAGGGGTCAAATTCCCCACAGTCCTGAATCTTTAAGATGTATACTGTTCACTTCCTCTGTACAGGGGAGCCCACAATGCAGGCATGTGCCACTTTGCAAGTGCTGACCTGGGTATATAGCCTTGGTGGCTTTCTGACAGGCCACAGAAGTTGCATCTGGCACTGGTGGTACCATCATCTGGTAGAATCTGAGTTGGGTTCTGAGTCCCTTCTTTCTTGAAACATTTCAGGATGACAACTTAGCAATGGCTTTAGAGAGCAGGCCTGGTAGGAGCCTGTATGGGCAGTGTTTGGAGACTGAGACAGGGGTGTATCAATGAGACAGAAAAGAAAAACAAAATCATGTCAAGGAAATTCTGACAGTGTGACCAGAGCCTGAAGGCTGATAGATGTGTCCTGTCCAGTGAATGATCAGTCTGAAACAGTCTGTGGGAGCAATGGCTGCTTAATTTCTTTATTGAAGACTCCACGTGGAATGTGTCTGGTAGCTCAGTCCTGGTGGTATCCTGCAACTTGAAGTTGCTTTCACAGAAGGACTTCCATGGCTATTGAAGTGAATCGAGTAGTTTAAAGTAACACATTTTAAATCCTTCTGAAAGTCAGAAAAAGGTGAAATTTGAATTAAAAATTCAACATGTCCTTCTTATCTGACATCTGCACAGCAGTTCAGGACACGATCTGTAAGTTTGGGTTGATATTTTTTCTTCAGTGTTAGCTGGGGGGTGGAACTAAAATTGAATATGATCACAATGGATTGGAGAAACAGTCTGGAACAACAGGTTCCATTCATTGAAGACAAGTGCAGAGTTCCAGCTTTAGCAATAGACAAGGTTAATAAACACTTTCCTTACTTGGCTATAGGTCTTTGATCGGTGTGACTTAATTTGACAGTTTTCCTCACTTGTACATAAAGAGTTAAATATATCTTTGTTCATTACTGACAAATGAACATGTATTTAAATAAAAAGATGATTAGAGAGGGTTTAGGACCATCAATCCTTTCTTCACCAGCTGTCATGTATTGTCTGTAACACATACCTAAAGCTACATTCATATATATTTTTATTTATTTTACATTTATATAGGCAAAGTCTCTTAACTTAATTTCATCAAACTATTACAAGAAATTGTCATTGGATAAGAAAGAGCTTTAACACATTCATTTAAATCAAAGTGTTCTTGAAAAATAGCTATATGAGTGACTTACTATTTTTTTTCTTTTCTTTACAATTAACTTCTGCTGCTTTTTCTCAGTTCTTCAATGTTGTACAGTTCAGTCATTGAAGATGTGTATTTTTTCCTGTTTTACTACGCATGGATTCTCATATTAACATTTGTCAAATTCTGCCAGATGTCACTGAAATAGTTTCTTAGTTTCAGTGCTGGAGATACTATCTCAGCTTTAGCTACACAGGAGGTTTGTGATTGCTGTGCTGTTCTGTCCTGCTGCTTCTATATTCTCCGTGCACAGGGTGATCTGTGGGGGAGCTGCCAAAGGAAGAGAAATGTCAGAAGTAGAAATGTACTTGCTGCATCACACAAACAGCCCTACTTCCCCTCTCCTTTCTCTTTGTGAAATAGCTAGGAAGAAGGTCTAAATCTCTGGAGCAGACCTTTCAATGTGTAGAACAAAAGCATTAAATATAGGGAATATATATTTTTTTTTGTATGTCAGGATAGTGGAACATAGAAAGCTCTCAAATCAGTTTATTTCTAGATCATTAAAAAAACCCTTCATAGTAAGGGCCTACATTTCTACCTGCTTAGAGGGCAATCATCCTTTCTGAGCTTTCTCATGTTCCTGTCACCTCTGAGAGCAACCCCTGCATTCTCACTCTGCTCATGACTTGACATCCTTAATTTTCACTGTAATGCTGACTTTTTCTGTTTCCTGCTTTCCTTCTCTACACCTTTTCTTTGACACACAGTGCCATTTCATCTCGGCCTTGTTATTAGTCAAACGATAATCAATAAGGTATTATATTCTGTGCATAAAAATAATATCCGGAAATTAGCTTGCTGCCTAAACATCCTCACTTCCTTGCAACAGCCTGCTGAATCAGTCACTTCAAACATTACTGGAAACATTGATTGCTGCACTATTCCTAAGTGAAATACAAATTTACATACTTTATCTTCCCATGACAATAGTAGTCTGAAATTTTACCTTTGAGCATACTTTATTTTACTGTAGTTTCTTTTGGATAAATGGCTTTCAGACATAAATCACACTGTACCTTCCTTGCTGTAAGGTAGAGTTGTAAGTATTAGAAGATGTGGCATCACTAAAATGAGAGATGGAAGGAAACTGCTTTGGTGCAGGAGCGATCAGGTAGTGGTGTCCTAGCTGAGGATGTTCCCACAATACATGTTCACTCAGGAATATGGTTATTCAGATCCTTACACTTAATCATCTGATTGAAAGTACATGCAGAAGTAGCCTTTTCCCTGCGTAACAGACTGTGAAATGTTATTTCTTTGCTGCTAAAAGGGGATCCAGAGTTAACATTTGGCATAAAAATGCCAAAGGAAGTGGCTGATCTTTCAATCAAAGGACACAGATAATTTTTGGCAGCAGGAGGCTGATTCTGGATGATCATATGTTAGAGTAATACTAGGAACTTAAAAATTACTAGTCAGCCAAATAAGCAAATAAATAAAGATGTTGTTATGAAATCAACATCAGGCACTTGATTTCAATTCTCTAAAACATGAAATAGATTAAAGAACTAACCAATGACATTGTGAAAGGCTTATAGGTGCCTTGGTAAAGAGGAGAAAATTGAGAAGGAATGCTTGCGTGTAATACCAGCAGAAACTGGAATTATCACACAGAGTTAATCCTAGGAGCTACTGCACACTTTTTACACAGCAGCAGTTCTGCAGGGATTCGAACAAACAAAAATGACACCACTGCTTTTGTGTTAAGTTTTCACGTCAAGGAAGATTTTTCTCAATAAATTAAAGCGGCATCATTGTTTAGAAGACTGTGTGACCTTTGACTGCTATAGTAATAAAGCATGTAGTCTAGCCTCTGCAGATCTGATAAGGAAAAAGAAAAAGAGAACAGATGCTTTGATGGATGCAGCATGGTGTTAGAAAGCTCATAAAATATATACAACCTTAGACTTTGCAACCTCCATTTCATTCTTCTTGGCAGATCTCGAAGGCTTAAATGCTTCCAAGCTCCCTGATTTGTGTATATTTAATAGCACAGTACTATCAGGAGGTTATCAAACCTAATGTTGTACTTACTTTTTTCTTGTCTTTGGACCGATAAACTGGGGATGGAGGAATGGGAAAGCAAATTAACTGATCTTAGTGCAATATGAAAGAATGTTGTCTTGTATCCATTTGAACCCTGCAAAGCAAAAACATTTTGTCACCAGACAGAATCTGATCTCCGTGGTCTATTGAGCAGATAGATCCATCAAACAATTTTTCTTTATTTGTTTATTTGGGAAAGATACTAAATCATTCTGTTTTAAATCTGTGCTCTAAATCTATATGCTGATTATCCATGCAATACATTAGCACAAAGCAGGCAATGTAGCTTGTCAATCACACTGATATGCATGTTAATCACTACTTTCCTAGATTCCTTGTCATCCACAAGAAATGCCTTGATGGCATTGGGACCAGCGGCATCAACACCAGTACAACATCCAACTCAACATGCTGTCAAAAACCCTTCTCATCTTCCTGCAGCTCTTGCTCCAAACACTACTTCCCCTTATCCCCCCACAACAAGATCCTGATGTGAGATCACAGGACAAGACCAGGCATCTGCGCATCAGGTCAAGAGGAGATGTAGGAGAGGCATCAGGTATGAACAACCCTCCTGCAATAAATCCCCCTTTTCACAACTGACGTGTTTAAGTGCCACGTTCATCACAGATGGATTGGTTGCCACGACCAAGCAGACCCAAAGCTCATCTGAACTGTGCCTGAGAGGTGGTCTGATCCACTGGGAAAGCAACTCCAGGCTACAGATCTTGTACTTCATTACCCTGAGTGGAGGCCAAATGCAGCAGTGAACGTGATGGTGCAGAGGGGGTGTTCCTGTCCCACTGGCACAGAGGTGAACAGAGACCCTATCGCTTCCAGAGACTGATGTGTCACAGTTGGGCACAAGGCACAGTTGCCTTCTGCTGCACAATTTCTGCTTCACAAGTTGCTCTACTTCACAATTGCTTGAAACAACCTCATAAACATCCACTCCCCAGGACTCTTTCACTTCTGTTGACTACTAGATTTCCTCACTTCTTTCTTTCTCCAAAAGAGTCCGTCTGTTAGGCTTGTGAACATCAATTTCACCCTCTTGGAAAAAAAGTATTCAAGAGGCATCACTTGAACATTTTTTCTTATTTAATCAGATACAGTAATGCAACAGCATTAACTCAGTGAAGCATAATTTAATAATAACTTACATTCTGTAGTGGGTTTGATCCATTTGTCTGAAAACACTTTAAGACATTAATGCATTAAATTTAACACTGTCCCTCTTGTGAAGTAGGTAGGTATTATAGCCTTAATTTTACAGATGAGAAAACACAGGCACAAAGAATTGAAATGCCTTGCTGAAGGTCAAATGAGAGATTCCTGCTAGAACTAAGAGACTGGGAAGAGGAAGGAACAGTGTGTTTCCATTAGCACTGCGTCAATGAATTCAGCTCCTAGATTTTTATGGAAGAAAATGTGTGCATCTACACACATGAAAAAATATATTGGTTTATCTTTGTTATGTGTAATAAGACACTAGTATAAATGCCTGCATAATCAATAACATGCTTTTAAATTGAGACTGCATCAGAGGGAGAAGTGGACCAAAGATCACATTTTGACCAGCAAATTTGTTCATTTTTTCAGTATTATAATCTAAGCATCTCTAGCATTATGAATTTTTCTTGTTTCTTTAATACAGTTCTTGGTTTTGAGAAATAAATGCACTAAATAAATGAGTGTGTAACCCTTGCCATGGTTGACATAGGTTAATATGATTCTGTTTCTGGAAATGGACATGAAATCAGCTCTTGGTCCTTCCTGCCATGGTGTTAAAAGGAAAACAGACCATAGGGAGATATGAAGTTTAGAGAAAAGCTCGATTACAGAAGGCTGTCATAACTTTGTGGTCTTGCCATGAGAATGAAGAATGTTTGTAGCAGTGTTGGGGGCTGTTTTGCAAGGACAGGGGCCTATGAGATATGCCTGGGTCAGTCTGGAAATTTTAGCCAGAATAAGAAGTGTAAATTCATTTTTTTAATCTTAACTTTCTGATGTAGCATGCCAGTCAAGGTAGAACTATGCCACATGTCTTATGATATTCTTTGTGGCTCTGGAAAATTGCTTGCTTCTCTTCAGCTTGTTACATGAATGCCCATATTCTGGAAGTACTTGCATATTTCTGATTTTCCTTCCCCTCCTTTTCCTGTAATCAATTGCTTCCAGCCACTTCCAGAAGTGTATATTGGCTTGTTGTCAATTTGCCTGGCTTAATCTATATAAATACACACAAATGCTTTTATCTCTACTCTTTTTCCCTCCCTACTTAACTCCTTTGAGGTTCTATGCATCTGCTCTGATTTGTGTTGCATAGAGCTCTATTCCCAAGTTTTGAATAGATACATGAACTTACCCTGTACATTTTTGCTGTTACTGGATACCTGCAAATTCCATGCCTTTCAAGCAGTGCCTGTTGCATTCACTCATGTAGAGAGGCTTTTGATCTTTTTAGGGAGCATGAACAAAACCCTTTGTCAAGTAAAAAAGTCCCACTAGATTGATCTTCCTTTATGGTCTCTTAAGAGGAGCACCAGAACAACAAATAATAAATTAAAAATTATGTTCCCACTGTACATGCAGCAATCACGTTGCTTTCCAGCTGTAAGCACCGAACTCCAGCGCCTCAAACAAAAAGACAGAGGTTCTGTTTCTGTCTGGGAAAGCCAAAGCTGTCTAGCAGAGGTGTGGGAGCTGGAGTGATGATCCCAAGTGAGAACCTAGGACAAATTTCTAGTTATCATTCACTCTTCTTCTGCCTATTTTTTCATACCTGTTCCCATTTACTACTTTATCATATGATGCTACACAAATCATCTGTTCAAGTCATGCAAAAACGCCACAAGACAGAACATCCTTCCCTGAACTTACTTTCTTATTTCCCGACCCCTAATCCCTGGCAGAACAGGGGCAACAGGAGGCCTTCCTGCTCTTTCCATGTATCTCATGAATGCTCTGTCCCAAACAAACCTTATGCAAGAGGTTGTTTTGTGTTGCTGCTCCTGAACAGCATTTCACAGTGTCTTGGTCACTTGGCATGTGTCCTCAGGGTGTCATTGATGAATGGACAGCAAGAAACACTGGTAAAACAAAGCAAAAGGAAAATCTGAAACCAGCAAGAAAGAAGAAAGAAGTAATCTGTGCCTTGTCTCTTCCCTGAAGGAGGCAAGAGACAACAATTGGCTTCCTGCTGAAGGTTGATGTTTTATGTTGACTGATGCATGACATCACTGTGATTCGCTGTGCTAGCGTGTGACAGAGGTGTTGGGTTCTTCTTTGGTGTGAAATAGCAAAGTAATTTTTTATAATCAGAACTTCTTAGATTGGCTTATCTGTATCAATATTTATATTGATACAGAAAAAAATAAAAAAGGATGCTGCTTTTCCTCAAGGGCTGGCTTTATGTCACCCTTTTGAGCCCTGCAGAAGCACAGAATCAGCTAGGTTGGAAAAGAGTTTTGAGATTATCAAGTCCAACCTGTGACCTAACACCACCTTGTACATCTCCTTAGAAATGGCTTTTAGCACGGAAAGTCATGGAAAGCATTATCTAAATGAAAGAAACAGAGGCTTGCCAAATAGCTGCTTAGAAGGTCCAAGTGTTTCTTCACCCATAATGGGCAGAGAGCAGATACAACAGCCAGAGGTCTTTGCAGAGGCATTTGCTACATTGCTCTCATTAACTTTTTTTTCTTGCAAAAAAGCTTGCAATTTTTTTTTCTAATGCACCTAATAGTCTCTTGTCTTCTCAGTAATATTTTGATACAACAGAAGATATAATAATAGCATGGTATATACATCTTATATGGTGTTCTATATTGTAGTGCTTACTATAAAATTAATTAATGGTAATAAAAAATTACAGCATCAGAGGTGGCTTCAGGCCTTTAAGGAGCTCATTTTGAGTATTTTTTATTTCTGGATGTATATGTCAGCACAGAAGGATTGTTTAAAGGTAGTTACAAGTCTTTTTTTGACCAGAACTAGGCTTACTTATGTATGCATTTAGACTGCTGCATTTTGAAGCAAGTATCGTCTCCAAAATGCAGTAATTTTAAAGACAGGAATTCGAAAGCCAAAATAGGAGTTTATTTACCACCTAAATGAAACTTCTCAGTCACTCAGGGTGTGCTGATGATGGAAAAAGGATGGGAAGGACATGAATAATCCACTTCTTTTCAGGTAGGATGTATTCTTGAGGCCGAAACCTCAGGAAAACAGAAGGTAGGTCTGACAGTACCAGCAGCATCCAAAAGCGTCTGCATCATTGCACCCTTCTACAAGTTAAAATCTTTCCAGGAACACTTTATACCTATTCCTGCCCTTGGGGGTAGAAGGATTCTCCTTAGCAGTTTTCTTGCATGGCTTCCTAAAGGACTGCTTTAAAGGTTGAGCCTGATCTTTGGCATCAAAAATACAAGCTCACTGAGATGCTAGAAGAGCACTTTTATCAGCAGGTTGCAGTGCTGGGTTCTTATAACAATTAATCTATCAGCAGTAGCAAACTTGTCCATTTTCTTTCTATTTTAGGTGTGTCCAGGAAGCCCTTTTTTGAGAACGTAGGTTTCTATTTTGATCTGAGAATATTCTCTGAGTGGTTTTAAAACTGAAGTCTTTTCAGACTCTGTGCCAAATGGAAATCTTTTCCCCAGTTGTTCTCTGCTGCTTTGGGAGCAAAGTCAGGTAAACTGTGGGCAGAAGTTGTCCTTTCTGTAGTTTTCTGCTCCTGGCTGGATTGCAGAGATCTGAGCCCAGACACACAGATGATGTGGAACTAGAACTATTTTTCAACATTTTTCTCATCTTGCTATTTTGTTTTAATGCAATCAAGAAATTCTTTTATATAGTCAAAATGTTATTAAAGCTTAGATCAAGAGTTTTGGTAGACGATGGAGGAGTGGCTTGGACAGGCTTTGTAACATAATGAGACCTCACGGATTCATTATGCCATATACTTTGTTTTCAAGGCATACATTATTGAACAACAATAACAGTCCTTGTGCTGGTGTTTTTTGTGGTTTTTTTGGTTCTTTTTGACTGTAAATAATAATTTCAACGATATGTTACCTGATTATGGCATAATTTGTATTTGCATAATCTGTTAAAGTCCATGTGCACATTTGCTTTCAAGATCCAGGTTTTAAACCACAAAGTTTAGTGCATTTGTCGGGAAATAAGAAATATGAACATGCAATGTTTGACAAGAGAATAATGTCAGAAAATTATACAATGATATTTTCAAAGGCAATAGGAAACATGATCCAAAACATTTACTTCTTCTAAAAAGACCTATCATCCTGGGTAGGAAACCATGTGAAAACAATCTTTGTATGAAGGAATTTGTTCCACATAACCATATTTTACTTTTCCCCTGACAAGTTATTTGAAGATTACTATTTTAATGGGTGCTGAAAATCTACTGAAGATGTGGAAGATAATCACCATTAACAAACTTGCCTCCTATGTACTTTTGTACATTGTCAAATACAATCTTAATTTGCCACAGGCATTGTATATTTATTAAAAATGACATTTTTCCATTTTCCTGCAAGCAGATGTCTCATGTGTGCAAAGAAAACTAAGTTAGGGAACAAAGACTGTGTGTATTGCCTTAATGTTGCACAATTGCAATATTTCTGAATTTTATGAAAGTGAAGACCTGAAACAGGTTCTTCCAATTCCTACCTGTGTGGCAAAAGTTTTTACTTAAAGTAACATGAACTGCCTGTATAATTCTTGCATATTTTTCAGACTGAGTACTTCATCTCTTTGTGTATGTGTAAACATATACATATATGTATACTCACACATATATATGCTTACAAACTTCCCACCTGCTTGACAGTAATTTTTTCCCAAAAGCCACATTTGCTAATTATATAATGGGTTAAGTTTATGTTGTAGCCTATTTCTGGTTTTTAGTATCAAGACCAGGTGCAATGTACATTAGGCTTGATAATTTTATCTTGGACCTCGGCCTTATAAATTTAATTTAATACAGATAAGCTTTTTTGATCAACGCTACATAAAGTCTTAGGCATGCATGGAAGGAATTAGTGAGCTCTGAGTCTGTGAGCACTCCAAAGAGCCATAATTTGCATCACAATGCCTTATAAAGTCAATAGTGAGAATTTTTAGCATTAATTTAAGATGATGCATCATTCCAACAAGCACAAACTTTTTTGGACTTTGACCTAGAAAGTAATGCCAGGAGATTATGAATGGGAACAATTCCTTCTGGAAAATCCATTCATCTGCCTGGGAAGAGTTTGCCAAAAGTGCATATAGTCAGATTAGCCTCTTACATGAATGGCTAAGTGTAAACAAGGGACTTAATGCTAGTCTGTAGGTCATGCATCAGAGCTAAGCGGTTCTAATACAAGACCTTAATTTCTTTGCCTCTTTCCTTACTAATCTTACGTTGTGCTCACATCAGGGGTGTGTGTCCAAGGAATACTAGGAATCAGTTTCTTATTTGGACATCTTCAAGTGAGTAGCATCAAAACTCATCAGAAATTTTAATTTCTTGGTAAAACTGTGAGTTGTGCATAAGCACTTTTCAGAATGAAGAACTCACTCTTTTGGTTTTCATACATTAATTTGAAATGCTTTATTTACTTCAAAAGGATTAATCTTAATAGCTTTAAAAATGAAAGCCCAAAACTAGCCAGAATTGTTGGCTTAGGACCTACAATAGGGAATTAGTGGCTTCCCACTCACCACTAATGAGTGGATTTTTTTTAAGCTCTGTTTATTTATGAGCTCTGTTGAATACAAATTCTTGTTAAACAAGTCATTTTAGGGAACCTGCTCTGCTTGACATCAAAATATATTCAACAACCATATTAACAAAATGCTATTTGCCCAAGTGGCCACATAACTTCATCTAAAGTGAAAAAAAATGCAGCATGCTTAAAGAAGAAAAATGTTTAGATTATTAGTAACTGTAGACTTCAGAAAACTTATGTCCTTTTCTTAGCATGGGGTATTTTTTGGGCAACCTAAGATACAAGTACATACTACCATGTATTTAAATTATGTATACAATATACTACATATATATCCAGAAAATTCATATCTAAGGTACGTACAAGCTTAGTAAAGTGATTTGCTCATTTAAGACCACATGCCTTAAGAATGTTAGAGGGGAAGATAAGATACAGTTTATGGGGTAGCATAAGTGTTCCTCTGCAAAACCTTCCTCTGTTGCACCAGTGTTACTCCTTTTTCACAAATAAAAGAAATTTGAGCAGATTAAGACCAACAGAGCGTGTATTTTAATATATAAGGACAGAAGTAAATTTTTGTTGTTGTTTCTTGGCTTCTGGGAACTGACTGGAAACACTTCTAACTGCAGGGTTTTCTTCCAGATCCCCTATTTTGATTCTATTTTGATTACATATAAGAGAAGACATTTAGCCAAGCTTAAAGATTTTGTTGTTCTTCTTCCATGACCTCAGATCTTGTTTTAAAAACTTTTATTGGTCATTGTTATGAAATGAATTTTTCTTTTTCATGTAAGGTTTTCATCTCAACTTCATGCTCTTTTGCCTTTTCACATTTTCCTGCTTTTACATTTTTGATCATGATGTTCTCCTTCATCATTTTTGTTCTTGCACTGCAACACTGGGGCATGCCATTTCTGGCATGCAGTGTGCCAGGAGGAGCACAGTTTCTCTAGCTCCCTTGGCATTGATGCTCCAGGCTAAAGCTGGAGTTCAAGCAGCTGCAGGTGACCTTGGAGCAGCCACACGTGACCTCATTGAAGCCCAGACACTTTACTTGCCCCTTTTACAGAAGTGCTTGTGTGCTGGGACTCTTAAGTAAGGGTTTCCTTGTGTCTTCTTTCTTTACATATTTAATAACCCAAAAAAACAAATTAGTTTTCACGAGGAAGCAGAACCACTCAGCTTTGGCCATCTGCTGCTGCTTAGCGGGAGGGCGATTCTGGTCATGGAAGAGCATACCAGAAAGGTCAACTAGTTTTAGTTCCTCAAATTACTCCATTGACAGATTGACCTGTAATTGTCTTCTTCTACTGTGACAAATTAAAACTCACTTACAGTGGGTAATGATTTGCTCTATTATATAAGATGGAGGTGGGATAATTTCCTGCATTCCTGTTCTGTGCTGGAATTGCCCATCAGATTAATTTGGGGGGAAAAAAATTGCACTGATAAAATGTAGCATTAAGTGGATTGTACTCCAGGTCCTGCATCATCCAAGTGAATGTCTCATTTTGCATCTCTGAAGCAATATATACAATATAAAAGTGTTCTTGTTGTTTTTGCTAAAATATGTATACATATGCACCCACAGAAGAGCTGATCCTTGTTTGTCTCTGACAAAGGTCTATCTTGGAGACATAAGGTTCCAGATCATTACAAAATATATTTTAAAAAATTATACATATATAACATAGTAATAATATATTATATATAAACTTATTTTTAAAGTTTTAATTAGTACATGCTGCCAAAAGTATTGACACTTTGCTGCCTGACAAGGAACATCAGGCTTGCCCTTGAAATAATGTTGATTAAAATTACAGTGTTTGAAAAATAAATTATGGAAATGTACGGAAAATGAGCCATTTCCATGCACTTGTGTGAGTATCTGCAAGTACAGCACTGATTTTTTTTTCCTTGTTTGTTCATTGGCAGTGTCCAGCTAAACTGCATCAGACTGCTCTGCAACAGACTCCATCATTATGTCTATCAGCTTCACTGCCACATGGCTTCAGAACTTTCTGTTATTTCAGCAGTGAAGCAGAGCAAGCACATTACCAGTGAAATAATAATAATTTAAAAAACCCAAAACAAGCCCCAAAAATTTAATCAGTATATTTTCTGTATCCATGGTAATGAAGCTCAGTAAGGTGGGAAGACTCTCTTACATCATCATTACTTACAGCTTGTGACTATCTAACCAGTTGTGAGTTGCCTGGTACACACAGCATCAGCTCCGAGCATCACTTTTTGCTAAGTTCTACTAAGTTCTACTGCACTTCTTAGGCAACAGATAACTCCCTCAAATTTGTTTTCTGGATCTCAAATGCAGTGCTACTGGAAAGAAAAAAAAGTGCAGAAATGATAAAAAAGTGTCTATCAAATACGGAAATGATAGCTTCAGATCCTTTGAAATTATGACTTTTCTGGATCTCCCCAGATGAGCAGATTTCCTTCTCCCCCTCAGAAAAGTATTTTTATGTGTATTATTAGCACTCTTTCAGATGCACTGCAATGTGAAAACCCCTGGATAGCCTGGATCATGGAGCAATACTTACTGAGGCTTTGTGAGCTGGAAACAAGCAGGAAGTTCAGAACAAGTTGGGGAGATGACAGGTATTAGCCAGAGACAGTTATGAAATATACTTTCTTGCACCTTTAGTACTGCTGGCATGAAGGATTTTGTCTTGTACTTACGCTTTGTTTTGTTTGAAGGGGTAGCACGTTCATAGTAAATGTGAAAATTATGACCTTTTCCTTGCTTGTCCAGGGGCAGTGCACATACTTCTTAATTTTTTCTAGCTTTTTTTTTCTAAACAGCAAAGGTATACTGTTTGGATATATGCCAGTGGGTTGTTCTGTTGTTTCAGTTTGTTTTAAAATCTGAATAACATTTAGATGGCAAAGCCATGATGCACCTGGAATGGAATACAATTCCTGTCTCCTTCACACGCATGCACCTACCTTTGGAAGAAAGAATAAACATTAAAGCAGTTGACGGTAGAAGACACAAATGAGAACTGACTGTGTGAGTAGACCCCCCTTATGTAAATCTCTGAATCAGTCTTCACAGAAAGTACTACCATTGAAAGCTATAAATATTTTTTTAATTCTTTCTGAATGAAGATCAGTGTGAGGAGGTGTCTAACTCCAGTTTCAGTCAAGATAAAAGATTATTCTATTTTAATTTTAAACAGAGTTATTAAAATTAAACAGTGCTTACATTTAGAACTATATATATAGGGTTGGTCAAAGATAAGGAACGTTCTTATGTCAGCATAGTCAAGCTCTATAAGCACCTCTTATGGATCCAAATATTTTCTTGTCTTCCTACCTTTGTGCCATTAGATGACAAAGTCATCTAGGCTAACTTCCTGCTCCAGACAGAGCTTCTGCCCATGCTGCAGAGGGTCTGCTGTGGCTCAGGTGGCCAAACCTCAGACACCTCCAGGGTGCAGACTGCAGCTCCTCTGGGCCACCTCACCCAGTACTTCTCTAGCCAAGGGGCTACTCCTGATGTCCCCATGTATTTCCCAGGCTGCAGTTTGCAGCTGTTTCACCACCCACTGTTATGTTATCTGCCAGGACTGTCATCTCTGTAGCTTGTATTCAAGTACTGTTATGTTGTCACTTGGCCAAGCTCAACAAGCCCAGCTCCCTCAGCCTCTCTCTGCTGGGTTGCGTGCTCCAGGCTGGGAAATGGACTTCTGCTGAAGAACCAGAGCTAGAAAGAGTATTCCAGATATAGTGCCAAAAAGAAGACAATAATACCTTCCCTCTTACTGTCCAATTACATCTACTTATATTACAGGCTAATTGCATTATGTCATAGTGTTTGAGAAATGTTTGAGAAATATGGTAAGATTATTTTTCTAAAATAACGCTGATCTTGCAAGTTCTACAAAAAATAGTGTTTTCTTCCAAGATGTCTTGCCAGCATAAACAGTAGTATGTGGATCTGAGAAATTAATGCAAACATCTTCTTTATCAAAATCATAACAAATGACTTTAAGATGCAAGGCCTGTTTTTCTCAAATTTAAGATGAAGTTCACACTTGATTAAGCTGAAGAAGGAAAGCAACATGGAAAATGTGGGCTAGTTTCATCTTTGCTTTCTGGCAGTGGACTCAGAAAGATGAGTATCCATCACATACACATCCTTTGCATTGGTTTTTGAAGGGACAAGAGCACATGGGAGATATGTGAGAGTGGAATGCCTTCCACCTCTCACAAAGTACTTGTTGGTAGTCTTCACAAAGACACTGAAGATGGGATGAGGAATTTCCTTCACTTCTACTTTGGACATCCATTTTCAGTTGTCTAATAAAATGGGACTATTATTTTAAAAAATGTATCTTCAATTACTTGAAATGACACAAAAAATGGTAAATGTGGAGCTCACTTTAATTCCATACAGTGCATGTTATAATTTTTAAGAATATTAAGAAAACAGGTGCACCAATTCCAAACTTTGTAAGTCATATGCAAGCTTCTATATATAATTTGTATTTGAGCATAATCTCTTCTATAACTGCTTTTAACCTCTTATTTTCCTTGTAGTTCTTTGTCCAGTTTGACATTTGCAACAACTCTCATTTTAATAAAAATGTGGAAATATATTTTCTGTTTTGATTGCCCTTTTCTTTCAATTAAATTTTAAAGGATATTGGTTTCCCTTAGAAATGTATTTGTTGGGAACAACTGTATCAGAATTGGAGCTTAATGAAACACAGCTTGACATAAAGAGGCAGGCTCAAATATGCTTGTAATTAGAACACAGTTTAGAATTTGGTGTCCAAAATGCTTATTTTGGTTGTTGCTTAGTTGTTTATTTTTTCTCTTTTTTTTTTTTTTTTTTGTTGTTAGCATATCAAGAGGCCTCCTGAAAGAGTAAAGTTTTCATGTGATAACCAAAGTATTATATTATTTCAGTATTATGTTATTTCAGTAACCAAAGAGATGTTCCTATTCCATAAATCCTGTTCTCTTGGTACAAGATGTATGATAGCAGTGGCAGGCAGCCAATCTGGTAGAAAAGCACAAGCAATTAATGTAAGAAAACAAGTTAAACAGATTGACAGGTGCATAAGGATTTGTAAGTGTCCTGTTGGGATGGATTCAAAGGATGTGCTTGAAAGAGGGGATTTCTGTGCATGGATATTTTTTTGTGGACACATGAGGAGTTTTGCAGGAAAAGTGACAACTGGGGAAAAAAAGCCTCTGTTGCTGATGGGGAGAGCACAGGACTTGATGCATTAACTGTATACTGAATTATTTGGGGAGTGATAAACAGGAGCTAGACATAATAGTAAAAAAATATAATAACATATTTGATGAGAGGAGGGTGGAACCAAGAATTCTACCTTACACTTTTTTACCCTTCTAGATTTGAAGCAAAAAATTAAAAAATCCTGTTTTGCAGGGAAAGATTTCCCCCCATACACATAAAACCCATAATTTTCTGGAAGGTTTTTTTTTCTTTTTAACATTACTGAAATTTTATTATTTATTTGTCCGTCACACTTCCTGCAAGAATTGTGACAAAAAAATCTTATGTACAGAAGGAAATAACTGAATTGCCAAGTATAATCAAGAATTTGGTTAAAAAGAAGAGTAATACTCTTTAGAGTAGTTTAGAGTAATACTGTGTAGAACAAATTGCAGAGTAAGGGAGGACCAGAAATAGGAAATTTAAGAGTTGGAGAAGAAGAGGTGAAGAGATTAATTAAGGTTGAATTTCTGGGTCAGGTGGATGAGGCAGAAGGTTCAGCAAAGAAAAATAACTATCTCATTTGCACGGACAGACTAAAAAGTAGTTTGCAAGAAAGGGACCGAATAAAACCTGATTGAGAGACATGTCTGATGGCATGTCTTGCTTAGAGTGCTAGGAGGGTTATTTTAGGGGTTTTTGTTTATTTTTTTATCTCCTTCCTTTAATTGGAAGGTCTTGTTTGGGTGGGACCTATGTGGAAATGGGGGGCTGCTCCTGCAGGGGTAGGTGAGCAGAAATTTGCCCCCAGGGAAGGTGCTAGCAGGAGGTGCTGGGAAAGAGTAGGGACCAATGTGCTAGTGACACAAATGGCAGAAAATATTCCCTACAGGCACAGGAGGCTGGGCACAGCTTGCTGCAACTCAGAAAGCCACTCTCTTGGCCAAAACTGGGCTGTGAAGCAAGGAACAGCCTACGTTTGCTGCTGTGAGAATAATAAATTTGAAGCAGACTCAGAAGTTGTCTCTCTCACTTATCTTGATTTCCAGTGATTGAGGGCATCGGTGTCAAGCTGTTATTTCCTTCCAGAATGTAATTCTAAAATCAATATGTTGTACTAACACTTCCAATGCCAGTTATGAAAATAAAATAATTTAAATATGTAGTCAGAAAATTGCATCTATCATCTCTTTCTCTGCCATATAAAAACACTCAAATTTTGAATGCTTGATATAGATTCTACCTGAGATGTAGCACTCCCTGTAGCTTTCAGGCTAATCTTCCACTTCCCCTGCCCAGGAGACAGACAATGCAGCTCAGCTGGATGAATTTGAATATATCAGCCAAAAAATTAATATTGGAAGAATATCTTCAGATACAAAGCTTGTATGCTTGCAGTTCAATACAAACTGCTGATATTTACAAACATTTTATTTGTGTGTTTTGGTTTTGTGCTTGGGGTTTTTTTTTTGGGGGGGGGGGTTTAAATATTGTTTTTTTCAATTTATTCCACGAATTCTCCATTTGATTCTTCTGGTTTTTGATTGACTGTTTTCAGAGGCCATGAAAAGTGCTGGAAAGTGCAGCAAGCTCTAGATGCTGGGGGAAAAACAAGTGATAGAGTAAGACAGCTTTTCATTTATGAAGCAACTCACAGCTCTTGGGAAGGACCCACATTACAGTAACGTGCTGTGTGCTGCCAGCGAGGGTGTTTGCTTTGGGCTCAAGCACTGGCACTACATTTGCACAGATGGGATAGCCTGGTAAAGTACACAGAAGCACTTTCCCAGCTCTCCTTCCACCAGAACCCACAGCACAAGAGGATTGAGAAGATAATGCACCCACCCCACCTTAAAATGACATAGTTTCTTTCATAGTGCTTCTTCATGCGTGGAAAAATGTTTTAGTGCACAGATTCAGTCAACCTAACTTTGAAAGCCTCAGCTGAGGCTTTCTAAAATTTTTCTGAAAGCCTAGTAAGATCTTACCTGGTTTTGAAACTCATGGAAAATTGTCACCTTCCAGCTGGAAATGAACCAAAGGCAAGCTACATTTGTCATGCCAAGTTATCATGGCTGCTACCTAATAAAGGTTATTGACCTGGGCAGGATGGCTCTGTTCTTAACAAACTGCTGGTGGGAGGGACAGATGAACCAAGTTTACCAAGGCAGACGTGGGAGTTTTTATGTTGTGATTTTGGTTTGAGATTTTTTGTTTAATTTTTCCTTTTTCCCCAAAGGAAAGTAAGTGTTTATTTGTAAATGTTTATCTTCTAGGATAATGTGATGTTTACATTCTTGGAGTACAAAACACTGCTATGCTGCCTGTTGTTTTCCTCCTTATAAATTCAGCATATTTTTGAAAATATATGAATATACATGTCATGCAAATGAGGGTTTGTAAGTCAATAAATAATTGTAGTTGCATTACTGCACATGCAAATTTTGAGGTCAAGTTACATTCATTAAAATGGTTTTATAAGCATTTCTTTATACCTTGACAAAAATAACTCATCTTTGAAACAATTACTGTCATGCAAGCCACTCAACTGTTTTGGACAACTTGTTTTGCTTTGCAATGCTATTTTCTCTGTCCAATGGGGCTAATCTGTGCAAATGCAATAGGAAAACAATTTGCTTGCTGGTAATCCTATTGTTCAGCTGGTCAGACCTTGTATGACATCTCTGTAACTCTGCTTGTGCAGTGTCTGGATTAAGCAGTGATTCCCTTACTAGCAGAAGCAAACATGAAGTGTATGTTACATGGCAGATGAATTCAGCTTGCACAAGCTTCTTGCTCCTTGGGGTGGAGCTGTGAAACAAAGAGGAAAAAGTAATTCTACAGATAAAGATCTGGACATCAGAGTTATGAGATAAATTTCCACCAGAATTTGGAGAGGGTAGGGTAATAGTCCAATGTCAGTACTAGCTAGAAGCATACCTAGGCCTGTGACTTTAATAATGATGTATGTCTGCTGTATATAGAAACATTTATGACCTCATGCTGTAATTTATGTGTCCTTTATAAAAATACTGTACACATTAGGCAAAGGTTTGAAGTGATTTGCTTGAAAATATAATTTGGAGGTCATCCCTGTGAAATATTGCAGCAGCAGTGTCTTTGGAAGAAGAGATCAAACCAAACTGATAGCCTGGGGGGGAAGCAGAAACTTTAAAATAAGACCATATGATCATCAGAAGGAATAAGCAGTGTAGTAACTTTTACAGAAACATAGGTAAATTCATAGCTACTGACTCACTGATTTTTCACTGCATATTAAATTATTCCTAATTGAAATTTTAGAAAAAAGTTAGCAATCACACAGGCAAGAGCCTCTGTGTTAAGATACTTCCCTTCAGAACATTTTCAAATACCAATTTGCAAAGAAAACAACTTTTTGACCTTCAGGATGCTTTTTGGCTGATATAAGTAGCTTGAAGGACATTTTGCTTTCTTCCTAGTGCTGCAATAGTACCAATGACTGTTCTGTTGTGTGAGACCTCAGGGGGGTTAGATACAAACACAGATGACACTATAATGTTTGGCTGAGGAAGTTCTTGATTGCAACCTGATAGCATAATGAACAACAGAAGGTGTCAAGTGTTATTACAGTTAATGGGCCTCAGTTTTCTTGTCATGAGCTTGAACACATCTAATCTTCTTTGCAGCACAGCTTCCACCATGATAAGGCAGAAAGAATTGTCAGGACTGCCAAAACCCTGGGCTTTGGGTTTCATTGTTTTTCCCTCCCTACCCACATCCCCCCATCTCCAGATGGAGAGGGATAGGTAAGTGGGAGCATATCAGAATAACAAAGCGTGTAGAAAGAATTACTAGACTAGAGAAAAACACTAGCAGAAGGCAAAGGCAGCCTTCCAGTACAGCTCATGTCACACCATGTATGGACTATCCTGTTTATAGCAAATGAAGATTTGAAGCCAGCAGCAGCTGAAAATGTGACTGCAAGCATCAAGCCAGTGGTAGCTAACCAAATATTGCTGTGCAGATAGCCAGATTCCTGGCACTTAAATATTCTTGCTAACTAAGGATGCAACTGGCATCAAAAAACAGAGGTAAGGCGTGAAGGGCACGAGAAGACACACATGCAAGACTGGTGTCTAGCAGCAAAAGACATTCAAATGCACAAGTGGCTGGTTCAGTACCTACCTAGCAGTATGGATTGAGACAAGATAAACAAAATAAGGCAATAAAAAGCATCAAAGACAACATACCAAGACAGATGTTGTCGGAAAGCTATCGCAAAAGTAAGAAAAATCATAAAAGGAGCTGAATAAAGCAAACGGAAAACTTTTTATTTATAAATAAAAAAAAAAATTTAGTATTTCAGTAAAAGTATTTCGTTAAAAGCAGTGCAAAAAATAATAAATATATCCTTTATAAAAGCGATTAATGTAGAGGACAGAAGCCTCCTAGCATTAAATAATGCTTTACTGCTCATTAGTCTGAGTGGTTTATGCAACCGGTATTTACAATTTTTGTTATATCTAACCATAAATAAAAAAAGAATTAATAAAGAGATTGGGAATAGAAGGGAGAAAGATAACACAAGAGCATGTAGTTTTATAAGTTTCAAATAGCTACTTGAGCGGAAAAAAATTCCTCTGAGAATTTTACTTTCAGCAGGCTGCCAGAAGTAAGCTCTATTTTACTACTGTGTCTCCTTATTTGGGTGGCCAGGGGTACTGGCCAGCACTTAGTGACAGTGATGAGAAATTTATAGCTGAGACATAAATACAGTGAGTAGCAGAAAGGTTATATATAATGGAAGTGCAAGTCATATTCCTCTACAACCATAATTCTGAAAGAATAAACACTAAACTGTTTTCCTTAGGGAACAATTTGAATTATTCCTATGGCCTGCTTGTGAGGTTAGCTGCTTGCTCTAAGGCTTGAGGCTTGGCAAAAGTGATGCATGAAAATGAAAGTCAAAGCATGGATGTGTCTTGAAGGCAGTCATGTAATGAAGAACATCACCAGGAAAAAATCATGGGTGAGTTGTAAAAAGGTCTAAAAACCTCCACAGGCATTACATCCAACCAATATTTTACTGGTTTTTATTCCTTGTAGAGAGAAAGAATCATCACAGGAGCTTACTCAGTGAGCAGGTATCTGTAAAAAGACTAGTTCTGTCACTGCTTTATCCTGAACACAAGCTTATGTGGCTCTTGAATTCTTGAAGCTCACAACTTCCAGGGGGCCCAAGTGCACTTTTTGTGTTGAAGCAAAGCCACACACCTGGAAGCTGGCACAGATCCTGCTGGGTATAGCAGATCCTGAATGCTACAGGCAAGTGGCCAGCAGAGCTATCCAACCTCCTGCTCCTGTGTTCCCCCCAGTTTAGGTTACTGCTACTCTGCAATGAAATGGGAAGGTGTTCACAGGCAGGAAATATTAATTACTCCCACAAGCTTGAGTTAACTCTTTAACAACCTGCTTCCATGTTGAAAAGAAGGTCCCATTGTAGGTGACAGAAAGAGAGCCTGCCAAAATCTCTGCAATGCTGATACCCATACAACAGTAGTGCTGGCTAGGTGAGGTCTTTCTCCACCGCTCAGGCAGGTGTCCTTCAGAGGGAAGACATCTGTAGAGCTTTCCCTCTTCTCAAGCTCTTTATTAACTGAATTCAACCTGAGTTTGTAAATAGTTTACTATTTTCTTTAAAAATAAAATAATTTAAAAAAAAAAAAAAACCTTCACAAAACAAACAGCTATCTTTCCTAGCCTTAGGCACAGCTGAACAGCTGTGAAGAAGCATTTTAGCTATTGCTGTGCTAGTCACGGCAGAGGAACAGAGCTTTTCACAGGTGGCTCTCATTTTCTGGGTTGCTGACTTGCGACCTCACTGTTTGATTTGCAGAAGCACTGAGTACTTGCAGCTGCAGCTGGAGTTAATAGTAGCTGGGCTTTGAACATGGAAGAGCATCATGAAACAAGTCTTCTGAAAAGCAGTTTTCAGCACTTTCAGACTGAGTATCCAAAATTAGTAACTGTGTGGTGATTTTTGGTTTTTTAGTTTTGTTTTTTTTAAAATTTTTTTCTCTGGCTTTTTTAAATAAGTTTTTCTTGCTGTATGTATGCTGTCAAAAATATTTTTAAAATGTGTAATAATGAACTTATGGAGGAATTGCAAAATAAATGAATTGCTGCCAGTCTGAACTCATGTTGAGTTTACAGAAAGATAATTTGTGGAAGTAGAATATGGTAGAGCTGTGTGCTGAAGCAAGTAGGATGGAACAAAGAGTAGTTATCACCTTCTCTGTGTCTTGCTCTCAGAATGTCATGGAATGGTTTAAATACATGCTGGTAAGGTCAGGCACAGTCTCTCCATGTTGTGTAACACTTCATTTTGATTACTACTGTCTTATTGTGGTGTAAATCAGGAGTGAATCTTGAAGGAAAGAAACGGTGCAAAGATAAATCTTGTACTGTCATGGGCCCTAACACAGTCTGTAAGTGCACACAGAATATTCTGAGCAATGAGTTCTCATGCAAGGGGCCTGTGGTAGCCCTGTGTGAGCAGCACAGTCAAAGACTGAGCTTCAAAAGTCAGTGGTAGCTTATAAATAACATTACTGTAAGTATATAAAACATGGCATAATGGTTTTCCCTAGCTTCTGTAGTTACTGATGTTTTTTGATTTATTATAGGGACAGAGATACATCAAAGAATCATTGATGTGATAGTCAAATAAGGTCACCTCTAGTGACAGGAGGAGAAACATGAACTTCTGGGTTTCTCTATTTCTTAAAATGTTAGAGGGGAAACAGTGACTTCGGAAAGGATAAGGAATCCCTAAAGTTTTGCACTTTCTTTTTTCTGTATAGTTGAGGCTGATGTAAGAATTACTGCAGCTGATTCTGATTAGTATCAATGTCTTTAATTGCAGACTGCCTGCTTATGATTGATTGTGCTTAGGATGTTATGGCAGTTTTGCATTGCAATTAGTTTAGAAACTGGAAGGTGAGTTTTGATGTATTTGCTTGTACTGATTTAAGATTTCCCCTGGCTGTCGGAAATTACCATCGTCATTATAGTAAGAACGAGACGCGTAGCTGTGGTTCCACTTATCTCTTTCTTAACCCATGAGGACTGAATTCTGATAAGAGTGGGTTTCTGTAGGAAGCCTGACTGTTAATGGGAAGACCTGAAGTGCACCTTCTTGTCTTGCTCCCTTGGGCATTTGCTAAGGGCCAGCTTGGGGCAGAGAAACTATGATTGGATCTTGTGCAGGTACCCAGATGTCAGGCTCCAATGTAAAATTTTCAAGCTATTGTCTGCTCTCCCCAACCTGCTTATGAAGCTCTGTTACCCTGCTGAGGATGACATGGGGCTGCTGGTGGGTGAAAAGCAGGACTTGAGCTGGCAATGTGTGCTTGCAGCCCGGAAGGCCAGCTATGGGCTGCATCCAAAGCAGTGTGAGCAGCAGGGTGAGGGAGGAGATGCAGAGGGACTTTTTATAAGAGCGTGTAGTAACAGAACAAGGGAGAGTGTCTTCAACCTGAAAGAGAGTAGGTTTAGATTAGATATTAGGAAAGAACATGTTTGCTGTGAAGGTGGTGAGCATTGGAACACTTAGACCAGAGAAGTTGTAGATGCCCCATCTCTGGAAGTATCCAAGACGAGGCTGGATGGGTCTCCAAACTGGTAAAAGCTGTCCCTACTCACAACAGGGAGATTGGAATAATGTGATCATTAAGGTCCCTTCCAATCCAAAAATTCTATGATTCTACAATACTGTGGTGTTGGTCTGCAGATTGATGCAGTGACTTTTTTAGCTCCATATAGCTTATGTAATGTAAAGGTCCGTAGGTTTAGTGCTCTTATGAACCCAGTGAAGGATAAAATACAATGTCTAGAGAATATTTACTAAAGCAGAACAGTTTTTCATGTTATTTACAAAACAATGCAAATATTGAACATCAGCAGGATTTTGAAGAATTTTAAGAAGTCAAATTCATTGTTGTCTATTACACAATACATAAAGCAAAAGGAGTATGAAAGCATGAGTGGATATCTTGATACCAATGAAGAAAACTATTTTCAACATTGTCTCTGTGTGTCTCCAAAAAGATAGTCAGATTTTTAATTAGCAGCAAACTGAGTATGCTTCAGCAATTCAGCAGAGCCCATCATAAACCCTGGAAAATTGTTCTGGAGTCCTCCTACCACTCAGTTTTCAAACACAGGATTTTTGCTTTCCCGAATTTCATCTTTGAAATTATTCCAAGCATCACCCCATGCAGCAGGATGACAATACCTGGAAACTAGGACAGCAGAGTCACAAGAAAGATTGCATGCTTTCAGTAGAGTACAAATGAAGGAGACTTTCTAACTCCTAGTAATAATAATAATAATACTATCTCAGATGGAAGAATAAATTCCGCCAGCTTTTTACTTTGCTAAGCTGCGTGCTCTGAAATGAGTCATCATCAATTCATTTGGGTTGACCCAGTTCAACTTAAAGTAGAGCTTCATCTGCCCTGATCTGATCAGAAGCTACCCAGCTTGTTGATAGCTATAATGGTTGTGGAAAGGAAACTACATACAGTGATTAACAAAAATATTTTATTACACATACAGCCTTGCTCAGGAATGTGTATAATACTACGTCAGCATATGGCATTTTTTTTACATGTTGGTTTTTCAAATATAAAGAATCTTTACCACACTCTTCCTGTAAAATTTCTTAAATTCCTGACTGCCCTTATTTCTGTTGCCTTGTCTTTCTGTTCATGATTTTGCCTGAGACACTTTTTGTCCTGGCCAAATCCATCAAGGTTTGAAGGTCAGACACTGGCAAACTGAGCTACATGGTTTTCACAGGTTTCAGCCCTGGTCTGTACTCAGAGCAATTACTGGTGTCCTGAAGCATTGCAGCAGTGTTTCTCTGTATCTGCCTGTAGTGCTGTTAGCAGGCAGCTGGGATGAAATGGGGATACCCTGGTGTATCTTTACAGATCTGAAATGTTTTCCTTCACCTTCTTGTTACTGTGGGGTGCACAAGCTGATTTGCTGTGGGCTATAAACTGGATGGTGAAACAGTACTGCTGCCTGCTCCTTTGATTGGCAAATATAAGTTCTGCTTTCATTGTCTCTTATCCCAATTTGCCTGGGTAATATTTTCTTGAAAGCTGCATACTTTGCCATTAAACTGGTTCCAGCGTGGGGAAAAATGTGAGACATTGAAGTTACACTCATGATGTAAACACTGCAAATCCTTGACAGGTAAATTGGAGAGAACTGAAAGGACTTTGAGAGGCTGTGTTTTCCATATATCCATCCAAATATACATGGAACTATTGTAGCTGTCACTTCTTAGAAGCCTTTGTCTGACCTATTCTTACCAACATCCTGTGATGGAGATTCAAATCCTTTCCTAGTGATATATTCCAGCTTGCAATGTTGGGCACTGGAAATGTTTTCAACCTTAAATTTGTGATGTAAACCCATACCTTACTACTAGAAGATGTGGAGGAGAAAATGATACCTTAAGCTGCTTTAATTTGCCACTTAGATGCTTGGTGACTCTGAATAATTACGAATTTTCATTTTCCAGGGCAAACTGTCCTGACTCATTTAACCCTTCTTTACAAGGTATGCTTTGTAGTCTTCTACTTGGTCCCATTGTCTACTCAATGGTTAAATATGAAGAGCCTAATTTAGTTTTAGCAGTCACAACTGGGCATGCTGGTAAAGACGTGGGTAGTGCCACACAGGGCAAAACCACTTTTCTGCTTGTCTTATGGACAAAACTCTTCCCTTTATGTTATTGGTATGGTGTTTGTTTTTTTTATTTAAGCATAAAATGCATTATCAGCTGAGATCTGCACCTGCCTTCTGCCCCTTTGTTTGTTTGTTTGTTTATTTTTTTTCATGGCATAATAATTTATCCTATGTCTGTAGATCTGAAAATGTAAAATTTGCATTTGTTCTTATTGAATTAAAATAGAGGTCCATGATTTCAGTAGGAACCCCTAGAAGGTTAGCCAAACAAAGTAAGTTGGTGAGGAGGACTACTTTTAAATTATTTTTTTGTTTTTTTTCCTTTTCCTAACTAAAACAAAAAATGTGCTATTTTTCAATCAGTTGGACATTGTTTGTGTTAGGCTTATGTGCTATTTTTAACCTATTAAAGATGAAGTATCAGAAAATCAAATGAAAGTTTATTAGGCTGGAGCCTACACTTTAGGTGAAGGCTTAGGAAAAACGGTGCTATCAGAGGGTTTCCCAGTGAAACAAATGGAATTCATAGACCTGTAAGAGTGGATGTGTATTTTTGGTGTGTTTATGGTAATAGACAGGGAATATACTTCTCAGTTCTCGCTGAAATCCAGTCATGCCCTTCATAGAGAGAAGATGTATCTCTTCATCTGCTACTTAAAACAGTCCATGCACAGTGGCTGGATTATTTCAGACCAGAAATCATCTCTGTTAAACACTCGTAAACTAAATCTTTTGTGGCATTTTTAAATTTTGAAGCTTACTAGCAAACCCTGCCTCTGAGTTGCTGCATACTGTCAGTTACTCAATGACATTTGGGATATGGTATTCAAGGATTCATCTCCAAATGCTGACTTTAAGCTGTCAGCACAGAGATCTTAGCAATAAGTATTTGCAGTTCAGACTAGCAATTTATAGAATACTTAAAAAACCAGCTTGATAACCTGTCTTTCAAAATAGTGGATCTTTTACTTCATTTTTCTTGATAGATCTTTTCTTCTAGAGAATGCAATTCTCTAGAATTGTCAGTGACATTATTAAAAATTATATTAGGAATTTTTTTCGCTGTTTTGGGTTGTCTTCATCTAGAAGATGAACTGTGAGCAACTATTTGTTGCCATTTACTAAGTGACATCTTTAATTCCATTGAGCTCCTACGTAAGGAAAGAAAGATAGATGATGCAAAAGACCTCGAATCTTTTTGTGTCTATAATTTTCTTTAGTGATTTTACTCATGATGATTCCGATGTGCTACATGAGGTTTTTAAATCACATTTAAAATCTTGGTCTGGAGTGTGACAATTTAGCTCTTAAATCATGCTGTGGTGCAATGTTGTACTTGGAAAACAAACTACCACTGATTTTGAAACAATGCCAGCTAATAAACATGGTGGGAAAATGTTCGCCTAGCTAACATTGCCCAGAATGAACTAGGAAAGCTGCAAACTCAAGGGAAAAAAAATAAATGTTTAGGGGCATCTTGCAGATGGTATTTTATGTAAGGCTAAATTAAGCCTATGCAGTAAACTACGCGTAGAACGGGGCTGTATGTTTCTCCAAAAGATGAATAAGAGTATATAATCCACTCTGGTTTCCAGGGGTGGCTTTCCATTTTTTAATGTCCCTGTTTCAGAAATAATCTGCTGCCCCTCCACTCCTTTAGCCTGGCATCGCTTGCTGTCTGGTGTGTTCACAAGCAGGATTTGTCCTCCCTCCCTCTGTTCCTTTGTACAGGCTGAGGTCTAGCCCGTGGGTGAAGTCTTGCTCATTGACCGCACGTGATTCAGGACAGGCAGGATCCAGCCTGGACAGTCCAGGCAAAAGAGTTCAGCACCTCTGCATAAAGTCTGGCAGCTGACATGTTACCTTACAAAGAGAAGAGATGCTCTTCCACCTGCAAAAGCAGAGCAGCTTTTGGAAGGAAATAAACCCAAAGTCATTGCCTACCTGTTTGTCCTAAGAAGCAGAACTCCTACCTTAGTTAGACCTATCATTATGGGCAATCAGTGTTATTTGTAAATAGAAATGTGATACAAATGGAAATTTAGACAGGAAACATAAAGTTCTGATCAACCTTTTTTTCTGCCATCCTAATCCCTTGAATAGCCTTTTAATTTAAACACATGTTTAATAACTGGATTAAGCAGAATAAAGAAAAATTTTGTCTAGTGAAAATATGTGGAAGTAATGAAGTAAAATAATTAAAAATAGCTCTGACAAAAAGCTTTAAATTGCATTGCAGAGATGGGTGGAAAAAAAGACAAAACAAACTACCACAGACTTGTCTCATGCTTACTTATGTAAATATGAAATAGGGCTCCTTTTATCCTGAGTGACAGTTTGGGATTTATCTATTTTAAAACCTCTGATGATAGAAATCAGCTGAATATAAAATTTCTTAAAACTCATTATTCTGTCATAAACTAGAATTTAAGAGTTCTGGGGAGTGGATGATATTGATGGGCTTTATTTTGTTTTCCATTTGTTCAAATAGCAATGTTGATTGCCTAATTATCTTTGATTTCCTGTGAGAGATAAAAAGCAAATGTCTTTTCAGCACATGGCTTTCACATAATATTAAGATGTCACTGTGTTCTAGTAGCTGGCCTGTAGGCCTAGTAAATACTAAATTTTTGTTGATGCAGTAAAGGTAAGCTGCAGAAGTGAATAGACAAAAGCTCTGTGGCATCTCGAGATGTAGCCTGGATGATAAACAGATACGATCCAACCAGGTACTTAGTCTGGTTAGAAATGTGTGGGAGAAAAGAGCTGTACATATACTTTTTACTTTTGTACATGAAAGAACAGATTGCCTTTGAGACATAGAAAGAAAAATGCAGTATGTAGGGTAATTGTTAAATAACTGCTTGCTCCTCAGCCTTGTCTTTATGTGGATTGTAGACAAGTAATGAGATTTGGGTAGTTCCTGTCTTCTGTAGAAGGTCTTCAATTGCCCCAGTGTTGCTGGCACCCTGAAGCTCCCTATTATCATCATCACATCTTGTCTCATCAAGAGCCAGTGATAAGCTACACACAGTTCTTCTGCTAAAATATCTGGGTTAAAAAAATTAAAAAATATACAGTGACACAAACTGTAAGGTTCAGTGATAGATACATTCCTTGCTGCTGCATGAAGCCAAACAGCCACCAAAAGGGAAGTCAAAAACTCAGAAATGTCTTTTTTTCAGCAAGGATTGCAGCAAGGATTTGTTTAGTAACTAGTCCAGCATAGCATTTAGGGTAGTAAAGAAACACTTGCATGGATATTGGAAGGGAAAAATCTCTGAAAGACCAGCCAGACTGTCGTCCATATCAGGCAGAAGAAGTGTTGAAGTAAAGGATGAGAGTCCTGTATAATAGTTTAAAGGAGAGCTAGGCCACAGGAGCTTGCAGATGGTACATGTATCCTATAATCTTGATTGTTGTTAGGAGGAACCAGTAAATCAACAAAAAGAAGTTTTACAAAATAACATGAAACTAATTTTTTTAAAGTTGCTTTTGGTGTCTCTATTTTTTTATTTTCTTTTTCTCCAGAAATCTCCATGGCCCTGGTGTTTAACTACTCAGCAGTGGGCTAACTTGATTCTAACTGTAGCACTCTATATTTTCTAAATATAAATAAATATGTATATACAGCAAATATAAAAAGAAAGCCCTTTTTTGCTTCTAAACAATTTGCATTTCTATCAGATGTGAGAGATCTAATTATAGAAACACATACAGGCTGCTCTGTACTGACATGCTGGAAAAATTGGAACAATTCTGTTCCTCTATCTTCTGATTCCTTTAATCTCAGTGTTTTCCAGAATCCGTTCTGAGCATGCTCCCACTTCATTTTTACATAAATGGAGCATACTTATCATTATTTAGAGATTTGGGTCCCTTAAAATAAGTTGTTAAGCAACTTTAAAGCCTACATTCTCAAAATTTCAGGAGAGAACTAGACATGTGAATCACTTTGACATTTTTGAAAATATTGCTTCAATCCTCTCTTTCATCTTGTAATTTTAAAGGATTAAAGGCTTGACTGTCCTTTTAAGTCACAAGCCAGCATTATCACTGGGAGTAATGGCAATGCATTTCAAGACACATAGAGCTGTCTATCTTTAGAAGACTTCTGAAAGTTTGCTTGTAAACTAGATAGATGTGAAGATCATCCTGAGAATGGGGGTGGTTCTGGAGACATAGGCAAGACCAGGAGTGGTGGTTTGCAGAGGCGCTGCTACAGCTGCTTGAACAGTTTCTTGGGTGTAGTAGCAGATAAATAGAGAAACTCCAGCTCTTTGGGAAGAATGGAAGAGAGGAGATAGTTTCAGGGCTTGCTTGGTCTGAGGTACCACTCGAAATACATTCTGATAACAGAAAAACCCGATTGTTGGCTAAAAGCAATCCGTTTGGCAAACAAAACAAGGTGACAACAAACATCTGTATATCTCAGGTGAAAAAGAGCACTCAAAAACAACTTGGGTTTTTTTTGGTGTTTTTTTTTCCACCAGGGCTACTTAGTATATGCACTTAAGTACAAAACAGTACCAGTACTAATCCTACTAGGGATAAAGTAGTATTCTCCTCAAAGGGGTATTGATTTTTATGTATCTCTCACTATTTCCTAACTTTGTATGTGATAGAAGGCTTTAGCTATATCTCATCCTTGCCCTTCGTTTTCCAGAATTAGTTGTTCTATAGATGGATATCTTTTTGGATGCAAGAACCCCTTTAGTTACAAAATGAAGCAGAGATCTGTTAAAGAAAGATATTTATCCACTCACTTATTGGTAGCAGTCCTTCTCAAGCACCTTGCTGCAAGACCCTCTAGTGCGGTGTATCTTGCTTTCTTTACACATTATCTTATTTGGATTCAAGTGTCCAGGTGTCACTTACAGTGTTCTTGGCTTTTATAGTTGCCTGGTCAACCTCTTATTTTTTAAAGATCTTTCCTCAGACTGCCCTTCTTCCTGGCCTGTTGTCACTTCCTTTCCCTGGCTTCTGTGCTTGTCCCATCCTGCTCAGCTGCTGGTGCTCTGCACCTTGCCAAACTTCCAAAATGCAGCATCGAGTCCTCCCATATGCTGCTTTTCCACAGCTGGCCTTCCAGATATAGCTTTCACTTACAGCAAAACAAATTTGCAGAGAAAGCATTTAGCTGCCTTGATTAAGTCTATATCCCAAAGAATTTCTGTAAAGCAAATAATTTCTCCTCTCTAAACTGATAGGTTTTATTGAAGAACAAGAGATTATTATACTTGAAATGACAGGTAGAATTTCAAATCACAAACTAAATCTCATCATATATGCTTGAATTTCGAATCTTCATATTGCTTCTGCTGCACTGAGGGAGTCATAAGCTTGTGTGTTGCCTGCTACAGCTCTATACAGTACATAAAAGAACCTGTAAAAACATCATATGATATTATTATGCAACATGCAGCCATTAAATTTCATTAAACTCTGGCTGGTAGACTGGTCTCTAAAAATAAATCCTTTCTGGCCTATGGACATTTACAAATTGTGACAAAATGCCTCCTGATTTCATCTTTGATAAGATAAATGGAAGGAGATCTTTAAACTTATTAGGCATGACCGCCTACTCTGCCC
This sequence comes from Parus major, assembly GCF_001522545.3. Classification (NCBI taxonomy): domain Eukaryota; kingdom Metazoa; phylum Chordata; class Aves; order Passeriformes; family Paridae; genus Parus; species Parus major. The sequence goes on from NC_031769.1 coordinate 89,711,020, forward strand.
TGTATAGGTTTCCTTCACTTAGTAAGTTCATAGGTTGGATTAGTGAGGATGGTCATAATTATTGCATCTTGTCCACAGAAAGGATGATAAATGTCCCTGTTTTCAACTACTACACTGTAGAAAGAATAAACAATCGAAAACATTGGATAGGTAATATTGTGGGAGAGCTGATTTCTTCTTAAGAACTGTCTTTATTTTAGGAGCCTTTCTGGAGGAAAGGCTCTTAAAGTGGACAATCTCATTTTCCTTTTTCTGATCCCTCCTTGCTTAAGAAAGACACATTCTTTCAGGAGCCTTTAGAGATTAAAGTCACAGACTGACCAAAATCTGCTCATGCCTTGCTGCTCTTTTCTTTCTACTTAATTTTTTTTGAATGCTGCATGCTTATGATGCAGATAGGGAAACACAAAACATCCAGTGTCTTGTTTCTGCCAGTGAGGGACTCTTTATGTAATTCAAAATGCTACATCTTAGTGGAGCTTTAATTTTTCCTTTGCTTATTTATTTTTTATTTATTTAAACAATAGGGTATGGAAGCAGCAGATCTTGGCAGAAAGACTGCAAACCATATATTTTATTTTTTTCAGTCTTGATGATCTTTTTTCTATAGCTTATACTAACTTACCTTGAAGTTAGATAGTTTTGGCTTTAGTTCATTTCAGGCTGTCTCACTGATTTAAAGTAATAAATTTTAAACTTGAAAGAAAATAGTTGTGTTTTGAAGTTGGGATCTGAAAACAATTAGCAGCAATTTACTTGTATTCTTAATTCACAGTGCTGAGCTACCACCTCTAATTGTATTCCTGCTTTTGTACATTATCAGTGGGATATTGGGTATAATGACAGTAGGGAAGAAGGATTTGGGTTTCACTAGGCAGGCTGAACAAACATCTGTAATTCTCAAGTGTAGGAACTTCTAATATTTTTTTCTTAATTGAACATTAAGACCTTTACTTCAAGAGCATACTCAGTTCTGGTTCATGCATTCAGCAAAGAATCTGGAAAGGATTCAAAGTAAAAAATCATGAGTGATGTGACATTTGGAAAAATAATCTTATCATAAGAGAAAAAGAAAGTCTGTTTTATTAGAGTTGCCTCAGAAATGTCCTGATCACAGCCTGGGGCAGGATTTTTTTTTGAGACCATTGTACAGGGTAGAATTGGCTGTAAACAAGCAGGGAAGAAACTGACTTGTCAAAACACCAGCTGCCTCCTCAGTGACTGTCTTTAACTTATAGGCAGGTCTTTAATTTGGTAGGAAGCTCCCAACTGTAACAAAATCCAATAATAAAATTATTTTGCTGTGTTGTTTTGATAGGAGTCAGAGGATTTATAGGCTACAGAGAGCATAAGCACATAGCAGGCATGTAACATTAAACAGTATATTGCTACCCACTGAAAGATTAAAACAGAAATACAAGTGACTATTGAAACTGAGAAACATTCTTTGAGATGTCTGTCAATTTAATTGAAGTGCCATTGTGAAGAAATCGTCTTTTTACAATAATTTTTAGTACTTGGAAAGGGCATATTCATGTGGCAATGTCACAAATTTGGCTTAATGACTAGAAAAACAGAAATGTCCTAAAGTTTCTTAAAAAGCTAAAAACTGCCGAGAACAGCAATCCAAAACTCAATCTCCAGCAAATTAATTATGTGTAACAGAACATCCAGTTTTTGTCTGGAAAACACTACAGAAACCTAATTTGATGCTTAATTAATATATATTTCTGGTTGTATTCAGTCATCTTGGCCTACTGCAGGGGAAAATGTGTTTTTATTTGTTAGCCATGGAGAAACAGCCCAGTTTCAAGACTGCTTACTAAACTTTCATCTTATACATCATGAGATATATAATTATTATTACATAATTATTTATACATTTCTGATCAACTATTCCTGAATAAACAAAGAGATGATACCACTAGTGTCATATACCCACAGTCAAGGACTTTCAGCTGTTCAAAAAGCTGTATATGAGAAATAAGGCCTTGTTATAACAGGAATTATTCAGAGGTTTGTGACACCTGGATAAAAACCTACCAAAATGCTCTTCAGCCCCTTTGTTATCTGTTTAGGCAAACTGTGTAGTTTTTTCCTCTTGGAATGTGGTCAAAAAACTTTCAGAAACATCTTCCAAGTGGGCTGCTATGAGGTGGGGGAGGAAGGAGAGCAGGTGGCTGCTGCAGCAAACACATGCTGTTATTACCTGTAGGAGGTTTGCCCTGTCCCCCACCTGTGAGCCCAGGGATGTTGTGGGGATGCTGCTTTGGGAATGGTTCATGATTCTTGGCTACAGGGTGGCACCACAGCTGCCACAGTTTGGCTTGGGAGCCTGAGCTCGTGGTGTGAGAAACAGAAATGAAAAAAAAAAATGCAGATGGCTTTTATCTACAGCAATGAAAACATCTTAAGTTTGTCCACTGTTTCCATGGTGACCATGCCATCATATAGTCTCCCCGGGTAACAGGCAGGAGGCGGAGAACGCTCGGAGTCTTGAAATATATAAACCAGCATATTCTTATGAGAAATTGTTTTGCTCAAAAAGCAAATAGATGAGGGTGTTTTTTGTAGAACTGCATCTGTGCTTGCACTTGTGCAATCTCAGAATGACAGTGCCTCTGTTGATGGGGCTGTCAGCTATTCAAAAAAGCTGTGTATGAGAAGTAAGCCCCTGTCACATCAGGGGGAATTATTCAGAGGCTTGTGACACCTGGATAGAAAGCTAATCTGCACATTATATCCTTTCAGGTTTTGGTCTAGTCCATGTATATCCTGAAACAGGGTGACTGTGAACCACCTGCATTGGGAGGCTTCTCTTCTGCACTTTTTGTTGGTAGTGTATACCCAAAAGACACCCAACTCTTTCATGTTGATCAATTATTCTGTAGTATTGTTTGCTTCAGTTTTGTGTTTCAAAGGAAGAAAATAAAGGGGAAAACGAACTTAAGAAAAGGTCGGGGGGAAGAGGAGGAAAAAAAAAAAAAAAACAACAAGGAAAAATGATACTTTCTACTGACAGGACTAGACCAGCAGGGGAGCACTGCCTAGGTGCTGATTGCTGCACTCTGAGCTGTGGAGGAGATCCTTCTGCTGGAAGGGCAGGCTGCACACTCTACACATATCAGGAAAAAGGGTGCAACTAGGAAATCTCCAGGGGAGCCTGGTGAAAGAAAATGGAGGTGCAGTCATGCACGGAGAACAAGGAGCTTTGTTCACAGGAGCAGACCAGAACGGACTGGACTTGGAGGTTTTCACCTTGGGACCCCAAATTGGCTTCAGTTGCTTTACCGTGTGACCCTGTTGTCTCAATTCCTTTGCAATCCCATCTCTTTGTCCCTTTCTTCTTGCAGTTAGAGAAGGGAGGGGTGAGGGGTATGACTAAACCTTATGCCATCAGATTTTTCAGTTTGTTCTTGCTCTACTTGACTTCGCTTACCCTCTGTCCTGGCTTGCCCTTGCAGGTGCAGCTCAGGTGGCCCAGTTCCTGGGCACAAGGCATTCCTATTCAGCTGAGAACCTAGAAGGACACTCGGGAATGCATGAAAGGCTGGTTTTAATTTACATGAAATGATATTATACATACATAAATACGCTGTGCATATTTATCATCTGCATCTGCAAGACTCATCTGTACTGTATCTAATAGATTCTGTACAGAACTGGTAAATTTTTTGCCTTTTAAAGGCAAACTCAAGGGAAATGCTTTGCTTGTGCTTCCTACAAATCTAAGGCAAACAAATGTGGCATGGCAATCTTCAGCTCCAGCAACTCAAGTGCCATGGACCCAGTGGCAACTGTTGACTGGGGCTGAAACACTTTGACGTTCTGTTACTCAAAAAATCCTGTTACGGGTAAGGAGGATGCATGCAAGTATGCAAACAAGCATACACTTTATATATGTAAAGCCAAACATTTATTTGTAATAGAATGTAAAGGTTATGAGTCTAATTATTATTAGTTGCAGAAAAGTTGTAGAAAAGCAAGTCTTACTTATAATGACATTAAAATTGTCACTTGGGTTTTGTCTCATTCCTGGTGATATGCTACCCCACCCACTCTTCCTCTGTACTCTGAGGTTGAACAACCATGTTGGTCCATCAGGATGTACTATTAGTAAACCTGTTCTGACTCTTCCCAGTCACTTGCCCAGAAATGTGTTCCAAGAGGATTAACTGTGTTATTTTCCCAGATCTGGGGTCTGTACATTGCCTTTTCACTTTTTTCAGGGTCTTGAACCCTCCTCCAGAGTTGTGACAGCCGCTGTTCCAACTGATTACTTCATGCCCACCCAGTTTTTCCTGCGTTAGTGAACTGCAGGTCCAGCTGGGCATCACATCTGGTTTGCCTACCCTGTACCAATGTCAACAAGTTATCTCTAACACCCTCCAAAAATCTCTCTCAGCTTCTTGCGTCCTGCTATGTTGCATTTGCTGAACAAGTCAGGGCAGTTACAGACCCCATTGAGAGCAAGGGTCTGATCCAGAGACTTCCTTGCTTTGTTCAAAGAAATCTTCATCAACTTCCTCACTTTGCTGTGTTGTGGTATGTGCATTCCATATCCTGTAGACACCCACGACATCTGGCAATTTAAGCGGCATTCCTGGGCCCCTGTGCTCACCCTTCCTCTGGCAGCGAGATTTAGGATGTAGTTTTCTCCTCTGCATTCCAGAGCAGGCTGCTTCTTCCAAGACTGAGTGCTCCTGCCTGCTGCTCATTTTACTTGTGAGGAACACCAGTGCTGTCCTTGTAGGAAATGACACTGAGGCATTGTCAGTGTGTGTGGTGAATCTTCCCCCAGCAGGTCCTGTCTTCTGCAGCAGCCGATACCAGCTCTGGGTATTCCCTATGGGTCCCAAAGTTTGATGCTGACTAAATGCAGTCCTTCTCCTTGAGCAGAGGGCGTATTACTGTCTGTGTTGCAAGTAAGCTGGTCTAGCAGTAATGAAATTCATCTCTTTCAGCCCATCTTTATGCTAAAGAAAGCTATGTGGAGCTGTTATCATTAAAATTTCACCTGGTTTTCATCTTTCTTTCCTGTCAGCTGCAAACTTTATCAGCAAACATTTTTTTGAATTTGCTTTCAGGAATGGATCTGCCTTCTTGATGACCTTAATCAAAGCAGAGAAGTTTGAGATTTGGCAGACTGTTTGTGTCAAAGCATGACTTGATTGATGGTGTACCAAGGTGCGTTCATTACTCAAAACTGGAGGGTTAGATCTGCTTGTCTGGCTCCTAAGTACTTTCTGGGCACAGAAGTTGGTAGCTGGGAGGTTCCAAGGAGATACTGATATGTATATATACCCTCTTACCTCCCTAGCCCAACCATCATAAGATCTGAAAATGAAGAATTAAGGTACCATTTAAAATCAAATGATCAACAGCAAACAACATATACTGTGACACACCTAAGGACTTTGAGCAAAAATCAGAATATAGAAGAGGTGTGAATAATTTTCATACATGAAGAGGTTAATTGGTTGGTCCTCAGGCACCTAAATTGCAACCTGTCCTGTTTTAGAGAGTTTTGGAAAGGAAAAAATCTCCCTGTGAGTCCACAGCAGGTGAGTGTCTTACTGCTTCAAGTCTTGCAGTGGTGATGGGTGTCTCCAGTTTTTCAGTCTCTCTTGGTGCAGGTCCTTTTACTCCCTTTTGACTTCTCTTCCTTGCTTTAAGTCATCAAATACTCCACAAGATTCATGTTTGCATGAAAAAAGAATAACTGAGGTGTAAGAAAGGTGCTCCTTCCACCCTTCAAATGATCACCACTAAAGAGTTTGTGAGAAAGAATATAGGTGTTATGCTCTAGAGTAAATACACTGCCTCATATCTGCAATCAATAAATCTTAGAGCTAAGGCTCTGCTTGTCTTACACATTTTATTGTGATGTTCAGGAGTTTGAGAATCTGTCACTGAATGGTCCTGTTTCCTCGTTACCCAATCTCAGTTGACATATGTTTTCTCAAAGAGATCTGGATTTTGAAGGACTTTGAGCACTTTGGGAATTAAAACTGTAAGGATGGGAGGAAGGAGAGGAGAGAATACTTTGTGACCTCCTGTCCAACAGTCTTGACAAACGAAGTAAATTGGCATACCACTTCTAAATAGCTGTAACTCTCTCAGGGTACGATAGCATTTCAGGGCAAGTTTTCATCATTTACCTCTGCAAATAGGCATTGACAAGAGAGTTAAGATTTCAATTTTGTTTTCCAGAAAGTCATGAATTAAGAGTTAAGAAGTGGTGGAAAAACTCTGCGCTTACTCTATTTTTGTGGTTTGACTGGCAGAGAATGGCCAGGCTACCCTGGGGGAAGTGTAAAGGGTTGCTTGTTTACTGTCTGTAAAGTTACAGAAGGAAGGTTTAGTAATGCAACTAGAAGGAATTCCACTCCAGATCACAATGATCAGCAGGGGTTTCTTTTTCAGACGGTATATTAGCTTTGTAGGTTCTTACCATGTGCTAGTTCACAGTGAGGAAGGTCCTTAGAAAGTTTAATGAGAGGTTATTTTCCTCTCCTTATTTCTGTTTTAAGGGATTCCGCAGGATCAATTAGGAGGGAAGTTGATTTCACTTTCCTCACCGTATCGGTGTGTCTGCTTAGAAGTGCAAAGCTATAATTTTGCTGGTTTATTGTTTTACAATAAGATAAGGTTGTTCAGGATTGTGGTGCTAGTAGCCTAGTGGTAGGACAAATAATGGGACAAGCCCAGCAAAGAGCTCAAAGATATCTTGCATTTTACTGGATTTTTTTTTTTCCCATGAAATAAATGTCTGTGGTATTCTGTAACTGGCAATATAATTGGGGAGAAAAGCCACAGTGAACTTGTCATTAAATGTGTACAATCTAATTAGAAATTTGTGATAAAAATACTTCATTAAGCCTGGTGTCCTGGAGATTTGAGCCTTCTGTCCCTCTGCCTGGCCTCTGCATGCACTGTGAAAAGTATAATTTGAAGCTTTCTTCACATCCATTGGGATTTTATCGCTGTTTGGCTCTTAGAGCACTGCCAGCTATCTGGTGTTCCCTCGTGCCTTGGGAAGAGGCAGCTGCAGCTCTTGGCGAGTTTGTGTGTGAGCAGAGAGCGCCCATGTGCCGCCCGCTTGGCAGGTGACCGAGCTTGAGGGGCTGTCTCACCCCTCACGTTAGAGCGCTCTAGTCTGCCTGCTCCTGATTCTTGGTCACCAGGTTTCAGCCAACATAAAAACAATTCCTTTAGGGGTTCAAAAGAGTGAAGGGCTATGAAGACGATGATGGATTTAGGCAGAAAGCAAGTGGTACATTCCAAAAGTCACTCAAGAACTGAAAAGCAAAGAGCAGGATGTGGTGTTTCTTGAAGCTTTAGGATTCTGTGCCTGGGTATTAAAAAGAAGCTTTTCTTCTTAATTTTTTTTTTTTTTTTCTATAGGTAAGAAAGCCCTCCCTGGGCGTAAGGCTGTAACGCATTCGGTCTAGGGGAAAATCAGTGCTAACTCTTCTGGTAGGGATTGACAGATTTGATCCTCAAGGAGGGATTTGGACTTGCTAGTTTTGGGAACAGAATAATACTTTCTGAATGTCAGCACAAACCCAGAATTTGTAAACAATAACAAAAGCAATGAACAGCACAGAGGAGGGAAGAGATAGTACTGAAAGGAAAATCCATCACAAGGAAATAGTGGTAAATTTTAAATTCATCATAAAGTGAAAGGAAGAGTTACAATCAACAGTTTAGGGTAATTCTTGAAAAGAATGAACCTGTCGAAAACTGATGATAGGGCAAAATTTAGGAAAAAGTAGAAATTTGTACCGTACGGTGCCCAAATTGTTAACAGAAGTGGTATAAATGCATTTCTAAAAATACACATTTATGAGGAATGCCAGTGGAGCTGCATGAGTTTTTACCAGGGCTGACTTCCTTTCATATTTATAAACCTTGCCTACTTGCGTGGTCTCTAAAGTAATTTGAAATTCCATATTTGCATATTTATTTCTTAACCTTAATATAGTAATAAAATGTATAACCGTCTCCATTTTATTATGTATCTCATGCTTGATTTCAAATTAAAGGAAGAGAACCAGTTCATTAAGCTATAAGCTATGAGAACTACAGGGATTTTTTAAAATTAATTTTGCAGTAAGTGACATTTGTTTCTGTGTATTTTAATTGTAGTTATATTTTATATGATAATGAAATATTTTCAGGTTGGGGTTTTTAAAATATTTGGGTTTTTTCTGTGTGTGTAAAGAACTTTATCACATGTATACCAGGTAACCTTGCTTTAAAACACGAGTTTACCTCTGCAAGAATTGCCATATCAATACTTCATTAATATGTACTTCTCTGAAGCTGCTTTGTGATACAGAATGTGTGTATATCGCTCCCCAGGATGAAGCATTGGGGAAAGACCCCTCTTCATTTACAAACCCCTCTGAAATTATTAATAATAACAACTCGCTTTGGAGGGGGAAAGTGCACTATATAATGATGTGTCTATTCAGCCAATCAATTTTGTGATTATAACTACTCTTATAAATGAGATTTTTCTAGAAATAGATTACTGCCAGGAGACAAAATAAGAGGAGTATTTTCTCCATCAATGAGATTTCAGTGTCCATAAGAGTATATCTTGTGGAAAGATTTATATGACAGCTATAGTAAGTGTAAAATGAAATAAATGCTAGTGTTGTACATACCTAGTTCATCTATGTGATCTCCATATGGAAAGCATTCAATAAAATTCTCAATAATACTGACATTTTTGCACAGAAGGGAAGGCTGGGTAATTTGGGTGGTTTTCTTGTTTGTAGTATATTGTGCTTATTCTCTTTAGCGGAAAAAGAAGAGAATCGTGCTTGAATCTTGATATACTTGAATCATGCAAATCATTTAAGGATGCAAATTGCTTTTACAGATAATGAACACGGTCTAATAAGTGATGCTTTAAAATTAAATGAATCAGTTTAAACTTTAGCATTTATATAGTATTTTATTGCTATCAGTCTATAAAATATTTACATTCAGGCATTGTCTTCTCGGTCTCTAATTTTTCCATTTCATGCCCTCTTCTTGTGTCAGGCATATTAGTCACCCTGAATGTCTTTGAACTCAGGTTTCAGCTTGATGCGATTCAGAAATATTATTAACACACTTGAAAGTGTGACATTCTTCACATCCTGGGTCAGTTCTGATCTGATTGGTATATCTATACAGTCTGAAAGATACTTCAGAATGATTGCTTAAAAAATAAAGTAATTTCCCATCTCCAGGGTTGCAATGAAAATCATTAGCTGTGATATAAAAATCTTCTGTTAAAAGATGGAATAGTCCAAATATCCCAGATGCTCAAAACTGAATGTGGAAATAAAAATTTTCAGGATTTTAAGTTCCTTATGTTATTTAATTCCATCTGGACATAGTGGGTAAAGAAATAGGACTACTTTCTGCACCCTCTATTTTGTGGGATAAGTAAGTCAAGTTCATATTTAGCCTTCCCCTAAGACAGGCTTCTAAAATAACAGTAGTAATGGGAATGGAAGGTCTTTCTCTGCATGTGTTGCACAATGAATTAATCATTCTCAAATGTTATGATTCAAGATACACATGATAGTCTTTTTTGGGTTATTTGCTGTGTCTGGAAACATTTTGTTAGGTAATTTTTAAAATTACATTTGATGTTTTCACATTTAAATGTGATATTTAAATATTTACCCCTCAGTTTCCAACCAATGAACCCCAAACTTGACGTGTACTTCTGTTTTACTAATTTGTCATGGAATGGTTTGGCTTGGAAGGGACCTTAAAAATCTTCTTGTTCTAGTCCACCCACTGTAGATTCTGAAGACTGTGTAAATTACTGCTCACCTACATACGCAACACGTACAAGTATGTTATGTAGTCAGTTCTAGTTGTCAGGGCTAGAAAAATGTTGTGTCAGTGCCTGCTGCACTCAGAGGTGTGTTTGCATCCCAGTCGGAGCAGGTTTGCATAGCTCAGGTGCAAACCAGGGGTGCTGTAGGGTGAAAAGCATGAGCTATTGAGCCACAGTTCATGTTCCAGGGATGATTAAGAGGCTTCCTGGAACAGGGGCTGGTGGGAGTTAAAAGAATAAAGTAGATATTTATGAAAAAGGCCTTCAAAGGATACACCTTGGGCAGTACAAGAGCTCATAGGAGGCTACTTCCAAGATGGATGCCCGGTCACAAGCTTTCACACTTTTAACAATTTTGGTCCATTTACATATTGGGGTTAATTGTCCAATTACAGCTTCAGGTTTATGAAGTCTCATCCTCCCAGACTGCTCTCCACAATTTGCTGTTGTTTATACTTTTGGGGCCTGAAGCTGCAACGGTGTCCTTGGTTCCCAGGTTGGAAAAGGATTGTTGTGTATAACTACCCCGTGAGGAGAACTTGCTAACACTTTATATGAAGTTCAGAGTCACACACTAAAGCAATACATAACCTGGAAAGTATGAAAGCTAAAACTTAAGGCATCACCAGCACAAAAGCAAGGCTGCAGGAGACAGGCTGCTGTTATGCCAGCTAATTGATGATAACCAGCCTGCTGTGTGCACTGCAGCCCTTTGCTGCAGGGCACATCTTTGCCTTAAAGGAAGGGAGTCCTGACCATCAATCCCAAAGGAGTCCCTTGCCCGGGTGCTCTGCCCCCAGGGGCCCATTTCCTCTTTCAGAGCAACAGGAGAATCAAATTGTCTCAAGAGATCTACAGGTCTTGTCCCTTAGGATCTTTCTTGTGTGATGTTAGCTTTCTTGCATTCATTTAGGAGATCAAGAGGAGGAGGAGAAGAAAATACCAGATTTCCTAGAATTTTTCAAGAAGCCTAGTAGAGTCCTCTGCATAATTTTGCTTCACCAATAGGAAGAATAAGTTGCAAGATGCAAAATCCTAAATTCAGATTTAAAATTTGCAGTGCTAACTTAATGTATTGAGGGAAAAATTCACATGTGCCAGTGCAACTGTAAGCAAAAGACTGTCTAGTCCTAAGTTGTAATATTTGCATGTGCCCAGCATCTAATGTGTTTAGTGCTCTCAGTCCACCTCAAACGGGCTTTAAGCATATTTGTCCATTCTAGTATGTCTTCAAGAAACTAGAATTCCCATTATTCATAGCAGAAATATGATAGAGGAAAAAGAAAGCTAGAACTAGGGGCAGATGGAGACAAAGAGGTGTGTTACTGGGTGTGTTATGTGTGGAACTAGAGACTTGCTGTTTGTAAATGCTGAGCATAGGGACTGGGAAAAAAATGTGACTTAGAAATGTGAACCTTATATTTCTAAGAATTGCTTTTGTTTTATGGTGTTTTGGAAATTTTCAGGGATTGTGAAGCATTTCTTTATTTTTATTTATTTATTTATTTATTTATTTATTTATTTTTTATAACATTTAGAGGCCTAGCCTAGTTGTGATCAGGGTCCTCATATAAGTCAATTTGGAGAGGCAGAGCCAACAAACATCTCCAATACTTCTGAAATGTGGATTTAATACTTTAAAAACGCCTAGCTGCAATTTCTCATTTCCACTATGTGGAAGCCCTTAGGTTCATGTCTTGGTTCAGTTATTTTTAAGATTGCAACATCTACTTCTGTGTCACAAATGTGTAGTGTCACATATTAACTGACAGGGACTGACTGACCTGGGCCTTTTTGCATCTGTAGGGTTTCCAGTTTTATAAATGACATAGTCAGGAGTGCTGCTTCAGATCTTCTTACTGAAGGAACAAAATGAGTCTTAATAGTGTGCCAGGATGAGGAAGAAGGTTGTAATTTAGAGACCAAAAAAGCAAACTAAGAAGTGTTAATTATCTCATCCCTTTGTACATTTGTCAATTTCTAACCGGGCACTATAGTTTTAACATACAAAAGAACTCTGTCCCTGTTCCATTTTGTTACCTAATGCCAATTCATTGGTCTGGCTGCAGTCTTTTGTCATAGAATAACCTCAGAACAGCTTTCTGTGAGCACACTGAAAACCATTTTTTTTCAGTTTTGTAAATCAGGATGTTTTAATCCAAATGAGTAATGAGATGGTTTAATGTTATTGAGAAGATGTGTAAAAAAAAACCCCAACATCTTCAACTATAATGAAGCAGTTTAAATGTGTTATCTTGCATAACACAGTACAAGGTAAAAATTATTTTTTTCTTAAAAAAAAAAATCTGTTAATTAAACATTCTTTTTTCCTGACAAATGAAAAAATGGGAGATGTCTTTGCCCCTCTGTTTCTGAAGCAGCTCTGTTTGATTCAGCTGCTTTAATTGATGTCTTTTGTTTTGATACCTAAGTTCTTTAGCTATTCTTATTAGTATAAATACTAATCTTGAGTTATGGGACAGATCTATGCGGTTAAATGAAGAGTATCAGAAGTGTGTGTTTAAATTTTGTAGAGTGTAAAAGTCAAAAGTAAGCTTCTGTCCCAACACTTTCAAATCAACCTTTAAATGTCAATTTAGTCCAAACATTAAAAATAATAATAAAAAAAAATAAATAATAAAGCTCTTAGAGTGAAGAGAGAGATTTTGGGCATTTTAAAATTAAATAACTGTCAGTGGTATGCTTTACTGATAAGCTTATGATAAAGTTTTTTGGGGGAATGACAACAGGAATGAGTGTACTGTAGTGTAGAACTTGGAACTAGGGATTGCAGTGGGACGTTAATCACAAGTCAGAAGTAGCAGGCATGACTCAAACACAAACTTGTTTTTCAGCTAAATCATGTTGTCTTTAACTGTAAATCAAGGATACAAGTAGAAGTTTTGCTCCATTTAGTAAATGTCTGACATGCGGGTTCCTTGCCACCTGGGTTCCCTGACTGGCCTCTTACTGGTAGTACTAGATCTATGCCTCTGGTTTAGTGATATGTAAAGTGCTTACTGTATACACCTTAATAGAATTTGGACACGATCCAGTTAATTGTAACAGTGAATCACAGTTTCTGTGTAACACAGTCCTCTGAGGGTGTTGAAGACTGAAGTGTGTCAAACATATTCACCTTCTGTTCTGTGTTGGTTACTGTCCTGCACTGAGGTGTCTCTGGATCCAAGCATTGCTACAAGCTGAAGGAGATGAGACACAGTTATAACAAATTTCTAGATAGAGCTCAGCTGACAAAAGAGACTTCCTCATTTCTTACCCCATTTTCCTATCCTTTTCAATGGCCTGCTTGTACCTGGCTCTGGGGAACTGAGTTTCACATTGATATTTGTAAATAGAAATAACTTCTTTGAGTAAATGGAGATAATGGCAATGTAGTTAAGATTTTCATAAATGCATCAAATTCAGCAACAAAGTATCTCTCTTCTATTACTAGAAAAAGGGTTACCACTTGTGTGCAAATAGGCCAGAGTTCCATTGAGGGATATATTCATGTGGCTGCCCTTCGGGGTGAGCAAACACGCAGAGGTCAGGGCATCTATTCAGTGCTTAAACAAGACCAGGTCGGTGCAATTAAGAGAAATAGTGGAGTTCATCAATTTTTTCCACTTAAATCTATTTGATATTATAATTTGTTTTCAGCAGTCTCCTAGAGTTAACCTACTTTAGTTTCCTTGCATGTGCCTGGCAGCTCCAGAGCCAAGTGCCTGGACCATATGTTCGAGAGCCATGTGGTGATGCTGAGGCATCAGCCGGGTGGGAGAGGGAGTGGTTGGTAACGAGGCCAACGCAGCCTCGGGAAAAGGGACGAGTAGGCATTTGGAGGAACACTGTCTTACCTCCTATTCTACTTAGATCCAAAATACAAATGTTTTTGAGACAGCCCTTTTGGCAGGTAATTCTGGGGCTGAGGCTGGGAGTTGTTCACTGAAAATATTCTGTGTTTCTCAATACGATGAAGGAATATGTTTGAGGGCTCTGTTGTCAGGGAGGAATGCACAGTCATAAACTATGTTGTTTCTGTCTTTAAGGATTAAGGGATGGATGTCTAGGTCTGCTCAAAAGATTAATGTAAGAATGAATGTATAGCATATGTATAACATTAATCAGTACAAATTTAGGCGTAATTTTGTAAAATATTGACTTCATCATGTTGCAATACTGCATTGTTGTTTTGTACAGCATCTATCATAAGGTAACTTGTTAAATGTCTTACAGGATTAAATTAAAAATGGTGTGGGGTTGGTTTGTTTTTTTAATTTTTTTTAGATAGGCTTTTTTGGTGGTAGTAAAGGACCAAATAAACTTTGGAGAAATTTACTGCATGGTTAGGGTGAAGTACAAAGAGCCAATACAATGGTAGACCAAAGCTTATGAAAACTTGCCACATAAATAAGGCTATAAGAGACGTGGATTTACTGTGGAAGGTTTTTAGAGGGGTGTTACTTTGCTTCCTTGTTTTGTGCCAATGTGATATGCATTACTGTGCCATGGGGAAGTTGTGTCTGCCATTGCACAATTGTCTTGCCTTCTGGAGAGCCAAAGTCTTGATCTGTACAGTAGCATTTTGTGCACAATACCGCCGTGGAAGCAATCTGTTGCATTTTTGAAACATGCCAGCTTAAGCACTTTTTAATGGGTACCACTCTGTCCTGTGTATTCTGCATTTTTAATGCAAAAATATTGCATAGTATCATTATTTTAATAATAATGTAATATGTTATATTTTTATAGTGTATAATGTTATCATGTAATTGGGAGTATGTATATAGCTTAAATTTGATGGTAAGTTAATGATCAAGAAACAAGTTATTGCCTGAAACTCCAGAAATTTTTTTAAAGAGATCAAGAGAAGTAAGTGATGTTGAGGTTTTTTTTACTTAATGAGTTGTCATCTAGCTGCAAAATAGGCTGAGAATTATTGACTTCAAGGAAGATAGAAAAGTATCAGTGCCAATTATCATTCTGTGCCCTTTCACTGCATAATTAAAGGTGCTTAAGGGTTGGTCAAATCATTAGTGTGAGCTCACTTCACTGGGATAGGAAAGCACTGACAGTGGTTGAAGATCAGTCCCTATAGGTCTAATTCCAATGAATTCCTTTTATTCCAACACTTTGCTTATGTACTTTGTGGCAGTACCAGTGTTCTGGAGCATATGCCACTCATGGTTTTTGTATGAAGCAGTGCTGTGGTGTTGGTTTGTAGGTTTTTTTCTCTCTGCAGGAAACTAGGGATCAAGGAAGGATGTAAGAAAAATGAAGAGAACACCCTGATTGAAATGCCTGCTCCAAAGCACAGATGAAATAATCCAATCTAATGTACAAATAAGCATTTTCTGTGATTACCCCATGGGTACTGTGCAGTAGCAGATGAGGAACCAAGTGATTGCCTGATTCTCTATGGGAGTAGGATTGACTTACATAGTGACAGAAGTGAGAGATGGAGTGCTCTTGAAGGAATTATTTGTTAAGATGTCATCCATATTTAGTATTAGGCTAAAGCAGTGTAAAAACAAATGTAATTTGTTGTTGTGAAAGAATTGGGAGATGTGCTTTTGCTGCAGTTTAAGCAAGTTTGGAATTGTGCATTTCAATCTGCTCAGAGATTGTGGTGGATTTCTTATGTTTTGTAGCATTTTTGTTGTTGTTGGTTGTTTGCTTCTTGGGTCTTTTTTGGTGTTATTGAAATTTGTTAAATGTGACCCAATATACAAGAAAATAATCATAGTGAAATCTCTGGAGTTGTTTTAAATGTTGTACAGAGGGAATAGTAATTAGAATGCATAAGAATTTCTAAACGTCAAGATATATGAATAAATGTAACCTCCTAATCTGTAGAGTTTGCAGCTATTTTTGTGTGTTAATATATTCAGAAAATATTGCATAAGATAGCCGTTCAAACTATGTAACTGTTAGGAAAACAAACAACTTGAAATATTACCAACTGTACACTGTAAAAAGAGATTTTCCTATTACCAAATATTAATATTTTCTTGAAATTATGCTGTACTACACAGAATGGTGTAGATCAAATACATGCAATACTACATAAATTTTATTATAAATGCTGTAACGTACCATTTTGAGGTGTTTCCCCCAAAAAAGTATGTGTACAGGCAATGCTGAGTTTGAAGGGACTCATCAAGATCATTGAGTCCAACTCCTGGCCCTGCACAGGACACATCAAGAGTCACACCCTGTACCTGAGAGTGTTGCCCAAATGCTTCTTGAAGCTTGGTGCTGTGAACACTTCCCTGGGGAGCCTGTTCTGGTGTCTAACCTCCCTCAGGGTGAATTATTCAGCACTGCAGTTTCTAATTCAGCTTGATGTAAGTGTACCAAAGTGAGAATACCAATTACCAGTCTAATGTTTTATCTCTTTATTACAGCTTCTTGATGCTAGGAAAAAAAAGCTATAGATCTGTCTAAATTTCAGACTTTGTAGCAGTTTCTCAAGGTGATGACTGGTTTTTGTTCTTTTTTTTTCTTCCTTGTTTTCTTTTTCTTCCCTCTCCCCTTCTCTCTTTGTTTCATAGCATGTGACATATTTTCTAAAGTAAAATTTTATTGGACAATTTCTGGCTGAACATTGTGTTTAAAAATATAGTTTTCCCCCTAAGATCATTTCCCATTGCTTATTTAGGTGTAGCAAGGGTTCCAGGTGATTTGGCATCAGTTTCTTTCCATTATTAAAATAGCTCATCTGTAAACCATGGCATCAAGGTGTCAAGCAATTAAAGCACCTATTTCCTCCTTCTCTAATTTTATATATAATGAACCTGACACATTTCAGGATTTCAGTGATGTACAGTGCTCAGATTAGCACATACCTTGGAGTTAAATCCTAGATTCAGGGAGGAGACAAAATTCATGGTAGATTGGCTTAATTCCTTTTCCTTTTGTGACAGATGTGTGGATCAGAATAGAAACTGGACTGCTAGGCTAAGTAGTAGGAGGTGTCTTTGTGGATTGAATGCAAGCAATGTGGTCAGAGAGCCTTGTTAAATGCTTTTATCCTGTGGTGCACTTAACAATTTCATGGATTTTTTTGTGTGTTTTGAAATCCTTTTATTTATATCTCCTAACTATGTGTTCTGGGGAGGTGGCAAGATAACACAGCAACTACTTCATTTAGATCAATAATTTGTAGGTATAATATATGAAAAGAGGATTTTAATATGGCCAGGAACTGGGTTTGTGCAGAATTTTTATAATTACAGTAATGTGGTCTAATAAGGTGAAATTTCTTATTAAGTATCTGGCATAGTTTTTTAACTTACAACTTCTATTCATTCCTGGCTGAAGAAAACAAACATGATCAAGTCTATAAGGAGATGTCCATGGTTTCTGATGCACTCCATCAGAACAAAAAGAAAAAGTGTGCCCTGGTGTCTAAGAGCTGCTCCTCTGCCAAATGGAAACATCCGTTTATAGAAAGTGGAGCTATTCGGGCTCTTTCCAAGTTGAAAAATACAACAGGGAAAAATGTAGTATAAGAAAGCTTCAGGCGTTGTTTTCCCAACCATATGCAGGCAGAGAGATTTCAAAAATGGAGCATTGCAACAGGGCCCGGCCATTGGCAGCAGCCTGGAGTCAGGGAGCAGGGTTTGTCCACCAGCCCTGTTAGGAATGGTCAGATCACTGTGGGTGCCGATGTACAGGTTTAATTATTTTGCTTGATTTGATGACTGAGTGACGTTAAACATTATCTCCCAGGCACAGAGATACTTCTTAACTGCATCGGCAGCATTTAACACCTTTGCTTGCTTGAAAGACTCTAGCAGCTTTGTATGACATCTGTATAATTTTCAGGGAAATCTGTGGTTTCATTGAAATAAAAATCATAGCTATTGTGGGCTAATTTTAACTTTGGCACATGAAGGTGAATGGCCAATGATTACAGAGGGTTTGCATCTGCTTTTTTCAAGCTTGAAGTTATCACGTTACTTTTGCTTCCCCCTAACATTTGCTTTATTTCATTTCTTGTGTGTTGTAACGAAACAGATTTCTTTCCCCAATTCATTAATTCAGGATGAAACTTCGACTGAACTCCAAAGTGTTAGGAAATTTAGGAAGATGAATAAATGTATGAAAGCTCCAAAGACAGAATTGCTTGTCTGCCAAGACACTTCCCGTGATTAAAAGATGCTGTCATTTAATTGAAATAAATTATTGCTTAAAAATCACCAACCAAAGACTCAGTAAAATGACTTCTAGGATTAGCAGTTTTTTAAAGATGACAATACACCTCTGAATAAAATCCATATTTATTTTATATGTCAAATTAAATGAGACCATTAAAGAGATTTTGCACTTTGCCCATATTTCATTTTGTTTGCATGGCCTACTTTTGAACTTAAATTAATATAGTTAGAACCAAGTCTTCTGAAGATAATGAAATAACTATAGCAAATAACCACTGTAAAGAAGAGGAGGCTCAGGCATGTATATGTAATACTAAAATAATTATTCATGAAACTGCTTTCATAATTAACTATTCAAAAATGACACAAACTAAGCTACAAGATGAGATTTTTGAAAATACTGCCAGAAAAATAAATCCCTGTTCCTGTTGGTAGTGTTTATGGCTACCACCCACTGCACGTTTGATGTGTAAGCAGTCACGGGTCCGGTTAAAGCTACAGGCTAAATCATCTTTTAGTCAAGCTAGATGTAAGTGGAATTCAATGTCCTTCTTCACAGTGATACCTAGACATGGTGGGAAGATGCGTGGATACCTAGGAAAGTCAGATGATGATGATTATTATTTTATTCCAAATTTAAGCCAAAGGTTGTGCATGCGTGTGAGCACACAAATCTAGAAACTAGGACAGGAAGAATGGGAAATCAGCAATCAAGCAAGAGAAGAGGTGTGAGTAAGGCCTCAGAAGATGCAAAGATGTGCCCTTCATTATAAAGCACCCTGTGGAGACAGCTCTACAGCTATGATCAAGAGTGAGCTCAGCCCAGCCAGGGCCTTGCTGCTGCAGAAAGGGAGATTTCTGGTGCCTTCCCTGCATGCACCCCCTACCCCGCCTGCTTGCTCCTGATTTCACGGTAGGATGGTTTAACTCTCTGACTAGGGGGAAAGAAATCACCTGAGTACTTTTCTGCTCTTTTGTTGCTTCAGTCTTCTCACTGTGGGATCAAATGTCTGTCAGAACCAGCCTTAGTGAGAGGGTGGCAGGAGCAGGAGGTCAGCACCTCTTGTGCTCTCATCAGCGGCAAGCTGCTAGTTCAGCTTCAGTCGTGGGGATAAACCATACTCTCAGCTGTGTTTAAGGGCAGGGGTGGAGAAAGTGCATGTGGATTGTTATAACAACTCAGTTTTGGGCTTTTCCTGCTTGCTCTACCTTTAAATTTTTTGGAAAGTGCCAAGACTTTAAAGACTCAACAAAACATGAAAGTCTTGGCCTACTCACCTGACAACTTTTACCCTAAAAACTATGGGCATTCTCCTCATCTTTTATTGAAGCCCTTGTGCTTCAATTAAAGATGAGGAGAATTACAGAATGGTTTGGATTGGAATGGACCTTAAAGTTCATCTAGTTCCAACCTCCCTGCCATGTGCAGGGACACCTCTCACTATCCCATGTTTCTCAGAGCCCCATCCAACCTGGTCTTGAACATTTGAAGGGCTGGGGCATCCACAGCTTTTCTGGGCAACTTGTTCCAGTGCCTCACCAGTCTCTGAGTAATGAATTTCTTCCCTAACATTTAATCTAAATTTCTGCCCTTTCAGTTTAAAACCATTCATCTCTTTTTTCTATCACTACCTGCTGTGTAAAAGCCTCTCTCCCTCTTCCTTGTAAGCCGCCTTGAAAGTACCGGGAGATTGCTAGAGGTCTCCCTGGGGCCTTTTCTTCCCCCAAGGCTGAAGAACCCCAACTTTCTCAGCTTGTCTTCAAAGGAGAGGTGTCTTGTCTGTGCAGAGGACTAGCAGGAGAGCAACCTGCTGGCCACACTCCTTTAGGTGAACCACAGGATGCGACTGACTCTCTGATCTGTGAGCGCACACTGCTGGTTTTCAGCCCAGAGAGTGTAGCTAGACACAAGACACTGAAGTAGCAGAAGTTATCAGACTTGGGAGAGCATGAACATAGATACCAGTTCCCAGGTGTTCATGATTTAAGGAAAGGCAAAGGCAGTATCCTCTGTTTCCTATGGTGGTGCTATCTGGTTCATCCCCAGCCTGGACAGGCTGTTCCAGCCCCAGCTGTCTCCTTGTGCATGTCCAGAGTGTACAGAGGTGGCAGAGGGGTAGCTCTGACAGTAAGATTCAGTCTTCTGAGTCTTTTGTGTTCCTTAGGCTGCTCATTGTGTCCTCACAGCATCCTTAAAGACAGCTAAATGGAGTAGTGAGTGACAGTAGTTCAACCTTCTCATTGTCTGTTCATCACTTAGATGTCAAGCATCAGTAATTGTGTGATTTCCCCTTACATTCACTCTTAGTTTTGCCAGAAGAGATTCTAGCATAGGCTTTGAATAGTAGATTTATTGGTCTGGATAAACCTAATCTTCCCAATGTTTGTTAACTGTTCATAAATGATGTTATGCAATAGATTGAAATGGATTTTTTTGGTACCCTAAACAATTCAGAGTGCCAACTCCTGACAAGACAACATCATCTTTAGAAAAGAGAGGCTTTAAATGCCCAGTACAAATCACCTGAACTAAAAGCAACTGATAGAGAACTAAACTCTTTTCTTGTGTGTGTGAACAGACTTTGAGAGTGATTAAGTGCTACACTTAACTAAAAATGCTGGGAATTGTAGAAACTTTTCTACTCTGGTCCCAGAAAATGCTTGTTTTAGAGTTTGCTGATCACAATGTTGGGTTGAACAATGAATCAAAATCTTATACATAACTTTGTGGACTTTAAATCTACCATATCCACCTCACAAACAAGGACTGGATTGTACCAGTTCATAGCCTAAATAGAATGAATGGCCTAATGACAAGCTACAGGTCAATATGAGGGTCAGGAATGCAACAATATCCCCTGGTCTCCTGCAGAAAATAATTCAGGCAAGTGAATGCAAATACTGCAGTTTATCAGGCTGGGGTTTTGCTGCTGGTCTTAGCACACTCTTCTGCTGCACATCTGCTAACTGGCCATATTCCTTAAGGTCCTTAAAAAATTTAATTAAGGAATGACTAAATTTTTACTTTTTATTACCTGCACAAGGTGGGTGATAGGAAGCTGGTTATTCCTGACACACAAGAAGGTGCTAATTACTGATTCTCTCCCTGTCCTTCCCTTCCTGGTCTTAGAATGTTTGCTGAACACCGTGGGGTGTGGGGAAGAGTTGAACAGAAGCTAGCAACAGCTGCTGCATGCTGCTGTTCTCTATCAAGTTAGTTGTCTGCTGACAATCCTAAGGGTCCTTGTATTGCTAATTTATCAGTCAAATCAACACAGATGTGTAGCACTCAAGAATATGTGAATTTTATGAATATTTGGGACCAACATCTCAATCATGTTTAGTGGAAAACAAAAAAGGGGGTAAGATCATACTGGTAGTATATAAAAAATGGAGATAGCATGTCCTGTTTTTCATCTCCTTATACTAAAAAAATTCAAATTCAAATATCTTTAAAAATACATTTTTTTTTTCCATACAGATACTGCAGTGTGTTGGACTACTTCCTTTCTGTTTGAATGCCAACATTTGAGAATGCTAGATCTGAAAAAGCCTTGTGTAAACTGCACTGAATAACAGAGCATACGGTAATGAGGCAACATACATGATGTTCTCCCAAGTGAAAATGATACAGAACGCTCAGTAAAAGAAATTTGGATGTCTGTTAGAAATCCAAATTAGCAGCATGACAAAGCTGTCTTATAAAAATATTTCACAAGTTCTCAAAATTCCATCACGGATGTGGTTTCTCAGAGGATATTTCCTGCATGTACATCTGCTGCAGTAGCATGAATAGCTTCTACTTACTTAGATGTCTCAGGTTGTACCCTTTGAGGAGGGATGGCAGTGGTCACTGGGAAAGCAGCAGAGAAGTATTGATAGAGTGCCAAGAGTTTTGGGTTTGACACATGTCTGAGCTCAGGATCAAGTATTAGGGGAGCTGGGATACCCAGGAGACTGTAGGATGCACAGGAAAGCATATAGAAACTGTACAGCCAGAGACTTATGTCTGTTGGTCTTTACCAGAAAATATTATGATTATGCTTTTTTTCAGATGGGCTCTGTATGCCTAGCCCTGGGGAAGGAGTATGCAGAAGGCAGGAATGAAGAAAGATTTTCAACAGAGTGTGAAGGAGAAGGATTGGAGTGAAAGTAATTGGGATGTCTCAGGGCAGAAGTGGTGCTAGGATTAAGGAGTGTTCGGGGAAGAGATGGGAACACTACATGATAGTACATTCTTGCACACACAACTAACATCTGCTATTTCCCTTCCTATTTTAAGCAGATGGTAGGAAATCAAAATAATTCTTTATTCGATTACCTAAAGGGAGTAATTCAAATGAGATCTGTCCTTAAAGGGCTCACAGTCACAATTTAGTCAAAGAATGTTTTAGCACAGATTCACTGAGTGACGCTTTTATCTGCCAGGATTAGTTTGGGGTCTCTTATCTAATTTTACCATCTCTTTGTTCCTGTTTAATTTCTGCCAGCCTAGGCCTTCCCAACACTGTTTTCACAGATCTATAGAGTATAGTACTCATCTAAAGACGAGATCCTAAGAATGAAGTGGGAATTGCATTTAAGTGCTTTTCTCTTGACTCTGTTGTGAAACACTGTGCACACCACAGCTGGAGATCCAGGGTTTGGTTCTGCAGGATGCAGCACATGCTGGCAGCTTCTGAGGCTGGTCCCAGCTCAAGAAACAGTCCTGAGAAAAGCAACGAATGGATATTAGAAATGTTTATTCTAAAAGAGATCCCACTTTTTTGATCTGTTTACCAAGATTAGCAGATGCCTTCTTTCCAGAAATATAGCCTAGACAATCTGGTGTTTTCTAAGAGAAGTTGTAATTACAATAAGTTACAAATACCTTACATCATTATACTATTTCAATATTTAAATTATTACAAGGAATAATACCATCACAGCTTTCGCTCAGCTTTCATAAACTCTGACTTGCCAGGAATTTTTTTGAGACCTTAGCAAAAGGTGACACATCCTGTGTTTGTGAGTTAATAAATACTGTCATAGTATTTTTTCTCAGCCATCAGAAATTGCTTGGTGAATATTAGCATGGGAAAAATGAAAGATGGTATTGCTTACTTGATTAAATGATGTTTTAAAAAAGGTCTTAGACAAGTTGGAATTCATCTAGTTAGAAAAATTGTGGCAAAACAGTGTGATATAAGTACAAGGAAAAGAGTTGTCTAACTACCCAGACATAATACTCTTATAATAAAAGTAATGCTCTTTATAGTGACTGAGAAAAAACCATGAGGGAAATGTAATTTAAAAAGAAAAAAAAGAAAAAGTTTCAAATAAAATATTTCATGAGGGCCAGAGAGCACACTGTTATTATATGAAGATTAATGATGCCATTCTTTCTCAATCATTTTATATATCTATATCTATATATATATATATATATATATATATTCCTGTTGCTGTCTTAAGTAAATGCTAGCCAAAATAATTCTCTGCTTTCCCATTGCAAAGTGATTCTTATTGGTAATGGAATGATGTGAGGCAAATCATAGGCTCAGAAGTTTTATCTGCACAGCTTCATTCCAAAAATCATATTTCAAAAATCACTATATTTTCAGTGCTCATGGGTACTGCCTGAAAAAAAGACTTTATTAAATCAGTGCTGGAATTACTGTTGGGTTGGCTGGAATTAGTGCTGCATTGGAGACTGCTGTGAATAGACATGGTGTTGTGAGGTTTATTTTGCCTTTCTTGCTTTGCTTCAGCTCTTGCAGCAACTTATTGTTGAAATATCACAATTAATTTTGCTTGAAAAGGACCTCTGGGGATCATTGGGTCCAACATCCTGCTCAAAGTGGCTGATCTTGAATCTCTCTCAGGTTGCTCAGGGCATTGATCTGTCAGGTGTTGAAAATTTCCAAGGATGGAGGTTTTCCTAAGCTGTCTAGTTAACTCGTTCCAGTCCTTGATCACTCAAATTGCCCTTTTACCTCTTAAATCAGAATCGGTCTTGCTGCAGCTTGAGTCTGTGAGCTCTTGTTCTTTCATTGCATGTCTGTGAGGGCAGTCTGCCTCCAGCTGTATTCCCCATTAGGGACTAGAAGGCTGCCCCGGTAGCCTTCCCTTCCTGAGGCTGAAGGAGCCCAGCTTCTCCAGCTGCTCCTCATGCATCACGTGCTCCATCACCCTTTGGATGTTTCTCCTTGGTTTCTCTCCTGTTTATCAGAATTTCCTCTGTATCCAAAGGCTCAAAAATGAGCAGGCTGCTTGAAATGCAGCTTTGACTAAATGATGACTAAAAGGGAGCAGTGTGTCCCATGAAACCTCTGGCTGTGCAGAGCAGTCTGAACTCATTGCTGCATAGCCCCAGTGCTGACACACATTCAACTTGTTCACCAGACTCCCCCTTTCCTGCCTCGGGGTGCTGCTTGTCCTGTCAGCCCCCAGCCTGAACTGTTGCAGGGGCTCTCTGCTCCTACATATGAGACTTTGGAGTAGCCTTGATGTTGTTCACAAGGGTGCTGTTAACACACACCTTTGGCTTGTCAGTGAAGGGCAGCACAGCCCTCCTGAGTACAAACATAAGAGTTTGACTTGGCTGAGCTCAGGTAAATGAGTCATGAGCAAAGGACCTCAGTTTGGTGGTGTTCCAGCAGCATTCCTGAAGCAGAAAGCTGTGTCCTTCAGGGATCTGGGTAAGGGAAATCTTGGCTTCTGTCCCGTTCCAGTTGGCCCCACAGTTTCTGAGGTTGCTATGATGTTCCCTTTAGCTCATTCAGCTTCTGCTATTTTTCTGTACTTTGAAAGAAGTTCCTGAATCATTAATGTAACCAGTTGCAGTTTTCCAAGCAAATATTACTCATTTTCTTGGCTTCCTATAGAGTTAATCAATGACTCTAAAGGAGGAGTTTATGTTTGTATATCACCAAATTCTTTCATTCAGAAATAAGTGGCATCAAGGAGTTAAGTGCCTTTATATTCAAGTGTAAAAAGGAGGAAGGTAGGTCTGACAAACACTTGCTGGCAGGAGTTGGACTCAACATAACAAGGGGGTTAGCTGACTTTGACCTTTGTGTTTACAGCATTAGCTGATATTTAGAGCTTCTTGTTTGTGTCTCTTCTCAGCTTGAGGTAGTCCAGTCTTGCCACTCAGAAGAGGTTGCTTTTTTTTTTTAACTGCCAGTCTCAAGATAGACAGGACAAAGCACACCTCTGTCTTCTTGCTAAAGTTCTCCTGAAACTATACGAGTTAAATTAGAAGCATTCCTGTCTAGATCATCAAGTGGAAATAAAAGGTATATTCTTCTCAGATCCTTGACACCTTGATGTTTTGGTGGCTTGTAGTAAAAATAAAAGAACCATCCCATGAAAAATAAATATTTTTTTTTATATAAAGCAGAAGAAATACCTTTTTGAAGATTTAACTATAAATATTTTCTAAAAGTTTGAATTGCAGAGAGTAATGTTAACAGGAATGCTTGCAGAAAGTCTGTGAGGTTTTAAGTGGGGTTTATTTCCAAATGGAAGGCAATTAAATTATTTATAACAGATTAAAGCTGTGCCAAAATCACTTCTGATTTATTATTTCTATTTCTAATTTCTGTTTCTAAATAGAAAGCAGTTCTATTTGCATTGTGCCACTTTTAATGCAGATAGTTGACAAAAATGTGATTTTTTTTGTTTTAAAGATTGTTTTTATGCGGCACTAAAACATCATATTAGCTTAATTTATATAGGTCTTGCATAACTTAGTCATATTGTTTTACATATTTTTGATTAAGTGGCATTTAGAATCATAGCACCCTATTTGCTGGACACTAAGGATTTGTAATTAAGAACTTACCCAATATTTTATGGACATGAGAAGGTACAGGAACTAATCCTGCTAAATGTTTCTGAAAAGGCCAAGCTAGACTGTCAAATGACATTTCAAGGTACATGTGCAAATTTATCAGCAATGATAAATCATGGATTAGAGGGCAAATTCTTTCTACTCAGTGAGGAATACAGGGCTGACCAGTATAAGTCACAGTATAACTAATACACCTGGTGGAATTAATGCACAACCAAGTTGAAAACCCATCAGAACAAGACTATAAAGAGTATCTCTTCAGCTGTCAGGAACTAGTCACAAAAAGAACTAGTACTTTGTTAGTATAAGCTAATCTGTTTTCCAAATGTGGCATAGAGCAGAAGTATGCAGCCCTCGGAAGTTGATTATCAGTAGGCTGTGTACCCAATATTAAGTGCTGAAAAGCCTTTTGTTTGTTCATTTGAACATTAAAATGCAAACTTCGGAAACAATTTCTCTGAGTAACACTGCAAATAACTCTTATAGTCTAATTTTCCTAAATTTGTTCCCTATTATGATTTCAATTAATTAATTATGTTCATATTTTTTTCTGATGTTTATGGTTGAATGCACACTGTTCATAGTTTATGAATAAAGGAAATTCACAGAAATGGTTGCAGCACAATGGAGAAAGTGGTGGGCAAATTTTCTGTTTTCCTTCCTGTAATGTTATCATAATTAATTTAAAGCATGAGGAGTTCTTAAATGTGGAGGTGTGCTTGTTTTGTCATATCTGTGGAAATATTCTGAGCTTAAACAAGTCAATAAGCCATTGTGGTTAGGGGAGACATATGACACTTTTCTTTCCCTTCCAACTCTGTCATGTTTGCATGCTAACACATCACATGCCACCCAAATCCATGTTAATATTTGTGATTCATACATATCCCTGCCTCTCTCTCCTCTTCTTTGCTGTGGGTGTGAGTCTCCTATCTTCCAACTCCTACAGTAGCTTAAACTACATTTTGAACACATTGGAAGAGGGTACTCACACAGTCTCCCATCAGTTTGCATATAGCAGTGTAAGTAGGAGGCAGTGTAAGAAATTATCCCTCTTTTTTTCCACTGGTTTCCACTGTTCCTAGGGATTACAGGCTCCACTGCACCTGAGGAAGGGGCTGTTCCATGTTTTCATGAGCTGACACCTGAGATGGTATTTTGTCATTATGTGCTTCTCAGCTCAGCAAACTGACTTGTGCTTCCAGCTCCATTTGCTGGAGTGGATTTGTTTTGGCTTTATTAGTTTTTTTGTGGTGAGGGTTTTTTTTTTTGTTGTTGTTGTTTGTTTGCCTGCTTGTTTGCTTGTGGATTTCTTTTTTCAACATTAGTACACTGTTCTATTCTTGAAGCCAAGTTATGGGTGTTTGAAAGGAGTATTTCCTTTTAATTGCTGTGTTATCCTTCACCCTCAAAGCATACCAGTCAAATCAGAGATGCAAGAAGATCTGTGGCTAGCAACAAGGCTGTTGTCTTCCCTCTGTCCTTGCTCCTGCAGGCACATGCTGGCACAAACATGTACGTGCACATCCTTGCTTTGGCAAAGGTGTTGTCAACTCATCCATTCCAATGCAAGGTCAGCAGACATATTCAAACAACTGTAAATATTAGTAGTAATTTGTCAACTTGTTTTACCTGAATTGGGAACCACTTACATAAACTCTTCTAATTGGGCTGTGGAAAGGTGGCAGCCAGGTGATAGTTTCTGATCACAGCCTAAGTAGAGAATGCTTTCCTTGGCTCTGCTGTCATCTGGTCTGTGGCACTGGAGTGTTTCTGCTGGCATTTCATCAAAGCTTTGAAATCCTAGTCTTGCTAGTATACATTCTCACTACTGGTTTTGAACTAGATGTTGTGCCTCCCTCCTCCACCAACATTTTCTACAGCTGCCAATTTTTATGCAGTTCCCAGTAAACAACAGAAAACCTTTTTAGGTCTTTTTCTGCACCACTACTTTGTACTAGAAGACTTAATGACAGAAATCCCTTTCCTCCCCTTGAGACGCTCTCAGTGTCATATCAAGTAAGACATTTGAAATCTCATGAGGTATTCAAAGCATTGGTTCATTTTGAGAATGGTTTTCTTGGACAAGGTCATTGTCAATTTAATATTTTGCCTGGTTAGAACTTGAGCATTTTCCTTCAGGCTGTCTCCTAAAAAATTGTAAGATTTTAAGTCATTCACACTACTTCCTCTACCTATATGATGCCACAGTAAAAAAAATAAAACTGATCCAGAGCTGTACAAAGTACTTTTCTTCACTTGACAATGTAGTGTCAGCCATGCTTGACAGAATGATTAGAATCATTCTATTAGCATTTTATGCCATTTCAGCCTGTTAAGATTCTGGGTGACAGTCAGTACATGTTTGGCAAAAGGATGTCAAGAATCTGCGCTGTTCCCAGTACAAGCTTAAAGCAATTTAGCTCTGTTGGAGTACATGGTATAAGAGGAAGCAGGCTGTCTTGATGAACTTGATATTTGCATGATTTTTTAATTTATTTTTTTATCTCTGGGCAGCTTAGGACTGAATGAGTCTGACAAAATCATGGAGATTTTAAGGCAGAATTATCTTCATAAACAGATAAAAAACCTACATGTTTCTCTATCCAGTTACTGAACTAGTAAGTGAATTTTCTACTATGATGATTCAGGGAGTTTAGTCATTTACAGTTTATTAGAGTTTAGTCAAGCCATTTTTAGTGGCGTTTAGGCAAGTAAAAAAAGTCAGTTTACACAGGGATGAATTCTACTCATGCATATGAGCTCTGCTTGTGGGGTAGCAGTGCCTAGCAGAGCGTTATGTGCCAAAGTAACAGCAGCAGTCAGGGAGGTTTCAAATATAACCACAGTGCAAAGGCAACTGGGCAGATGACAGAGGATTTGGTAGCTTGGAACTCCTTCGTGGTGTGTCAGTGAGATTTCCGTAGAGCTTGGTTAACAGCCAGCCGGAATTACTAGCTCAGTGAGACACGTCTGAGGACTTTGTGTTGGGGTTTGTTATGAAGGAAGATAGTGTTCACAGAGACAAAACAGTTCTTGGGCTCCTACATTCATCTTGGCTGGCCAGCAGTCAGGGAGCTGAGGAACAAGTTTTGTTGTGTGTCACAAGTATATAAGGCATTTAAGAAACTAAAGGAAGAGAATTAGGGTGACTTCATTACTCTAAGATGGGCAGGCTGGCAGACCTTAGCCTCTAGTATGGATTCTGTTTGCAGTTTCCAGACTTGTTTTGAATATATTTGTTTTTAAACATCTGGGTAGTTGATCTGGGGCCAACTGCAGGTTTGAGCTGTGTTCTCTGTGGGCATTTCACCTGCACTCAGCTCAGCTCTATTTCCCTTTTATGTCACGTGGCCTTTTCTGCAGGGGGGAGCATAAGGAGGGAACCCCCAAGGGTCAGTACTTCAAGGTGAGTAATACCCTGCTCTTGGCAAGCTTAATTAAGATTTTCTGTAAGGGCTGTAAGAAAAGGAAACAGCATTGGTCAGTCTGCTTGTAGAAATCCCATACTATGCTGCTGAATGTCAGTGGTGAGGGTTTATTTGTCAGTCTGCTACCCTTGGTCTTGCAAAGGAACAGCTGTTTGTTAATCATGTCGCAGTTTGCAGCATGGAGGCAGTATGTTGCTTTTATAGCTCTAAAGCTATTGAAATTTAGTGTTCAGGTGTGAATGTGACAGGACCACATATCAAATAGATCCACCACTTCAAGTTTTTGAAGTAGTCCTTAATCTCTACCAGTTATTCCCCTGGAATATAAAACTCAGTTAGATCAAGGAGAGCCTTTAGATAGGAAACAACAAATTAAGTTTGGCTTGAAGTAATACTTGTGACAACCTTGCCTAGGGAGATAATGAAATAGGAAACATTTTCAAACAGGTTTCCATTCCAGTATCTCTCCATACTTCCAGGGCTGATCTTTTCCTTTCCTTTGCCTCAGGCTCAAGTTTGAGTCAACTCCCCATTGCAGATAAGTCTGTGGCAACTCCAGTTTTTGTTAGCAAGGTTCCTAACTGGAACTGGGATTTTGGGGGTTTTTCATACCTGCTGACTGAAGGATTGTGCCGACTCACTGGCTGAATGTCATCCCATCTGAGTAGCTGCTAAAATAAAACTTTATTCTCTCCATGGTGTCTCTTTTGCCAGGTATTAAGGGAAAAAGAATATGCTGCTCCCTGTGCTGATATGTACTCTGCATTTCCAGCCTACGACTTCTATAAAATGGTGAACTATTGTAGTCTCATGCTATGTTAATTCAAGCCAAAAATAAAGCATACCATGAATTTAATTTGGCTTTTATGGGCTAACTTAATGGTAGTTTATCCAAAAGATCACACATTATTCCTAATTAGATAAATTAGTTTAGCGGAGTTTCATTCACTATGGGCAAAGTTCAACTGTTTTACATCACAGAAAGATTTTAATTAAAAATCATGGACTTGTGATGGAGGTTATTACACCAGATTTTCTTGACCTTGAGTAAAAAAAAATATTTTTTGTATTCTTAATTCATTACGCCCTTTCTAACCTCTTACTTTTTCGCTATATTTTAATTCTGATCTTTGTCTGAGTTTCTGAAGTTCTTGCTGGGGAATTTAAAAAAAAATAATTAAAAAAAAAAAGAAAAAGGAGACCCTTTCAAACAATATTCCTTCAGAAAAGTCATGCTGGAGCTATGCATACCACTAAGAACTCTTGATGTTGAATGTCATTCTCTTAAGTAGAAGAGTTTCATCATGTTTTCCAAAAATGCCAAATGCTTTTGGACCTTTTATTAAAATTCAAATATATTCTCAAGGATGCTACAGACATCCTTGTGATAGCTTAAGAGATTGTCTCACATTTTCCAGGTAAATGACTTTCAGGAGTTATAAGAACAATTCTGAAGGGCCTTGGAGTCATCTGTGCCTCTTGTCATCCCCGGTGAATGTTTATTTAGACATTTCTGTGGTTGTGAGCACTGAGACATGGGCCCTGTTGCCATATGACAGAGGCTCACAAGGGAGACTTTATTTCAACATGACCCTTAACTAGATGTATGCTGAAGAGCTTTGGGCTGCTTTTTTTCTCCATTTCTCTTCAACCTCAGAGTAATATTTTAATTTCATGTCAGAAAAGTATCAAGAAAGAAATTTTTTTTTTACTTCCCCAACCCTACCCCTTTTATAAAAATAAAGCCTTTTCCATGAGTAAGTAGGTTATGGTAAAGAAATAATTCATATAGCAGACTTCCCCTACAACTGCTTCGTGCTGCTTGCTGAAAAATATCAAAATATCTTTTCACTTCTATCTTGGTTTCAGTTGCAGCTTATTACTGCAGAGAGGGGTGCCAGGCATTCTATCATGTATATCACTGGTACTTTAAGGGTTTTTCTCTAGTACACCTCTATTTTCTTCTACCTACCTTGATTTTTATTTATAAATTTGGATTTTTCTCCTTTTTTATTTGCCTATTTCAGTCCTTTCTTTTATTTACTGCAAAGACCACTGCTGTAGTTAAAAGGAGTTACACAGTTTTAGTATGTAATAGCTTTCAGAGTACTGAAAAGACACACTAAGAGTTCAGAGATGCTGCCCCTCCCTGCATGAGGTGATTTTCCTATTCCCAAAATTACCTGGGGAAAAAAAAAAATCCAATTAAAACTGAGTACAGTCAGTAGGAAACATAAGGAAAGGAGAAAACTGGTGAAACTATACCTTTAAAGGCAGTTTAAGAAAATTTATTTACAAAACATAGAAAGAAGTATGATTTATTATTTTTGATTGTTCTTGTGAAAAGTCATATCTTTTTCATACTCTAGATCTGGAAAACAAAATCCAATGTCATATTCAAATGACATATCCTTTCACTTTTCTGAATTCTTCCCTATATTCTAAAAAGTGCAGGTGAGGGAATGAAGGAAATTTAACAGAAATATTTCAACATAATGTGCCTATTAAAACATAGGCTATTTATGGCAGTGTAATGAAAAATAATAAATAGTAATAATGGAGGAAATTAAAAAAAAAGAGACAAGAACAAATTTGAAGAACTGACATTAGTGACTCTGTTGAACCTGTACTGTCTTCCTTAGCTTTTCATTTTATACTTGAGCAGCAGCTGACAAATACCTTGTAAGTCTACCACAGCACATGCCTGAGAGACAACAAAATAATCAGTAGACTGCAACAATAAATTTAAGTGATAATGATCTTGGGGTTCAAGTGTCTGAAACAATTAACACCTTTTGAGGTAACTTAAATGCAAAAACATAACTGATTTCATAGGGCCTTTTTAAAAAGTATTTTGATAAAAATACAGTCTGAAGATATGTTCCTTAGTTATTGAATAATGAAGATAATTGTTTTGTTAGAAACCATTGTAATGTTGAACTTCTTGGTAAAAATTGGGATAGCTGGAAAAATCCTAGACAGTTTATTCTCAAAAACAGAATATATTATTTGTTTTCTAAATATATTTGAATATATTATTTTACTGTTCCTTTATTTTCCATAATTCCACTAATTTCTGTGAAACATAATGGCAGTGGAGTAGTATAGGTTATGTTGGGAGGAAGAAGTGAGCAAGGTATTGTTCTCCCTGTTAATACTGAATTTTCAAAAATATCTGATAGGTATTTGAGCACTAGAATGTCAGAAAAAGCCAATACAGTACCAAGACTTAGTTTTGTGGTTTGTATATTTATGCCATAAAACTGTGAATGTGAACATCCACAAGTAGCTTTAAGGATACTTGGAAAAAATTCTAATTCAAGAGGGCATTGTTTTTGGGAACATCCATCCATTTCAATTAATGGTGCTAATTAAAAAAAATCTATAAAACTATCTTGTGTAATATTTTATTTGATTGATGTAGAAGTAAGTTAAATAAAATGGAATGTATGTACTGGGTGAGCCACTACAGTAGGGATGTTAAAAATTCCCCTCTTGTCCAGGAATATTTGAAATTACACCAATTTGATTCAGGTAAGATTACAGGTCCAACATATGCAGAACAATCCAACAAAACTCAGTAACTTACACTGTGGGATCTACAGAATTGCTCATTTTGCACAATAGGATCTCTTTAAGGCCCAAATGTTAGCTTTCCATTAGCAACACACAAGAAGATATTAACATTTTGAATTCCTGGTCAACTTCTTACAGACATCCTGGCCAGTGTTACCTGAACTATGAATTTCATTGCTGTATAGCCCTTGAACAGCTCATGCACTCAGGATTAGTGGTACAGCCAGATTAACAAAAAACCTTCAGTGGATCTCAGCTTCACCATGAACCTCCATGGGCTGCAGGGGGACAGCCTGTCTCAGCACGGGCTGCAGCACCTGCAGCATCTCCTGCTTTCACAGTCTATTTTTTTTTTGTTCTTGTTCCTTT
Organism: Parus major; assembly: GCF_001522545.3. Lineage (NCBI taxonomy): Eukaryota > Metazoa > Chordata > Aves > Passeriformes > Paridae > Parus > Parus major. Next base: position 89,744,248 of record NC_031769.1, read on the forward strand.
TTCACAGCTGCTTGCAGTGGTTTCTTTTGCCTGTTATTAAATGTGTTATCACAGAGTTTCATCAGCAACACTGATGGGCTCAGCTTTGGGCAGTGGGCAGTTTTGGAGCTGGCCAGAACTGGCTGTCAGTTCTAGGGACAAGTGTGGGGGCAACTCCTGGTGTCTTCTCACAGAAGTCACCCCTGGTGCACCTCTGCTACCAAAACCTTGCCACATCAACCCAACAGTTTCATTATTGAAAAGGACTGATCTCCCTACCACATATACACAAAATGTTTCTTGATGATCTTCTGAACTCCTGCATGTGTTACAGGTACACATCAGGGAAAAGCTTTACCTTTGTTTGAGGAAAGACTTCACCTTTCAAGCTGAATGCAAGTTTACTCTGAAAAGAGGAAGTCAAATTGATCTCTGCTACTACTGCATATTTAATCAGGATGGAAACATAGACCGAGTCAGTTTTGATTGCACAGGATTTATCTATTTGCTACATTCCAGTTCCATTTAATATTGGAGTTCTTAAATTGGAATCATTCAGTGTAAATGTTATATACTCCAAGAAATAGTAACGGGACTGAAAATATAAGTCATATAATAAAAAAAAAAGAGTATTATTGGCAAAAGTAAATATATTTCTCTTATAAGGAGAGACAGGAAATCTTTGTTTATCTTGCTTGGTGGACTCAGTTCCAAGCAGTGAACTGAATAAAAAGAAAATGTCATTGAGCAAGAGGCTGAGCCTTCACAAGGTGTTTAGACAGGCTTTTAGGAAATGAGGGGACAGAGGAGTAAGTGGTCCCCCTTGCCTTGGGATCAGTGATTAAAGGCAGAATATAAACTACTAAATGAGATGCCAAGCACCAGTACTTTAGAGGTAGCACTGTGAGCTGTGCAGCAGGCAGAATCAGATAAAGAAGTTGCTAGATAAAGTCTAGAAGTATGTCAAGAGGTGTCAAGGTAAGAAAGTTAATTTACTGGAAAATATTTCACTGAATATATTAAGTCCTCTTCTGTTTTTGCCAGTCCTTCTAAAGCAAAACCAAGTATTTTGATTGCTAATATGAAAATTAATATTTTATTTAAATTAAAATATGATAGAGAAATCACGTACAGAAAAGCCTACCATTTGGGATGAGTTTACTTCAGTTTAAAGACAGAGAAGTTTACTGTACTTGCTGGAAGGGGTTGCTTTTGTTTTTCAAATGCAGAACACAGGAATGGCTGTAGCAGTTCAGACCAGATTTAATGCAAGTACTTGATGCCTTGTCAGATGATCAGCAGGAAAGGGCAGGGTTTTGGTCTTGCTTTCCTAGAATAGCATTCTGGCCACCAAAAATCTGTGATTCAGATGTTTCCTGAGAAAATTGCCATCTCTCCATTAAGAAGTTTTGAATTGTTTTTTGATCTATGAACGAGTCCAATTTCATTTCATGTATTTGTGAACTTTTAGCATTCATAACATCCCCTGGCAAGACATCTCACACTTAACTTTGCACAGTGTGAAGTATTCTAGAACAATTGAAAGGTAGTACTTTTTCTTTCAATGGATAATTATGTTGTCACCAGATGCTGTGGTTGTCAAACTGGAGGTTCCAAGAGCAGTCGTACAAACTCATGGAAAGAAAATCCAGCTACAGCAATTAAATGCAAAAATATAATTGCTGGCTTTTAAAGTACCTAAATTGCAGATACTTGAAAACAGAGAAAAACCTCAGGGGAAGCATGCCTGGCCCATATAAAGCAGGCAGAGTTTGCTAACTTGATTGACGTTTTTTGTAGCTTCGAGCATTTGTCTATATGTTCTTCACTAAATTGTCTGTATTGATGACTTTAAAGAAATCAATGAAAATTAAATTAAAATAATTGTTGGTGTTCCTCATCTCTTAGCTCCATTTGAACTGATGTAACACAGAGCTAGTTTCTAAGCAAGATTTTGCAGAGGATAGGAATAAGGCTTCATACCTTTGTTTTCTCTGTTGAAAGAAGTCTCTTTATATATTTATGAGCATTTAGGGCAGAGTGCTGCTGAAAGCTCTTATATCACTTGATAAAGTTGGATATTTTATTATGCAGATGACAGCTGTTTGTTAGTCCCTCTTTTCATAAAGGCTCTCTAACATCAATTGTCAGTAGCTCAATAGACACCAAAATAGTTCCTCATGTTTACTTCTGCTCAGAAAAAGTATAGTTGTGCCAGAATACAGCTTGCTGAGAAACAGTTCAGCACAGCTATCCAACAGCTAGAAATCTAAACATAATCACACATGTGACCAGTGTATGCATCCCTACAATGCTCATTGCTGCACAACTCTAACAAGATCAGTTGAATTGCAAGTATCTGCTGCTGCGCTAGCCCTGTAATTACTCAAACCTGTCAATGTTATGGAGTTGGCAAAACTTTTTCTTGTATGAGAGCCATACAAATTTCTTTTCTGTGCACCAAGGACTTGCAGTGTGTTATGCTTATGGCCATGAGGATTTCGGTGCACACCTCGGTGTCTCTTTCACTGTCTGCCAGACAGCCTTCCTGGCAGCCAACAGCCCTCAGGTCAGTCCTGCCACTTCTCCTGACTTCAGTGATGTGTGGCCTTCACATGGGACATCCTTTCTTTCAGCTGCAGAGGGCCTTTAAATGGATTGGAGGTCTCTCCTGTGTATTCAGCTGCTGTGCTATTCTCTCCAGAAATGTTTCTTGTCCGTGTGCACCCCTAACGCCTCAGGCAGTTCTTCCTCCCTGTATATTTGGACCCTTTTCTCAGTGGAGGATTATAGTTTTTATTTGTCTGCTGCTCCTCTGAAGAAGATTCAGGAAAATTAACACTTCAATCCACAAATTCCTTTGACTCATCTCCTGTGCAGCAGTTCATCTGGCTATTTTTCCTAATTAAAATAGGTGGTTCTGTGCACACTTTGTCAGATGCCAGCTGTGATATTAAGCTGTCTTTGTCACAGCAAGAGGCAGGACACTTCACAAACCTTTGCTTAATGATTTGGTTGTATTTTTCCTTGTGAATTTCCCAGGTAATCTGTATCCAGTCAGTGTGTTAAGAGATACACTTAATGTAATTATTTCATTAATATGTATGTTTGCTATTTATATTTGGCTTATTGCTGACTTTTGGCTGAGACTAAGCATAGCAATTAATGTGTTTGGGGTAGGAAGTTCTCATCCCCTTCTGAAGAAAATTGTGATAAGTGACAAATCACATATATTTGAAATTCTAGTTTTGGTAAATGTGTTGCAACCATGGTCAGTGCTTCAATGGGCAGTCAAGTTCAGGGGCACAGCATAGCTGTCTGGTTTTATATATGGGTTGAAAGTGAGCTGGCTATAGTTTAACTCAGTGACGTAGACATGTTGATGACAATTCAGGAAAAATATCAAATCTTGGTAGTAAAAACACCGTCGGCTCCTTCAGATTATATTTTTCATTTTATAAGTTTGTGACTTTTTATGAGGGATTCTTTCCCCTTCATTGCTGTCAGTCATGGTACAATTAGTAAGACAGTCGGCTTCTTGTCATCCACATGTGCTCAGGAATTTCTAGCCTTGGCTTTTTAATGTGGATTTTGGTTATTCTGCAGTCTTCTGTTGTATAGATTGCTGCACAGGGTTTTTCCTGGACCTAGCTGGAGTCACTTGGAGACAGGAAGTCGTTTGGTGGTGATATGATGGGAATTTCAGCGATTGTCGTCTTTCCACAGCCCTGCCCTCTTTTACAGTCACATATGTAGGGTTTGGAAACTGAAGACCATGAGCAGTGGTGGTGGCCACCTGGGATTTTTGGAAAAATCCAGTTGTTCACAGGGCTTCAGGAGCTCGCTAAGGATACATTCTTCAGACTGGAGGCAGGAAGAAACCTTTTCTCCTGCTTGTCTGTCTGGCTTGGTAGGGCTATTATTTTTATCTGAATGTTTATTTTTTAATGCTTGTGACAGACTGTTCTGTTGCTTGCAGGGAAGAATGTTATACACAGTGTATGTTGTGAAATGTGACATTAAACAAATGTGAAAGTCTGCTTTCTCCCATCTTTCTCATTTTTCCTTTCATTTCTGTCCAGTTGTGACCACCCACTGTATTAAGTTCTTGCTCTTTATCTCTGAGACATACTTTAGACTATTGGGACAATTTTGTTCAAGGAATATGCATAGTCTACTCTGCATAATTCTAATGCTACTTATTCATGGTGGCCTAGAAGACAGCGAGCTGAGACTAGTCAGGAGGAAAGTACAAAGGTGAAAACATGGTAGGCTTTTAATTAGACCACATCGAAGAGGAGCCCAGATGTTACTGTAGGTACTTTTGATTGATCAGTAATATATCTCGGCAGTGTGAATCTTTCACTTTGGGAGAGATGAACAAACATTTTGGCATACCTTCCCAAGACAATTGCTGTGTGATTGAAAAAGCATTGTTGTCATGCTAGTATATTCATAACCATGAATATACCTTTCACCAGGTCTGGACCTCCCAGCAAGCTGACCTATTGCAACTCAATTTCTTAAATTTGCTGCAGTGAGAAACATTTTGTAGGCAAAAAGTAGTTAAAAATGCATCAGTGTTTTGTGATGTAAGGGTGGGTTGTAATGTGAATTTTACTTCAGATAACATGCCATAAGTCTTTATCATTTATTTATTCATAACTTTTCATGTACATGGCCCTTCACAGGCTGAAACTTCGGACAGTTATTTTACTATTAACATAATTTTTATTTGATATATGGCTTTTATTCTTCTCAAACTGCTATTTAGTGATACATTTTAAATATGACCTAATAAAAAAAGAAAATTATATTAACTGGTTTTAAGTTAATATGAAAACCAGTTCAGCAATCTCTTCTGCTGCAGCTTCATATGATAAGATGGATGAGGGAAAAGACTTGGCTAAATGTCAATTAAGTGCAGATACCTAAAGCTCTAGTGTCCTTGGCTGCTTATAAGTTCAAGAAGTATCTGAGGTCTTCTGGTTGCAGTTGGAATCCCTGCTTTAAGTAGGGAGTGAAGAAGTAAGAACGGAGAAAGCTCCTTCTTCCAGTGGTCACCATCTTGATTCCCTCACAATGTGAGTTTGTCACCAGCACGTTAAACTGACAAGGGAGCCTCTGCTGTACTGAGTGGTTTTGGCTTTTTTCCTTCATTAAGAAAGAAAGCATTGGACCCTATTATGCAACTTAAGAAAGTCTATGCATTAAATATCTGTATCCTTTTGAATAAGCGAGACCAATAATTCTATTCTTGCAGGTAGAATGCAAATATAATAACTTTTCTTTTAATATATTAATTCAGTAAGGAGATTAATATAAGCTTCCAAACTTCTTAGTCAAAATCTTTATTCTCTCAGCAGAATGCAATACAATTACTACTTGGATGCTGATAGTAAATGAACTGTTCTATTGAATAGTCATAATGAAATATTGGAGGCTGGTGTGTGATAGTTCTTATAAAGAGTACATTCAAGGAAGACTTTGTAGAGGAGGCAAAAGAGTGCAGAAAACTTCTGTTTCAAAAAGAGAAAGAAGTGGTTGTTAGTGGAGCAGTGGCAGCTGCTATTATAGTCTGTTGGTACTCCTGACTTCCAGTATGGTTTGGAATAAAATTCTTACCTTCAGGCACATAATTTATTAATACTCTGTTGCAAGCTTAGGAATCAGGGTTATTATGAATGATTAATACTACTTTATTCAAGAACTGATATATCTTTTGCAATACTGACTAGTATGAGCCTTTTTTTCCTTAATTTTCAGTCTGTGTCTCAGTTTACAGTAAAATTCTTTACACCTGAAATAATGATCAAACTAATCATCAGGGGAGCCAAGAACAGGTCAGGTTAGAAGGATCTCAGAATGTCATCTAGCCCAGCCTTCCACTCAAAGCTGTGTGAGCTATGAGGGCAGAACAATTAATTCTTAGCACTTCAAAAGAATATTTTGTTGTCTTTTGAAGTCTTTGTGTTATCCTTCTAAATCATGGGCTCTCTGCTATATATTTTTGTACAGAATACTGAGGTTGGGACTTTGAGCAGAAGTTGAAGTAGAAGCTCTTTAATAGTCTTCCTTAGAGACAGAATTATTTTTACAGAGTCCATCAGTAGTGTCAAACTTTCTCCAACTATGGAAGCTCTGCTGACAATCCAGTGTTACTTTCCAAATTTTGCTTTGGGAAATGGTAGCTCTAAATATAGAAAATATTTTGGTCAACCATTTGTTACTGGACTTTTTTGTTATTTTTCAAATGGTGGTACAAAAATTCTGGTTTTGTGGAACATAATGAGGCATTTTGCTGTTCTTTTACTATGGCTCATCAGGAGTCCGGAATAGAGTGCTCTAATTTTTCATGTATAAGTCTTACGTTTATATCTGTGGAATCCCTGATTTTTTTCCCTGCCCAATTGCTCAACAGTTTCTTTCTTAGTTAATTTATTTCTGACATTGAATATTGTCTCTCTTTTTTTTTTTTTTCCCAGTGTGACAATGCAAAAGGACTCAAAGCCTTCTATGATGCAATAAAATATGGACCTAATCATCTGATGGTATTTGGTGGTGTATGTGCAACAGTTACTTCTATCATTGCTGAATCTCTAAAGGGATGGAATTTGGTTCAGGTAAGGGATGGAATGGAATATATATACTAATGCTGACTGTCTTGTGTCTCTGGATTAAAAAAAAAAATAGAAACTTAGGTTTGGTGTTTTTAAGGCTTAGCATTTTGTGTAATTTTTATGTTTCAGTTTTGAAGGCCTGTGAAATGATGTGTAAAGATTAGTTACTTGCATGTAGTGCTGGATTTTAAGGCTTGGCATTTCGTTGTACTTGAAAACGCTTGTCTGGGGCATCAGTAGTGTCTCAGTAGGTTAATTAAACAAAAATAATGTGTCTCAAAACAACCTAGGTGAAACCAAGTTCAGGCATGGTAGGGGGGCAAGCCTAGGACTTTTGAAAAGTTAGAAGAAGCAACTCATCAGGCCTTAAATTATGGTACTTCAGGGTATTTATTCAGTCTGTACTCAGTCAGAATGCAGTAATTCCTATGCACTTTAAAAGTGCTGGGAGTGCATAAATTCTAAATAGTGACTGGGTTCATGTCTCAGTATTTGACTCACGAAGCACATTTATTCCCAGTTGTTCTTCTTTCTTACTTTCTCAAAGGTCAAGTTTGTGGAAAGGTTTCCTCTGCTGAGGAATCAGAATTTATTAATACTAATCTCTAAAATGCAGATGATAACAGCATGATTTTCTTCACTTATTCAATCATCTGACTAGTGATAATTTTCAGATGGATGGCTGATTGTAGCCTGGCTTTCTACTCAATATTCATACTGCCCAAAGATAGCTCCTGTATATTTTTTTTCTTAAAAATTCCAAATTATTCTATAGCAAAATAAAAAATATATAACAATTACCTGAGGTTACAGTTACAAACAGGCTCTCCTTTTCCACCTGGAATACTCACTGAGAGTAGTGCAGCAAGAACAAATGAGGCATAATTAAGTTTGTGAAGAAGATGATGATCAGAGTACAAATGGGAAAATCTTAGGAGGATAATTAAAGTAGCTTGTTAACTGTGTTTGCAATGCCTGTCAGATCAGATTTTTTTTTTCTTCTGCTTTGGGATCTTTTTTCTGATGTAAAAAACAATTCCTCTGTGGAAACCAAATAATGTGTCTCTGGGGAGAATGAAGAAAATAACAGAAAGCTTGAATCTAGCCTTTAACACTCTTAAATTGGCCTAGTTCATGACCTATAATGAAGTATGTGGCCAGACCTCTGTTTTTATTTTTTTTAATTTGTCACATGGAATTTCTGTATGATGTAGGATGTTTTAAGCAGCTGGATTTCCTCGTGCTAAAAATCTTTTCATTTGTAGTCAAGTTCTGCCTGATACAATCTGGAAATCAATTTGTTCATGAAGTAGCTCAGCCTGAGGAAAATGGACTAGAAAGCTTTTAAATTCCTGAATTTGTCAATATATATGTTCAATTATATGTATTGTATGAAATATTGCTACCAGAGAGCATTTATTTCTCTGTGCTCAACTGCTATGGCTGTGACTATGTCTTAAACATTACTTATGATATCGGTTCATCAAGGTATTCCAGACTGCTTGGGCATAGTATCCTGTAAATTCTCACATGGCAAAACTGCTCTTTATCTCAGGTTTTTATATCTTGGTTGGCTGACTGATGAAAAAAGCCACAAATAACAGCATGGCTGGGAAGTGTGGCAAGGCTTAGTAAATGGTATAGCAGTAATGGCAATAATCTAAACATTGTGAAGGTGTTATGTCATATAGTGACAGCAGTCTGTGTATCTGCAGATCAGCAGATGTAGCACATACAAGATAGAGGGGAAACAGAGTACAAATCCTTCCACTCCTCAGGATCCACTGTCATAAGTGTCTCTGATTAAATGCATAACTTGAACAGAAGGAGAAGATAGAAATCTGTAGTACCTAGAAGTGGAGCAATAATATTCAGCCTGATAAGATACAAGGCTGTCCTCACTCAAAACTTGAAACTTCACCTCAAGGAATCGCAGCAGACTCACATAAATTGTTTTATGAAATCATGATGATGATGAAGTCATTTCATGTTGAAGTCAGGAAGAGCAAAAAGAGCACAGAGACAAAAACTAACCTGACATTGTATTATTGAATAGAGAATTTGCATTTGGATGTCTGACTCCAAAGCTTTGTCCCTGTCCTTGTGCCTGCAGTCATGAAAACAAAGCTCTTAGCCCTTAGGCAGGAACATTTGATTTGATTTGATTTACACAGGTGTCATGAGGTTCAGCAAAGTGATGACTTTCTTACATGCAAGAGAAATGCAGGATGATACTGGTAGTCTGGGGAAAGGTAGGGATGAAGGAAGAATAACAGAAGATAACAACTAAAAGAAAAATTACTTTCCTGAGCAAATACATTATGAGGATTGCTTGACAGGTGTCACTGACGGCCTGCAACAATGTGAAATAGGGAAGATTATAGAGGTTGACAAAACTCTCAGTCTGAAGGTGACATATATTATTTCCATGTCGTATCAAAAAACCAGATACTTTTCTTTCTCCATCTTGACAAATTCCGATTTAGTTATGATCAGCAGTAGAAAGGGAATTTGTGTTCTCAATTATCTGCCTTCAAACTGCTGGCTGATTTAATTATCTCTTACAGTAACAAAATTAATTATTTTTTAATGGAGCATTTAATATCTGTGAAAGGAGCAAGTTGTTTTAGTCTGCAAAGGTTTACGTCATCCTGAAGGACTTTCACTGAGCTATGCTAGGTGGCACAACTTGGAAAATGTTTTTTGAACAGATGTTCTTAGTAGGACAAATGCAGGCACCCATTCCCTAGCCTCTCAAATTAAAAGCTTCTCCATGGGTAATCTCTGTGTGCCAGCGGTCCTTTGTTGAGTGACAGTCTGAATATGGGCTGGAGGCTGCATGTGCGTCTTTGATCTCCAGGCTGAGGAGTGGAATCAGTTTGAACCTTTGGCATTTTAGTTTAGAAGTGCCAATAATATCCTGTGCCTTTGAGGTGGGCCTTAAAGGCATGAAGGCATAATACTGGGCAGTTGCTGTTCTGTAGGGGGAATACATCAATGTCAAATTGTTCCACATTAATCTTATCCCCATTCTCTTTCAATGTGTATTCAAGGCAATTAAAGAGTGAAGAAGAACCATGAAGAGTATCTCTTAATATCTTACAAAAGACAAGTTATGTTTTTTTGTTCTGTACATCAAAGCATTCCTGCTAGTATCCAGTTAGTGTAAAATGGAGGAGGTAGCTAGCTATTCACTTTTTGTCTTCTATTTCAAGTATATCCATCAACTGGTATCCCCATGTGAATTTCTTACAGTGGCAAAAGTATATAAAAAATCTGTATTTTGTATAGATTGCCGTCTCTCCTGTTTTTCATTGTCGTCTCTTACTTTTCATAGTTGTTTTGTTAACATAAACATTTAATCAGCATGAGGATTTTGACCACACTGGTCATCTCTCTTAGTCTGTGGAACTCCTTCTCAGTTTTTGGAGTTTTGTTTTTCTTCCAAAATTCCATTGACGTTCTCTTACAGCCTGCTTCATTTACGATTTCATTTAACTCTGGAAATAAGCTTCTGCCAGAAACAACGTATAAATGTTTGTGCTTCCTCAGAATATCCTCTGTTTCTACATATTTTATGTAATCTAGCCATAACTGCTGGCTTCTAGGCAAGTAACTCCTTCAGGCAATACAGCGATTAGATCGTAATGACATTCAAAACTGAGGAACCTTATTTTGGATTCAGCATCTCATGTTGGAAAGTTTTCTAACAAAATTATAGGTATCCTAATCATGATGTATTACTGCTCACTCTTGGGCATATTAATATAGGATGAGTTCCTGTGTTAGAAAGGGGTGTTGGAAAGGGAAAATTCCTGGTTCTCAGCTCATGTGATTGGATATTAAAGAGACTACCCAGAGATTTTATTGTCCCAGAAATCCCCTCTCTGAATTACTGAAAAGGCTGCTGGTATTCAAGAAAAGCAGCGATGTTTCTAGCTTTTGGTTTCCTTCTGAAACAAGGCTGATGTGATTGCACTGTCGGTTCCTCCTAGTAATTTCTGACCACTGGCCAATCACAACCCAGATTTACAAGGGATTTCCCAAAGATTGTTAGCTTCTATGCATTTCTGTGAAAATGAGTTTCTGTGGACAGGGATCCATATGAATGAAGAAGAGGCTGCAACACGAGCACAGAGAACTTAAGGCCAGCCATGATGTGTTGTTCTCCATATCCAACTGCTGTTTATGGAAGGGGGATTGACTGGATGGAGAAGGTTAAAAAAAACAGCAGAAAAAAGAATATGAGGAAACAGAGAGGAAGGGTGAAAGCCAGAAGGGTATGAAGCAGGAGCTGAGGTATGTGTTTTTGTGTTTGTAGAAGCCTAGGACCCATGTATCTATAAGAAAGTAGGCTTTGTTAGGTGTCTCATCAGAATTTTTGTTAACACAGAATTTCACAGCTATGTTCAGGTTAAAATGATGTGGTTTAACACAAAAGTACTGCAAGTCATCATAGAGATTTCTTTTGGCCACTGAATCAAATTTATTCTTGTTAATATCAGAATTTTCTGAATGCTTGTACTTGTTACCTGGAGCTCCAGCATGGACACATAAACATTTGATAAAAGAATGTGGTATTTTATTTTCTTTTTAGCTTTCTTTATCATGTTTATTCCAGTACAGTGAGTTTGTGCTACTTTTGCCTTCACTGCACAATTTTCATGTATTAATAGTTTAAGTAATGAAAAGGGCATTTAAACTAGTCTTTGGCTAAGAAGATTAGCTACTTCTATCTATGTGATGCAGGCAGTCCCTCTTGAAGAGGTCTTTTCCCACTGGAATAAGACCCAATGTGCCAACAAACTAGAATCTTTGTCTTTTTGGCCCATAAATCACTATTGTAATATCTTTTTTTCCTTCTTCTTTTTCTTTTTCCTTTGCTTTTCTATTTTTTTTTACTACTGGGATTGGAGGGATTTTATAGATTTTCTGTATTTGAGTTGTGCTTTTAATAGACAAAGTACATGAGGGAAAAATACCTCTTGAGGTCTTATTATATAAGGTGCAAACCTGAGGACATTCTGGTCCTGCTTTCAGGAGTTAGCTGAGCACATAAGGAAGTTTTTCTCACTTCTCTGTAGGAATGCCCAGGAGCCCTTGAACAGTAAGAAAACACAGTAGGTCTGACCTTCAGGCAGAATTTCATGTGAAGTTTCTCCTCATTTGAGAGAAGCTGCAGTGAACTTGGAGGGAGACAGACCTTTTAGTTCTGCAAATCCTCCCCCAGCTACAAGTTGCCAGCAGGAGCCCTGCCATTATTGATGAACCCTCCTGAAGATTTGCAATTGCTGCTGGAGAAGATGTGTGGGGAGTTGAAACATGATCAGTGCCATACCTGCTAATTAGGCTGTGTGTCTCAGCGTGTGGACGGATGCATACATGCACAAGGTAGAGCAGACTTGGAAGTAGTTGTATGTTCACCTTTCATCTTAGAGAAATGGATGTGGCATTACAGCGGGCAAGACTGGTCTAGGGCAAAAGTATTACTTTAGTGACAAAAGTTCTTTCTCAGGGATGCTGAGTAGTAGTGCATTATTGTAGTTGTTCCTCAGGGGAGACATTTGCATCTCTTTGCTGTTAAGAGCAGAAACATGGTCCACAAAGTTTAAATTGAAAATTTCAGAAAATTTCCAGGCTGAGGTATGGCAAGTAGTGCACATCCTAAATTTCAAAGGCACTGCAAGATATAGCAGGATCGTCTTTTTTCTTCTTTTCACCTTCTGCCTAAGTGCATGACATTGATTTCTATGGCTTAACCTGTCTTTCTATCAATTTCAAACTGTGTTCTATTCAGTGTTCACTTTTATTTAAATATGATTAGCTGTTCTTTTTCATCTTGTTTGTCCTGCAGAAAACATCAAAACTACAATATATAGTCTAGTTTTTGCCTTTGATCTAACGTCTGAGGTTCAGTTCACTACATAAAGTGTGCATAAAGGTATTTTAATACGGCTCTATAGTTAGGTCAAAGCAGTTCAAGACTGAACTTCTATATTTATTCTAACATGATTTGCATGCTCTGGTAGAAAAAACCAAACAATCAAAACAAGACATGTTTTATTATTTTTCTTCTTAGCTGTTTGCACATATTCATTCAATCACTTTTGTTTAGTGTTGGGTCAATAATATGAAATGAATGAATGAATGATGGTCTCAGGAACAGACACACACTGAAAAGACAAGGGTGTCACTTTGCCTTGCAGTATAATTTGTGCTTGGGAAAACATTTAATTCTGAGCAAATAAGATATTCATTCTGTCTAAATCTGAATGGTCTCTAGAACAAAAATAAAATACATAAAAAATATCCCAAGCACACAGTGTAATACAAAAGCATTGATGTTTTGTTTGTTGTTTTTTTTTTTCAAATACAAAGCCTTGTGCTGTAATGCTAAGTCACGTTATTGGTAAGGTGTTTAAAATGTCCAGGTTAATTTATAATTAGAATAAATAATGGCTGAGTACTTTGGTATTTGGGGTTTTTTTTTCCCCTCCATGTAATTTTTTATTGTCTCACTGCTTGTATTGCTGGATTTTTTTTTCAGTTGTTCCTTTTTATTTCCCATTTTGTTCATTTCTAGAGAACAAGCTTGAAGTCTTTTCTCGTGCGGCTTTTGCAGCCCCACTAGGAAAGACTTGCCAGGTAGAATCTTACTTACCAAAATGTTTCATTATTGCACCTTGCAGAGCTTCCTTCCCTACTACAAAGGTATCCCTTAGTGTTCCCTCAGGCTGCTATTTGCTGCTGCCTTTTCTGGGGGGGTTTTAGGAGGGGAGGGGCAACTTTGGTTCCCATCTTTTCCTTCTCTCCTCTTCCCTGTCCTAAGGGCAGACTTAAGGTTTGTTTCTTTGTAAAATTACTTGTAGTTCAGCATCTTCTTTATGCTGAATAAGGATGACTGTGATATATTTCTTTTTCAGATTTGAGATTATTTTTATGACACATTTTCTAGTATCTTGTCAGATGTCTGGGGGTTTTTTTGTAGTCTAAGCCACCGGACAAAAGTGCTGCTAAATTTTGTTCTAGCATTGTGTTTTCAATTGACTTTTTCTGGGAAATGTCGTACAATTTGTGGGGATGTAGCTATATGACACGAATGCCCCATTAATGATAATATTTGATTTATTCTCAGTTATGCCAGCCCAAAGAATCACACTTTGATTCATTAATCCCATTGGTTTCATTACTTGGTGACCCAAAATCTTGTCTAGAATCTCTCATTGCTTAGTGAGAGAATTTTTATAGTTTCTCAGCCTTTGCAGCCCTGAATTTTAAGCTGCCTCTTGCATTTTCCCCTATGCCTGACTATGAATCTTGCTTCTCTGTCATGGAAAGCTATCTCAGGGATATCAGATGCTAATTAGCTGTCCATCTGTATATAGTTTTTCTTCTTCAAAGGTTATATTGATTTAAAGCTATCTTATTTTACTGAAAATCACTTTATCACTTTTTGGTTGATTTTTGGCTATCATTATTAATTTATTCCAAAATGTTCAAACTATAGTATTGTATTTCTCTGACTATTGCAATATTCTAAATAGGAATCTAGGAAATCAGTTTCAAATGTCTTTTACTACCAAATCCCCAAATGTAGTTCTTCTGATTATTTTCACTGCACCTAAGATTTCTGCATAGCTGGGATTGGTTATTTTGGTATGCTACTTGTCAGAGTGACTACTGTGATTTGTTTCTTAAACAAGTAGCACTGAGTCTGCTCTACAAAATGGTCTTGCTGGCCTGTTTCTCAACAGCCTACTCAGAAATCCCTGGGGTTATTTTGTCTCTGGTTCCTTTGACCAGCCTGTCTTGAGTGGCCTTATGTGGAGTGGCACCCTCTGCCATAGCTGCTGTTGTCCTTGGAAATACACAAACCTGTCCACAGTAAGAAGGCAAATACAACAGCAACTAACAAAAACTAACAACTAACAAATACAACTTGACAACCAAGTCAAGGCAAAATTGATATGATAAATTTTGTTGCTTCATACTGTGGCTCCCACAGCCTTAAATTCACTTCTTCATTTCATTCTCTCCCATTTGAATGCTTTTCTTCATATCACTGTTCTATTACAGAACAAGGAAAGTATTTTCATGTGGTAAATTAACCTGCTTTTCCTTGAATGCTGTTTGGCAACAGTTACTTAATTACTTATTTTGAGGAATAGCCTAATTCATACAAATTCGGCATCAACAGCTCCTGGGCATAAATTGAAGAACAAACTACACCAAGACATTGGAAAAAAGAATAATCATAGTTATGAAATTTTGAAATTTAAATAAAATATTTATTGACCTTGAAAACCAGAAAAAAGTTTAATTGTGCTCCATTAAAGAAGTAATTCAATGGTGATATGTTTATAGAGAAGCAAATGCTAAGGTACAAATTCTCACATAATAGAAGCTGTTCTAAGGGCATGATTCTAAAATTCACTGTGGGGTTCTTGGTATGTGATTCATCTAGGATTTACTTCCATTCTAATTTTTCATATTCTCAGTACCTGATGTACCCAGAACAGTTCCTGGGGACCTGTAGATCTTCCTACATGCTTTCTTCAAGCATCAGTTAAGTTTTGAAACAACTGGAGAAAAATAAGGCAAATTAAACAAGTGATAGTTATGTTTTAATTAAGCATGACATTATTTGAAAGCATGTTTCCTTTAGCCTTAGTTATCACACATAGAAAAACTAGAATCTCAGTGTCAGAGACAATGGAAATGATCAGAGTAGCTTAAGAACCTCCAGACTCTGTTGGAAAAACAGCCTTGAATAAAAAACTGTGACTGAGACAATTTGTATTTGGAATAAGAAGCTTTGTTTGGCCCTAGTATTACAGTGAGAACAGGAACGTATTGCACAGCTCTTAAGCAATTGCTTGTGATGTCATTTCCCTTTCCTTCTTGTCACATTTAAAACTTACAGCTATAGATAGCTTAAGTAACTGAGTCTAAAGTAATTTTTGCACTAGAAAACAGTTCCACAGTTGCACCTTTCCAGTCTTTCAGAATATCTTCTTGGCTCTCTGTATTTTAATTCCAAACTCTAGTGCAAATCCAGATTTACTTTGATTTCTCATTTTGCCCTGGTTTTACTCATTTTTAGGAGGTGTGTAGCTTGAAATTTCTGAACTCTTTGCTAAGTCATAACACCTTCTTCTCCTAATTCTCAAAGTAAAGGAAGGTGTTTCTCCAGTGAAGTGCAGTCCCTGTGTTTGCTTACCTTGCAGAAGTCCATTAGACTTTGTTATCCAGTAGACAGCCCATCACAATCTGCTTAATAAACTACAGCAGGATTGGCAATATAACCACTATCAGCTTTGTTTGTGTTATGGTGCAACACTAAGCTAGGAAAATTCTATAATTATTTATAATTAAGCTACTGTGAGGGCACAGTGTGTATCAGGATGTGGATTCATTATGTCAGTTTGCTTTCTGAAAGTAAAAAGATTAGTGGCACAGCTTCTGGAAGGTTTGTTTAAGTTCTTCAGTATTCAGATAAGGGAATAAGTATGCATGTGACTGGGGAGTGGCAGGTCTCCAGCAGTCTAGAATATTGCATGAAGTGCTTGGGAGCTAAAATTTAGTATTCATTTCAAGCACTGTGTTCCTGACATAAATCAAGAGTTAATTTGTTCTATTAAAAAAAAAAGTCAAGAAAGTTCTTCATCATAGCCCTTTTGAAAAGCTTGTAGAAGAGTGATGACAGTCTTGATCTGAAATAGTCTACTATTGCCAATCAAAAGCTGGATGCTTTTCTACATTTTTCCAGTGGAGGGTACAAAGATGTTCAGGGCTCTGGAGCATCATTCCTGTGATGACAGGCTGAGACAGCTGAGGCTGTTCAGCCTGGAGAAGGAATGGCTCCAGGGCCTTTTAAGAGCCTTCCAGTACCTAAAGAGAGGTTACAAGAAAGCTGGAGAGGTACTTTTTACAGGAGCATGGAGAGATAAGACAACTGATAACAGCTTTAGACTGAAAGTGGATAGGTTTAGATTGATAATTAGGAATAAATTCTTTACTGTGAAGGTGGTGAGACACTGGAACAAGTTGTCCAGAGAACCTGTGGATGCCCCATACCTGGAAGCGTTCAAGGCCAGGTTGGAGGGGGACTTTGAACAGCCTGGTCTAGTAGAAGGTGTCCTTGTCCACGAAAGTGGGTTTGGAACCAGGCAATCCTTAAAGTCCATTCCAAACTAAACCGTTCTGTGATTTCAAACAAACTCACAAATTGGATCCACTAATCTGGGAGTATATGTAGCTGCAAGAAAAAGATCACTTCTGGGAAAGTGGCATATACATGCATTCTTGCTAATAATGGGGCTTTTTCTATAAAGACATACTTCTGCTAAAGTGATCATTTTCCTCATGTCTCTCATTCAATTTAAACAATCAGTCCAAAAACTTGATAGGTAAGCAAAATTTAGGCGCTTCTTTTTTCAAGGCTCAGAATGCTACTGAGAAAAGCAGAGTGACTGAGGAAGCAATAGAGATGATCAGTATTATGTTTAGCTCTTACTGACAAGATGAAAATTAAATAACAAGGTTGTGTACCTACCTGTACATGTATTCATACATATACATATCTATTTAAAATGATCTAAAACTGTCT
This sequence comes from Parus major, assembly GCF_001522545.3. Classification (NCBI taxonomy): domain Eukaryota; kingdom Metazoa; phylum Chordata; class Aves; order Passeriformes; family Paridae; genus Parus; species Parus major. The sequence continues at coordinate 89,761,456 of NC_031769.1, forward strand.
TCAGTCTCTTTTATGGCTCAGTCTATTTCTGGTGGGCACTGGCATGTTTCAGATAAATGTCATTGCATTCTCTTACATTGCATCAGGATTCATTCTTGTTCAGAACTATGGTTGACATGTGTAAGTGGGTGCTTCATAAGCAGCCTGCTTTGAAATTTTCTTCCTGTGATTTTCTGCTCTTCAGTTCTTTTGCCCTTTACCTGTTTTGTTTTATTCTTCCTGCTTGTGAGAAGTTAAAAAATAATCTGATTTGCAAATCGGAAAGTAAAGGAAAAGCCAGAACAAAAAGTTCACTTTTATAGAAAAATCCTGTATGCTATTTGGGGATTTTTATGCAGGAATCCAGAATTACGGATTCGGGACAGTAATCAGATCAACCTGGAAGAAATTTGTCTGTAGAGACAGTAGGATAAGAAGTAATCTTTACCCAGCAAATTCCATTCTGTCTCTTCAAATTTTCATATCTTAGCTATTAAAATCTAGTAAAGTTGCAGTTGCAAAATCTGCTAATGCTTAATGAAATTAACATTGATGTTGATTATGAGTTGTCATTGTGAACACTCTTGTGACCAATGTGATTTTTGTCCTCACTTTTGGAAGTCTGTATGACAGTGTGATAAAATCCTGTCTTTATTCTGGTTTTAACTTGGGAGGAAGTGAGAAAATGCAGACAATGGTTACTTATCTTTTTCCTCTGTTAGAACAAAGGGCAGAATGATGCAACTATGGGGACCTGAGTTTCACTGCCTGACTACTCACCTTTAGTGTTTGAGACCTCGAGCTACAGTCTTTGTAACCTTAAAAATCCTAGAGTCCTCTTATACATAGACTGTACTCAAGGTGGCAGAAGGCATATATTCAACTGTAACACAGTTCTTCCTCATAACAAATGTGCTTGCACTGGCTTGTCTCCTATTCACTGTCCAATTGCTAGATCACAATAAGAGGTCTAGAACTCCACAACTTAATGTCGCTTTAAGAAAAAGGTAGCTAAGTTGATGGTTTGTTTATTTGTTTTTATTAATTAAAGCATTGAAACAGAAGACAACAAAACCGAGTAATAATCTTTGTACAAGTAATTCTTTGCTTTGCTCTTTCTGTTAGCCTCATTCTCAACTTTTCTATTTCTCATTGCCACAAGCAGTCTAGGAGGGCTTAAAGGCAGCACTTTGCCAATTAGCTATGGCTTTCACACTGTTAGTTTGAACAGCAGGTGCTTCATATTTTTATGTCCAGAACTCCACATTTATTAAAACAGATGAACCAACAGAGGGGAGTCTTGTAGTTAGTTCAATGGTCTAACTGGTTATGCGAACAAAGAAAATTAAACCTTAAATGTTGCTGCCTAATATTCTACTGTTTCACAGGCAGATTATTATAGTATTACAATCACCTTGGAAAGATGACTTGTGCCTCCAGTCACAAATGAATTCACACAGAATATGACATTCTTAGCATTCTTAGCACAATTGTAAAGGGAAGAGGTCTCTGGGCAGTAAATCTTAGAATTAATGTTTACTGAGAATAAGTGATTGAGAGTGCTACTTTGGAAGTCTTAGCTGCCTGTCCAGAGACTACATAAATCCTACCTGAATGTTTCCCCAAAAGCTCCATTTAGAAGAGGTATGCTTTCAGAAAGCAAGGGTAATATTATTGCCTCAGCTCCCTGGATGAATAATGAAATGTGCATCGCTTGAATTCTATAGAGCTTCAGACTTGTCCATGTATGAAATGAGTTTGGTAACCCCACTGTATGGGGACACCTCGAGGCCCAGCATCTCTTAAACTTACCATCAGACTTTGCCCTTGATCCTACACTGCTTCAGAGTATAAATGTCTCTCATTCTGCATCTCTTCTTGGTAGTCAACCACCACCATGCCATGCTGCATTCTGTCAGGTGGTCCCATCCCAGGTGATACTGCTTGTGAGTTTGCCAGGAGTTTTGACTGCAATTTCTACAGTTATTATGAAAAAAAAAATAAAAAAATCAGAAGAGGGATCAAAACAAATGTCGCTTTTCTGAATTGTCATTGAGATTATTGTGGCCAATGTTACAATTTCTGGTTTTGTACTGCCTTTGCTTTTGGCCTTTGAGGAAGGAAATTCTGTCTTGCCAGAAAAGGTGCAGTGGGCTGTCTCAGATGGTCATGGCTCAGTGCTTACACTCATGAAATTAGTTTCTAGAGATTGGAAGTGGTACTGTCTCACCTTCTTTGGTGATACAAAGACAAACTCTGTGTGAGTACCTGGGTCACTGAAGAGAGTGTATGGATTTCCACTCATCTTTGGGTACTCTAAACAATACTTATATGGAATAATATGCATACCCACCTTTCAAATTTACCTGAAAATGGAAGAGTGTAAAAGAATGAAGTGTACACATTTTCATGATTTGGTCCCAAGTGCATGGAGTTATGAAACCTGCTGCTTATGCCCTGCAGAGGGTGGGATTTCAGATGCACTCCTTGATTTGGCATGGCTCATTGCTCTAGCTCTAAGCACCCCCATGCCTAGTATGCCTGATGTGTTTGAATCACATCCTGAGGCACTTAACTCTCCCTGTGTGCTGTACAGTGAGCTTAAGAGCCTAACTTTGTATTCCATTACTCTGAAAAAGCACTGATGTTCCCAGAGCATGTGCTTGCCAGGTATTTCTGAAGCCATATCTGTCTTTCATCATACTGCAACTGCTCACCATGTTGAATCACCATATATAAAACTGCAGTTCTAATTTTAACATCACAATTGACTTCTGTGGAAGTGGCTGTAATGAACAAAATGAAAAGTTATTAACCAAATCCTTTTTCCTGCTCTGCAGTCTAATTGTCATCTGGAGAAATCTCTTCAGAGTTGTAATAACAACTTTATGGGCTCAGCAGAGAGGAAGTTATATGCCTCTGCTGAGGTTTTAAGCCACTACTAGACATTGAAGACCAACACACCAATTGAAAAATAAAAAACAATTAATTTTCATGGAAATTTTGCCTGATTTTAGTAATACCTAAATGTAAAGGCAATTCCCTTTTTTCTGAGATGGCTCCAGGTGCTGGATATGTATGAATTTGCTCTTGTGCATTTTATTTAGCCTTGCTCTAGTCGATGCAGGTTATTGTCACTTAGTTGCAGAAATACACCTTAACATAATGCTCTGGTTGTCTTTTAAGATGTTTCCAGCAGATAAGATAATAAAGAGGTTATTGGTGTTTTACTGTGAAAATAAACAACCAGAACAATTGCCCAGAAATGTGAAGGTTTATGGTTCTCTCCCAAGATAGTCCAAATCACCTCAGAGTGCCATAACCAATAGTCTATGGAGCCACTATCCCTCACATGCTCTGTTTTACTAGTCACACAAACCTTTTCAGTGTTTTGCTGTGGCACCATTGACATGAGGTAGGAGAAGGTGTAGTTGGCACCCTGAACTTAGGGTGGTGATAAAAACAGTGTCAATGCATCAAACTGAGGATGACTTGGACAAGATTCTCAGACACGTGATGTGACTCTTGGGGATGGTGCTGGGGGAGGGCCAAGAGTTGGACTTGGTGATCCTTGTGGGTCCATTCTAGCTCAACTTATTCTCTGGTTCTGTGATCTATGTTTCCTTCCTTCTGGACAAGACTTACACTGCCTTTAAAATAAGAGTGTTCCCACATTCTGGCAGCCAGTGTGGCTAGATAAAAACGTTGCACTGTAACCAGGTGCTTTGGCAGGACAAGTGTCAGCGCTCTTCTTCAGCCTGTGATCTGCATGGATGGGTATAGGGATCTGCTGCTTGAATGATGTGGCTTGTCTTTGCAAAACAAGGATGTGGCACCCCTCATTACCCCAAGCATACCAAGTGTTCTAAATATGCTCTCTTTAGTGTATTGTTTCCTGCACCACCATAGTTTCCAGTTCATGTTATAAGGAAACTAAACATGCACAGGCTTCAAGGTGCTCTTCTGGGACACAGCTCCCACAGGCTGAGTTCTGCAGTATTTATCTTGTTGGTACTGGGATAATTAATTTCACCTATAACTGAGTTTGTATTCACTACACTACCTGAAGTTACCTTGCACAACACAAACATACAGTGAGGACAGGAACAAAAAATAGCTGGTTTATTGATTGTCACTCAGGGGTAATTTTCAAACATTCTAGATATGTATAGAGTAACAATCCATTTCTGTTCCTGCTGAAAGAGTGTATGACTGATCTTGTCAGCTTTAATTTTTATGAAATTTAAAATGTGGCATTTTGTATGTCTGAACTCACGTCCATGTAGAATACAGCACTGTCAGTTCTCTGGAGTCAGTTCAGGATAGGGCATTCAAATTATCTGTCTTACGGGAACGAATTACTGGAATGGGTAGTATGAGGAACCTTCAGTTTTTCCTTTAAATTGTTGGATAACTTTTTAAAAGTCATTAAAGGGGAAGACTATTCTACAATTTAGATATTGATTACACTCAATTTTCAGAATTTCAGAGCAAGTTTTTCCAGAACAGGTCCCAAGAATCAATATAGTTGTTCACCACTTCAACAGACAGATCACATCTTATTTTATCATAAGCTGAGCCTAAGAGAATCAGGAATCACAACACAATATGTGAAAGTACTCTGGAGATACCAATATTTTTGTATAGAGATCTTTCTTCTATCTCTTTTGAAATTGTACCCAACCTAGAAAAACCTGCTCTATATTTTTTGCAAAACAAAAACATTAAAAAAATTAATTTAATTTTAATATCTTCTAAGTTTTCTTCAAGCAAATTGAAAGACTAAGCATTTTCATTTTGAAGATACTTGTCTGTGTGTGGTAATTTCTAGATCCTACATTAATTATGCCTAAATAATTATGAACCTCTAGTTTTTTTTTATATGGCAATATCTTATTTTTATTTTGATCATAAGAGGTATAAAATTTGACAATATGAAAGTATGATAGAACATGCAGCTCAGAGCTAAAATATTGAAGTTTTCATTAGAGTAGTCACAATTTGATTACTTTGCTCAAAATTAAAATCTCATATCTGGCAGTATTTATAATTCTGTCTTTTTATTAGTCTATATAACTTTTCCTTGGATGATGATGTAAATTCTTAATAATTTTCTGCATAAACCAGTTTTGAAATGTTCTGCTCTCAGGAGGACATATTACTGTTGGAGGTCTGGAGAGGAGAAGGTTTGGGAGAATCATGCCAGTGTGTATAAATACCTGATGGTGGAAGTGAAGAAGGCAGAGCTGGACTTTTCTCAGTGGTGTTCACTGACAGGAGAGGAGGAAACGGACACAAACTGAAATGCAGGAAATTGTGTCTCATTGTAGGGATGACCAAACCTAAAGACATCGTAGAAAGTCCATTCCTGGGGGTAGTCACAAATGTGACTGGACATGGCCTTGAGCGACATGCACAAGTAGACCTTGGTTTGAGCAGGGAGGCCAGACTAGACTAAGTCCCACATTGCCTTCCTACCTCAGCTATTCTGTGATTTAGTGAATGTAACCCACAGTCTATATTTTGATTTTTTTTTTTTTTACTGTAGACTAAAAAATCCAAAGCAATAGCAGCGAAATTCCACTGACAGATTGAAATCCCTATAGGTTTCCTTATCAACTAAAAATGATGAGCAGATTTTATTTTAATCCTGTTTAATTCAGTATGCACTTATTGTTACTGTTTGGGTTTGGGTGGTTTTTTTGTTTGTTTTTGTTTTTTTCTTTTTTTTTCCCAAATCCTACTTCAGGCTTTTAGAGCAATAGCAATGAAACAGAGTGCTGTAACCTCTGCATATTGAATTGAATATGACTTGATGCAAAAATATTCATTTCTAAACCACCAAATCCTTAAAAGCAGAAACAACATTCGTTGACCCTCCTTTGAGCAGGAAGTTGGACTATTTGTTTTTCTGTGATTCTGAAACTGTTGGACCATGGTGGTTCCTATTAGGTTTAAAAGATTAAAGGTGGTCTGTCTCACATGCGTTATAATTCTGAAAGTGCTGGCATTCTTGGAAATTTACCAGAAACATCATTTTAGCTTCATGTATTTCTAGATAACAGAATAGTTCTTTGCAAGGTTCTCTGTCTTGCCATAATCATGTTTAGTGGTTAGTAAAGTGTTAAAGCTACTGTTCTAAAGGCAAAGCTCTTGGGCCTTACTGTAATTTACCAAGCAGCTCCAACAATCCAAAAATATGACAGTCAGTAAAATTTAAAAGACCTTTCAAAAAATCTTGTCAAGCCCAAAAGCCAAGAAAGAGATCAGGCAGAAAGGTACAGGAATAGTGTATTAGAATAGTGTCTGTTTTCTGCCCTGAGCAGAGACTGAATAAATTGTATGGCTTCCTCCCCACTAAAACAAGGATGTGAACACAATGGGAGTTACAGCAAAAATGGTCAGAAGACCACTGCACTGAAAACAGAAGAGGAATATAGGGAAGAGAGAAAGTGTACCTATTTCAATGCAAAATTATATTTTGCATGAGGCCAAAACATCTTTTATTTGGTTTCACTTGAGTTTCAGATGAAAATAATTGTAATTCCTCATCTATAAACATAAATTAAATTTTATAGGTTAGTTAATCCTGATGGAAAGATTGACTTGATTGGAGTGTTAAATTCTACAGTCATAGCCTCTTTAAGAAAGATTAAATGCATAAAACTCAAGAAGGAGCTTTCAAAAATAGCATTTCTTGTTGCAATGTCAGTGACCTCTTGAAAGAAAATGAATATTTGAGCGATTACTGTCAGATTAGAGAGGTATGAAGCATGTAATCAGTATGAAGTTACTACCTGACATTTGTAGAAAACTCTTAGATCATGGTAGAAAACAAAATGCAGAACTCAGGATATAGTTATTTTATATATATATATATATATATATATATATGGAAAAATGTATTTTATATATATATGAGAAAATGAAGATACATGATAGAGGACTTCAGTCTGGATTTAATATGGTAGAGATCTGATTATATCAGGTAAGTGTTAGGAGGAAATAGTATTGTCAATAACAATGTTTAAACAGAAGAAGTATTTCTTTAATATTCTTGCACTTTCTAGGTCTGTTTCAGGGAAATGAACGACAATAAAAATGCTAAAGGTTTTTCTGCAGCAACCCATGAGAATGATGGCTAAGTGTTTTAGAACAAGGTGTTTTAAATAAATCTCTATTTAAATTTTCTGACAAACTGATCAAAGAACCTTGTGAGTATTTGTCGCGAATGTTACCATTTTGGACCACCAGAGAACTTCAAAGGAACTAGAATGGAGCTAACACGGCACTGTATGTTAAAAGGCTGTAAAGGATAGTTTGAGTTGATACAGGCTAAAGTCAGTCCCACAAAACGGAACACATGATATAGATTTTTGACTTATACTGAGCAGACAGAGGTAAGAGAAAAATGACACATGTGGATTTATGAAAAATTACCTCCTGTCAAACTCCTCTTGCTTGGAATTTAGTTTCTGTTGAGGAAAAAAATCTACATTTATGAATTGAGTTAGTTTCTCCATAATAGTGGCATTTGCCTTGCAGAGGGTAGGGAATTATAAGTAACAAAACCAAGCCACTAGCACAGAGCGATCTTGATTAGTGAGAGAACAGGATGTCTGCATAGACTTGGTATTCCTCTCTTCTGGACATTCCTCTTCTGGAAGACAGTGTTCCTTAAAAAAAGAAAACAAACAAAACAATCTTGGTAGATAATTGTTCTGACATCACAGTGGGATGCCATACGCAACAGAACAGGATAGGATAGGATGGATAGGCAGACAAATAGGGGAATTTTTAGGAGGAATTCTATATCTAGTCCTCGTGCCCACATGCAAAATTTTCACAGAACAGCTATGCAAATATCTAAAATGCAATAAAAGGGTCTCCTAATAATGAGATATTCCAAGAATTCTGTTCAAACCCTCTGACATATGGTGGTGAAATTTTGTCATCTGAACTATATAAAAACTTCTGACAACTTCCATATCAGGAATAATTTTAAGTTGAAGCTTTGAAAACAGTGGAAATAATGCTAGAAATAAGATACACATTTTTAACAGCAGATATATTTAATATAACAACTTACAGGAGCTTTCATTCAGTTCTACCTTGCTAGCAGGTCAAGAGCAAATGCTTTTCTAAAACTAAACTCTAGGCTGAAGAAAATATAATCCAGGGCAGTGCTTCAGCATGTCATATATATGAGGTCACTCCAGATCCTCAAATTTATTCAGTTCAGTCTCATCTTAGATATTCTTAGAGGAAAACTGAAGTGTTATAATTTGTAGTATGAAAACATGGAAAATTACATTTTACAAAAAAATCAGAAAGCTTTCCTTGGATAATGGAGAAAGCTACTTATTGGCTTAAATTGAGGAAAAAGTATTAGAAGGAAATTATTCTTCTGGAAATTGCATGAAGACCATTGTAGTGGCTATTAACAGTTCATTGTACACAAGATAAAGTAATTGCAAAAGAAAAAGAAAGAACAACTATGATTAATAAGTTCTTTGCTCAGATATTTTAATAATTTGATAGAAATTTTTTTTTTTTTGGTCATAAATCCACAGTGAAGAAATCTAATTACTGTCCTCATTTTTGGGTGTACTCTAGAGGCAGACAAATGTATTCCAGTAAAGAAAAATATTTGGCTTTTTCAACAAAAAGAATATTTTTCATTTGCAACAGGAAAATGTGTTCATGTAAATATATTTTCTGGGCAAAGATAGGAAGGAGATATTATTCCCAATCACAATACCTTGCAGGGAGATGGAGGAAACATATAAATGTATTTTTCACTTTGTTCTTAAATTAAAACAAAAATAATCTTATTAAATGTTTGAATATAATTTCCTTAAATTACATAAAAAGATAGGCTCTGGTTCCATCATTAATAATTTTTTTAGTCTTTGTATTGTGAAGAAAAGCTTGTCTCTATGTCCTAAAGCATCAGGCATGTAACAGATTCTTCTGCAGCTGTGAAAACATGGAGGTACCCTTTAAGAAAAATTGTCCTTGTGCTTTTTGTCTGTATCTGGGCCCAGTTAGCTAGGAATCTAAGACAATCTAAAGTAGCATTTTAGTTCAGACATGGAATGTGGTTTTGAAGTGCATCCTACTATTGTTCCCACTTACTGTTTGGCTCTGGCCAAACTAGGTGTTGGAGTGCTGAAAGGATGATGCCTTCTGCCATCACCTGTTCCTGGATAGCTGTTGGGTTTCTCTGTTTTTTGCTCCTGTATCTTTAGAAGCCCCAAGAGTCCTCTTGCAGCCAGGATTCTGAATATTCACAGAGCTAAGATAAGAGACCCTATGGGTGGAAGTATCTCACAGAGCTTATCCCACTGTGTGTCCAAAGCTTTCATCATTCTTACTCTGGGCCATAAAAACTTTTATTGAAATGTCTGTTTTCTAGAAGTTTAAACTTTAATTTATTTGCGGAGTCCAAAATCTTCAGGGCAGAAGGGGCAACTACAACATAAAGTTTGACATGCAATTAAAACTCTGGACACAATTTTTCAGCTACTTTTCAGCTATCTTTGTACAGCCTAGTAATTTATGGCTAAGCTAGACTGAATCTTTATAAAAGACATCCATTTTTGATTTAAAATGTTCTACAGAGAATCCAGCATACCCTTAAGTGAGGTGTTCCATTGATTAATTGCACTCACTCTGAAAATATTTCCAGTCAGACTTTGCTTAGCTTCAGTCTCCAGTCATTTATCTTGGTGCCTTTGTCTGTCGAGAAGCTGCTTGCCGCTGAAAAATTCTTTTAATACATAGGTACTTACAAACTGACACTTGGTTGCCCTTGGGAAAACAATTCTGTAAAAGTGACACACATTTTCAAAATCCTTTAAAAGAAATCAAAATTTAAAACACTGCTTTGTTTTTCAATTCTTTCCAATTTCAAGGGAACAAGAATTTCTTTCTATAGGGTATACTTATACTGAACTTTCAAGAGATGGAGAGAACTTTTTTGCCAAAAAAAAGTTGAATTGAAATGAAGTAAAACTTCAACTACTAAAGGTAACTTTTTGTTATCATATATCATCATTTTCAGAGAGATACAACATGGTTATTTTTACATGTTTTAAAAACAGTTTTGCCTCAGAAAATTGTTTCTACTATAACTGCTACTAAAAAACTGTGGGTTTTCCCCAAATGATGAGAAAAACCTAATGGAAGACGCAGAGATGGTAAAGCCAAGTTTTCCATTCTAAGGTGTACAGTGGTAGGACAAGAGCAAATGGATGTAGGTTACAACATGGTTAGATACAAAGAAATGTGTTTTAATTTTCACTATGATCAGAGACTCAAACAGGTTTCCAGGAAGGTTTTTGAATCTTTGTCCAAGATGATGCTCAAAATTTAGCTATACACAACCCCAGGTCACCTCATCGAGGAGACCCTGCAGAAAGCAGGAGTTGACCTTTTTGATCCTCAGGGGACCCTTCTGTATTGAACTCTGCAGTTACACCACAAGCAGGGCTATGTGGGTGTTTCAGCTTTTCTGTCTTTGGTGAAGGTTGACAAGAGCTTCCTCCTTCACCTGGTCAAGAACTTGTGTCAAATGTATTGAAAACAGGTGTCTTTGAGATTTGGAGAACAACCCCATAGATATGTGGCTGGACCAACTAAGCTTCATTTCCTCAGTCAAAAAGGCCCAACACAGACAGCAGGTCCTAATTTAGCCACATCAGTTATGCACATGCAGCATGGGAAACAGTGCTTTATTAAACTGGTGATCTAAATTGGCAGCTTTGTTGACATGCAACAGTAAACTAGCAATGTTCCATATTGGCTGAGTACTAAATCTCAGTTTCTCAATTTTATCTTTTGACAGTCAGTCATATTTGGGTAGACTGTGATGCTTAAAAGTAATTAAAACATTTTCTGGTAGTAAGTAAATCGAGGCATGGAATTTGTAGTTATTATAATTACACAGAAGAACACCAAAAATTATAAAACAGATCTAATTTTTATTCACTTGAAGTTTACCTCCCAGTTTTCCAGCCATTAAAAAATATTGTATCAGACAAGTCAGTGTACAAGCAATGCAAATTAATAGCTAAGAGAAAGCTTAATCTCTCATTCTAGCACTATGTATTGTGACACAAAATTTAAACAAGCATTATTCTATTACCTAATTCATTCCATTAAATCAAACCACGAACATACCTACCTTTCTAATTTTTCTATAAATAAGCCACCAAGTCTGGAAATTTTTAAGTCAGGGAAGCCAGGCTGTCAGCATTCAAATTCAAAGTTGTCTTGAAGATTGTACTCTTTGATATGCACCTGATAAAAATAAACTTGTTATGTAAGGTGCTGATTCAGTGAAGAAAATAACTACGTGCTTAACTTTTTATGCACTACTGGATCTAGTAGCATTCAGTAAGTACACATAATTTAAAATTAATGAATGACAAGAGTTATTGTCATCATTAGGAATGCAAATGCATTTCAGTGCTACTGATCATTAACAATATGTCTGGTGAATTGGCACCTTGGTTGGGTTGCTTGTTTTAGCAAATATTGTTATAAAACATCAAATATTTCAGTAGTTATGGACTTCCAGTTAACTTATTTTCAAGAATTTTCAACTCCCTGCTGACAGTAGGAGATCATACCATCAAATTTGATCATATTTGATCAAATATATTTATTTATATTCCCATCAGAGTTCAACTCCATTAATTCCATGACCTCTTTTCCTTTGTGCTCTCTGTCCATGGGCAATTATGATTCTGTGTTTCAGTAAGCTATTGCTAAACCCCTGTTTTTATTTCCTCAGTTTCTCCCATAATCTTCTCAAGATCACTATGACTAAAATTAAGCCAGTATTTATATATCTTTTCCTTTTACATTTTTACCACTGTGATTAACATTCTTTTTTTTGCACGTATTTGCTTATGTGTATATGGAAACAAAACTGTGGTGATTTTTTTCTGAAAGAGACCTTAATATTTCCTTGTAGTAGTCCAAATTGAAAAATATATCAAAAAGTCATATTGCCTATAAATTTATCTATGATGAAGGGGTGTGTGGGATTTTTTTTCAATTTTTTGATTGGGGGGGAAGTATGTTTCTTTTGTTATTGTTGTGGGGGTTTTGTTTGTTTTTGTTTGATTTGTCTGCTTGGGGCATCATAGAAAGAGAGTCTGTAAAGTCTTTTTATGTTGGTTGTACACACTTCTATGTACACGGAGAGGAAGGGAGTTTTGTTTTTATACAGTTTTTTGACTAGGAATTGCTTTGATTTGAATGATGATGTCTGCTCATGAATAAATTGATCAGAGTATGGTAATGCAAATGTGTGATTTGAAGATCTTTCAAGCAATTTCTGAACTGAAGTTTTAAATACACATAGTATTAAATGTAGCTAAAGTGATTTTTATTCTGCTACACAATGGCATCAGATTCTCTGATAGCAGATGTATTTTGAAGTAGCAGCCAGTGAATTCTGTACCAATATCAATTAATTTTATTGCTACTGAATACACTTCTTTTTTATCACTTATATCCCTTGCAAAGATACAAAATATGACTCATTGCTGAAAACAATCAACAAATTTTATATGGTATTAATACTTTAAACAAATGCTTTTGTGTGTTCTCCAAGTCATATGGCCACACCAAAAACAATCCCTGTCTGAACCTGCTTTTCCCCATGTGCCAGAGGACAGGCTAAGCTTGAAGGCTGTTAGAGCAGCTTTTCTTCATCATCTGGACAAGTCTGTACCACTGCTTTGCTCATTAAGCACCCCTTAGTCTGTGGTGCAACATGTGGTGTAAGGATCTCTGGAACAAACAGCTTAAGCTATGTGGCTGACACTACTGGCCAACATTTCCAGCTCTTTCTGTTCCCTCTGCAAGCCTAAGAGGTTTGCTTTCCAGCTTTTTGAGCCATGCATTGTAATCTAGTTAAAGTGCTCAATGGGTAGATCTTCCAAAAGTCAGCTGCAAACAGGAAGAACAAAAAGTTTAATCTTACATGACACTTTCCATATCTGCATATTTGAAAACTGGAAAGTTTGCTATCTGCAGATGATGTGGACCTACGTTTTATTAAGATTCTTGTAATAGCAAGAGGCTAGATTCTGACGTGAGAGGTCCCATTCAGCCCACGTACTGGCCAAATAGTGAAATCAGAAAATACCCAGTCAACATGATACAAATGGGAAAAGGCAAGAAAAGGCGCCATTCCGAGCTGTCATTTTGGCAAATACATGCAGCACACACATACCAATTTTCGCTACAAATTTAGTCTCTCCACTGCTATTTATCTTCCTTGTTGCCTGTTGATTTTAGTGTGTGATTACAAGAGGGAGAGGAATTAGGTAACTGCTGAGCTATAGTCCAACATTATGGGACTTAATTTTGGATGGAGGAGGAAATTCTGTTGCATCATTCCGTGGCAGAAGAAAATATTAAAGGAAATGCTTGTGATCTTTAAAACAAGAATACCCCTTTTCATACTGAAGATCATGCCTAAAGTATATTCTCTAGCAATATATAAAAGTATATTCTCATGCTTTTGGTGTTCTTCATAATGGTTTTTTTTTTTTTTACATTTTTCAAATCTTTCCAAGTTTTTCTATAGCTTTTGATGTCAATGCCTTTTCCATTCTCTATTATGGAAGGTTTTTTCAAGTCTAATTTGGCTTGAACACCACCAAAATATATGTTTGGATTTCTGGGGTCTAAAATTCTTTAATGGAAAAAAAATGGAGTTTTACTGATTTAATACAATTGTGTAGAAAGCTTACTTTGGAATAAAAGTGATAAAATAGATCCTAACTTTATATACATTTTGCATATCAAGGGTAAGGACTTGTAAAGATTTACCACAGTGACTGTGAAGTCATTTGCGCAGTCTTGGTAGATGAACTGAACACATGATTGCATAGTTTTAATGAAGCAAATAGAAGAAAATGCAAAATAAAGAAGGTGGGTTTACTTTTGACTCCAGCAGAAGTTGAACTACTGGATTTTTTGTAGCACCATGCAGAACTGTAGAATAATAGTCTGAGGACTCAAATATTATATGTATTAGAAGACCTTTAAATTAAAATTTATGAAAATGGTGCTGTATCTGTCTGGGAACATTTTGGCAATTTTTTCCATGTTCTTTCTTCAATCTAGTTTCTCAGAGATCGAATAAAGGTTTAGAGAACTTGATTTGTATGCAAGGCATTGATTTACAATGTTACTGACCTTCTCTGACTTAGCGGACAAAATTTAATGTGATCCCTTGTCAGCTACAAAAATTCAAATATATATATGGGGAGATATTTTCTTTCTATGCAAGGGCCAGCTGAAGTTTCCTAGGAGTTGTGTGAGGTTTGCTATGGCTGGAAGTTTTCTGAACAGTACGGTCCAAGTGAATCACAGGAGGTTGTAGGTTGTTGTGGGTAGTGTGGAACAACCTTCTCTTGTTCATCTCACATGGGGAGCTGGGTGTGGGGACCTTTGGTGCTTCTCCAGGCCTCACACCCTACATGTCCTCTGTGTTAACCCTGTAGAGACTGTTTGCTACCATGCCACTGATGGATAGAGGAGAAAGCTAGGAGCTATAAAGAGATATTTCTGTTTGCTTGTCTCTTCCCAATGCCATGTTTTCCCTAGCTGTTATTGGAAAAAGCAGTAAAGTTGTGGTCCCTGTTGACAGTGCCTTTTTAAAACAAGTTACAGGGATTCTTCTCTGTATCACTTTCTAATGGCTAGAGATGAAGAAGAAAACCGTCTGGACCTGTTAGCTGCTGTACAGACAAGGGCTTCACAAACAGTGAATTATGTACTCTGTAAGGGGGAGATTTAAAAGTGTCTCACTTCCTCTGTCATTTTCAGGACCTGCCATTATAAAAGCTGTTTGGTAGCTACTACACAAAGGTTAGGTAGGTATTGTTAATCTTTTTCCTGCGAAAACAGACACAAAAAGGGTTTTTTTAGCTAGAAAAAGATTAAAAAAGGAAAAGCAACTTGTTAGGAAAACACCAGAAAATATAACGGATTTACTTTCAGAGTTTGAAAGAATTTAGAAAGGTTTTAATCATACCTCTTTTCAGAAAAGTGCCATGTAAATACTAAATTAAGTTTAAAAAAAATCTGTAGGCTTAGAATCTCATATACTTTTCATATATGAAATTATTGAACATGTTTTTTCTCTTTTCTTTTTCTAACACAAATTTTTACTTTGAGGAAGTACATTTGTCTTTTTTACTCAGCCATACTTTCAGGTGACAAGTTACATATGTCACCTTGATTCAAACACCTTATTTGTTTTCAGTGCTGTATCTTAATACTTAAAGGATAAAGTTTCCATTTCTGATATCAAAGGTACCAAAAGATACTCCCTTGACAATCAACACTTACTTCACAAACAAGATGAGCCCTACTTTTTCTGGATTCCTTTTAATAACTTAGAAGAACTTTGAAGTCAAAAAAATTTTAGCTGAATGTCGACTGAGGACATTTATCCTTGTTCCTCTGCAATACGTAGTTAAGGTTTACTTGCTGGAAATCCTTTGATTTTGCAGTGATAAAATAATGTCTTTTTCAGTGTGTGTCATTCAGTCCTTCAGTACGTAGGAAACAAAATGTGCCTGTAATGCCACAGCTTTCCTCATGGTAATGCAGTGCATCTGAAAGAGGCTGGCTGCTCATTCATGTGAAATACTTTGCTCAGTTTCTCCATCTTGCTTACTGAACAGTTGTCTTTTTTAGTAGGCAATGTTGATTAATCTCTGACTGGTGCTGTGAGTCAAAAATAAATTTGATAGCAAACAAAGAATCCTCCTATTCATGTACCAGTAACATGTTCAAATAAGCAAGATTTTGAACAGGCTCAGCAAACCCACACCTGCCCTTTTGTATTTTTCTTTACAAGTAATAAAGTTTTCTATTTTCTCTCCCTCAGGTTGTCTCATCAAAGATAAGAGAATTCTTTCTCACAGTTATCTCAACTTGACCCTAAAAGCCAAGAACTTATTATGCCTTCTCTGCTCTTGTAGGTTCCAGACAAGAAAGTTTGGGGTTTTTTCAGAAGAGCATGTGTTACTTGGCTTTATGCTCAGAGCACTGTAAACATTTGTAATTTTTTTTCACTTAACAAAAATTAAAATGGCCTTCTGCATTAGAAATTGGTACTGAACACATCCTCAAAGGAAAGCCACCTCTACCTTTGTACACAGCCTGGGAACTGTCCATTTCTGACCCATAACAGATTTCCCAGTAAAGACAATAGAAAGTTCTTAAGAAGCTAAAGTAAACAGTAATATCTAAATGTACTACCAGTAGCCAGAATAAATGTCTCAGTGAGACTGAATGTCACCAAGAACTGGAAAGCCAATTTTAGAGCTGCTTTTTATTGTCTTTTTCCTGGCATTCTTAGCATTTTCTTTCCAGTTCATCCTCTGTTTCTCATTTACTTTTCCCTTCTGTGTTTTATTGCTTTTGAGAACTCCCAGCTGATCCCCCTGTACTTCAGTTCCACTTCCTCTCACAACTGCTTTCCAAAATAGGATCATTGAACAGTTAATGCTAGCATTTAGAATGAGTGAACAACCCAATTAGATTAACTGAGGGTAGGGAAATTCATGTTTCAGACTTTTATTTTCTGCCAACTCAGGAAGACAAAAGAACACCGAACAGCTCCCAAGTTCTGTCAGGCATAGCAGTGCAATGTATAATTGGGACCATAATGTCCATGCTGGTGATGATGTTGCTGTTTTCTGCCTTCAGGGGCAGCAAATTTGCCATTTGCTGGGAAAGAATTAAACTGAAGAAATGAGAGTTTTTGGCAGATCCTACCTGTCAGATTTTGGGGGTGAACAAATAAAGATAAATATTTAAACCTTCACCAGAGCAAAAGACATTAACCAGACCTTCTGATATACTTTGTGGATATTGACTAATTCATCCATACCTATGGATAGCTTCCTATGGATCAAGAATTTCTATTTTTGCTCCTGAGTAACACAGGACATTGGAGAGAGAGCAGAGTCCTAGTGCTTGCTCTTAAAAGGTAATAAAACATCAATAAAATGACTTTCTTATTATTTAGCCACTGTGGAAGATATGAAGGAAGGTGACTTTCCTCTGGGCCATGAGCTGTGGGGTAGCTCTTTTATTTTTTTTTCCTCCTAGCCTTCCTAATTCAGGTGCCTCTATTTCTGTAGGCTTTTGCAACTGTGGAACCACAAAATCATTTTTTAAAGCTTTTAAGACACAGTTGTTATCAAAGTGTTGCTAAAACATTATTATATATTTGCTTTTATATTTGTTCATGTAAATAAAACACACAAATAGTCATCTTCCTCAGAAAAAGTGCTGTCAGTACTAGGATTTAAAAAGTGGGTGTTTCAGAGATGAGTCCCACTGCCACATCATTACCTTATTGGCTGACATAACTTGTTTTCAGTTTCCCTCCTTCCCCTGACTAGTGATGTTAATTTTCAGCACTGGACAGCACACAGGCATGGAGGTTTTCCACTCAATGTAATCTGCTCTTTCCATTGCTTCTTATTGGCAGAGTAGACAGAGATAAGTTTCCCTGCTGAACTTCTGAGATGAGTTCTTACATTTGATGGTTTGGTGCTCTGTATGTTTTATTTTTGCTTTTTGCCACTTTCCTTTAGTCCTTCCCTCACTGAAGATGGCACAAGTTATTTTTGCCTACAGCATTCCCTCAAAATGCAAAGTCACTTTATTGCCTGGGGATTTTTTAGTTGTGCTTTATTTGTGCAGCAAGAGAGGATCTACAACCTTAGCACAGGCTGCTATTTCAGCAAGTTGCCAAACGCTCTTTGATATCTAACACTGTCTCTTGTTTGCTCAGACCAGATTGTGAGTAAACTCCTCTAGGTTTAGCTCTGGTTTCAAGTCCAGAAACTAGTTAGATTTTCAATTAAACTGTTCTCACTGTAATCTCCACACATTTCAGGATCAGTGGTCCTGAAAGGTGTTTCCCATTGGAATTATTCATAATTTTTTTTTTTTTTTTAAAAATTACAAGACAGGATGGAATGTGAGTCACTTACAATTTCCCTTCCCACACCTTCTTAATTTAGTTTTGAAGAGTGCCATTGAAACGTGTCTGCAATAATAATTTCTTACTGGCATAATGTTTTGTTCTCATGAGTACTTCTGCTAGTTTGCATCACTTTATAAAGCCTAAAAAGACCTTAGCAAACCATTGCATTAGAATTCCAATAAAGTGATTTCTAATGGTTAATTTGGTTTGCCTTCAATAAATTTCACATGATAAATATTCGTCAAGCATAAAGACAAGTTTTTGGTATTAGTTTCTGTGTAAGAATGTAGTTTCATTTTGCTTTAGTTGCTGTTTAACAAAATATGTCATTGTTCAATCACCATGAAAGAAGCCTTCTAACCTGCTGCAGATGCTGCATTAACAGATATTCTGGCTTCCTTGCTAAACTTGAAATATTTCACCAAAGATTTATACCTGAGACAATATTTAATTCCTCAAAATAACTACTCTTGCCAATCTTTCCACACACCAATTTAGTATGGAATGAGTTTATTAACAAAGAGATGCTTTTAATCTCTGATCTAATTTCTATATGCAGTCAGTTAGAAAGAGAGACCAAAAGCCTTCCCCCAGGAAACAAGATCAGCCCTCGAGCTAGGTGTTGCCCTCAAGAAGAATCTTTCCCCATTGACTGCAGAAGAAGGTTAGAGAAACTAAAATAGCTTCTGTGACTAGTCTGGATTTCTAACTCATTAGAGATACTTAATTATATCAACATGTTGGCGATTCTTCTGTGATATAAATTCACCTTCCATCTGTACAACCTTTTCATCCTTTTTTTTTTTTTTTTTCAGCTTTTTAGCTCCTAGTCAAAATATCTGCTCCACAAGTGTCTCAGTTAATATGGGAATATCACTGAAAACTATCCAAATTTCTTTTTCAGAAAAATGTAGAGATCATTCGCAGGGAGCCACAGTAAAACACTACATAGCCTCTCACTGCATGTTGCTCATTTTAAGAGGAACTTGCAAGGAACTTGGCATTCTTTGTAGTTTGCACACTCAGTTGGTAGTATTTAATATAAAACAACCCCTGAAAGTGCCACTGAAAATGAGACCTGTTTGGCACACATGTGGAACACCTCCCATGTAGATCCAAACTCAGTATTTGATTAAAGATCAGCCATCCCTCATACAGAATACTTGAATTTTCTACAGTAAGCTAGGTATGCTATATTTGTAATACAACATAACTATAGTTGACATAATTTCACTTGTTCCGTAGCAATATATTTGTGCTGGTGTTTATCTTATCTTGTTTTTGCTTTTAATATTGAAATTTTTGTTCTAGTGATCCACTTAAAATTACTTTTTTTTAAATACAAGGTACAGAGTTTTATTCTTTGTACCATAATGTTTATTTAAAACCTTTCCCTTATCAAGGCAAGTGTGCTGTTATATATATTTTGAATATTTGGTCTGTTTATTTCTCATATCAGAACTTACTGTTCACATTTTTTTTTTTTAAATTTGATAAACCCAAGGAAAAATATCTTTCAACATTGGAGTCCTTTTTGTCATCTTTCTCCTGTCTTTTTAATATTTGTTACTACTTTTTAATTTAAAAATGCTGGGATTTCTGGTTGAAAAGTTACTGCAAAATTGCAATTTGATTTTTCTTTCTGCACTCAGTAGGAATTTTTGCCTATGACTCTTTTATGTTTTTTTTTAATTCTCTGGCATACTGCAATTTTACCTAGGGATGTTTCAATTCTTCTCCAACAGCTTTATTTTTATGTAGCTTTTAAGCCCACACTTTTCCTGCCATGTCAAGTTTATTGCTGAAGTAACCTCACTATATTCAGATTCAATTTTGTCATAAATAAATTTCATTTCCAGTTAATCTACACTGATGTGATTTACCTGCATTACTTGGTTGTTTACTATCACTCAGGTGCCTTATGGTGCAGCTGATTTCACATAAATAAAAGTGGATTGTTTCCTGACTATGAACTTCCAAAAATCATTGGGTGAGTCACTCAGAAGTTTCAAACAAGCCATCGCTTTTTGGAGAGCAGTCCAGGGAAACTTATGTTGTTGGAACAAGTGCTTGTGCTGACACTAAATGAAACTGGAAGAACAATGCAGGAGTTCTAGCAACCTAAAGATTTCATAAATAAGAATGTTCACTGTCATTTTGAAACTATCTTTGTTTTCATTCATTTGTTGTATAGAAAATAAATATAAAAAGTGGAAATTTAATAATACTTTTCAGCTGGCCCAAAATAAGTTTATACACAATTGCACATATTGTTACTTTGGAGTTATCCAGAACAACCTCGAGGTTTTACACCCTACAAATTCTGCTGCTCAAGGTGTACTTGTTTTCTGTCAACTTACTCTACACTGGTATTAAATGGAGACCTGTCACATCTTATGATATCTTACGATATCTCAGATATCTTGGAAAATAACTGGAAGGTAAGAAAATAGTGTCTTTTGACACTTTTTGACATTTTCTGTCTGAAAAATGTAAGTGGAAGTACTCTATTTTGAAGTGTTCTATTTATGTCACCATGTAATTAGCATGCAACACAAATGATTATAGTTAAAAAATGGACTCTGTCTTAGTGCTAATCACAGTGCAGTCAGATTGACAAGTAACATCCCTTTGGTCAGCTGCTGGGAAGTTATTCACTGACCTTAATGGCTGCAGGGAGCAAAAGGGATTCTATTTTAAAACCTCGACTGTAGCTTATGAAGTGAAATAATTTCATCTTCAAACTGTTGGTTCAGTAAAGGATATGAAGTTATAGATATTCTCTTTAGAGATTTCTTTCATTTTAGGAGATAAGTGGGAACTGTCATGATGAGACAGAACTATTAGCCCCTCTGATGTAAACCATGGACTTAGAGAAAGGTCTTGTTAGATTTAAGTAATTCATAAAACTCACTGAATCTCAAGATTATTGCCCAGTGTTGCATTGCAGGAGTTGAGACAAGGTTCAATATTTTATTCATATAAATCCAAAAGTGGCTGCATGTTTCTCTAGTTTATTGTTATTCTACTGCATGTTTTCAGCCAGTTGTGTGGGATTCCTTACAAACTCTCTTCAAGCCTTTCCATTTTAATCTCCTAAGTCTTGATGTAGATCAAGTTATTAGGAAAAATTACTTTCATTTGAGAGCTTCATAGTGGTGATATAATGCAATCTTTTCCTCCTTTGTCCCTAAATAAAATGCAGAAATGCTTTTTTATTTTTTCCTTTTTATACTTTTTAAAAATCTATTTTATTATTAATTAACGGGTCAAGTGTATCATGCCACTTTTTTCTTATCGTTTTGTTGAAATTCCCCTTGCTTCCTCAAGAAATTTGTAGAAATTTTGTCTGATGTCTGCCTTTCCCCTTCTCTGGGCATGGAATTCATTTTATCATAGTATCACTGATATTGCACTTTGAACTTCTTTTGCTTGTATGGCTTTGATGAACTTTTCCCATTCACAGATTTTTCTGCAAAAGATTTTCTTTGGGTATTGTGTATTTTTATTTCTAAGTTTGTTTGTTACATCCAGATTGGTTTGATTTTTTTGAAGGCACACCTTGGTGGAGTATAATTAAGCCCTGTGTGATAATTTTCTTCAGTACATACTGTTGCATGCATACTACTTGCATCAGCAGTTTAATTTTGATATTTTACAGCTAGACAGTAATTAATTTTAAAATGTTTTTTAGAATAGAATATGTAGTTCGAATTCCAATTTTCAAATGGAAAGCAAACAGAACAAAAATTCACCAAAAAAAAAAAAAAAGTCCTAAAAGAACTACTTCTGGTTATCTGGGACATGTTAAAATATCTTGAACCACATGTCAGAAATTATATAGTTATAAAAAGTGCTATCAAATTGTAACATTCTGTATAGTCCAGGCCATTCAATTGCAATACAATGGGGAGACATGCTCAGATTTATATAGAAGAGGAGTTTAATATGATTTTTGTGTTTATTTTTGTCTGTGATTCTATAGTGAATAAGAATGCGGAGGTGGAGGACGTATAATCGATACATTTTTTCTGAGGAGGATTATTCCTTTCACATTAGAGACATCCTTCTGTGTCTTACATCAAACAGAAGAAAATATATAATGAGACACAAGAACAACATACCAGACTTTTCAGTTATCCATAGATACTGAATGAAAAATGTTGGTAGCACTTCCATTTTCTATTTCAATTGTTTTTAAGGATTCATTTATAAGGAACTTTTTGTCCCATTTGGCTGACAAATGCTGATGTCTGAATCTTGATGCAATCGGCATCTTTTCCTCATACTAAATCATTCATGAATATTGCACTACTTTTAGACTCTTTATTCTGTCAATGACGTTGTGGTAAAAATAGAAATAGAGTTTTTTGATTTCAGTGATGCATTTGTAGTTGATGCAGATCATTAGCTTTTTTAAATGCATAACTCATGGATCCAAATTTTACAGTCTTCTGGCTTTTAATCTGTTGGTAGTGTTTGCACTATGATTTTAAAGGAATAACTTAATTACCTTTTTTGGTTACTAAATGGAATAAATAAATCTATAACAGTAGATACATACATATAAAACAGGAACAGTTAAATAACATCTCCAAGAAAAAAGAGAAAATATAATAAGCCACAAATGGAAACAATTAAAAGAATCAGGTTTATTAAACTTTTATGAGAAGAAAACGTAATATGTGATACAGTTAAACAATACACAGAACAAAGAAAAACAGGAACTGTCTCCCAATTCCTTATGTGACCTTTAATTAAGAAAAAAAAGTGTTTATGTTTATAACTAGTAATAAGAACTTTATGCTTCTAGATGTATGCTGTGTAAGAGCTACAGAGCTTAAAGTTGGGGAAAATGTCAACCAGAAGAAAATTTGTTGCTGCAAGTAAGCCTGTTGAGGTGCACAAGTGTTTCTGCAGAACTAGCAAAGGAAGAAAAAAATAGGGATGCATCTTTATTTAAAAGTAACCATAATTGTGAAAGGTGCTTATAAAGAAAAGAGTTTGTAATAGCAACAGTTAATCTCTGACCCTTTTTAACTTGAATCAGACTGAGAAATTGAAGAAAAAAACCCACATTTCATTTATACCAGACATTTCTGATATTCAAGAAACCCTTTTCAGTGATGAAAAGCTCCATGACAAGCATAACACATCCTCTGCCTTGTTTTTTTTTTTAGAGAGGTTTTCACTTTTCTGCATTGCAGGAGCTTTAGAAATAAAGCAATCTGCAGTACTTGGACCTTGCAATGAATCTGTATGAGAATTGCACTACTCATAAAAATTTACTCTAGGATGTGTTAGCAGGCATTGCCTTAAATTTAATTGATAAAAATAAGTAGATAAAGACAGGAATAAGTAGGTAAAGACAGATATCTACCAAGTCTCATCAGAGTGTGACAATAAGCTTTAGTTTGAGGTCAGTTAGCTTTTAGATACCAAAAGCATTTTTTCCTTTTCCAACGTTAAACCACCTACCACAACTGTTTGTGTGGAAAACAGAACATGTTTGGTTTGTTTTTTGATGTATGTTTACTGCTAAATGAGTTTAAAATGCAAGTCAAGAAATGAAAATGCTTACGTAGCAAGAAAAACAGAATTTAGATTATGTGGCAGGTTTTTGCTGTTGAAGAACAGGCAGCTGCTCCTTAGTGATTTCTCTTTTTATAGAATTGAAAGAGAAGAGATGAGCAAACTCTAATGGAAAAACCTTAATTTGAATGGTATGAGAATGTCTTTCACAGCAGAGGAAGCAAATCGTTGTATGAACTGTGTTTATTTTACTCAACATTTCTTTGATGAGAACTTGCCCTTCATTTGAAATTATGCAGAACATTAGCCCAACACTTGGCTCCTACAGAAAAAGCTGTAATAAGTGATGGTAGTCACTAACTCTTGGGTTCAAAGGAGCTGATCTGCTTAGGGCAATGGAATGACATCGCCTGCCTTTGGATTAGGGCTTTGTACAGGAAGTGGGAGTGGGAGGCCCATGTTACGGAGTGCTTCTGGAATAAATTTAAATAACCACAAGAATATGGCTAAAAGATAGGAGGACTCTTGATCTCTGGAAACTTCTCTCCCAGTTTTCTTGGCTCTGTGTTGAGGGGCTGTACCTCACAGGTCTACAGGATGATGTACTGGAAAAAAGAACAAAATTAAGTGGAACACCACATCTGCTGAGATCTTGCTTCAACTGCTTGATGCTGGACTGTATAACTTTGTTTTTTCCTCTGTGGAAATGCAAGATGTGGATCATATGAACAAAGTCTTTTTTGTTTGACTTTTTTAATTGCACCCTTAAAAGACCAGTGGACTGTATGAGCAGACAGTAAGAACTGGTTGAAAGGGAGATCCCAGAGAGTTTGTAATCAGTGGCATAATCTAGTGCCTGGCACAAGGGGTGTCCCCCAAGGTTCAGTACTTGGCCCAGCACTGTTTAACTTGTTCATCAGTGACTCAGATGAAGGGGCAGAGGCCTCCTCAGCAAGTTCCCTGCTGACACAAAGCTGGGAGGAGCAGCCAATACCCCAGAGGGCTGTGCAGCCCTTCAGAGGGACCTCAGCAGGGTGGAGAGATGGGCAGAGGAACTGTCTGAAATCCAGCAAAGACAAATGCAGGGTCCTGCAGCTGGGGAGGAATAACCCCAGGCACCAGTACAACTGGGGGCTGAGCAGCTGGAAAACAGCTCTGTGGAGAAGGACCTGGGGGTCCAGGCAGACAACAAGCTGTCCATAAGCCAGCAGTGCTCTTGTAGCCAAGAGGCCAGTGGTGTCCTGGGGTGCATTAGGAATACCAGCAGATAGAGGGACGTGATTCTGCTCCTCCCCTCAGACCCAGTGAGGCCACATCTGGAGTGTTGTGTCCAGTTCTGGGCTCCTTAATACAGGAGAGAGATGGAGCTCCTGGAGTGGGTCCAGCAGAGAGCTACAAAGATGATTAAGGGACTGGAGCAATTTCTTGTAAGGAAAGGCTGAGGGGGCTGGGCCTGTTCAGGCTTGAGAAGAGACAAGTGAGAGGGGACTTCTTTTCTCAGTGGTGCTGAGCAACAGGGCAAAGAGCAACCAGCAGAAGCTGATACACATGCAATTCCACCTGAATATGAGGAAAAACTGCTTTGTGGGTGGCTGAGAACTGGAACAGATTAGACAGAGAGGTTGTGGAGTCTCTCTCACTGGAGATACCAAGAACCATCAAGAACCATCTGGTTGCAATTCTGTGCAGTGTACTTGGGATGATCCTACTTGAACAGGAAGGCTGGACCAAATGATCTGCTGTAGATCAAAAAGATCAAAAGATCTACTTCCAGCAGTACCCATTCTGTGATCAGTCTCTAAATATATACCAAAAGAATTCATCTTGAGAATTTAGGGAACTCTTGTCCTTTTCTCAGTTTACCTCTTGTTTTTTTCCTCCACTTTCTTTGTTACCACCTTCTCCCACTATCATTTTTGTTTTTATAGATCTTTTGCAAACTCATTTGTATCTCTCACTGGTGTTTTTAGTGTCACATTGTGGGAATAATGTCAAGATTTTGATCATTTTTCACATGCTTTTGCTGTACTTGCTTTGTTTCTACTACTTCATTCTGGGAGTATGCAAAAGAGAACTGGAGACAGTGTTCCAGCTGAGGCGACATCATGAACATAAACTGTCATAAGGTTGTCCTCTGTTTTATGCTAGGATCTTTCTAGAAATTCTTAATACTCCATTGAAATGTCTGGCTACCCTTAAACACTAATGTGACATCTGCAGAAGTTTACCTGTCATAGCCATGTAATGATTAATGTTTAAGAGTGAAAATATCTATATGCCTAATTAGAGCTGCAGGGTTTGATTTGTTTTACTACATAGATGTGGCTTCCCATGCACAAATATAATTGACGTACTGATATACAGAACTTAAAGATTCCACGTTAACATGAAAATATTTATGGACCATTTGTTGTCTTATGCAGACAGAGAAGTCTGCAGAGATTATTTATCAATTTCATAAATTCTTGAGAGACCTGAAAACACTGACATGAAAGCATTTGAAATATAGTTTATGATGTTATATGAAATACTGCATTTTTAATTTGTTAGCAAATAAGGTAGCAAAAAAAAACCCCAAAGCTGATATAGATCTCTACAGCTCATAGGCAGCTACTAGCACAGATGTCCTCACCTGTTGCAAGCTGACAGCTCAAAAATACGTGTAACTTTGAATACAAGTGCTAATAACAACTGAGACAGTAAAATGTAATTATTGCATGTTATTATACTATCACCTGTGCAGCTGTGAGGTGTAGACTGAATATTCTGCCACGTTCAATTAGAGGAAGATAAAAGCAGCAGTGGAGAACTGAGTCAGTTAAATGAGAATTTAAATCACTGCAACTGCAGTAGTAATTGTACAGTCATTCAACATCCCAGCCAACAAGGCATGTTTTAAGACAAGCAAAGTGTGATTTTTTTTCTGAATTTAGGTAACCGAAGCTAGTAATTTGGATGATATCTTAAGGGAGTGTTTGGCCTGTCAGGCAGGTGTATGATTTCTTAATGCCTTTTGAGCAGTGATAGTCACTGGAACTGTATTTTCCTGGCAAATGAAGTAGAAGAAAACTAGCTTCTCACTGTTATCAACATTTGTCCCTTGCATGCACCCTGGCACTTGCCATACTCTTCACTTTCCTATCCAGTTTTTAACAACTCCAAGCAGCATCTACCTGGTAATTTCAATGTATTTTTTCATTGCAAATGGTTCCTGTGGGGCTGCAGAACCTTTTGTTTTAAGATATGTCATAGAGCAGTTATACTGTTTTGACTTCTGTTCTAGCAAAAAAACAGTTGGAGTGATGGTTGATGCCCCTTTTATTAGTAAGGATTTGTTTTATATCAGTGTTAAGACTTCTACCTTTACCTTGTAAACATAAAGGATGCACTAGTGGTATGGTTGTTTTTTCTGTGATCAAGCAACCTCTGGAGTCACAAGAGCTTCTGAGGTTTAAGAACTCAGAAGTCAGAATTTAAAAGCTGCTTCGAACTCCAGAATTTTATCCACATGTGCCAGATGACATTTTCTGTATTATCTGTCCTTGAATAAATTGATTTCTTAGAAAATAAAGGTTCAGTTGGAATAAATTAACCTAAAACACTGCCTGGAAGATTTTTATAGGCAAATAAATTAATGCATTTCAGTAGAATGATGATAGTTAATCATCACTTAGACTTGCCTACTGCAAAACACAAGCTGTTTAATCCATTAATGCTTGTAACACATCTAGAGTTCTAAGAACGTACCGACTGATTTAAAAATTGAGACTGGTTCACTAATTAACCTTCCCTTTGGTATGTGTTGGTAGGTTTCTGACTTGTTGCTGTAGAGTTATCATC
This sequence comes from Parus major, assembly GCF_001522545.3. Taxonomy (NCBI): domain Eukaryota; kingdom Metazoa; phylum Chordata; class Aves; order Passeriformes; family Paridae; genus Parus; species Parus major. The sequence goes on from NC_031769.1 coordinate 89,788,847, forward strand.
AGACAACTCCAGGCACTTTTGTGCAATTCACAGACTAGTTGAGGCTGAAAGGCTGTAGGTTGTCCAGTTCAACCCACCTGCTCAAGCAGAGTCACACAGAGCTGGTCAACCAACACCCTGTCCTGACAGCTTTTGGGCAACCATCCTCATAGTAAAGAAAGAAGTGTTTCTTGATGTTCACATGGCACCCGCTGTGTTTCCATTTGTGTAGATTTCCCCTTTTCCTGACACTGGGCACCACTGGGAACAGACTGCTGCTTCTTCATTCTTCATTCCTTTTCATTAAGCATTTCTACACAGTCATAAGGATTCCTCTCAATCCTTCTCTTTTCCACTTTGAACAGCCCCAGCTCTGTCAGCTTTTCATTACAGGAGAGTTGCTTCCCTAGTTTTGTTTGCCCTTTGTTGCACTTATTCTCCAAATCCATATTTCTTGCAGCCCACTTTCTTCAGAAACGTTAATTTATTTTCACTCTCTTATTTGACACTTAAGTGGCATATTCTATTGAGTCATCTTTCAGATTTTCTTATTGTAAATACAATTCTAGAGTCTATACTAGAATTCCTTTGATCCCAACTGATGCAGAAAGTTGAAGTCTCCTTTCTACAATTCTGCAAAGACACATCAAGTAAAATGGAAAACTACTGCTCTTAAAATTGGAGTCTCATGTCAACCAAGCCACAGCAATCCAGGCTTGAAACTCAAGGTGTCTTTTATTTACTGTAAACAAAGAAATTGGACAACTCCACCAATTAATGTCAACTGAAAGAAAACAACTGTCCTTTATAAGACAAGGCAACAGTGCTTGATTTTATCACAAAATACCAGCTTCCCAAGTGAAGAATTTTTTTTCAGAATCTCACACTCTTTTAAGCTGTTACCTGGAAAACAGCACCTATAACCTTACCAGCACCACAACCACCTCCCACCCACATTCCCCCTTACTACATAGTTGGGTATTTCTGCCTAGGTTCAATGCATATTCCTGCAGCTTTAAGTTTTTTGTTTGTATTTAATGCTGGAAAAAATTTATTGATTCAAAATATAAATAAAAGCAATCATTTGAAAGAAATTTGGGTTTTTTTTGAATGTATATTTGAAACATGAGTATGATTTTACATGGTTCAGAGAGGAATAGAGGTAAACCTTAAATAAAGTTGTTGCAAAACCCTAAATTTCAGGCTATAATATGTCACTACCTGAAATGAATTTGAAAAATATATACATCAGGCAGTAGAATAGATTTAATTTCTTGAATTTTTAAATATATTTTGCCTTTGTAAAAATATTTGTCTTACACACTGCTCCATTTGATGAAAATAAAGTGAATTCTGAATAGAAAATCATATTTAGAAATTTGGTTTTTTTCTCTGGTTAAATATTGAATCAAGTCTGACATTAATAAGAAATGTTGTTAACTGAGGGTTGGTTTTTGAACATAGAGTAGTTATAACAACTAAAAATGCATCATTATTTATCCCATGCCAAGTCCTCACCTTAGAAATTAAATAAAACCTTAATTTTGACCTTGAGGATAAAATACTCCATGTGAAGCAGATGGAATGTTGAAGTACAGTTCACAGTGGGTTTCCTTTTATCAGTGTGGAAAAATTTGAAAGATGATCTCTTTAAACACTACTTTGTTATTGTCACTTTCCAAAACTTCCTTCTTTCAGTTAATAGAGTTAGGATGACACTTATTAATATGTCTGGTGTTTGTTTTTATTTACAACCTTGCTGACAGTGTCCTAGAGAGTGATTTGTTCTGATCAGCTGTCAAGAGGACCATACCATAGGTAGCGATTTAAAACAATATAGAAACAAGTTTCAGATGCTGTTTTAGCTTAAGCAGTAGGCACAGAGTCTTCTCTTCTGTTTATACAAGTAATGGCTATTCTTATAACTGCTGCATGACTTGCAGTCATCCAGCCCAACCTACTCAGCCTGGTCCTTCCAGAGTAATGGAAACCACTCAGGTTTGGACTTGGAAATCTCCCTGAATGGAAAGTGTATTTGCAGCAAAATTATCTTCTCAGAAAATTGCATAACTTTTCTGAGCATCCCTGCAGTCTACATGACATGTCTAAAATTGCTGGCAGGTGAAAAGGTGTTAAACTGTTTGAGGCTTTGTATCTCTGTGGATCTGTAACCCATCACTGGAAGCAAAAGGGCTAAAAATGTTATATTAATGATTAATAGATGCTGAATTGCTTAAAAGTATCCTTTAATAACTAAACAACTTCATTTTACATCAACAACACTTCTGATGACTCTGTATTTTGCAGAAATGCTTTAGCTCAGAGAAAACTGACAAAGGTAATTGCAGTGTGACTATAACCAGAGGGGTAGAACAGAGTGGTGCTTTCATTATTAACCACCCTTTAGCAGAGATGGCTAAAGAAAACAAAGTATCTGGATTTGCCTAAATGAAGTATTAAAGAGAGAAGTAAAATCAACTAATAAGAAATGGCATAATAGTAAATTCACCAGTAGAGTGGATGGATATTTTATGACTGCTGGTTTTGTCCCCTGAGATATTACAGACAATTCATCCAGAAGACTGTAACTCCATGTTGCATAAAGTTCCCTGTGGACATTCCCCTGGAGATCTGCCCTTCCAATGCTGTTTTCTCTCCACACCAGCTGTGTCCTGGCAGCTCATCTTTCTGTCAATAAGATCTTCCCAGCCATGAATTCCTACCGAGCCACAGTGTCTGTTCTTTTCTGTTTTGTTTTGTTCAGTTTTATTTTAATGTCTTGTAAGCTTGACTGTCCTGTTCTTCCTTCATGGAAGGACAAAAAGAGGTTAGAAAACTTTGTGATATCCTTCTGAGTCTTGATTCCTCCACATTCCTTTTAAGATTCTCTTTAACCTTGCCATCTTGGAGGTCTAAAGTCCTACACATGCTGTTACAAAGTTTGGTCTAGAGCAGGGAGTGGCAGAGAACTTCTCATTTGCTGAATGTCAGTGTCGCCCTGAAAATTAAAGCCTTTTGATAATGTTTTCAGAGTTTTAGTTACTTTCCCATGAAACTTCTATAAGCATAAGTTGTTTATCACATTCCTTCTAAGAAATGTCTTTTGATGGACATTTCACATGACCAGTGTTTTTGGGAAGGTGGTAACTTAATTATCCAATCCCTGGTCATTGTCAAGAATCCATAAATACTGGACTCAGAGAATAAAGGCAGCTTCTCTGTTCTAACACTGAGAGGCCTTCGTGTGAATCATTTTGTGTCCTTTAGCGACATGTCAGCATGCAGCTTTCCCCACAAATTATTTCCTATCAAAAGGCAGCCTAAATGAGCTCAGTGTTGCACCAGGAGTGTTTTCAGTGTACTGGGAACCTGAGCTAGAACTGCTGCCTGAGTCGAGTTGTTAGTTCTGTACTCTTCTGCATGCTGCCGGTACCTAGAGTAATATCAGTTAGGGTATAGAACCTGGTTTTGTGCATCTGAGAAGGGCTATTCCACACAAACATGCACATGAATCCGATTTAAATCCGCATTACCAGCAGTTGTGTGGCAGACAGCATAAATCTGTGTCCTTGCTCAGGTTTTTTTTTTCAATCCAATCATATTATATTCCCTTATCTCTTTCCACACTTAATTTTCATTTTAGCATCACAGAAATTCCATATCTTTCTTAAAACTGAAATATACTTCTGTTTCAAAGTCACAGATGTAATCCTGCAATGTGAAAGCTATAAGAAAGTTGTATATTTTTTTACAATCAGTGTACTAGTATCTCTTAATTGTTCTAACAGCGAGGAAGGAGTTTCATGGAGACTAGGTTTTTCAATAGAAGCTTTAAAATAGTCTGCTTAGACAGAAAAAAGGTTTGGCAACCTTTGCAATACATCACTTTAGGGAGACTTTTGAGCTTCTGCAGTGCAACAGGAATGAGAAACTTGGGCCATATATATATATATATATATATGTATATCTATATTAGGGTTTGTATCTTTACATATGATAATGCTACCATGTTGCATATATATCTATATGTATGTGTGTGTACATATATATGTATATCATCAAAAAAAGGTTAGGCAAATATAAGACCTTTCAGTTACATAAAGGTAACTAATGCAGTGTTTTGCCTTTTCTCTTATTTTGGTAGAAAGTATCTCTAACTGGGCCATAATTGTTGCCCTTCTTCACCTCATCTCCCCAGATCTTTCAATAATGAATCTAACTAACTTCTCATTACAGTTGCTTCTTATACACAACACTGTCATTGCAGTGAAGTAAAAGCAAGTAGGAATTTTGTTTTTGCTAGTCTTGCTTTGAAACTCAAAGGCTCTGCTTATCACAAGCCATTGGATTTAAAGAAAGTTATTAATTGTGCTTTAGCAAAAGTATGTTCTTCAAAGTTTACTGAGGTTGTTTTCAGAAAATTTCCTCAGAGATCTTTGGACAGCCATTGCTTCCAGCAGAAACCAGATATTTCTTAGTCTTTGTAATTTGAAAATACTGAGTTTTGTCCCATCCTAGAGAATTTCCAGAGTTCACCAGGACTGTTCTTTTTGCAACATATATATGATTTTTTTTTTTGTACCTAAAAATCCCTAAAATAACTTAGAAACAGGAAGAGAGATATCTCTTTACATGTCTATTCCTAGTATTCTAGTCTAAACTTACCTGGTGATTTTCTTGAGTATGCACTTCCCAATGATGTGCAGTATTTCAGGAAAGGAGAATGTGAAGTAAGAAATTTCCTTTCATGATGAATGAAGTATTTTTAAGAATTGAAATTCTTTATGCTGCTTCAGAAAACAATTCAAATGAAACTGAAAATAATTTTATTTCTCAAGCTGAAGAGTTTGTCTTGTCGTCTGCTCAATGATATTATGATGAAGACTGTCATGTCTTCTTTAAATCAGTTTAAAAATCCTGAATATTTTTCCTGTGATCTTCTGTAGAAGTAAAGTAGTGTAAAGTACAATGAAATACTTGCTTTATCAGTGTCCCTATTATGAGATAATTAATCTGTGGCCTTACAAGTGTATACAAAGAAAGATGTTAAGTGAGGCCTTTTAAAGTATAAAGAGAAATAAAGTATGCATTGTCTAGAAAGTAGATGTGTCAAATTAAAAATTAGATACGAATTAAAAATTAAAGATAAGAATGCTTGAAAAAAAAATGCAGCTCAGGAAACATTCAGCTGTCTTTTCTGCAAGGGTATGATTGTTTTCAAAGAACAGAGAAATACTGTATAGCTGGTTGGAAAACTCGAATTATTTATTCATAAAGATCTAGATATTATCTTCCCAGACTGAAGTACAGATGCCCCCAAGATGGAAAGGCTGCAAGCTGCACCATGAATAGTGAAGTTTGTAGGACATATTTACAATGTTATAGTAGTAAAACATTTTTTGAGCATGTAGCCATTTTGACAGCATCTGCTGAAATATAGTATCTGCACAGAAGAAAATTCAGATAAGTGAGTATATTTAATCTTTATTTTGGTTTCTATCTCTAAAGGCTTTGTTGCATTGAAATAAATATTCTGAATTAAGCACAAAAACGAGCTTAGGAATAGTGTAAAGTCCTTATCATGCTAAATTGATTCAGGCACTTCAAAAATAACACATGAATAGCAACAGGGCATAGCAATGCCCTCATTGTTTCTCTGTTGACATATCAAAATCTGTTGCACTGAGCAAAGTCTAATCATGGATGGCTTTGGAAAACAAGGAGGGGTATTGTAAAGAAACAGCTTGGGTGGGGGAAGGAAAAGGGGAAAATAAAGTCCTTCAAACGAAGTCTTTACCACAAGTGACAAACAGGTTGTCATTAAATGACAAGTATAATGTTTTTGATTAAAAAGGAGTTAAAAATCATTGTTGCCTAATTGATCAATTCAAAAGGCTTATAGGGAAGAAGAAAATGTACATACTGGGTTATGATAATCTTGAGAAAAAAATATTTAGGAAAGAAATCAATAAAGATCCAAATGCTGAAAGTAGGTTGGTTTAGATTAGATATTAGGAAGAAAATCTTCACTGTGAGTATATTGTGGCACTGGGACAGATTGCCCAGGGCAGTTGTGCATGCCCCGTCCTGGGAAGTGTTGAAGGCCACGTTGGATGGAGCACTGAGTAAACTGATCTAATGGAAGGTGTCCCTGGTGTCCTTGCTTCAGCCAAGGACAGGGTTAATGCCTTCCACTACCTGAGAGTGGGCATGGCTAATTGGGCATGGCCAGACCCAGATGTTATTGGATACTAGCTCATGTCATTGCCAGGGGCAGGCGAAAGGAATGCTCTCTGGCTTCCAGGGAGAAGCATGTTCCTTTCAGAGGGAGAAAACCTGGTGGGCAAAATTGACACGGTGCTGGATTATCCCCAGCCATCTCCCAGCACTGGGCCAAGAGTGGGCTGTTCCCAGAAAGCAGCTCAGTCTGGGATACAGCTTTAGGGCTTAAGCTCGACAGCACAGGCTGTCAAGTGTCGAGGGCAGGAACAAGAACGAGGGAGAGGACTTCCTTGTCATTTCCAAAAGGAGTTTATTCCTTTAAACAATCCAGGCACAAAAGACAAAAGACACAGAAGGCGAAGCAATTTATATACGGGGAGGATTAAGTGGAGTGTACAAATAATAGACCAATAGGGAATGGAGTGGGGAGGAGTATAAGGCAGGGTTTACAACATAAGGACCAATGGGGAAGCATAGGGGGAGAGAATGGTTTACACAAACCAATGGGACTTCAAATCTTAGGGGATTTCCAAGGCAGGGGGTTGGGATAATGTGGGATTGACAACTCAGAAAGGGGAGGAACAGAGAACATTCTATAACAAGGGATAGTTCTTAGGGAAGGTGGACAGCTAAAGGAGGAGGGAATAATTTAAGACTAAACCAACAAAGCAGGGGGGAAACGGAACAGGGAGAAAAGCACACCACATCTCCTCCTTTCTTGTTTCAGAAAGAGAGAGAGTTTGGGGAAGGAAATAAATTATTCATACAACAAACAGAGGAATAAGGACTAGCAAAGGGGTGGGATAGGGGAAACTAAGTAATAAGAATGACTGCAGCAGGGACATACAAAGGGTTGACAACAACCTGCAAAGGAATCCCTGGAAATCCAGCCACAGACAGTTGAACCCCTCTCAACATGGCAACAACAATCACAAAACTTTAACTACACTAGGGGTGATAAACAGTCTCAATAAAAGGTTGAGGGTTTTCATTTTAAAAGGCCTTCTTGATCAGTTCTATTTTTTTTATTTTTTTTTTTAATTTTTCTTTCTCTCTGTGGTCTCTATTTCTTTTTCTTCTGTTCCGTTAAGTGCTCAGGAACATTTTCTTGGAATATTTTGAGGAAATGCAGTATATTTGGCTTACATTGTTACTTTGTTGCTTTTTTCTCTGTTTTATAGAGCTAATCTTACAAATTAGATTATTTCGAGACTCACATGAGATGATCAGTTGTAAACTTATTAAATGAAATTAAAATTGGTAACGTTGCAAAACTCTTTAAAGTAAGACATAGTATAAAATAAAGTTACTAAAATGACTAAAATTTCAGACTTAAGACAACATAATTAAATAAACATAGTTCTAACTTAACATAAAGTCCATTCTAACTCAAAACAGTAACTCCTAACATAGGGATTTCCAGGAATATTACTTAATAATTTACAGAACCAAAATTAACATCATTAAGCTAAATTAATATGCAATATAAAAGCATTTGAGACTTAATCATGAGGGATAAAACAACAGAAATGATGATACTTAAATGAATGAACACATCTTCACTTAATGAATTAATAGAAAATGTAAAATCATTGCTATTAAAATTAACATTAATATTATGTTCTACTTTTAAATAACAGAAATATACTTAACAAAATTTCAAAAAAAATCCTAAAATAAGTATTTTAAAATCTTGTCCCTTTATAACAGAAAACTTAATTCCCCACACAAAGCATTGCTGTGCTTTGTAGGGTACTAAAAACATTAGCATCTGATAACAAATACATTAAACAAATAAAACTAGAAACAAACACTTAGAAATTTTAGACGGCAGTCGGTCAGCTACCGTGGACAGATGGATGTTGGTTAATACTAAATAAAAATGGTGGTGGTAATTAACAAAACTGAAAAGGTTTTATAGTTTAATCTCTGCCAGTTCTTGATCTTCTCACCCAGGAGGGGTGCAGTTCCTTAATCTCCTCTTCATGAGGGGCACAGTTCTTAACTTCTTTGTAATGAGGGCCACAGTCCTCAGTGTCCAGCTCTGGCTCTGGCACTGGTGTTACGGGTGCTGCCATTTTAGATGTTTCGGCTTTCCCAGAGTGGGTGTGACCGATGATGGAAAAGACACAGCCCCCAGAGGTGGGGCATCTGGAGTAAGGGGTGGAACCAGAGGAGGAGTCAATGGGAGAAAGGGAAGGCTTAGCAACTGGAAAAGAAGGAGTAGGGTGGGAAAAAGGGAACCCAAGTGGTGTGGCAAACACCAGTTTGGGAAGGGGGAGTCCAGAAAGGCGTGGCATCTTCATCTCCCAGGACAGGGAATGGGGAATATGGAACCAGAGCTGAACCATTTGGGAAACCATTTGAAGAACTTGGAGGGCTATTAACTGGGAGTGGGGGAACCGGTTGGGGTTAGGGAAGGGTTCCTGACAGCGGGGCCCTCGCTGCCAGGGCAAGGGTACCAAGAAGACTGCAGAGAGCCAGGGTGACGGTAGCAGCCCTGTGTGTCTTGGTGGTCTGCTCCACATGGTTCCCTCAGTGTAGGGGACAGGGGATTAGGAGCAAAGGAAGGGGAACAAGGGGTACAGGAATCAACTGGGGTTGATATCTCTGGCTGTTTATTCTGTTTCTTTTGGCTAATCAGGGAGGACAGAATAAAGACAAACAAAGGAAAAAATGTTGTTACTGAGATGTCTCCCCTACCTGTCAATTCTGTTAATTTGCTTGTGACCCAGTCCCAAAATGGGGTACTCAGGACTTTCCCGGGAGGCACCCATGGAAAGTGGAGGAACAGCCATCGGAAAAAATGTTTTAACAATCCCTTGGTTCTGCCACGCTCCAGATTTTTAACTTTGTTAAAAAGTTTTAACTTTTTTAACTTTGTTAAAAATCTCCCTCTGTTGCCTTGACAGAGGAGCACCCATCTTGTCAGGGATAACAAAATTGCCCCTGTGACAAAATGTTAAACTTAAAAGAAAAGGGCACAGTGACCACCCTCAACTCTCTTTCCACTCGGGGTACCCACCAACCCCAATTCTTCACACAAATCTACTTGTGAGCTCTCAGTTCATTGGGACAACCCACCACTCCATTGGCCACTGAAACAGAAAGCCACAGATGAGGTCCCCTGCCCTGAAGTAATCCTGCCAGGTGCTGGAGTCCTGCTACTTCACCCCTGGGAGTGCCACCAACCAAAAAGTGGTGTACTCACCCAAGGGCACTAACGCATCAAAAGGCTTTGCTCCTGGAGAATCCTAGATTCCCAGGGCAGCTGCTCCAAGGGGTCCCGAAGGGCCTCACGTTGGGCGCCAGCTGACACAGTGCTGGAGGCAATTTGCCAGCTAGCCCTTTCCCAGACTGAGCTGAGTGTGGCCACCCTTGGTCTATAAATAGGCCGAGTGGTGGTAGAGCAGGGCCGCTCAGATCAGTAGCAGAAAGGCTGCTCTCTAAGGCACACAATGGGTTGGCGTCTAGGGTCAGGGTAAGGATCAGGGAAGGCTTTTTTGTATGGTTTCCAAGGAGGTTTATTCACAAGGAGGGTCCAGGGGCAAAAGACATGGCGGGCGGCAGGGGGGTGGGGTGTGAAGTGACTTATATATGGGGGAGGATCAAGGTGTGTGTACAAATAATAGACCATCAGGGAATGGAGTGGGGAGGAGTATAAGGTGGGGTTAACAACATATGGACAATATAATGGGTAGGCATAGGGGGAGGGAACAGTTTACACAAGCCAATGGGGTGTCAAATATTGGGAGGTTGACAGGGAAGGTTTGGAAACAAAGGGTAAGGTTTACAGTGATGGATGAGGAAGATGCTGGAAGACAGGGTTTGGGTTACAATGATGGGCAGTATAGGGGAGGAAATAACTTGGGTCAAACCAACAAATTTTAATTTTTAATTTTAATTTTCTTATCTCATTGTTTTCAGTAAATTGTTCTGAGCTGTCTACCTTTTCTGATTTCAGTTAGAGGGGGAGGGGAGCAAGCAGTCTGTGGTCTTTTTAGTGGGAGTACTAAACTGGGGAAAACCTTCCCTAAATGACATAAACCATGACATCTGTGCATGGCAGAGGGGTTAGGACTAGATGATTTTCTAGGTGCCTTCTAATCTAAACCATTCTGTGATTATATGCCTCTCAAATTACAGCTCAATACCCAGTTAATAAGATAGTAATGAAATGCTGAACAGAATATTACTTCGGAGTCTGAAGTGTTGCAGTAACAGCTCACCTTTTTCATACACCTTCCCAACTTCTGATGAGGGTGGTGTAGTTTTTGTGGCTCCTTCTTTCAAGTTCTTATTAAAACCACTTCCTCTAAGAGAAGATGATACAGATCTGTCCAGTAGTGTGCTGGAAGCTGTAATGTATGCCCTGTACTCCTATTGCTGTGGGAGAGGGTTTGCCTTTTGTTTGTTCTGCCAGGGGGCTTTTATCCAGATACAACATTCAGCAACAACTTGTGTCTCTGGGGAGAGGCAGGAACATTCTGGATGACTCCAATGAATTAATTGTTTCTTTCTTTATCAAAGGTCACAGTGTATACAGGTACAGGAGTGCATTTCTCAGGGAAATCACGTAATAGTTTTCTAATCTCTTTTGTTCTCACCGCAGAAGCAGAAGGCAGCAGAAGCAGCTGCTCTGTTAGTACTTCTTATTAATCTTCAGTCAAGGTCTTTCAGTCTTTCTGAAATTGTCTTGAAATCTGCTGCAGTGAAAAGGCAAGACTTCTGGAGACAGATACTCTGCCTAAGTCTATACGTTACTTATTTAAATTTTGCAGTCGTGTGTAAAGTTATGTGTCTGGCATTAATGATTTTGTGTAAATGTAATTTCAATAGAAATCCATTAGTACTTTAATCATATAGAGATAAGTGAATATTTTATTATTTTACTATGAAATCAAGTTTACAAGATCATATTTTGTCCACTTCATTTTTGAAGTCACCAGTAAGGCCCTTGTTTAAATCACGAAGGGTGCACAATATGAGTAGAGATTGACAGGAAAAATAGTACACAATAATTTTTTTCTTAAGTCTTCTCAGGGACAGGTATCACAGGAGGCACAGACTCCATCAGCACACTGAGTGTGTGTGGGGTAGTAGTCATGATGTAGCACAAAGAGCTGGCATATGGTGACCTTCAGTGCTCAGTCTTGCACTTTAATGATCAGGGATTGGTGTTTACCGATTGCAGTCTTGGGCTCTGTGTGTGTGTTATGTCTACATATCTATCTATACATAGTTTCTGCAGACATTTATTTTGCTTCACCAGTAGCTAATGACAACATACAGAAGGATCTGTCTTAGACAAGTATCAAAAGCAATATGTGTCCCATATGCATGAAGCTTGCAGGCTAAAGCAAATCCTTTAGCGTTACTTTGGCAGTCATTTTTGGCAGAAAAAATTCCCAAATCATAAGATGCCTGAAAGTTAAATATACCAATCCTGTTAGAGAGTTTTTTGCTGAGGAATAGGAGGTCTTGGGAAATGTAGCATGTTGTGAAGTAACATATATTTTTCTATTTCATGTTGAAAATAACAAGTACATTGCAGGCATTAATGAAATAGAATCACAAAATACTTCCCGCTAAGGGGGAAAATGGATTTTGGGGTTTATGGGCACTGTACTTCCTCAGCTTTAATTGACAGACAACATTACTTCTGTCTTCTAGTTTTAGTGAAAATATACTTAAAAAACAAACATGAGCAAATAGGTGGATAGGGAAAATAAAAAGCCTTGTGCTTCCCTGTTCAGAAACACCAAAGAAGTCCTGACTGTACTTCAATGGATTATTTCTTTGTATATGTCTTCATTAATTTTGCATACATTTATACAAGTATCATCTTTGGGTTTGCTATTTTTAATTAAAAGTCTATTTGCATTTACTTTTGGCCTGACGTGACATAACATCCCATGCAGTCCTGATGGCAACTCAGTAGGCTACCACAGACTCCCCAGTAGAGCAAATGCCAACTCACGCCCACAGGCAGATGGGAAAGTAAAACATGCATGTTATTTCCAAACCACTTAAAAAAATAACTTCCCTTACAGCATCAGATGAAAACATATTAAAGAAAAGCTGTCTTTTTCCACATTTAGATAAGTGTTTTCTGTAAGACCAACTATGTCGAGTAATGTATTTGAGCAAATAAGCAGCATTTAGGACATTTTGTTGAGTGTATCTGCAGTGACTACCTCTCACATTGAATCCATACTGGTAGCAATTTTTGTATTATTCTTCTTGCTTAAAAGGAAATTCAAATTTAAAAACATGAATGCTGAAGAAAATATTTGGTACCATCTTTCTTTTTGTAACATATTTTATATATTCAATTAAGGCCTAACCAGTTCACAAGGTACTTTAAACTGATGACAGTGTGTCTGCCCTTAGTATCCTGGTGGCATGTTTCAGTTGAGGTTGGAAACTAACTTTTTAAATATCATAAAATGAAAAGAAATGTTAAAAAAAAATAAAAAAAATAGTCAAATCAACCAACTAAACAAAACCCCAAACAAACCACAAATCAAAATTGTCTGCTCTGCTTCACATTCCCAAGGGAATGTGCCTTTATTTTGCTAAGATGCAGAAGTGCCTTCTATAAAATTGGGTAGCTGTCATCTGCCATACCATGATTTTGGTAATTGCACATGAAAACAATTTTTCAGACTTTTCTATTGCCATACATCATAAACAGACTTTTCTTTCCTTTTTTTTTTTTTTTAAATGTATATTTGCTGTGTAGTTATAAAAATTGAGTTAATTTAGAAGTAGTTTGGCTTACCTAGTGATACAGAAATAAAACATAGATAACATATAATTAGTTAAATGCTGCCAAAACACTGCCCAAAGATAGATTGTAAACTATTCAGTGTGGGCTTCTACTGCTGAGGAAAACAAAAAATATATATATTTTTATAGAAACTAACTAAACTTATATCTTGCTTGCTATGCTGTCAAAATGATTATCCTTAGAAATGGAAATGATGAAAATTTAAGTCTTCATTCATCTGGCATTTAAATTTTAAAAGATAGTATTTCTCTGGCTTTCTGACAATATATTGAAGTGGAAAAGTAGGCAATTCAGGGGGTTTTCTGGTGCTCTTTCTATTTTACATCAGGCATAGACTGCAGTCAGTTGAAATTATTTTATTCAACTACTATTCATATGTAGTGTGTTTGTTTCTATTCATTTGACACTTTCTCAATTTCTTTTCTTTCTAAAGATAGCACAATGTTTGCTTCTCAGCTCTAAGGGCTTTTGGTAGTCTGTATGGGACATTAATTAGAGCATAGGTATGAAACAATAATTTCAGACTGGGTTAGTGATCGACCTGAACTTAGAGGCATAGGCCTTGAAGATAGAAGTGGTCACAGGATTCACTTCATCATAAAACCCCAAGATTTTTATGGTATCTGGGCACATCAGTTTCTGATTAATTTTGAAGCTGGCTGGGACTATTTATCCAGTGGAATATTCACTCTTTAATAAAATTTAATTTTATTTCTGTAACCTTATAATCAGAATAGAGAAAAAAAAATCAGCAATCATTATCTTGTCACCATAGCAATCCTAGTTGGAAAAGACTTTAAGTTTAAGAAATTCTATCTGTATTATTATTGCAAAAGTTCTTTTACTAATCTGATTTTAAAGCTGTCTGAAATGGTGATTGTGCAACCTGCCTTCTCCAGTGCTTGACTACCAGGGTTTTTTCATCATGTCTAACCCAGAATCTTTCTTGTTGCAAACTAAACTAGTTATTTCCCTCTTTCTGAAAAGAGTTAAGGTTATTCTTGCTGCCTTTATGAAAGAAGGCTTTTGTATAAACATTCCTATTAGATCCCCTCTTTCCAGCAAGGTTAAAACTCAGGTTTTTGTTAAAGTTGTTTTTTCGGGATCTCTGGTCCTTTCTCATGCTCATCTCTGGACACAGTGTCTTTGGTTCACAGCATCATTAAAGCGTTATTTCCCGAGCTGAGCGAATGGTTTTTGTCAGCAAAAGCACTAATTTCCTGTTTTATGCTTTTGCAGGTGATTATTTTTGCCTGGAAATTTGATAACTTGCCCATATTTCATTTGAATTTCTGATTTAGTTGCAAGCTACCGCTTCATTTTGTAGAGATTTTGTTTATTAGCTCTAATTTTGAGCTTTAATTTGCTTACCATCCATCTAGTTCTATCTGTTGATTTTATATGTATGATCAGTGTTCAAAGACTATTGAATAGTTAAAGTGATAATCCTATACTCAGACAAACACAGAATTCCAGAATTCCACTCCCTGTCCCACTGAATTAGCTTTGCTTACTGAGAAGAGGCCACTGAGAAGTATTCTCCGGTCTGCCACGAAAGGCAATTTTCTGCCATGAAAGGCAATTCTAGAATGCGAATCACTCAAAACTGGAAACAAAAATACCAACAAACATCAAGAAACATGCTGGCTTTTGAAGACATGTGCAAGAATATCCTCGAGGGGTCCAGAAACGTAACAAGTTTTGAGCATTTTCAGCTTTGTTATTCAGTGTTCAGCTAATTAGTACAGCTTGAACCACCAAGGAATGTTTGAATTTTGACCTTGTCATTATCTTTGTAAAGGAAACAACATCATAAATCCCAAAGAATTATCTCAGCTCTCTGACTAGCAGCAGAAGTACAAGGGGAAATGTGGTAATTGGAAAAGTGCTCAATCCTGAATGGCCTGAGTCCACAGCTGAGCATGACACTTGAAGGTTTTGTGTTCAGTGGTGAGTGATGAGAATAATTTTTGATCCAGAAAGGCTAACCTGCAAAGAAAGGTCTTAAAGCCTGAAGTTGTTCAAGGAAGAGTCAGAAGGAAAAAGGCAGAGAGGCTTCAAGCATGAAGGAACTGACTGTAAGGAGGAAGAGAGCAGAGGCAGGATCTTTCCAGCTCTGCAGTGAGAGGGGAACAACTTGCCAACTATATGGTTTGTCAGACTGTCTAAGGAGATAGAGCAGTCTGTCTGCCAGGAGAGCTGACATCCCTTCCAGCCCAATGTAGGCTTCTCCAACTTGCTCCTGTTACACTGTTCACCAGTGCCTGTCTTCATGCCTTCTTATTCCTGCATGTTTAAAGGCTCTTTCTGAGCTTCTTTTCCATTTGTAGATGCGTATGCCTAATGATTTTATTCTTTTCCATCATGGAAAAATACTTTTTTAAACCTCTAGACTCATTTAACAGGAAGTGTGCAATCATTGGTTTCTACTCTTCAGGAATTAATTTTTCTGATTATCTCCAAAGCAATTTCTGTTTTGTGTGCTGTACCAAAGGAAATACAAACAAATCCCTCTCAGCAAAACAACAGGTTCTTTACTCCATTTTTACTCTTGCACAGAATTTGTTAAACCAGCTAGTATTCTTCTTATACTATCCTGGTTCTTGGGTTATAATTTAATTTGTTTCTCCTGTATCTTGGTTATTGTCTCATTCCTCCAGTAGGTGAAAAATTTCAGCTTTCTTCTGAACATATTTTCCAGGCAGTGTTGTCTGTAGCTTTTATACTGACAATACACATGCATCTCTGTATGGATCTGTTCTAAGTCTATTAAGTGAGAATCTCTGGGGGTTTTTCTAGTAGCACCTGAGACATAAAGTGGACAAACACAAGCTTAAACTTCATTCTAAGTACACTAGAAATGTCAGGTTACTCTTTTTCAAAGCAAATGTGGTACTCTGTGTTCCTCCCAAACTTCTTTCAGCCAAAGAAGAGGATTGCAGTGATGACTGAAATCCCCCAGTGGAAGATGTGTTAGTAGATGTTCAGCTGAGTATAATGTTACCATTTTCCTCAATCTGCTTAATCACCACATGAATTCATGGTTCTAGTTTCAAGATCACAGCCAGCTGCTGTGGAAGTGCTCATTGCAAACCAAGTAGAGAATGAGAAACCAAACCTCTCTCTTTGTCCTTGACATAAGCAGTTAACTGACAGACTCTCCAAGGCAATAGAAACCCAATGATGATATGAAACATCTTGTTATAACAATTCCATGGCATAATTCAAACATGGCATAGCATGTGCATCTCATGTTGGATGTAGGAAGGTTTTGAGCACCTAAACAAAAGCTGTAGAAGCTGAATTTTCAAGAAGTCTCTATGTACAGTTGGTTGGTGTGTCTCTACTTATTGCTGGCACTAACATTTCTGCATGTACATAGCCTGAACTGCTGTGGCCTGAGGTGTCACATGTTTAAGCTCCTGCTTAAACCTGACTTTTTGCATAAATCTCCTGACAGCTGTGACTAGAAGTCATGCTGTGAAAGTGCCTGCTACATCAGTGTGGTCAGGCTTGTGGAAGCAGTGGCTTCCACAATTTCTTCCAAGATATAAAAAGTAGATCAGAGTGGGCCAAGAAAGGGAGGTATGAAGCCTTGCAGGGCTTGTGATGACCTTTTTGCTGCAGTGCACCCTTCCTTGATGTAGTTGTGGTCTTATCATTCAAGTGATATCCCAGATGGTGTGAGGGGAAGATGGGAATAGACTTGGAATTACTTGGAATTAAAGAGGGGTGTACATCCTGGGAATCCTGACTTCTAGTCTATCCTTACATAGGATAGCTATAATCTGGGCAGAAAGGCAAAGTTACATACCTGCTTTTCCTGCTTGTCATTTCCTTCTGGCTACTGACAGTTAGACAAATGGGTTCCCTGAGGTGCCTGACTTCTCATGTGCTGCCTGCTGAAAGCCAAAGGCCATTTATGTGTTCTGTGCCATGTACTGGCACAACAGGGTTAGGAACTGCTCGTCTGAAGGCATCTGTGTCTGTTTTTCCTGGGTCTCCCAAAGCATGGCAGCATTTCTGAGAACACTGCAAAGGAGGAGAAACTGAATTGCTCCTGACTGAGGGTCTTCCATTTTGCTGTGATTTCTTGTTACCTCAATATATTCTTCAGGACTTAGAATTGCTTTGAAATGACAATAATTTGTGATTGAATCTGAAAGAGCCACTGATGCAGGGTTTGAGGGAGGTGTGAAGAAAGCAGACTCTCTCATCTGCCAGCCCTGCAGGATTCAACCTACTGGTTCACTGAGCTCACAAATAGGATATTATCCATGGAAAGATGTTCTTTTATGTCAGTAAGATACATCTCTGAAATCTAGGTAAATTATTTAGAAATATAGGGGTTAACTTGCAAATAAATTTTATTATTTAGCTAAGAGGAAAAAAACCAATGCACTTTTAATTTTTTAAAAATTATTATTCAAACATAGACATTAGGTTTGTGATTTGGTGACTGCTGAAAAGCCAAAATTCACATTCACACTAGCTTGTTAATTAGGGGCTTATTCTTAGTAAGTGATTAACAAACTTAGCTGAGTCATCACCCACAAGCTGGTTGGTGAGTACATGTCATCACATCCTCATTCATACACAATCTCCTTCATTTTCAACTTCTCGTTGTTAGCTGCCACTGGCCCTGGTGGCCTGGACTGAGCTGTTAGTCCTCAGGATTTTAGTTGCAACATTTGTGATATTTGGAGTTTTACTTAACAGCTCGGTTCCTGCACTGTTTATGTTATGAATTACGTTACAAGGAATTTCCATCCTCCCTGCAAAAATAAATTTTTGAGATTTTTTTTCCTCTTAAATGAGTAGACTAGGTTTAAACTGTGAACCTGATATAGAACAAGGGGGAAAAAAATATGTCTCTGTGTTTGCTTTTTAATCTTAGTTTAATTGAAGAAGGGAAGAAGTGGGGTTTTTGATGCTTGATATTGGTAGTACTATAAAAATTGCTGATTTTTTTTTATTGATATACTTGATTTGTTTACCTCCCATCCACAGTGGTGGACAATTTGCAATAGCTTACCTGCTAAAATGGCTTATTGTAGGTATACTTCTGTTAATAATAAATACTTGACTTTTTTTAATGCTACTCAAGATTCATCCCTTACAAACCACTCAGGAGAAGCATTTTGCTATAGCCACAGAGAGATTGTGGCCTGTCTTTAATAGATAGTTTCTCTCTGTTTAATTGTACCTCTGAATTGTAGTTGGACATGCTTCACTGGCATTAAACTGCATCAGTGCCATGCCCATCCATCCATTTTGGAGGGGATTAGCTCTGTGGCAAAGTTCATCAGTCACTTCTGCCATCGTAGCTTGGCATGATTTGTACTAGTATAATTGGGTCACAATTTCAGCTAATAATGATTGATACAAGCTTTTTGTCAGTGTGGGAGGATGACGTGTGACCTTTTTATCTATTCCTCTGCTTTCTGAAAAACTTGTTTTCCAGTTATTAACATCATACAAACATCAAACTTACATGCTGAAAAAAAAAAAGATATGGAAATGTGTGTTTCATTAAAATGTCTTCTAGTCATCTGTTCATGTGAATATAACATTTTAATATGAAACTGCCAGGCAAATGCTACTCTTCAGATTTCTTTGATGGAAACTGATAGTCCAGTTTGCAGGTTCAGTTGCAATGTGTGCACTTTTGAACTCCCTAGTTTAACCTTTTTAGGTTAACCTTTAACCTTTTTCTCCCTCAGCATCATTATTAATTTATTGTCCCTCTGTATTCAGCGCTGGTGAAGGCTGCGCCTCAAAACCTGTGATCAGTTTTGGGGCCCTCACTATAAGAAAGACACCTGGGTGCTGAAATGTGTCCAAAGAACACTTGAGGACATGATTTAGTAGTGAACATGGTGATGGAGCTAGGTTAACAGGTAGAACTGATGATCTTAGGGGTCTTTTCTAACCTTAATATTTGTATGAGTTGAGAACTACCAGTATACCAGTGGTTTGCCAGATCCTGGTGTACCTTACAGTGATTTTTCTTCTGTTGTGAGGAAAGAAAAAGGTACGTTTTCTCTTCTGAGGCTACCTGTCTCTTGAAGTAGTACTTTTAAAAAATTTCTGTCACTGTAATTGGACATAAAAGAGTGTATGTTTTTTATTTAGAAGGGACACTGTCAGTACATTCAGTTGTTTCTCCAACTAATAGAACCTCAGGAAAGTACTGGTAGTCTTTGAGTTATGTGAACACACAGAAAAGTAGTCCTCTGGTTCTAAAACTACGATGTAATATAAAATTCTCAAAAGCATATTTTACACATGAAATATTATCTGTGGGGTGCTTCTACTAACCTTTAAGCCTTATAACCTATTTATCCATTGTGTTTTTATAATCCAAGGGTCTGTCATGGCTGTCATCATCTTAAAATGTAGCACAAGCCTGTTCTTTCCCTGCACTGTTCACATTTCCATTCTGGTGTGTCTGAATGTCTGCATCATTGTACTACGCGAATGCATTTTTCATACTTAAAAATAGACTCAATAACCATCTTCCTTCTCTGCCTTTCGTTTTACAACTGCAGTAGCAGCTACATTTCCTGTCTCAATAGCACTTATGAAGCAATTAAGCAAATTTAGGACAGATTTTGCTACTGAATGCTAGACAGATTTCTCTTTATCCTCACCAGAACTTGTGCATGGACAGATTATACCCTAATGGCCTAGTTCTTTTTCTGCCCCCGCGAGAAGCACTCATCTCATTTTACACATGGGCCATTTGATTTGGTGCCACAAAATGAAATTGATAGATCCTCTAATTGGTCACTTGTAATTAATTAGTATAAAAAAATATTTATCTTTGTCTGTGGTGTGTCTTCTGTATTCTTCAATGACTACTACTTGTGGTTACACAGCTGAAGGAAATTATTAGCCAGAAAATTGTGGACCTGTGGGAGCAGGTCCAGAAGAGGGTCATAAAGATGATCAGAAGGCTGGAGCAGCTTTCCTGTGAACACAGGCTGAAAGAGTACACCCTGGAGAATCTGAGCTCCAATGAGATCTCATTGCAGTCTTCCAGACATGAAGAAAAATGGGGAGAGTGACTTTTTACATGAGCAAATAGTGATAGGACAATGAGAAACAGTTTTAAACTAAAAGGGAAAATATTTAGGTTAGATGTTAAGAAGAAAATCTTTACTGTGAGGATTGTGAAGCACTAGAATGGTTGCTCACAGAAGCTCCATTTCTGGAAGTGTTCAAGGCCAGACTTGGGGGGACTTTGAGCAACCTGGTCTGGTGGGTGGCATCCCTGGCTATGGGAGTGTGGGCTGGAACCAGACCTTTATTGTTCCTCCCAAACAAAGTTCTTCTATGATTCTGTGAAATTGGGAAGATTTATAAAAAGTAAAACAAAAATATTTGGAACCTCCTCCAAAACAGTTCAAATGGCAACAATTTTTAGTATTTCTGTAAAATCTCAGTGTTTTAATTAAGTTGAGGGAAAGACTAAACTTTTTTTTTTTTTTTTAATCAAGTAAAATAAAGAAATCTTATCTAGAACCATGATTAAGTGCAAATTAACAAAGGTAAACTTATAAAAGATAAATACAATATATATTATATAAATATATATAACTTATATAAATATAAGTTTTAAAGGGCACTCCAATTGTATCAGTCAATTGCTGTATTTATGGCCATTACGAAATAGCAAAAATTATTATTCAGATTTATATCAGAATACCCCCCAAATAAACTACTACTTAGACCATCCCTATAAATTGCATTTCCTCCATAAGAGCAATGAATATCAATATTCCACCTCCCCTCTGCTCACACATACTGTATTACTGAAAAGAGATTTCTTGCTGCATTACAGAGGAAAGATGTACTTTTGGAAGGAGTAGTTGTGCAGGAAGGATTCGTTGTGAATTGTGTTTTTCAAAACTGGTAGCAAAAATTTCTGTCATAGACATAGAGCTTGAGTCACCTGTGACTGTAAAACACCAGGATGATGTGTATGCAAACATAATTAAGTTTAGTCATGGCAAGGGGTTCTTGCTTGGAACAGGACACAATTAGCACCATGGTACAAGACATGGGTAACACCTCATTAAATAATTAGAACATTCTGCAAAAATCTGGCCAAAATGTTCACACCATTCAAACAGGAACAGCCCAAAAGGGATGAATAAGACAATGAGAGATTCCTGGGGGAAAAATATTATAACTTGTTTAGTGAAATGATGATGAGAAAGTACATGAATATTTTCCAACTAGCTTTGATGCTCATTATCTTTCTGTTCAAAGAGCAAATGCATGTACAGTATTCATAGAGCAGTTAGATTTGAAGGTTTTGAAAAAGTTTCTAAACATCCAAAGAGCAAAGCTGTGAGATGACCTACATCAAGGGAGGTTGTGAGGGCAGAGAGATTGGGAATACTTATTGGCTGCGTGCAGACTCTGTAGCTGAGTGTATATAGGGAAAACATGTGTGCATGTGCACGAATATATGTATATGTGTGTATTCCCTGTCTGTGGAATACCTGCCCAGCCTTGCTACTGGCTGGACCTGGGGGCACAGAGCTGGAGCTGCCTCACCTCTGTTGGGCCACCAGATTCAACAACTCTAGTAAAGGTCATTAGGAGTTTCACAGAATAAATCCCCAGGTTCTGTGTAGGTCAAGGGCATTGGCAGTGTTCCTCATCTTTCTATGCCCTCATTCTGTGGCACATCATTGCTGAGTCAAGAGGGGTTTTGCTACAAGTTTTAAGCTTAATGAAGTGTGTAGGGAATATTCTGTGGTTTTGGTTTGCACATGTTCTCTCGATTCTTCTTACTGTGTGATATCCTGCAGTTGCTGGAATGGGTTTGATGAACAAGGTCTAATTTTATATGGTGGTGGGCAGATTATACCGACTACACACCACCAGCTGAAAGTGTTTTCCTTCTAAGTAGTTGGATTGCTTGAACTTTCTGTGTTGATCTTGTGCATAAGCTCTGGAAAGGAGCACAAAAGAAGTGGTTGACCCCTCCTCCTCTTGGTACACATAACAACAATATATTACTAAACTTGATGCCTTGAGAGGCTACCTGGAACAGAGGCTAGACAGAGTTAAAGGAGTAAAGTAGGTATTTATTAAAAGGCTTTCAGTGGATACACCTTGGGGAGTACAAGAGCCTGGCTGTGGCTACACCCAAGGTGGACGCCCAGTCATGAATTTTACACTTTTGTAAGTTTTGGTCCATTTACATATTGGGGTTAATTGTCCAATTACAGCTTCAGGTTATGAAGTCCCATCATCCCAGATTGCTCTCCTCAATTCGCTGTTGTTTATACTTTTTGGGCCTGAAGCTGCAACAGTGTCCTTGGTTCTCAGGCTGGAAAAGGATTGTTGTGTCTAACTCCCTTGTGAGGAGAACTTGCCAACACTTTATATGAAGTTCAGAGTTATATACCAATACAGGACAGAATCTGGAAAATATAAAAGCTAAAACATAAGGCATCAGACTTGGCTCCTGTGTTGCAACACCTTAGCAGTAGAGGACCAACTTCCCTCCTGCTGGAGTACAGAGAACACTCCCATCCATACAAAGCAGTATGACTTTCATCCTGCAGAACACCATTCTTGATTCACATTCAACTCTGTGAGCTATTATATGCTCAGATCTTTTTATTTCCCCATGCAAGACTAACGAGTTGTTTTTAAATTTTTTTAAATTGTTACATAATTTGGTGGGTTTCATTGTTCTGAAATGTGTAAAAGTTTTTTCATTTCATCTTAGTAAATTTCATCCTGTTTTCTCCTGAGTAATTTTTGCATTTACCATTGTTCTGAATTATTCAACTGCATTTGTGTATCTTGGATCACGTATCTGTTATCTGCAAGTGTAGTAGTTTAGATGTTATTTCATCATTCAGTCCACAGGATAGCACAGCTGGAATAGCAAATTTTCTTTTGCACCTTCCTGGTTACTGGTTTTGTCACAACTAAATAGTAGTTCAATCTGCTTAGGATGTTTCTTTGCTTACAAATTACTGTAAGATGGTGTCAAAAAAACTTGTTAAAAATCAGATGTGTCACTCCCCTTGTTTTTCCTTCAGATACAAAGATTGTTTTATATCAAAAAGGATGATCTGACTGGTTTAGCATGATTTACCCTTTATGTTTATGAGGAAGTCAGCAGTGAAAAAGAAAAATAAATTGAAAACAGTCAGTTATGCACTAGAATCGTGTCCTTCAACATCTGTCTAAATTTTATAAATCAAAATTGCCCTTAGCCATGCTTTTTATAAGATATCTCAATGCATCTCAAAGTACTGGTGTTAATGTCATATATTTAAGAGTATAATATATAAAATCCAAACCAAGCTAAACAAAGACTTGTAGAAGAAAATGTTTAACTGTTTTCAAAATGAAATGAGGAAATCACACATACAACACTTTTTATATTAAGAAGTGAATAATTTCACTGGAATTCTTTAATTTACAGAGAAATTTGTCTTCTGCCAATAAAAAAAAATAAATCAAAATTCACCCCCAGAATTTGTAGATATGGTGAAACTTGAATTTAAGGTGGGATTTGGCAGGCTTTTTTCCTAATCTGTGGTAGAATAATGTTAAAATATACTTCTTTATTACAGGATTAATATACTTCTGTATAACAGTATTCAGTGGTTGAATTACACTATATTTTTCATGTTATATTACGTTTGAAAAATTATGTCGCTCTAATATTTCCTTGAACATGTCTTTATTGAGACATCATGGAGCAAATCCACAACATGTTTATAAGGCTTAGAGCATTTTGTGTTTTATTTTTAATTTAGATTTAAAAATAAACGATCCACAACAGATATCTTCACAACTAATGGCAGTGATGTCTGAATTAAAATGTTCTACTCGGTCTCTCTGCTGCTTTAAACACATTTTCCAGCACTCAGAAGCAGAGCCTCTGTCTGTGTTCTCAGCATCCTGTGTTCACTGCGGTGTAGCTTTCAATATTTTCATGTTGCTCAAAATCTGTGTGACTTTATTCACACAGTGCTGAGCCTGAGCTAATATACCCTGCTGGGGCACTTAGCTGCAGCACAGAGCTCTGGCAGAGTTTCTCCTGGTATTGTAGGAACGACTTGTTAAACTCTATACATGTTGTTGACATTGCAGTGGCATTTTGAAGTGCTGACTAATGCTTCCACAGCTGTAGGTAGTATTAGGCACTTGGTTATTATTAGGAAAGTTGCCAACACGTTGGGAATGTTTGTATGCACAGTGATTGTTGCCGAAGGTACTCTTTGTTGTTAGGCACCACTGTTAGAAATGCTCCTAAAAGTTCTTAAGTCTCCCATTACTACAACCCCAGCTGACTGTGGACGCTAATAGCATTGGCAAAAAGCTTCTTAGAAATTACAAGCAACACCCATATGCCAGCATTTGTTGCTAAGTGAAATAAATTGTTAGTAGCAGCACCAAGTTGCTGGAACTGCTTGTAACAGCTGTGAACCCCAAAGTCGGTGATTAATGTCAGCTCCAAGCATTGCCGGATGCCTGACAGAACTTGTAACAGCCAGGAATGCTGAATGGCTGTGAGCCTTGCTGGCTTTCCAGCAATAAATGTAGCAGCCAGACATCCTGAAGTGCAAGAGTCACAGCATCTTCTCTTTTGTCCATTTCTGCTTGGCTCTGGTGAAATCTAATTGCCAAGATGAAACCTGAGGAATTTTAGAATGTCTATATAGTTATTTTTGCTGGGAAGCTTTGTTATGAGAATTTATGTATTTATTTTTTTAATATAGTTCACAGCTGTCCTTTCATTTTCAAGAAAGAAGGGGTCTGGATTCTGAGTGTGGCTATACTCTTTATTTATTGCAGAGGATGGGGGTGGACTTTTACAGAACCGCTTATAAAATTCTTATCCTGGGAGCAACTCCATGCTATTTCCTACCTCATTATAATTGAAAGCTGCCTAAGGACTAGAGATTTAGCTTCAACTGAGAATTGCCAGAGTTGTCTCACTGTGCCAGCAAGTTTCACCCTCTGCTTGTTGTCTCTTTGGGAAGCTGCAGTGAGTATAGGAAGAGTTAGTAATGAGCCATAAGCCTTTAAAGACTTCAATCTGTATGCATATGAAAGATCAGTGGGTAGGCCAGTTGTCCTACAGTATTTTATATGTCATGCACACAGGTATCCTAAGGCATGCATATCATAGAATTCTTAAGGTTGGAAAAGATCTCTTCATAAAGTGCATCTGTTATTCCAGCACCTCCAGCTTCACCACTAAACCATGTCCAGTAATGACAACACCTCTAACACTGCCAGTGGGATACACAAAGTTACTAATTAATCTAACATTGTTTAAAACCCAGTATTTACCCATGCACATCTATATTTTCGTTTGTAGAAGGAATATTTCCACTGCCTCTACCAAAACTGTGTTACTAATCCTTGGCCTGCTAAGCAGCCCTACTCAGATCTTGCAATCCTGACCTTCTTATCAAATACACAGAATAAGATAACAAGTGCTCTGTATTGCTCAGGCAGTTAAAATAGTGCCAGTCCTGAGCTCCTGTGAACTTTTAAAAAGACTGTAGTTTATTCACTCTTTTCTAAGCAAGAATTATGCAGCAGAAAATGAAAGCAACAGATTCAAAATTAAGTGGAAGACCTGGTTCCTCATGTAAACTTAGTGTGTGCATTTCTGCTGTGGATTATTATGTGGGCCAAGAATTGGATCTCCAAAAATAGCTGAACTAGATGAATTCATGGAAGGGAAAAATAAAAGGTGTGAGGAATATTAAATCCAAAGGCAACAGAAATATCCAAATAAATTCACGAGCTGCAGATTACTGGAGGTTGGGAGTTTCCTTTGCAAATGTCTCTGGCAAGTGGCTAAGAGCAGATATCTTAGAGCACAGAGACCTAGGAGAGAGCAGACACAGAGGTGAAGGGAGCAACAGTGTGTATCTTTGCTTTGACCTGGTATGGCCATAGCTCTGATATGCTGAGCTCTTCCAAACTGGAGTATATATCTTGGGCAAAGTGGATCCCCGCGTAGGTGTTTGCCTTCCTTTGTGAATAACTTGATTGAATTAATTTGAATGAACAAATTTGAATGTTGTGTGCATTTTTCCCATTCATCTCCTCAGACTGTCAGCTCTCAAGCCTTCATGAAGAGGAGTGAAGCGATAACAAATTTATGGCTGATTATCTTAAGTGAAATCTAAAGCTACTCTCTTATCCGCAGCTCTTAGATGCATGGTAGCTTCTGAGTGCAGAAGCAATGAGAGAGCTGCATTTGTAGAATTTGTGAATTTGCATTTGTGAAATCATGTGCTGGAATTATGTGACTCAAGCAACACTGTTTTTTCAATGACAGCCATTTAAATAATGAGACAGTAAGCTGGCTACCTGAACCTGGAACACTGCACAGTAACTGCATTTACAGAAACAGTGCAAAGGATGAGGCTGCACATGGTTAGTTTGGATTAAGTGAAGATCTTTTCTGTATAACTCTGCATGAATAATAGGGCTGGAGGGCATCATTCTGATGGAATAATGTGTTTCCTCTAGTACCCGTTTGTTGTCAGAGAAGAAAATAGAGATATGTACTGTACATATTCTGTCTTAGAGTTTTAACTTGCAACTGCACCTTAGTCATTCTTGAAAGGTGTCTTTATGACTGTTTTATTTCACTGGTGCCACTTTTCAGTTTTAATTTTTTTTAATCAAAAATATTTTGAGACTATGACAAGCAAGTATGCATGTAAGCATTTAAAATATATAATTTTGTATTTAGACAGCAGAGGTTGATAATGGGGCCAAGAACTGTAACATCTTGGATGATGGAGTAGGATAGACCATCATCAGATTTAGGGTGTGAAAAGTTCAGTTCATTTGCAGGATGAATTGTTGGTATACCAGATGTACCAATGGGTTGTGCATGCCATTCCGTGGCATGTCAGAAGGCTCGAGATCTTGGCCAGAAAGACTCTTCTAAAGCCAAGCAAAGGCAAATGCCAAGTCCTGCCCTTGGGGAGGAAGAAACCCCAGGCACTCACCTGTACAGTCTGGGTGGTATTTGGCTAGAAAACTGCATTCCAGTAAAGGCCCTGGGGATCCCGGTGAACATCTAGTGGAACATGGTCCAGCAACATATGTTTGGAGTATAGGCAGCCAGGAGAAGCCAGGTTGCACTAGGGAAAACTTTACCACTAGATCAAGGGAGGTGAGTGAGTCTTCTTGACTGTTCAGCCCTGACTGGAGCACATCTGCAGTTGTCTGTCCACACTGGGTTCCCCAAAACAAGGGAGATAGAGGCATACTGGAGCAAGCCTAGCAAAGACCCCTGCAAGGATGAAGGTACTCAGGCATCTGTCATATGAGGACACCCTGAGAGAGTTGTGGTTTTTTTAGTCTGAAGAAGAGAAGACTCAGAATCTTCCCAAGAATGCCTAGAAGTCGTGGCTCACACACTCAGGCTCTCATTACAAATCCCAGTTGTGCTCTGCAGCAGCAGGTTGTGCCTCTGTTAACACCAGGTTTGGGTAGGAGCCATGAGGGCAGAGGTGCCTGTCTTAATTCTCAAAACACAAGGACAATGTCCTGCTGCATCTGCTTCTTCTCTGATCAGTGATGAGGTGAGGGATAAGGAAAGAGGGATCGCTGCAGAGGGAGGCAAGGGGCAGGTCAACAAGGGTAGGCATCACTTTCTCCAGCCCTTTGAGTTTCTGGGCTGTTTGTTCTGCTCTCACCTTTGTATCCCATCTTCTCCAGGGAAGAGCTTCTGGCTCTTGTCTCTTCTGTGCAGAACAGGAGGAGATGAGTTGAGGTCATGCCACAGTTAGAGGAATGGATATTTTGTGCCCTTGTATTGCAAGTCTCAGGTGGGAGGCAGATACTGTGTATTGCAGGAAAAAAGGGAGAGGTAGGAAGACATATGGGGGACAGAGGGTACACATGTCTGTTCCCAGCCTCCCCCCAAAAAATTGAAGTGGCCTCTCACTCCTTGAAAGCTGTTGTGAAGCAGTGCTGTGCCTTTCTGAAATAAGCACCCAGAAACCATAAATATGCAGAAACTGTAATATTCCTTTTGGAGATATTGCCCTTCCCTGCCACTTCCTCCCTTCCAGCAGCTACCTGAGTCCTGAGTCCTGCAGGCTCAGAACTTGAATAAATGAATGGTTTTACTGGCAGTGAGAGATAGAGGCTCTCGACACAGGAGGATTGTGTATTTATGTATAGCGTATGAGTTCTCAATAATATCAATAAATAATGGCATCAAAATTTCTGAATTATTGTAAAGTCTATGTGAATACCAAAAAAATCCTTTCCATTAGCAATGGGATGTTCCATTTTTATTTGACCATTAACTCAAATATAGACATCTAGCACAAAAGGACTTGGGACAACTATGATTTGAACATCCTGAAAACAGCATAATATCTAGTTTAGGGATTGAGAGTATAATATTTCCTTTTTTTTTCCTGGATCCACTAATTCAGAACACTGCCAGATCATATATTTTTGATGCTTCACTCTGTTTTGCTTCTTTGTAGGTTGACTCCTACTACCTTTTGGTAGCTCCTACTATTTCCAGGCAAACACCATAATTCTGGTGCACCATTTTGTGCAAAGAACCGTGAGGAAGCCTTCTACCCATCTTCCTCTTTTGCATATTTAGCTGGCTGTCATTGGAGATAATGGCTTATAAATCCCCAAACCAAAAATCACTGGGTTTCTTTGCAGCATCTTTGCCGTGTCCTTTTCCCCTCAATTTTACCCCATACCTTCTGCAGAGCCTTGCAGTTTAGTGTAGAAAGGGTTAGGTTAAAGTTGTTGGCTCTTCTCTTTGATTTAGTAGTTTAAAGTGTATTTCTTTTTGTATTTCAAGTGTGTTGCATTTTGGTCAAGCAGGACTTGCAGAAAATGAGCAGCAGAAAGTGAGGTCTTTACCTCCATGGCTGGCAGTGAGAGCTCAAGCACCAGGCAGCAGTTGGGATATAGCAGGGACTCGGCCCAACTGCAGCCTTGGTTGTGTGGGATGTGCAGACAAAACCCTGAAAGGGGCAGTGGAAAGTACGTGGGCATTGTTTTCTTTGGCTGTTGCGTGAGGTTAAAGTAAATGGTATTGTTGGTCATAGAGGGAGGTTATGGTGGTGTGGCATGTGATGGCATTGCATGCTTAATGGCGACACACAAATCACAGGCTCAAATGGCAATTCTTACTCAATGAAGTAAGCAGCTGCCCCTTCAGGAGCTTTGGATGGTTTATGTACAAGTGGTAGTATTATGCTATGGTGAAACACGTAAGAACAAGGTTAAGACTGTTTTGAAACACCTGAAGTGAATCTCCAAGTACTTTTAAGCTTGAGAGAAATTGCAGTGAATGCAAGTAAGGAATTTACAGTGAAGATATGGAACCACTTGAAATTTCTGGGATATCTGTGTTTTCCATTACTATGATTCCTGAAGAATTAAGGCACTGTCAGATTTACTAACCATTTAGTTTAACCTTTTAAAGAGATCAAATACCTAAAAATCCTCAGAGGTTAGGAGGCCAAAGTGTCTTCTAGGTGGCTCATTACTTCCTCACATGCTTTATTATCTATATAGGTCTGATCATTTTTGTGGGATTCTTTCAATCAAGTGCAGTGTAGGTGGCTGCAGCTGATACAGTCACTGTAGTCTCCCACTGGTGCCTACAGTAGTTAGTAGCAGATGCTTCTAGGGAGTGATTCATCTCATCTTATGGTTTACACTAGGCAAGTCAATATAAGTCATGACATACCAGTATAAATCACATCAAATTTGAAGTTTTACACCCCTTTAAATATACTGGGATGTAAAATTTTTATGTAAACTTAAGAAAAGTCTTGGAAAGCATATGCTCATATGCTATCCTCTGCTTTCAGTCTGTGATGTTCACATGACACAGGTTTTTCAGTTTTTTCTTCATTTTTCCATGCTGTCTATCCATGTTTTGACTGTTCATGTCTCCATCTCTCTTTTTTATTTTTTTTTTATTTTTTTTTTACAGTGAGTGTTTCTGTGCTATGAACAGCACCTCTCCTGTTTTCTCTTGTCTGTCTATCTCATGGTGTCTTATGCAGTCCTTGCTGTAGGTAATTTCCTCACAGGGTTTCCTCCCTGCTTTTTATCTACAGAACTTTGTTTTGGAATGGGTCAAGAGGTTGTATTCAAGCTGAATGCCTTCTGATCACTCCTTATCTGTTACCTGGGACATGGTTTTCTGCTCAGAGTAATCTGAATTTCTCTATAAGGGGAAATTCAGGAGTCCAGGA
Source organism: Parus major (assembly GCF_001522545.3). Lineage (NCBI taxonomy): Eukaryota > Metazoa > Chordata > Aves > Passeriformes > Paridae > Parus > Parus major. The sequence goes on from NC_031769.1 coordinate 89,819,111, forward strand.
AGCTGGAGAATAAATAAACTATTGGTATGTAGAAACAAAAGTTATAAAATCCAGAAATTGATGGATAGTAAATTGGATGAATCTGATGCAAAACAAATTATGAAAAGTAAAAAAAAATTAAAAGAATGCCCCATTCATTTCCAGGGGTTTCTCTGAACTAGCTGCAAAGGCACCATATGCATATTAGGAAAAGTATCTTCATTTTTACTACAACTCTGTCAGAGAGTTAGCCTGTCACATGTGGTTTTCCTTCTCTTTTCTTATTGGCTAAGTATAAAAACATACCAGGAGCTACCTCAAAGATGTAGTTGTCTTTAGTAGTTATATTTAAAGGGGTGAAAAATAAATTTGATGTTCATTTAAGAAATTGAGCAATTCAACTTCAGAGAATTTCTGAATAACCTGCCTGTAAAGCAGACAGTGAATACAACAAATCTTATTTTGGTTTTCATCCAGCTGACAGTATAGCTTGTTAGTGCATCTCTTGATAAATATATATCTATATATATCTATATATATAGATAGATATATATATACATTCTTGATAAAGCTGAAATTATTTTAACTGCAGGAGGTACTTAAAAATTCACAATTTATGCAGAAATAATAATTATATATATATAATATCATATGTATAAAATTAATAAATAAATAGAATATTCAGAAAGTATAATTCCTCAGGAAAGCAATACAGATCACCAACTTAATTTCTGAATCTCCAGGTGAATATGAGTGGTTTATATTTCCAGATCTGGAATTGCAGTGGTCACCTGTCACAGATGCTTTTAATTTTCCCTGCTGTCTGTACCATCATGAGTTTGTCCCATGCAGAGACATGTAAAAATAGCAGATAAATTCACATTTATCAGAAATACGTCCAAGACCAGTGTTTGAAAAAGACCAAAATAACTCAGTAGTACCCAAAATAATAGAAGTCCAAGTCAGTAAACTGTTGAGACCAATTAGACAAAGCCATAAGATATGTGGTAAAAAAACCCAACAAAATACAGAAACTCTCCCCACACAAATATTAACAAATTTGTCAGAAATGTTGTATAAAAATAAATGGCAATTCAGAAAACATTGTGTCACAAATTAGAGAGCTGAGAAGAGGCAAGTGACTTCAATAATCTCAATTTATTCACTGCACATAGGAGTGAGTAATAAATAATGAAATACATGAGATTGAATTAGGAGAGATGATACTTAAAGCAGCTTCCAAAACTAATAAACAGTACCAAACTCTAATGCACGTCTGACTCTTTGTATACGAGTTCCTTCTCTCAAATCAATAAAACCATTGAAATATTTAAAATTAAACTATATTCTCAGGCACTTTCCTGGCTCTGTGACAAAGATCGAGCACAAAGCTCTTCCTTGCATGTGAAAAATTAAGGCTACATTGGCTTTAGTACTGCATATGGATATGGAGTGATTTAGTTCTGTTTCTATCTTACCTGGATGGATTTGAGTTATGGAAAATATTGTAAGAAGACCAGGTTGATAAGGACTATTTCAGGAATAGATGGGATCGCAGTGAACAGTTTTATAGAGTAAGTGACAAAAAAGATAATGAGGTCTAGAGAAAACATTCAGCTTTCAGCCTGCAGGAACTAGGGCGATGGCAGCAACTAAGGAAAAATGGCTGAGAGATCTAATTGAAGTGTGCATAATCTTAAATGGTGTAGATAATCTTAATGCTTTGTACCCAGCATGCATTCAAAGACCAGGGGCAAGTACTGTACTTAAAATCAAATGCAGGCATAAAGAAACACTTATTAAGTTAATAGTAACTGCTGAAGTGACCTGCAAGGCATAGGTATTGAGAAAAACACATTGAGGATTCCTCGGGCAACAATTAGGTTATGTCCTGCAGCCATCAGCACTGGAATGAAACATTCATGGCTTCTTCCACATCCTCGGTGACATTCGAGAGGGGATTTTTGTTTTGTAACTGTACTTGAACCAAGACTGTTTGACATTTTTTTATTTCATAAAAGTAGATTATAATGCCTCATTAGATTTTTTTACAGCCTCTTACAGATTAAAAAACACAGAATGCAGCTTTAAGTTGACAGTGTTGTGATTTAGGTTGTCTGAATATATGTGCATGAGCATTTCCTAGCTGCATATGTTGCTGAAAGGTTTTGTACATGTAGATTTCCATCCAGAGCATCTTTTAAAAATCTGTGCTGACCACAGATTATGAAAATATGCATAAAATTTGCCTCATCTTGGCTATTTCTTAGAGGAGGATCAACAACACATTTGACATTTTAATGCCAAATATATTATAATCATAATTGTGATTGACATTTCTGCTGAAGGTTTTTAGTGGCAATGTAACCCAAGTTGCCCTTGCTGCTGGGCAAGCAGAATTTATTTTGCTGGTAGCGTTTGTTGGCAAAAAAAGTTTCCTGATTTTTTTACCAGGTTTTTTTTTTTTCAACATCCCCCTCCAGCAATTACTTGATTTCGGTAGCGTAGCCCTTCTTATCCAGTATTAAAGGTACAGTTCCAGGTGACTGATGTCAAACCACTCTCTAAGCACTTCTGGTGGGGTGTAACTGCAGCATGCAGTGCTGAGATATCAGAAAAGTTACAGAGCTGAAAGAAAAGGCAAATTAGCCCAGGCTGAGTACGGAATTAGCGATGGGGCACTTCTCCCAGGACCTGATAAGTCATCTCTCAACTATGCTGTTCCATGTAGAATAAACAGTGGTTTTGTGTATTACTTACTACATTGTGTATCACTACACAGTGAGCCTGTCACCTGTTTTATCTTGAAAAATCTGGGATTTCTTGCTTAGGTTTGAAAGCAGAGAGTGAAGAAATAAACAAATCATTAGTTCACATCTTAGGACTGTGAAAAAAGTATTTCTGTAAGGATTTCAGCAAATCTTGAGCTAACATGATGTGCCTTATTTCTCAAGATATTGTATCCCAGTAAATGAATAAAAGATGGAAGGAAATTAATTTGGATTGTATTGGAGTGTCCACTCCACAGAGGAAGTGAGAAATTTTCATCTTAAAGCTCAGCAATGTCCCTGCTCCCTATTTCTAGTAGAATGAAGGATCCATATTCTCCCAAGAACAATATTGCACATCTAAGGTATCTTTATGCTGGTGAGATATTTTCCCTCTTTTCATCATTTAGAGGCAGAAGAGAAAATAATAAAACAGATATTTAAAGACTAAATGTAGACAGAACAGCTGTAGTTTTAGCATGTGTTAGCTGGATGAAATCTGAAAAATAAACAATACTAATAGAATGATAATAGTTTTGGGCAGCCAGCCAGGAACACACTGTTGTGAATAGGTCTGGAAAGTTTTTTTTTAATGGATTATGGCAATATAGTCTGTTTTATCAAAGATGAAATATTTTATGCAGCTGTTGGTTTCCACTAGATTTTGAGGATAATCTTTTATAGACAAGAAACAAGGAAATTTGGTACCAAAAGTATGAGTGTAGAAAACTTTTCTAGGTTTGGGATAAACAACAATGCTGTGACTGAAGGAGAACAGGGATTTGAAGCTGAATTCTGATATAATCCAGGCCAGTAGCCAAATGCTAAGCAACTGACTGTGACAGACAAAAATATACAGCCTTCTTTTGCAATCCATTTTTGAAAATGCTCAAAAGATTTTGTCTCTTATTCTGTTTGGAAATGGAAACAAAATTTGCAGCAACTTCAGTAGATCTGACATCTAATTTCAGTGCTCTGTTCAACCTGTAGCAATAAGCAGAACGCGTGTTAGGTGCAAATTATTTGTGTTTAATATAGATCTGAAAATAGTTTCTGGAATGTAGAAAAAGGACCTAATTATTTTTTTAGACTCTGATAGATCTTTTCAAATGAATAGTCAGAAAAAAAATGCCATGAAAAGAGGATGACAATTGTTTATTTTCCATTAAAAGCAAAAGAAACAAGTTAAGCCTAATGATAAATTTTTAATTTTTGATGGGATCATCATCTGTTGGAGATCATTCTGCCTTTTGTTCACCTGACTACCTTCTGAAACTCTGAACCCTAAAGCCTCTGTTAGCTTTACTGATTGCTCTGTTGACTGTTGAATTGAAGGACATTTTCCATAACTCCATCATATACTTCCTTGGCATATCTCAGAAGTAAGGGTAATGTAATAGGTTTGTGAGGCAGTATTTATTAGAACTTAAAACGGATCCCATTACTTGAACATTAATATGACGTGTAACTATATTTTACTCTGAACACTAAAAACTGTATTTCCTGTTCACCAGAAATGTTGTTCTAAGAATTCTTATATATTTTTTCCTATGAGGTTCATAAATGTAGGCTCTTTCTGGTGTGAACAGATGCATGGAAATTAATATTCTATCCTGAGAGGCAGGTGAAGCAGTAGTGCTAATGTCTAGGTTGTTTTCTTCCTTTTATTTTTTATTTTTTCCCCAGCAGATCTGCTACAATTTTCAGCTACTCTTTATCTACTCCATGACTTGAAGACAAAAAAACACCTGTCAGCTGAGAATGGATTCATAGAATCATAGAATGGCTTGAGTTGGAAAAGACCTTAAAGATCATCTAGTTTCAAATCCCCATGCCTTCTACTAAATCATCTTGCTCCAAGCCTTATTCAGCCTGGACTTGAATACTTCCAGGGATGGGGCATCCACACCCTATCTGGGCAACCTATTCCAGTGACTCACCATCCTCACAGTAAAAAAAAAAAAAAAAATCATCCTAATACCCAATCTCTTTCAATTTAAAGACATTTCCCCTTGTCCTATCACTCCATGTCCTTATAAAAAGTCCCTCTCCTCTTGTAGTCCCTTTTAGGTACTGGAAAATTCTACAAGGTCTTTCCAGAGTCTTTTCTCCTCCAGGCTAAGCAGCTTGAATTCTCTTACCCTTGTTTTCCTGGGAGAGGTTCTCCAGACTCCTGATCATGTTTGTGGTCCTCCTCTGGACTCACTCCAGCAGGACACATCCTTCTTACACTGGGAGCCCCAGAGCTTCAATCACTGTTCCTCATCCTAAACTACAGACTTTATGGGATTAAAAAAGTTTAACATCAAAAGACCAAGCTCTATAATCTGGTTTGACTTCTCGCATTCAGACATCTACAAGGTCTTACCAAATTATGTTGTGAGTAGTTTGGGCTGCTCAAGAAGGAAACAGGACTGAATGCCCCTTTTCCATTAACCTGTAGGGACACATCTTTCAGTTGAAGTACTTCTCATATGGATTTTATCTAAACCAGTTTCTGCCCTCAAAATATCGATTTGTTCAGTAGCCAGAATTTTTTCCTAAAATGTCACCAGGGCAAAATGCAGCTGAATATCAGTCTTACTGTGATTGGATTAATGCACTGGAATGCCATCAACATTGAGGCAGGTGCCTTCCAGCCTGAGACCAGCTGGAAGTGCTTTTTCTCTAAACTCCCAGGTGCCAAAAGGCAGTCAGTGAAAGCAATTTCAGACACAAAATTAATGAAGGTTACAGCAGATGATACTGGGCAGAAGTGTTTGGCGAAACATCTGATTTCAAAGGGAATGGTAGCTTTAATCACATGGGTAATATGTTATGGTTGATGAAAGCGATGTTCATTCATGAGATCAATTCTTGTCCAGTGAGTTTAATACAATGTGTATCTTCATGTTCCCATTTGGATGAGGCACCCTGCCCATGTACCAGCTAGTGAGACATCATAGATAATTTCCCCAGACTTTTATTTTGCTCTTGCAGCTGTCATAATGAAAGTTATGTTCAGAGTTACCAGAATATTTTTTAATTATGAGTTCTATTTGTTATAACAATGAAGTTTTTCCCGTCCTAAAATCTTCTGAATGATGGAATCTCCAGAGATTTCATTCAAGTAATTATTTAAAAGTACTATGTAACAGGTAAAAATGTATTTACCAATGCTGGAAAAGCACAATTTCTTGTTAATATTTTTGTTTTTAGTCAGATTATATCTTTATGTCAATTGATCATCTGTGCTGTTTGGGAATCCAGATTAGGATGTAGCTAGGAGGGCAGATTGCCACTATGATTTCTAGGGCCAGCTCAGAATCTACTTCTTTGCTGTCTGTATCTAGACACTCCTCACCAACAGCTGTACAGGTAAATTGTCAAGAAACAATAACTTTGTTTCTTGATCTTTGTTACTGTGTTTTGGTTTCACCTTTTGAAGATCTATGCAAGCAACCGTCAATGAAATTGCTGTATTTACCTTCTTATGTTGACATATTTCCCAAATATGTAGGTGCTTGTAACCATTTTTGCAATGCCTTTCCTCAAAGTCATCCATCAAAGCTGATTAGATGGTACATTTTTTACACTGAGGGAGGAAAAGGAATTCTAATATATCCTTTTTCTGATTCTACAAACTGTCATTTAATATAATTAAATATTTTTAAATATTTATTTAAGGTTCTCTTTAATATTATTTTAGAATAAATATAGTTTATTCTTATTTCAAGTATTGTTATAATATTAAAATTTATTCATAACTTTGCTAGTGGCAAGATCAAGTTCAGTGGTAATTTGACTACACATCTGGATAAGTTGGCTTGTATAGTAAGGTTACTGTGAATTAACATTTAACCTAAATATTTATATTTTATAATTACCATTCAGTTAAAAATGGAGTTTGTTATGTTTCAATCTGTTCTCTGTCTCTGGTTAAAACTGTATTGTTTCTCTTGTTACATGACATCATCTAATGTTCAAGAAGAGTTGCAGCAGGCAAATCTTTTAACTCTTCATTATTCATTAGTTTCCATTCTGGTCCTTCTAGCTCCTGGGACCATCAAGTCATCACATGCTTGCACTTGAGTATCATTATTGTTGACACAGGCTTTTCAAAGCATTACAGTATGCACAAAGGAGTGGTGTGTGGTGTCACAAATACACATTGCTGCAAATCATCATCTTCCTGAGTTTTGTCCTTGTTACTTCCGTATTACACATTATACAAGATTCTGTGTGTGCAATCCTGTGCCATTGTACAAGTAATTGCTGATGTTCTCTCCTTTTTTGGGAAAGGATTATTTGCATATTCCTTTTTTTTGCAGAAAATATTGCTTCCTGTCTAGGCATACATGACATGCAATCTCTAGTTATGATGATAAATGTTAGCACCAATCAGTTGAATCAGCAGTTTATATCATGTTTAGCAATGCTGATTTATCAACGTAATTCAGCTTTCTAGAAAACATGCAGGAAATAAAGGTGATATCTGCCATTTATAAAATCCTCTCCATCAGGACTAGTTTTGCAGCAACAGGGGCACATTTACATTTCTAGCAATCATTAATAAAATGCTTGTACAAGCATACTACAGAAACCTAGGAGAACTGAGCTAATCTCTCTAGTGCTTAATGAACTGATTTCCCCATTTGCAAACATGAATCAGTTTTCTTCGCAGATGACATTTTATTCAAGGGAGGTCACCCTCTTACCTGAAGGCACTTTTATTTCCTTTTCTTTTTCCCCCTCCATTGTATAATATTCCATGAACATGGTGTGTAGAAATTAAACTCCAAATAGCCACTTCCTTTCCCTTCCACCCTCTTTAGCGGGTGAGGGACAAAGGCAGTGACCATGGGTTGAGATAACAATTTACTGAAAGCAAACAGCAATGGACTAAGAAATGCCCAGTAATGACAGCAATATCAGTAACAGAAGTATGCAAGAGGAGCAGATGCTTTACACACAAAAAGGTGTTCACCACCTTGACGTAGTTCTGCGTGGCAGCCGGGACAATGACAAGATGGTAGCAGCTCCCACACACAGCACCATGTGGTTTCCCCAGACAAAGACAGGATGGCAGGCACTCCCCACAGCACTCTCCTTTTCCATGAGCCAGGAACAGAAAAACAATGGACAACCCCCAAAAGCTAGATTGTCCACGTCGAGCCACACTGCTGCTTCGGACTCTGGACTCAATTCCACATGGCTGTGGCTGGTACAGGTGTCGCAGATTTTGACTGCTCCATGCAGGTCCACTTGGCTCCTTTCAGCTTGGGTCAGACTCTGCTGAGGTCTACATTTGGATCTACAATAACTTTGCAAAGGATTTCTGTTACTGGATTACTATACGTCCGTTTAAATAAATGTGACTCCTTAATAGTCCTGTTGCCTTAGATGAGGGAAAGTGTTTACCCAGGGATAATTCTGCTCTTTTATTTTTCCTAGGCTTCTGTACCCTAGTACAGTGACAAAAATTGAACATAAATACTTCCTAGAGATAGTAAAACAACTGAACAGAAGAAGATTACTTGCCATTTCTGGTGGCTTTCTTTCTCTCTGCAGTACATCAGACAGCAGTTTGCCTTCATTCAGCCTTCCAGCGCCCAGCTTCTGGACTCATATATGGGATATATATATGGGATATATAGTGTTTCCTTTCCTAATTTTGTTTCAGCTTTCTAATAATATCCATCCTCTCTTACATAACTCTTAGTCATTCCCATTGATTTCATTACTGCTGTATTCCATTTTCTTAAATGAAAGTAAAGCTTATCATTCCTGCCTCTGTACTGACTTTAAGTTGAATGCACCATTACTTCCTTACACAGAAGCCCTTGTAAGCACTTCAGACTGATGTTTCTCATTTAATATGCCACACCTCCTTTAAACTTAGTATAGGCTTATGAAGTTACCTTTTACTCCCCTTCTGCAAAACTGTTCCTTTCAACATTTTTGTTCTAATTTCCTTTTTCTTTCATCTTACTATCTAGTGCTGATGATAAAATTTTCATGCAAATGTGTGGATTTTTGACTAAATTAACATTTTCAAAAAGCGTCATCTTGGAAAGATTTAATTCATCAACACATATGCCTGACCCTAAAACTTCCGTAATAAAATCCTTCTGTGTATTTTTCAGTTTTTCAGCACTTCACCAAAATGTATCCGCTACCCTGGTCTATTTGGCTCTTATTTTTTACTATAGTTACTATTTTATAGTTCTTACTTGAATGATAAATATTATCTTATTTTCTATTTAAACATTTTATACTCTTTTATTTCAGAATTTCCCATCTAATTCATAGCTTATATTTCCCTAATAACTCACTTTAAGTTCAGATCCAGTTGCTCACAAATTGGAAGCAAATATTCTAAAGATATTCTACAGAAAGATTTCTCAGAGGTAGTCTAGGAAGTAGCTGCAGGTTTTTCGGACAGCATTCAAAGATATATATATGTGTACATATATATACGTGTGTATGTGTGTATATATATAATATATATATATATGTGTGTGTATATATATGTGTGTGTGTGGGTGAGCTTTTTTTTCTCTAGATCTACACACACATATGCACAGAGCCTGTTTATGTATGCATACACACAAACACCACATGCACAATTATGATGTATCACCTGGTAGCTGTCCACAGTGTCTTCTGCTTTATAGGAACTTGAAACTTTTCCCTTTCCTTCATCCTTTTTTGAAGATTGGCTTTTGGCCATCACCTTTTAGCAGTTCTGTAAAGTAATTTTCTGTGAAAGAGTGACAGCATACACCCCACAGGTATTTATTGCTGAGTTATAATCCTGCATATAACTGTTTATGTCTCAGTCCTCCTGATCATAGAGAGGCGAGTATAAACACCTGTAAAGAATTTTTAGAACAGTGCATAAATATGTATGCATTGAAAATTCAATAATATGAAAAACAGAACTTTTGTATTTTGCAAAGAATTGTATGAACAATGATTGCAATTCATCCAGATTTTTTGCTAACTGAAAGTTATCAAAATAAATTCTTGTAACAAGAAGTAGGATGCCTTTCAATCCTGAAGAATGAAGAAGAAATGATGAAAAGAAATTAAATAAGAAAAGAAATAAGAAATTATGAAAAGCCTTTCAATATGCAAGTTTCAAATCAGCCATGAATAAAAAACTTTAGCCCTAAAATACAGAGGAATAATTCTCAGTTAAAAAGGGTTGTATTATCTTAATGCATATATGGATGGACTGTGTTGTGATCTTACTTGCTTTATCATATTAAATAAGGGGTTTTTTTAATGAGTATTTTCCTTATATTGCCATATAGCTGTGCTATCTCAAATACTTTTTCCAAAATTTCAGTTCATTTCTTAACATTATCATTTTATTTCCACTTTTTAGAACATATTTTTTTCATTTTTCATCCTTGTCCGTCTCAAAGCAGAATATTGAATGCTGGTGTTTTTGGGTTAAGTTCATTGCATGTCCCAAACTCTTACAGAGATGATTTTATGAAAAGTTAAATATTTTTAATGACTTAACTTTTTTTAGGATATTTCTTCATCTCTTAAAAGGGTCTTATTAATTGTCAAAGTGATGCAGAATGAGACTAGCCATGATATATGTGATGCTTGAAAGAAAGACCTCTGAATATATCCTACATTTTGAGAATTGTTGATATCTGAGATTCTGAGAATTGAGAGATATCTTTTCCCATTTTTTAATTTTAATAAGTCTTTTATTTCAAAAGAAAATGAAGAGGAATGTTTTGGTTTTTTTGGTAATTTGGGTGTCATTAGTTTTACACTTAAACCTGGATTTGTCTCATCTCACCTCACATGGATGAGAAATCTGAGACTTCATCTTTCTGTAAGCAATGAAGAGAGGTTACGTTTTTCTTCATTGTTTCCAAGGAAATTCGAGCAATTAGGATACTAATTTAGGCCCTTTAAGTCACTAAAAATTCACAAAAGATGGTTTTGAATTGTCTTGCTTATATCACCGATCTTTACCCTAAAGCCAGCTCACACACAGAGAAATGCTGCTCATTGCTGTGGACCTTTGAACTACTGATCAAAAAAATTTTCCATTCAATCTATGAACCTGAGCTAGGTGAAACTTGCTGATGTTTCTTGCTGCTACTGTTACTTCAGTGTTGCTCTCTCCTTCTTTTTCTTAAGATCAATCAAATTATGTTTGATCCAAACCTGTAATAACTTGTAAAGCAGGTTTTTTACAGTCAGCAGGCTGCAAGCAGCTGGGCTGCTGAGAGGTGTTCCTCTTGATGTTGGATTTCTAATGTCAAATTTTCTCCCTTTTTCAGTCAGCAGTACAGGTCCTTATTTCCACCTTCATTGTGCAGTGAGTGCATGATATTCAGCACTACCAGGCTAAACAGAAAAGCTGACTAGGTCTACCTGGCAGATGTTCATTGTTCTTCCTTTATGGGAATGGTTTTGAGAAATCAAGATGACAGTGTATCACAGCACCTCATATTGCACTTTTTTCATGAAATTTAATAAATTATTTACCTCAGACTTATATGACAATTACATTATTCATTATCTCTTGACCAGTGAAGAGAAAGAGTCTTCTGTTTTGAATGGTTTACTATAAACTGCCAGGATATGCACAATTTAAGTTATTTAGATTTCTTTTAATTAGGAAAGCAAACTCAATTCAGGGCAATATAACAATGCAATATATTTTTTGTGAGTCTAAAATCAGACAGAGAATAAGTCTTGTCTCTGATAGGCTAAACCTAGATTTTTATAAACTTGAAGAAAAGACTGTTTTTTTGGATAAAACTTGTCTATTCTGAATTTTGGAAAAGATTGTCTAACCCAATAATCTGAATGCTTGATTAAAAAAGTGCAAATTTAAAGCTATGGTTGATATATAGTCTTGAATTCACCTACATTTTCTGACTCTCTATTGATTTTGAAAGAATTTAAAAAACTGTATCAGGGAGCTTATTTTGTGTCAGTCAAAGCAATTTGCATTAAAACAGCACTTCAAGAAACCCCTCAATGAAAAATCCTGGCTGAAAAAATGCTTGAGAAGCGCATTCCTAGGAGCCTAAAAGAAACTGGAGGGAATGACCAAAAGTATCTCTGGAGTAGTAGTGTTTTCAAAAAGTGAATGTACAGGCATTCTCTTCAAAACACTCTCTGTAAAACATTCACAAAAATATGCCACCTTTAACTTGGGCAGAAAAATTCAATGAAGTTTTCTGATTGTTTTTTGTATGTTTAAAAGGTTTCCTCTTTTCCTTTGTAGTAAACATTCTCTAACCATGAACAATCTCCAGTGTTTTAGCCATTGAATCCTCTTTTATAAGACAAACCACAGGGGGCCTGCCTCAGTGTAGGAAGCTGAGACTTGAGCAAACTTCTGAGTTTCAGCCTTGGCTAACATAATGATTTTCTCTTTTTCTGTTACCTGGAGCTGTTTTGTTACATGAAGATATGAAAAACGTACAACTAGAGATTTACCCAGTAATTTAAGATATATAAGTCTTTGAGAAAATAGTATTCTCTTGGAGGTATTCTCAACTTTTATGAAGAGAAATTGATGGGGAATACATCATAGAGATTTACTCCCTTAGGCGTTATTGCTCTGTGTAACGTGTAAGATGCATGATTTTAAACAGAGGATTTTACATCACTGACTTTTAAGATTTTCTAGTTTAATTTTTCAGAAGGTGGTTTATGGAGCTAAAGTATTTAGAAAATATTTTTAAAAGTAAATGGTGCTGGTAGGATGTTCAAGCTATATGATGATGAAACTTCTCTACATGACAGCAATGTGTCCTGTTGCACTGAGAAAAGCAAAGGTTTTTTTATTGACTGCTAGATGACTTATGGTGACTTTCATTTTTCTGTTCTTTGATTTTTTTTCCAGCTTTCATTTGCAGCAACAACTCCAGAGTTGGCTGATAAGAAAAAATATCCTTATTTCTTCCGGACAGTGCCATCTGATAATGCAGTGAATCCAGCAATTTTGAAGTTACTCAAACATTATCATTGGAAGAGAGTAGGAACTTTAACCCAGGATGTACAAAGGTTCTCTGAGGTAAGATTTGCATAATTTCTAGGATGCACAGAGAGATGCCAATATCAGATTTCTAAGGAGTTATTTCCTTTATTAACAGCAATTCAGGAAAAAGAAACTGTCCTACTGTTTCAGTCCTGTTTGGCTTTCTCATAGTAGGTCACATTTGCTGTAGTGAACAAGCTTAATTCCCTTCGGGGGTTTATTTGAGTGTCTGTAATGAAAGCTACTTTTGCATGTCTGTTTTTTACACACAAGATCATTGCACCCCAGTGCAAAGGCTCCTTTATTCTCTTTGATTTGCAAAAACATATGTTTCTGAGGGAGGTTTGTATTCTGACTCTGGTTCATTTAAAAGGTTGAATAAATCCAATTTCATCATGTTCCTTTTGTGCTCTGACTTATTACAAGCATCAATCTTAACACCGAGGAACAAAATCTGGTAAGTCAGTGGCTGAAAATATTAGAGGAGCTTACTGAGACAAAAATGTCAGAAGCCCTAGAACTAATAAGATCACATAGCTTGCACCCCACAGATCTTTCAAGTTTCACCCTGAGCAACATTTTGGTCATGAAAATTGCACTGAAGTATGGACTAAATGCCTTTAAGCATGGTCTTAACAATTGAATAAAAGAAAATGTAAATGTAATGAATCAGAGCAAGACAAGGAAAAGAGTTGGCCCATTAATTATCAGAGAGGTAAAACTAACAGAAGCATGCCTGATTGTTTGGTTGTTGGGAGTTTTTTTCTTCCTCAGCATTGATTTTAAAGAAGGCTGACTGCGCTCTGAAGACTAGCGTAATTAAAACTAGGGAAGAGGGATAAGAGTAGGTTAGAGTCGTCTTAGATGAGTCAGATATTTTCAAATTGTCTGGCACAATTAATTCACAATGGAATACTTCAGAAATCTTAGACTCTTCCCTATGAGCTTTGAGAATTAAAGGATAAAAAGTAAATGAATTGTGGGGAGAGGGAAGAAACCTTTGTGTCTGTCTTTCCAGAAAACACACAAAGGCCCTGGGAATTATAAACCATTCAGGTTAAATTTGATTCCTGGAAAGACACTTGAACAAATAATCTGTTTGGAATCACAAAGGAGATAAAAAGATGTCAAACAATGGTGAAAATGGATTTTTCAAGAATAAATCATGTTTTCTGTCTATGACAAGGTAACAGGTCTCAAGGAGGTGTGATAGGTGATGTGCGATATTTCATGACTTATAAAATGTTAAAAGTGCTCCTAAAGAAAAGTAGGGAAACTTAATCTTGGTGTAAGAGCACTCTTACTGTAAGAGCAGTCTAGTCTCTTAACCAATATTCTTTCTAAAAAAGTTAATTGTTGTCATGTCAGCTGCATATTTGTTTTTAATACAAGTGCTGAAGCAAAAAGTCACCAAAAAGTATGGTATGCTTTACCCTTCTCTGTCTTGGAAATAATTTTAGTGAGTGGTTATCAGTGGTATACTGTCAAAAAAGAAGGATGAGATTCTGTCAAGTGGCTTTCTCTAGAAACAGTTAAGATTTTCTCTAGATAGTATGATAAAGAAAATGTTTATTAAATTGCAGTTGATACCTACTTGGGAAAAGCTGCAAGTACTTTGCTGAGGACAGGACTGAGTTTTAGAATGATACTGATACTGGCTTAACTCCAGCCAGGTGGCAAGCACCACACAGCCACTTGGTCATTCCCCTGAGAGCAGGTCTGGGGACAGAATCTGAAGGGCAAAAGCCAGAAAACTCAGGGGCTGAGATAAAGACAGACTCATAGGGAAAGCAAAAGCAAAAAGCAAAATCTGTGTGCACAAGCAAAGCAAAACAAGGAATTAGTTCATCACTTCCCATAGGCAGGCAGGTGTTCAGCTATGTCCAGGAAAGCAGGGCTCCATCACACATAGCAGTTACTTAGGAGGTCAAACACCACCACTCCAAATGTCCCCCTTCCTCCTTCTTTCCTCACTTTATATACTGAGTACGATGTCATATGGTCTGGAATATCACTCTGACATTTTTTTGAAAGTGACAAAATCGAACCAGGTCTAAAACTTCTCTCTCTGTTGTAAAATGCCAGTGAACTTGGGATGTGAATGGTCTTGTCTATAATGAAAATGCGTTACAAGCCATTAGATCAGAAGTAACTGAATGTCTTCTCTTACTCTCATGCAAAATAAAATAAGTGGAAACAAATTAATGGGATCTTTAGAGAAGCCTGTATAATAATCAGGTGGTTTTACTCATAGCAGTGAGACAGAGCAGTTCTCTCATTTTTTCATCTCCCAGAAAGACTGTTTCAGTTTGACAGATCTCTTTCTCTTTTTTGAATCTAGAGCAGTTTGGATATCTATCTAAGTTTCCTCCACTGGTCCTTCCACCTAAACACATGGGGGGATAGATGCTCATTCTAGAATAGGGACTTCATACCCATGCAGTTTCATCAACAGGAACCCTAGCTGCATCTCTTTACCTGCCCTCTAACCTCAGGGGGTTTTGGGCTGATGACTTTTTTTTCGTTAGCTAGATCACTGTCTCCTGTCCCCCTGCAATTTGTATTTGATCTGATCTCCTGAACAATTAAAGCTCACCTAACCTGTCTGCAGGTTAGCTGCCCCTTAAAGTCATCAAGCTGTCTTTTTTGTTTACTTTTTCTTGTAATTGGACAGTTGTTTCAATTGTTCAGTTTATCAGTCTTAACTCAGTTTATATCTGAAGGCCAAGATCACAGAGGATCTCTTGCTTCTTTTTCAGTTGTTTCCTTTGGGAATCCTTTCCACCGAGGCTTTGGGTTATCAAAGTTTTGAGTTACCATTTCCTTTTGCTTGGGGAAAAATCTTCTCATTCTTATTAAAAAAAGTTTTACCTTCCTTATTCTCTGGGTCACAGAGAGGGTAGGTAGAGAGATAAAAGGTAGGTAGAGAGAATGGAGAACTTTATGCCAATATGCTCTCAGTTCTTAAAAGCACATGGGCAGAATCTATACATCATATACTGCTAGCGTGGCTTGAGACTCTCTTTCTTGGCATTATACTGACTCAAGGATTATGGCTTTTCAAGTGACCTGTATTCTATGGCTGCCAATAGTTGAGCTCCCTGTTGGCACTCATTGTGAGTTCTTCAGGTCTGTTTGTACAACCATAAATAATCTTTTCCATCTCATTAATGTTTAAATTGTGTAAGTTGACTTGGTATAAGTGTAATGCACATACTTCATCGGTTCTATTAATTAACTAGGACAAATTCATACCTACTGTGCTTCTGTGTCCTAGATTTTGTGGATTGCTGCCCTGTTTTCATCCTTTGGGAGAAGATTCTGTTTCAAAAGTTAATTCTGGGGCAAAGATTTATAAATGAGGTTACAAAATATTTTCAGGATTTCCAGCTGAAAGAGTTTTCTGTGGTATATAACTGTAGGGTAATTTAGGTTGGAAGAGACCTTGGGAGGTCTCTCATCCAACCTGCTGCTCAAAGCCAGGCTAGATTTAGTGTTGATCAGCCCTGAGGAGTTATAGCTGTTTGTCCTTTGTGGTTCCAGGCAGGAAGGGTTAATTTTTGCAGTATCCAGGAGGGGACATCTCCAGGAACCAGAAGTTATTGTATACCACCTCACCTCACTGCTGAGGTCTGGGGGAACGGGGTCTCTTCCAGAGAAGGGATCCCTTCCAGCTCAGCATAGTGTAGTGGAGGGAGCAGTTGGGAATTGTTTTCTTATGAATTGTTCACATCTTTCTTGTACCCTCTGTCATTAGTATTGCTGCTGTTAGAGTTCCTTCTCTTATCTCAACCAGTGGTTGGTTTTTACTCAAGTTTTACTGCTGCCTGGCAGTACCTGTTTGGATTGTATTTTGAATTAGGCAAACCAAGCAGCATTCCTGTACTTTGTTTGCTATATTGCATGCTTCAGTGGGAAGAGTCATGAAAACAAAAGTTATATATATATATCTATATCTTACTAAGTTAAAACTTTTGGAAGCCACCAGTATTGAGGAAGTTTTAGAGGCTACAGAATATAACTTGAAAAAAAAAAATATACTCATATAGTGGTTTTCAGATAATGCTTTATTTGCTTATGAGTAATAGTTTGAGTGTTTTTCTGTTATTTCCTCCACATTTTTAATTTTATTTATACACCTTTTTATGCATAGTATGCTTCAAACTGGAAGTTGGCACTTGATTGCAGTGGTATGGTAAGAGGACTTCCTTCTTTTGTGATACAGACTGGTTTCCGTTACTTCTTTTTGCAAACATTTCATGTTGAAATTCAGTGAAACTGCATTTTAACTTTGCGTTTCATAGCATATTCATGGTATTTCTAGATTAAAAAAAATAGGTATACATTTTCCTCCCACTGAATATCTTGTCTGGGATTGTTTTTAAAATAAGTTAAATTCTGTTCATCTCAAGTGAATATTTGTTTTTCCCTACTTCTTAATAGTCCTCTCTTTACGTGATTTCTCTGCTTCTTCATGGAAATATTGAGAACTCCTAATGTAATTTTATAAGTGTAGGTGGCATTTCAAAAAGGCAGAAGAAATGAGAAGTGTGCAGTATGATAATGAAATAGATTAACAATATCAAGATAAAATACTCTCTCTTGTGACTGTCACAGTCTTCATTGAGTTCAATACCTCAAAACATGTCAATGACAAAAACTTAAGAGAAACAAACCTTGCAAGTGGACAAAAAGATATTTTTTCTGAGGAACATGATGAACACTAAGGATTTCTTTTGATTATGTTGCATTTTGCACACTGACAGTACAACATCCACAAAAATCAGCAGGCCATCAGGGTCCATTTGACTTAACTTTAAAGAATTTAGTGTCTCTAAATTCCAAGTCTCATCCCGGAAAATGTAATACCGGAAAAAAAATTGCTCCCAAGAAAAGAAGCTAACAATAAGTCTTCTCAACATAGTATATGTCTGTTGCTGTAGAGAAAGCAGGGTAGAAGTATTCTTAATCTAGAATTTTGTTTATTATAGCCTTCCTTTTTACTGTGCAGCCTGTAAACTCTCATCTGAGTTAGAGGTCAATCTGATAAGAATTCACTGGATAAGCAGAGGCAATGAGCGAGTTATTGTGGGACTAAGAGGACTTAGGGAAAATAAACGAGATATCTGTTGACCTTTTAAGTTTCAGCCAGAAAACAAGTCTGAGACACCAGATTTTGATGACTGTAGGTATATATTATGTCGGCTTCAAGGTGTGATTATGCTTTTTGACTTCTAAGGTTTGGCTTCTGAGGATCAAACAAAGGAGCAGAGCTTTCCAGCCTCCATCACAGTTGCCAAGAGGTTTTAGGGCAGCAAGAAAAACATTACTTTTTTGTCCATGAATGAGCTTGAAAGCCTCAGCTACAACCAAATAACATAAATGTTTAATCTGGGAACTCTGAATAGTACACAGCAATTTCATCCTAGAAGGAGTGCTCTAGCTTCAACTTTGAAGAGAAAAAAGGAAAGGCAGAAGATTAGAGAGACACAGAACTCAGTGAAAGGAAAATACGGGAAAAAGCATGAAGAGAAGATATTGAAAGCAGAAAAACAGACATTATAAATGTAATTTTTTAAATATAAAATACTTAAAATCTATCTTTTCCTAATGCTTACTTTTTTTCAAGGTGTTGTGTGCCTGAGATCTTTCATGTTGCCTTACTCCCAATTCCTGGCTGATTTCTAAAGGAAAATCTTAGGAATTATTTAATTCAAGTGTTCTTGACCTTGCAGAGAAGAATGGATTCCTCTACTCTATTTTATATCTATGCTTTCCTATAATTAAAGGTGATACATTAAGATCTTCACAGAAAGGCAGTCTTTGAAAGTGACTTTTGCTAATTAAAGGGAAACTGAAGTTTCTGGGTTTCTTCTGGGTCCTGGTAAATATTTAGAAGCCACGAGACTATGGCAAAGTCATAAGACTATGATATCAGAAATGGGAATAAATCAGAGAGATAGAACCTTAGCCCAGGTTTGTCCCTCTTCATTGGAAATGGTCTCTGTACATTCAGCTACAGAGCAGGGAGTCATTTTAGGTGAGAATTGTAAATAGTCGAAATGACTATGTACAGGCAGTACAAACTTTAAGAATCTTTGCAGATGAAGACTACACAGCCTCCCTGGGTAACTTGTGCCAGTGGTTGGTGATCCTGACAGCTACAAAGCATTTCCTGATGTCCAGATGGTACTTCCTAGGTTTCAGTTTATGTCCTTTGACTCTGATCTCATCACTGGGCACCACTGAAATGAGCTGTGCTCCATCTATATCTTAAGGGTCCTTCTGTGGTCTCTTTCCAGTATGTCCATATGTCTTGTATTGAGAAGCCAAGAACTGAATGTGCCTCTACATGTATGAGCTCAGCAGTATGGGCTCTCCTAAGTAGAGGAGAAGGATCACCTCCCCTGACACTCTGTGACACCGTTCCTTCACGAAACCCAGAACACTATCAGCTCCATTTGCCACAAGGGCCCATTGGTGCCTCATCATCAGCCTGTTGTCTACCAGGACCATTTCTACCAAGCTGCTTTCCATTGGGCAGATCCAGCATATATTGCTGCAGTTTGTTCCTCCCCTGCCCAGGACATTGCGCTTCCCCTTGCTGAACATGAGGTTCAACAGCCCATGGCAGTATGACCCTGTTCTGTTTAAGTCCCAGTTATGTGCCATCAGCAGCCTTACCCCATCATCTGAATCATTAATGAAGATGTTGAACAGGAGCCAGCACTGACCCCTGGGGTACAACTCTACCTTCTGGGCTTCACCTAGACCTCATGCCACTGGGCACAGCCATTTGAGCCAGTTTTCAATTTACCTCACTCTCTGCTTGTCCAGCTCATACTCTATTAACTCCATGAGAATATTACAGAACAATGTCAAAAGTCTTGCTGAAGTCTACGTAGATATTCCATCACCTTCTCAAGGACTGAGGTGAGGTTGACTGGCCTGTAGTTCCCTGACATTTTCTTTCCTCCAGTCTTCAGCCACTTTTTCCAGTCACCATGATTGTTTGACTATTAACACAATCCAGTATCACCTACATTGGTGTGCTCAATAGCTGTTTGCCCACAAAATCTCAGTTGGCTCATTTTCCATCCCTAGGAAGAGCTCCATATAGTCCAGCTGTTCTGCCTCATAAAAGGAAACCCCACCTCCTCTTTTTCCTCTCCTGCTTCCAAAGGAGCCTGTATCCCATTGCATCACTCAAGTTACATGATCCATCCCACCTCTATCTTTGAGACCCATAAAATGGTAGCCCCACCTCAGCTCACTGGTACCTCAGTCACCATGTTTATTCTCCATGCTGCATGCATTAGTGTAGAGGCACTGCAGAGGGCAACCCCACATGCTGATTTCCCAAAATGATGTGAAGATTTCTTCATAATGGTGCCTTGTAGGCACATCCTTGCTTACTTTTACCCTGCTTAGGCTGCTTAAGCTTTGTTTTGCTGATTTTGTGATCCCTTTTGGTCATGTCACTCCAGGCCCTTTGCTTATCAACTCTCCCTGCCCTTCACTGTCTCACAGCGCTTCTGGTAACTCACTCTCCACTGTCATTCTTTATTTAAAGTACCTCTTTATGCCTCTTTACCAGGTCAGCCATTCTGCTGGCAAAGATAACTTTGTCCCACCCAGTAAGAAGGATCCCATCTCTCAAATGTTGACCCACAAACAGGGTTCCATAGTTTTGGAAATCAAAACCCTCTGACCACAACCAGCTCCACAGCCAGTTGTGGATATGTATTACCAGCTGCCTCCTCCTCACAGCCTTTCCCCTCAACAGCAGGAGTAAGGACAAAACCACATGGACCCCTATGCTCCTGACCACTGCCCATAGAGCTTGAAGCCACTTTTTATATTCTCCAGGCAGCATTATTGGTGTGCACATGGAAGAACAGCAGGGAATAATAGTAAGTGTCAGTAAAGCTTTGGCACCCTCTCAACATTATCCTGGATCCAGGTACCCAGAAAGCAGCAAACCTCCCTAGATCATAGGTCAGGTCCACAGATGAGTTCCTCTGTTCTCCACAGCAAGGAGCTACCCACTACTGTTTCTTGTTATTCCTTCCTAGTGGCCTTGTAAGACTTAAGGTTAGGTTTAGGGGTCACAGATATTTTACTTGAAAGCACATCTCAGTCATCTTCAGGATTCTCTATGCTACTGGGACCGTATTGAATCTGTCATATTTGTAAACGTTTTCGTGAATCAGGAGTTTTCCTCTTGGTGCCAGAGATCCTTGACATGGCATGGACAGCTTGAATCTCTACTGCAGCTTGGGGTCCAGGGATATTGAAACTGTAGTGTCTCTAAGAAGTCAGTCTGTCTGTCTGTATCTCTTCTTTCCTGCTGTTGTGCAGCCTTTGTGTCACTACCACATTTGAGACTGTTTATGCTGATTTGAACACAGTTGTGTGCCTCTCTCTCTTACACCTCTCATTTTTTCTGTTTTTTGTGCCCTCCTGCACAAACTTCTGTGCTTGGCTGTCCCTTGGAGTGTGCTCTGGGCTTGGCTCTTATGGAGGCCTCTCCTGAGCACCAGCTGAAAGGATCCTTGACCCTCTGTAGTTAGAAGGTAGCTGCAAGAGGGCTCGAAGCACCTTGGGTCAAGGGCACCCAAGAACCAAGGTTCATTAGAACTTGCTAGAGCATTTTGGAGCCACACTGGCATGGCTCTCCTTATCTCATCATTGCCTGGCAGTAGCAGGCGCCTTCAAGTTTCTCAGAGGATTCCTGAATTTTCTCATTATCCTGGACCTTGTGCCCAGAGGATCACAAAGGAAAGACCACATGGCTGTACAGACTGCCATGTCTGTTTGGGACACACAAAAAGCAAAGTCTCCATGGAGATAATAAAAAGAGAGGCAGAGGGCAGGAAAAATAAATCACAACATAGTTTTATTAAGGGAAAATTATGTCAGAGATGGTAAGCTAATTGATTTCTTAGAACTGTTAGAGAGGATTTTAATGCTTGGCTGAATTTTATTTTGGTTGGTACAGTGCCCTGCAGGACCTGGGCAGAACAGGGAAGATTGGATGAGTTCAGGGAGTTTTAAGCCAGTTCAGAAGCACAGCCAGAGGGAAGACTGTAGCAAACAGCAGCATTTTTAGGATAAAGAAGTTCATAGTGACTTTTTCTTTTTAAAGGAATAGCCCTGGGACCGATTTTTTAAATTGTATAAATTCATTACTTTAGGGAGAACAGCTTACAAACTTGTGAAAGTTATAGATGACACAGGGAATAAAGAAATTCCCATTACAAAAAAGAAACAGATCATCACAAGGGTTGTTCTGTATGATCTTGTTAACAGGAATCAGAAAATGAAGTGTAGTAGGCTTTACATGCGGTAAGCTTTCTAGATACTCCAGGATTTTAATTAAAGAGATTCCAGCTGTTGCAGAACCATAAGACATTGGTGATGGTTTCAAATGCTCTCATTTTAACTCTCTTCCTTTGGATCTTTATAGCTGTAGCCTTAAATATTTTATTGCAGATTTAAATTTGAGTTCTGTAAAATGTTTTGCAGCCTACAGCATATGAAGAGACCTCCCATGTGTGTACATTTTAAATCTGTGTATCAACTCTTTGGTTGTACCAGGCAGTCCTTTTCAGTGATAAATTCTTGTGGATTTTAGACAAACCCCATTCTTAACAAGAACCTTCTTTCCTTGTTCTTTCTTAGATCCAGTCAATCAGAATTGTAAGTTCCTTCTGCAAGTGAAAATTTTTGATTTGCCTAATCAGTGTTCCATCACCTTACAGAGAACTTACTTAAGAAATATATATTATTTTGTTTTGCTAGAAAATACAGAATTAATCAAACTCTGATTATAGAAAATTTTATGATAATAATCTACTATTATGATCCTTGAAGGTGTTTTAATTTTTGCCAAATGACTTTTTTTTTAGTCTAGATCAGACAAGCTACTTGGGCATTGTATTAATATTACCTGGCTCAATGAATGCATGAGGACTTCCAGCACACACATTTCTAAACTTTGACTGCAATCAATACTGTCAGAAAGAACTTGAGATCAAACCTTTCTGTAAATGTCAAAAGCTAAATCACATACATGTTAAATAGGAGTTAAATTCACTAAAACTGTTTCATTGGCTGTCTTAACTTCTTCTCCAGAGCTCTTTGCAATTGCTGTGAAGAAACTTTCCAGAGGTTCATAAAGCTAGGTCTGTAAAAAGCATATAGGCTTCTTATGCCTAGCTTCAAAACCTGTGGAGTTTTGTAGTTCTTCCTCCTGGCACAATTGATGGGATAGTGGATAAATCATTTTTGGGTGCATTCCTAAAACCAGAGGCAGAGATGACAGCACACAGACCAATGAGCTAGTAAAGGTAACCAAGAGTCAGCACCAAGATTTCTGTGTATTATAAATGCTGCCATTTTTCTAGGAAGTTAAAGCCTTCCTCTGAGACTGTAGGGATGTACTTCCGTTCATGCAGAATTCACATCCCCAAATGAATTTCTGGACTCCAGACTGCTACTGGCTGCTAAAGGCTGAATGGAGGTCAGTGATTTCTCTCAGAAAGCTGTTTCTGCAGATGATATTTTTGCTTTAGTTTCTCATTCAAGAGCATGTCGAGGAAGTGGAAACTCTTTTCCATTCTCTTCTCTTTGAATCCTCTGAAACTAATTCAAACTCGCATCATCCCACTACCAGGATGAGGACCTAATCATCAGAATGGCAGACATCTACTAACTTTTTTGGCAGTAACTCCAAGTACTTTTGCTACTGTAATAAATGGGAGTATAACACATTTCAGAAGGGTACAGTGTAGGTGGAAAATGAGGAATATGTCCAGGTACTCTTAAACAGATGCATAACAAGAAATACTTCTGTTTGCTCTGCACTGCTCTGAGGGAGGAAGGTGGGTGGTGAATCCCTGTATTTCATTCTGCAAATTACACATCTACTAAAGGGAGCAGGAGTACAGAACCAAATTAGACAGTGTTGTAGAGAACATGTTGCTTACAAAACTTTTTTTGAAGTTGAACCTGTATATGGACATTGAGCTGGCAGTGCTTGGGTGATAAGAAATGAGCAGATGTTGGTTTTCCTTTTGCAGAGACTGTTCTAGTCATTTCTTAGTTAATAATGTAGCATGAGCAGGAGTACCTTTGTTTCGCCTTTGTTTGCCATGTGGAGACATAGTGGAGATTTGTTCTCACATGTTTTACATCCCCAGTCTGGACAGGGGTGGCTAAGAGAAATTCAAACCAACTTCACCATGACAGAGAAGACCATATATGGCATTAGCAGGTCCTAACAGGCACCAAAGCTGTTCTGTGATCAAGTGCAAATTTCCAGACAGGACAAACAGATGTCAAGAACTAGGGTAATCTGTTAAGCCATCTCAATTGCATACTCAGGTTGCAGATACTTTTCCTAATAAGGAAATAAACAGTAATATTTAGAAAAACGCATCAGTCAAAGTGTATGTGTGGGAAACAAGAGGCTATGGCTTTGCAGTTATCAGGAGTGGTGCTTTGCATGGTGATCACTGAAACCATGGATTCCTACAGAAGCAGGAATCCATCCACAAAACAAATGTCCTATTCAATGTGGAGCCATACACCCCCATAGTTCCTCTTGCCCTCAAGGAAGGACACAACAAAGTGCTTGTTTGCAGTCACTAAGAAGGAAGCAGGAATGTTTTCCACAGCCCTTACTTGGCCCACTTTTCCCCCCTTGCTTTGTGCTGAACTCTTCTGAATCTTGTCATGTCTCCAGCTTGAAAACTTCCCTCCTGTGACCCTTCTGCTTCTTGAGGGTGCATGTAGTAGAGGTATGTGCCCTTTGTGTAAAGCGATTCTATAGAGGAGAAACTAATTTTATACAGAATGAGTGCAGAATCCAGCTGCATCATCTTTATCAATGAAAGATGTAGCCTTTCATTTCCTTTAAGTCATTTTCATCACTGCCCGGTATCATTAAGAATTGTCCACATGTCTTTTCAAGATGTCTTCACTAAGACTGTAAAACTTCAGTTTATATTGGCACTGAAATCACTAGCTGGAAGGTTTAAGAGGGTGGGATCTGTTTCAAAATGAAACAAATTATATAAATTTTGATTTTCATTATATGGTTTTCTATCTAGTCCTGATAATCATGTAAGAATTCATAGGAGTTCAGAGACTCTTAGGCTAGCATGGATCCTAATCGCCATGCTCATGCAGTTTGTTGCATGCAGAGTTCCCAGCTCTGATATGTTTCCCTGTCTGTACTGAAAAGTTACATTCCTCACAGTACCAGAGATTGCAGGGCTATCATTGAAGTGATATTCCCCAGAGAAGAGGAGGAGGAAAATATATGAATTACCTTTTGATTATGGTACACTGCACTGTAGCCTTTAGCTCTTATTTTGTTTTCCAGTCATTTTCGTCATTTTAGCTTTAGCTTTATTTGTTTAATTTCAGGCTGTATGGTGTTCTGATGCACTAGAAAACTAACTTGCCTACAGCCTCGTAAAAATCTCATGTTTTGCCTTTGTCAGGTCTAATGATTGCAAAAGTGTTTGCTTTTGCACTGGTGGAACAGACAAGTGCTCTGTGTTACCCTTGTCAGTCTTCTGCAATCCGTCCTGAGGTTTTCCCTCAGAACAGCTTTGCTTTGCTTGTCTAGCTTGGTGGAATGAAAACCATGCTATGAAGTTTTCTGTGGTGGATATCATCAGCAGTGGTCTCATGGATGGTTTTGTTTATATGAATACTGTACACTTTAGGATGAATGCAAAGGCGAAAAGCAAGAAGTTCTCAACACTGTTTCTCCTGGAATCTAGCTGTTTTGAGCTCTTCTCTTAACATTACTTATCTTTTGTGCAACTCTACAAATACAAAACTAATGAAATTCCCCTACCCTGACTGCCTTGTTTAGCTTAAATTTTGTGTCCTTAAAATGCTCTGCATAATTTGTTTCATTGTTTCCATATAAAATACTTTCTTAAATTTACCCCTGATTGAGGCTTTCTTCCTCTGGCAAGATTCATGTATTTTGTTGACCAACACCCTTTGGCAAATTTTTGACTCAAAAAAAAGGTAAAGATAAAATTTGAATGGTCTTGATAAAACAAGCTACTAGATTCAGAACTGGTCTTCTTAAATATTTACTGTACTAGCAGGGTGTGACCTGTGTAAAGTTTCAATTTTTCGGATGACTGAGGACATGCCTGCATAACTGATGCCTCAGGGCCAGAATGCTGCCTTGGCTTTCAGGAATTGCTCTGTGTTTGGGATTCATTTTGTGTAGCATTAACCACAGGGGACAGAGATCTATACCTGAGTGAGATGATGGGTGGGGGGATCAAGAGCACAGGATGCAGGGTGATGGGAACAAGAGAGACTACACGAGCAATAAAACAAGGTGAAGGGACACCTGCCTCAAATGCCTATAGTCCCTTACTGAAAAATACAGAAGAGCACTTGTATGTTGTGACAGCTATTCTCATTGATCAGAGTTTAGTGAAAGTAATCAGGCAGCCTGAAAAATGGAACATACTGAGGTTTGAATACAGGCTGCACATATTTGCAAAAGAAACAAAATGGTTACTTGAAAGTAAATTGATTAATTTTTATTTCTCTTATGGAAACATAACTTCTACTGAATGAATATTAAGCAGTCTGTGGTAATTCATGATGAAGTATGTGATTTGCATTTACTAAAAAGCAACCTTAAGCAAGGCTCAGATCTTTTGAATCTGTGGTAGAAATTCTATGCCAATTTAAAATAAAACTGTAGACAAGAACTGAATGAACATTCATTTTCAATTATTATAATCAAAGACCTCTTTCCTGTAAAACTTAACATAAGAATAAAAGATGGAGGGAAAAATAGTGCACATCTTTTCAGATGTACGCAGTATGTGTGTTTGAATTTCAGTCAGTGATGCAATGAAAGAAAAGCAATCTCAGCTGTAGCTGGGCCTAGCTGCAAACTTATCTGTGAAAAAAAGAAAGCTAAATAGAATTACTTGATAAGCAAATGCTGAACTGTATGGCACCTGAGATTCCAGATCTTAACATGTCTGCACCAAAAAAATATAAGTTCTTACCTGTCTACAGGACAGGAAGAACTTTCAAAAAGGATTTTGTTTATTAAGGCTAAGATTCTGCCAGTGTCCATCACATAGTTTAGATGCAGTGCTTTCTGACTAAAGCATTGTGACCTCTATTTTGCAGGAATTCCAACTGATAAATTTCCTTTTGGTATTAAAATATATGTATTTTTCCTTAAAAAACCTGTCATGTTCCAGGTTTGTTTCTGACTATGGTGTCATATGGTAAAGAATATCCTTTTAGTCAGTTTGGATCAGCTGTCCTGGCTGGGTCCCCTCCCAGAATCTTACCTGTTCCAAGTTTACTGATTTTGTGGGACAGGAGACAGAGAGAAATTCTTAACGCTGTGCAAGAATGATTTGGTAATAGCTAAAACTCTGGTGGGTTATTAGTGCTGTTTTAGCCACTGGTGTAGAGCACAGCAGCACACAGGCTGCTGTGAACAGAGCTGAGTTGATACCTTCATTCCAGCCAGACCCAGTACAACATGTTATTCCTTTGTGCTCAGGTTGCTGCCAGAGAATGAAAGTGTTTTCAGTCAGTAGATCTTAAACAGTTAAAAAGACCTAATTTCTGCAAATAACAAAGAATTTGCAGTTTTTATTACCTACAGAGATTTATTATAATTTCAAAAATGCAGACACTAAGTACAAATAAATGAGGGCTGGGAGTTATACTGCACCCAGTGAAAATTTCAAAATAGGAAAGTTTGATTTTATCTAGTCAAAATGTAGATTTTTTTTTTGTTTGTTAAGAGAAAATGCTACAGAATCTAATTAATATACGAATAATCCAGTTGGTTTTCCAAGTCTTCATGCTCAAGAACACCAGAAGGCTGTGAAATTCTCTACTTTCTTTGTCACTGTCTCAGTGGTTACTGATACACCTTAAAAAATGTGACTTATTTCATCTTTAACCTCCAGTCACTATATTTTAGGCATTTTTGTCTGCTAGATTAAAGAGATTGAAGTTAGAAAATCTCCTTAAGTAGGTAATTTATCATGTACAGACTATCATCAAGATCCAGTTCTGTCTTAATCCATCTTAGAGCTCATTTAGTCTCTTGCTGTACAGTCTATTTCCAAACTGCAAATCAATCTTATGGTTTTCCTCTAAAGTCTGAGCTCTATCTTGGCATTGCTTTCAGTGGAAAAACAGGATAGAATTGGTTGTCTTCAGTTTTGGAAGAAGAGTGTAGGTACTGTAGTAGCACTGTAGGCTCTTTAAGCATATGTCTTTTTTTTTTGCTAGGTATATATCTTGAAATGCACATCTTTTTGCAAGTGGCCAGAGATTTCCTTCAATCCATGCTGCAGTCCCAATACAGGCTGGCAAACTCTGAACTGTGCCCAGTGAAAGAGTGAGTAGGGCTAAGGTCTCCAGACAGGGGTGTCTGCACACCAAGAGTTGTCACATTTCTATTTCTATTTATTTTTACCTTAACAAACAAGGAAGAAATTAACCTCTAGTAATATTTTGTATACAAATTGATACTGGTGCAGTGTCAATTAGCCAGTCCATGTGTCAGATAGTCACACAGGGTTCCTGAAGTGTCCTGAGGGAAGAAGGGCTATTTCCCAACACTGGGGAGTTGAGAGTGGCATCCTCACTCATTCATTCACTTTCAGCTTATTCCATGTATTACTGTTTACATGAGTCCAGTTAAGTGGATTTTTGGATTATATCATCTAGTTTTCACAAAACTATGAAATGGACAAGAGGCTTAAAAATATTCCTGAAGAGCAACTGCAGATTGAAGATAATACTGATAATGCCAGTAGAAGTGAAAAGGAAGAAAATAGAGAGCTGATGTTTCTCCATCTGCTAGTATGAGCTCTTCATCTGTCACATTATGGATGACAACTATGATGAGCCAAGGAGATCTGAAAAGCAGTGAAGCAAAAAAAAAAAAAAATCCAAATTATTAAGACCACTTAAAATATAGATTTATAACTGCTGTTGCTAATAGTAAACCTTGCTCTAAAGGTATATTGTTTCTTGAGACGTTTGGGATTGACAGCAAATGAAGCCATTGAGATTAGAAAGTAATTTAAAATTGAAGCATCCAGAACATGGAAAGAAGCCTCAAGTGATGTGTAAAGTCATGTGATAGTCTGTCCAATACTTTACATAGTTAAACATAATGATAAATGTTTAAAAGAAAATTCTGAGTTTTCTTAATTAATAGGAAAATACAAAAAGGCCTATATTATTGAGGCAGTACTTGTTCTTCTTGCTCCAGTGAAAATGACTGAAATGATGCATGGAAAACAGTAGGGTGACAAAGTCCATTTGTCAGAAAATGCTGTTGTAAGATGCACAGAAGAGTTGAAGAGCTGCTGAAGAGTTGAAGAAACAGATATGAAAGCAAATCATGCAGTGTAGGATGTTGGGTGCACCTGGATGAAAGTACAGACATTTCTAATGTGTCTCAGGTATTTTTTGGGTTCTATTTTAATAATGAAACAGATAAGAAATACTTCTTTGTGAGCCATTGAGGGGAACATGTACTGCAGACTGTACATTCTTGGCAGTAATAATAAGGGTCATGTTTTATGGAAAAATGTGTAAGTGTAACCACTAACGGAGCAGCTGGTATGAAAAAAGAAAGTATATTCCAGAGAGTTTCAGAGCTAGGATCACGTGTGAAATTCCTTTGCTGTGTCAGTCATAGGCAAACTCTTGCAGCAAAGAAGCAGGAGCTGAGCTGAGCACCTGCAGGGTGCTACTGATGTGGTTAATCTTATATAAAACAGACTTTTTAAAGCTGAAAATTAGTCTGTTAGAATCTATTATAAACCAGTTTGGAGAAATGATTGTAAACTAAGAGACTCACCATCTATTTCTCCTATTAGGACCATACTTAAGACTATCACATCATCTGGTAACAGTCAGGGCAGGGAGAGAAAGAGGGAGGATTCCCATCCTCCTTTCTCTAATATACATTTTTAGACCCAAGTAGTAGCTGATTCCTCCCTTACTTTGATGTGTTCATGTAATGTGGAGGGTAATGTGGTTCCAGGTCAATAGATTGTTACTTAAACATTTATTTACACAAATCAGTAATGAGTGGTCAGTTTCCTAAGTACCCAAATAACACTTGCACTCCTGGATAATATTCATCAAAATTTTCTGGCATTGAAATAAATAAATAGATGGAAATTTAAAGAACTTTTAAGATTGCAGGATCCACAAATTTAAATTCAAACATATCTGCAGAGCTTTAGCAGAAATGTTATGTAATGAAAGAAAACATAATCTAAATAAAATTAATGTCTTTCTCCTCATTCCCAGTCTAGTAGAGCTTCTTTTTGCCAGAACAGAGTTTGCTTGTATGGACTATGAGACTACTCCCTGGGCTTCTAAGTCTCCTCCTTGTTTAAAGGAGGGAGATTAATTTTACAGGAAATGAATGTTTCAGTTTGGTTTTGGGTTTTTTAATGCTAAATGGGCATTATCCTTCAGACCGATTCAAAACACATAACAAATGGCATGGAATTTATTTAAAATTCATAAATAGATAGAAGTTATTTTGAGGGAGATTATTCAATTCCATTGAAGTCAAATGTGTAACCCATAATGATGGTACATATATACTTTCCTTCCCAAGAGGGATAAAACAAATCATTTTATATACTTATGATGGTAACAAACATTTCTTCATGCCACATCGTTGCTAGGTATTGTGAGGATATAGAAGTCTGATTCCAGCTGTTCTTTGAATTTCAGACATAATCCATAAGGTAAAAAAAAAAAAAAAAAGGGCAGAAATAGTGAAAAGAATTAGGACATATGGTCAAGGAGATGACCACCAGTCCATACAAACAGACATAATTTTACCACTTAAAGCTGCCAACAAGTGGCCCAAAAACAGAGATTGAAACTGGTTCCCTAATTTGCAGCATAAAGCACTTCAAGTAATTCTCACCTGGAATTCTTACCTAGAAGACTTTGTCTTCTGGTTTCAATACTGAATTAAGGACTTCTTCTCAGACAGTACTGACAGACTGCTTACATTTTTTTAATGATTTTTCGGTCATGGATAAAATTGGCTTTACTTTCTTAAACCGAACAGCTGGTATTAATACGATTCTGGAGGATTCTGCAGGAAAAGAGAGTGTGAAGTCAATGAAATGAAAAGGTGCCACCATGGGTTTTTTTTTAACTACATTGCTGTAAGAATGAGTGCAATCTCCAAGAGGATGCTTAAGACAATCTGCAAAGATGCAGCACAAGGCCTGTTCAGAATCCCATTGGGAATAACATAAAATAATGTGCATATATTATTTAGAAAGGACATACAATAAATTATTTTTATTTAAGAAGTTTCAGGAAAAGAGGCTACAAGGAAGACATCTCAGAGCATAGAAGTCTGTCAAAGAAAATAATGGGCAATTAACAAAGGCATTAAAGGGTTCAAGAAGGTATGTACAAAAGCCTGGAGAAAATCTCTTTTCTAGAAAGAGTTTTCACAGGTAGCTGCAGTACAGCTTCAGCCAGCAATTGAAATCTTAGTGGAGGAAGTATGTGAATCAAACTGAGACGCTCAAGTAAAGTAAATTATCACCACCATATGGTGTCCTTCTGAGGATTCTGAAGTAAATAAAGTGTGAAATAACAGTCATACGCCATTGCAGGAAATGTTGCTGCAAGGTTTTCTTCAGTATTAAAACAGGTATTAATATAGATACTGTATTTTCTTTAATCTAGGAGAACCCAAATTCCAAAAGAAAATTTAATCATCTAGTAGTCCTAGAAAATGGGATGAAAATGCTATAATAGTAACAATACGATTTTAGCTTTACCTGAATTTAACTTTGATTTAAAAGTGAATTCACTTCACTTAGTACATGATTACATTAACTGGAATGGGTTAACTGGGCTGCTAACTACCTTGCTTTCCAAAGAAGGATGAGATTATGGATTATATCCATATTTAATTTGTTTGGTTTTTTTAACAGGTGTTTGCTCCTCAAAGCCTTTAGTGGAGGACAGTTGTGTGTCTCATGATGAATTTAGAAAAATCACTGATGTAACAGATGATAGTGATACTGATAAATCATCAGTTTTTAGGGGAAAGAGGTGGGAGGCAGAGAGATTAGGAGAAAGAGTAGTTTAGTCTGTAACTTTCTTCTCTCCAGGTGATGTGAACTACTGTAGGTCCCCTTATGTCACAGAGTGTCATTTAAACATCCATTATTTTTTCTATTGCAGACTTTTAGCAACATTCTGTCACACTCCCTGAAGCAGCCTTGAACTTCAGCTTGCTGCTGCGTATAAGAGACAGGGTCAACTCCGAGTGCTTCCTAGAAATCACAGCTGGCTATTGTGTCAAGTACATGGCACCTTTTCAAAATACATTTAAGCAGTTGAAATTTTATGCCTTGTGTTATATTAGTTTTGAGTTTTCAAGCTTTACTTTTTAGGTTTATCATTTGTTCCTGAGCTCATGGGTAATGTAAATGCAACTAAATTGTAGATACCATTAATTTTGAATGTGGTCCACTTTATAGGCATTTCTGACATTTTCCAGGATCACTCCTCTTCTTATTTTGTTTTGTTTGGAAACAGAGCAGTGAAATCAAGACATTTCTTCAGGAAACATTTACTGATGGGTAGACTTGAGCAAGATTTCCTACAACAATTAAGACCATAGCCACCATACAGCTCCTGCAAGACTGCTGCTTCCTCCTGCAGGTGTAGCGTGTAATCACTTTGTCAGAGATTTACTGCACTGAATAACAAACTTCCCAAACAGAACAATATTAGTTTTCTTTGGCCATTTGACCCTCCTTGCAGCATCAAATGACAGTAAAATTGAACTTACTGAGTATTCTTATCAGAATGTTTAGCTCCCTCTGCAGAGTCATGTAAGGTATGTAGATCTGAATGTAGTAACAGCTAAGTTAGCAGATTTGGGCATCAGTTGGGATTTACAGCTGGAATTTACATAGGTCCTTTCTGTAAATATAAGCATGATTGGTATTTGTGGATGATCTTTTCCCCCTAAGTTATGTAGCCTTTCAGCTAGCCTGTGAGAGAGTATGTCTTTTTTTTTTTAAAAAAAAAATATGCAGTACTTCAAAGAGATCCAAAGGGAAGGAAATTGTTCCCATTGTGAAGACTTCCACTACTAAGATTGTGAATTTCAGCCTTCTTGTGGCTTGTGAGGCTTGAAAGCAGGGAGAAAAGAGACTTTCCTGTAACACTGACAGTATCTTAGTTGTTAGAGATTTCATAACTCCTCAGTTCCTCCAGTACAAGTGAGTGATTGCAGACTCTTGATGCCAACTATTCAGTCAGATTCAAAATCCTTCTTTGGATCTACGTTGCTGATGATTTTCTGCATCCCACAGAGGGAGAGAATGAAAAAGAAATTAAAAATATTTGTGCTTCACAAATATTTGTGAAACTATTTTGGTATTCTGTGTGATAAATAAATATAAATTATGAATAAAGCTAATATGGTGTCTTCACAGAGAGCAGATGCTGAAGCATTTTGACAGAACGATCAGATCAGCAGTCCTTGCACGTGCAGAAAGTGGCCATTTGGGTTTTTAAACCTATTGTTTCCTCAGATAATAATCCCAGTGGTAACAGGAACGATATTAGTGACCATCTGAGACAGCAGAAAATTAATAAGTGAGCAATTATTTCCACTTCAAAGACTCAGAAAGTTATTTTTGAAAATAAAACAGTATTATGAAATTTCAATACATAAAACTAAGACATGCATTAATACTTTAGTACTAATGTATCTTCAGTTTATCTTCTTCTGACTCTAGTTTCCATATGGATTAAAGTTACAGTCCTTAGTACAATGTGCTACAAAATTTCAGTCTTAAGAAAACAGAAAAAGATGGCTCAATTTAATATACATGTGCAAGTGAAAAAAGGTCTTTGAATGTAAATGATACACAGTGGAGAGAAAGAGGAATATTTATTTTTAAAATCTCCTTATTGCTTGTCTCTGCCCAGTAATACCACACCAGTTAGTATCCAATTTAGTTCTCTAATGTAGCAGAACCTCTCTGAGTCAGAAGAGATAGAAGGTAACTTCTCATGTATTTTTCCAGAAAGAAGGAACATGGGGCTGAAACATGGTTCATATGGTAAAATTTTCTAGTATATTTATAGTAGCCTTATCATTGTAATGTAATGACCTTGGATCCCTGAAATGGTGTCTGTTTGCTGTTTTTCCTCTGAAAGAAGAAATAGATACTTATGATGTTTAAACTGCAGGGCTTTTTTTTATAAAGTTGATCTAAACAAAGATGCTTGGAGCAGTGGAAAATAAGTTAATGAAAAGCTTTATTAAACTGTTCTCAAATTTTAAGAAAACCTATCCCTGTACTCCTAAAAAGCCTAAAGCCCAAACACCTCAGTGTGTTGTCAGGAGGGCAAGTATTTCCACAGTTCAGACATAGAACAGAATTAAATCTGAGCTTGATGTTGCTGACCTTTCCACATTTAGGATGTCTGAGGGATATGAATTGCTATTTTGGAGGACTTCTGAAATAATGTAATAATTCCTTGTGATCTCTATCCTCACAGGTTCTATAATCTCCCTTTCATCAAAATGTCATCCAATTTTTATATTAGGTAAATGTTTCTTCTTTTTTTAGTTTCCCACTGAGGCTTGTATTCATAGTTTTCAGTTGATAATAAGACTTACTCCTGGATGCAGAAGTTCTCATAAACACTGGCACAGCCCCCTAAGTCTGATGCAATTAAACCATTAGTGAGGAGCTGTAGCTTTGGCACAGCTACTGAGTTCATGGCAAAACCTCAAACTTGGTCCAGGTTTTCTGAAAAAAAAAAAAAAATCAAAAAAAAATCCCAATACATAAAGACTTTAAAGTTCTTTGCAAACCCATGGTTTGAATAAATTTTACAAGCCAAGTAGAATAAGACCCTGTGTGTTCTCCCTCAGCAGCTGGGTGAGGGATAGATTGAGAAGGGATGCAGGAAGGCAGCTCACTCCTCTGACCTTGCCCTGAGAACCTTTTATTAAGGTAAAGGATCTTTGCAGCTTCTAAGCTTCAGTGGATGGAAGCGTTAGCTGGAGCATCATTTTGAGACAGGGTTAGATTTTGAGACCTGGAATACAGGTGGAGTTCAGCTGTCTGTATCTGAGAGTCATCTGGGCTCCATTTATAGTTAATGGAGAAAGGAGAGAGGTTCTTCCAGGGTGCAATTAATCTCATCTGTTTTAGACATCTATTTATTGATGGGATGACTCATTCCTTAGAAATGCTCATTTATCTTAACTTTGGCAATATACATGTAACACCCTTCATAGTTAGTGTTGGAATAAAAAAAAATGTATCCATCATGGATTAAGAGAGTTCAAATGTATAAATGGTAGGTTGCTTTCATTCTGCCTAATCAAGGAGGATTTTACATAAAGGTGCTTCCTTATGTAATTATAAATCAAAGCTCTTTTAGCAATGATAACATTTTCTTAAACCGTATTTAATTATCATTCATATTTGTTTGAATTATCTCTTTCAGTGAATTCTGTTTAGAATTGTTTCAGTAAATGGGCTCTTCCTGAATGTAATGTGTTTGGAATGTGTATGTATGTAAGAATTGACTACTATACATTATCCACCTCTAGTCATATAGGCAGATCTTGAGTCCCTAATTCTTGGTTCAGTAGTCAAGCAGTCTTTGCTACATGTGGACTATTACAGAAGTAGGTTTGAGGGTGGTGGTACAGTGTGTCCTTCAAAAGAAATTGATTTTCTTTTTCTAAGGTGTGATATATTCTTTTTTTTTGTGGTACTGTGAGACTTTCCATGTTCTATTATTTTTTTCTAGGCTAGACTAAATTCACCAATATGAAGTAGCCTTGCTATGTATTCTAGGGGGTTTTAAATTTTTATTTTTTTAAAAAAATTCTTTAAGTATCTTTTCCTCTAAACTCATATTTAAAGCCTGTGAAATTTAATTTTCCATAAAAAGATACATATGTATTCTATATTTTTCATCTGATGTTCTGATTGCGCTTCACACATAATAACATAGAGCGCCTTTGCTTGTCTGCCTCCACATTCCTCCCAAGATAAAATACTGAGTCTTTCAGCACTCCCAGGTACTTGAATGCTTGCACCAACTTCAGTAGTCCTATTGCATTCCCTTGCTGTAATAAACAAGCATTTCTAAATTCTCACTTAATTACTTGCACTTCTGGCATTGGTTTATGAATTATTAAATAATCTATTCTCAATATGGCCCCTATTTTCTTTCATAATACCTGACATGAAAATTACTGTTGTATGATATTGCAACCTCCACATCCTTTAATTTTGTTCTGCTTTCTCTGCAAGTCACATCTGATAAACTTCTAGAAAGATGGTTGTCCTATTTCCCTGGAAGCCATCAGAAATCACATTATCCTCAGTTTTGTAGGTGGTATCTCACAGTGAAGGAAACAGAAATATATTTTGTGTGTATTTTCTTTTTCAGTTTTATTCATTGGTGCTCCTTAACGCCTCATGTGAACAGATGCTATTTCTTATAGAATATATCATCATCACCTTCAGTTCTTGCCTACTCTCTTTGAGATTCTTTCTGTCTTGGCAGTGCATTATGTATTTTTTTTTTTTTTTCCTGTAAGGAATGTACCATGCCTTTCCTCTCTGCTGTACTACTGAGTTGTGTTTTAATTTTTCTTAGTGTCCAGTCTTAGTGAAGAGAGTTTGTTTTTTCAGACTGCTCAAAGTCCTGCTGAACATTATGTGCGTGTTCTTAACATGCCTGTAGATTAAGTGGAACTTAACCTTCTCATAATTTGTTATGGTGCAGATCCCTGAGGTTTTTTCCTAACTAAATTTTTATCTCACTGTAATATGGTAGTTTCTTCAAATACCTCATAGCAACCTATCCACCTCTTGATAAGATTAATTGGGTTTTTTTCCTACATTGGAGAGAAATCACTTTCTAACTTGGACTGTTTGTAGGTCACCCTAAATGCCCCTAATTACCTTCCCACCCTACCACAAGGACCCTACATCAATTCTTTTTACACAGAACTGGTAGGATTTAACATCAGAGTTCCTGATTATGTTTAACTTCTGTGATCCAAAAACACAAGAAAGGTGAAGTAAGAAAATTTCTTTCTTTTTTCTTTAGAGAAATTGGGAGGAAATTAGAGCATTTTATAGGTGACTTCATAGAGGTTTATTTTTAAATAGGTGTGCTCTGTTTGATAGTCACACATATGTAGGTTTTATGTGAAACCATATTTACAATACTTATATGTATATATTTGCCATTCCAGGCAGAAAGGAGGATAATAAATATTTTTAAATGGAATGTGTAGTCGTCGTATAGATACAACAGAATAATTAGCAGTTTTATTATTGCTCTAGAAAGATTCAGTCTGAAACATGTGGGTGCTTCTTGTAGGCAAGACTAATATTGATTCCATTAGTTTTCAGGTTAGACTCAGCTACTAAGATCCTACTTCAATGAGAAAAGTCACATTTTTTGTAAAAGCCCATACAGTGGCATTTTGCCCAAATAAAAATCCAGTATTCCAGGTTCCTTCTTCCCTTTCTGTCACAATGAAAACCACAGACATGGTACTTTTAATAAATGTCTGATTTCCTTTAAACAGAAAATTAAATTCACTGCAGTTCTGATTTCATTTCTCCTTCACACAATAAAACATATTTAGTTTTTTAGTTTTCCTCTAAATGAAACTATTTCCTACTAGCCAAAATAATATTTTACTGTTTCCTCTTGGCATATTTTTTATCCATTTTTATTTTTACATTGTCTCTCTGCTTCAAATAAGGTTCTACCACCTGTTTCATTTTTGTTGTCCCAAATGTTGTGTGTATCATGTACCAATGAAAATGTATCTCTGCAGTTAGTATTTCTTGGATATAAGTTTTCACTTAATGCTTCTGAGCCTCTAAATGTGAGTAATGTGTTCCATTGGAATGAAAATAGGGATAATTGTGTTTGCTTGTAATGAATAATATGAATAATATGCATCATATATGGTGAGACCTCTATCTTTAGTAATCCCTTTACTAAAAATTGTAATCTGTCCTATGAAATTACTCACAATTTATTCACAATTTTGTCAATGTAATGAGGAGATTTTTTCTAATAATTCAAGCATTTTTTTTGTCCACATATATTTATATGTCTCTACTGAAACTCCCCTGGTATAACATTTTAAAGTGCACTGTATATTCTGGACAACAGGAAATCTTAGTGAAATATCTGACTGTGTAATCCATCTGGTTTGACCAGTTCTCATTTGTTAGGCATCTCTTATGATCAACATCTGGTAGGATTAGACTGCCCTGAACGACAAGGATTTAGCTTGCTGTACTTACATGCAGCTTTAGTGAACCAAAAGGTCATCAGAAATATCTGTTAAAAGCAAAGTAGTATGATTATTCTAAAAATTATTAAATTCATTTTGTAACTGGCAGAGTTAGGATTAACAGAGTGAGCTGTGTCTTTAAAGGTATAATTTGAAAACTGGTTTGAAATGTTGGTTAGTGGAGACCCCTAAATCCAAACTATCATCCCTAGATTGACAGTTCATCAGGAATATCACCTTTCTTTACCATTTTCCTTGGAAAAAAACAGATAAAATTAGCTTGCAAAAAAAATTGTCTTTTTTTTTTTTTCATTGTCAAATGAATGCTAACTATTAACTACAAGCCATAAGGTGCTTGCGCTTATAATCTCACTGAAGTGAGCAATCTCACCTCACCCAAAATAAAATCACGATGTGTGCAACTTGTGTATCCCTGTGAAGGACAGGGCCATTATATATTGTATACAAAGAATCATTGCACAAAGCTCATGTAGAAAGTGAAAAAAAAACCCCCAAAATTCAGTGTTGGGGCTCTGAGAGCACCAAAAGCCCTTTCTGCCCCTGAGTAGCCTCCCAGGGCTGCACCCCCCAGCCCCCTCTTTCCCCATCTCTCATCCCATTGCAGCTCAACTCAGTGCCTGCAGTCCATGCCCTCGTGATGCTGTGAGGTGCTAGTTTCCTTCTCTCCACCACAGCCATGCCTGGCAGGGACCCTGTTGGCTTGTCCCCAGTCCTGTCATTTTGGTATGGACCTGCCCAGCAACCATGGATGCTGTCTGACCCTGGTTATTTTTACAAAACCTGATTCTGTTCAGACTTGTGAATCAACTTCCCAGCTTTACACTGGACCTGCCTTATTACCATGAACTTGTGTGGAGGTGTCACCTCATGGCTGAAACTGGCTGTTCTCTCCAAGCCTGTTCTGCTCCCTTTGCTTGGTTGCTGGCTGGTGAGATCCCTGTTCCAGGGGCTGTGCACTTGTGCCCCACTTCCTTAGGGAGCCAGACCATGCTGCTCCCCAACATTTTCTTTGTTTTCTTAAAGCTTTGCTTTTTTAAAGCATTTTCTTAAATCCGTTCTTTCTGGTACCAACCACAATTATGTTGCAATTTTATCTCCTCTAGACTCACCATTTTTTACAGCCCACCTATTTATTCTATCTACTCTCTCAATTTTCTAGAGATTAAAGAAATTAAAATTTCTTCCTTTGCAGTGCAAGTTCTTTATTCCTCAAAATACCTGTATTTCTTCTTTCACAGGTGCAGGGTGAGGGACTTTGTTGTTCACCTCTCAAACATCACTAAATTTGATACAAGAGCTATGAGGTAGGCAAGTATTGCTGCCATCCACTTCACAAAAGAATGTACAGCAAGACTTGGTAGCAAACTTTAAAACCTTTATTTCAGTCATAGGAGCTGAATCACAGAGCAGCTCTGGAAGAATGAGAGAGAAAGAAACAGTTCTCTTGCATTACATCTTCTCTTTTGCCTAAAGCAAAAGGGCCATCCTTTTCTTCCTGCAAAAGCATCCCTTACAAACCCTTCATTTTTTGGAACTTGCTCCTGAGTAAACATATTTGCACCCCAGTAATTTTTTTCGGTTGACCACCTGGATTAAATATATAGGATGGTGAAATACTGATTTAATGTAGTTTTGTAGGCAGAACAGTGCAAAAGTGTCTATCAGTGGTTTGTGAAAATTTTCAGTTTTATTGGTGATCAGGGTTGGTAGTTCCTGTTTTGGGAAAATGAAATATTGCTGTCTATAAAGTATGTAAAGTTAATATAAACAGACACAGAGCTACAACCTTCATTAAATTGTTAACAAGGGTCTAAACCCACATGGAATTACACTGCTTCTGTGTTATAGCTAGTGCAAAATTTCCTTAGCAACTGTGGATCCCCATAAAAGCTTAATGCAGTTTTGTTATCACTTTATGCAGCAGTTTGGGAAAGTTAAAATTACCCTATTTACACAACAAAAAACCAGAAGCACAGTAGTTTATGGTTCTCTTTACTTGGAGTTGGTGGAATGAAACGATTGCTGCTGAGCTCTAAAACTGCTTGTACTAAAACTGCTGGTGATACGCTTTCCAGGACTGCAAGCATCTGCTAAAACAAAACATGCAGCATTTTGTATTCTCAGTTTCACAAAATTCATCCAACATAGGAATATTTGCATCAGGATTGGCAGCTCTAGAACTAGAGGTGAGGCTTTGCAAGTTTTGACTTTGGACCTAAATCTAAATCAGAAGGTTCTTAAATTTAAACTTATCTGAAATTTAAATTTATCTGAAAGAACCTCTGTAGAAAGAAAACCACAAATTTCCGTTACATTATATATTTAGAGTATTTATAAAGGAAGAAAAGAACCTGAGATTGGTGGGGGAAAAAAAAAAAGTATGGAAATGAGAAGTAAAACTGGAAAATATAGTAAAAAAGCTTCAAGACCTGGGACATTAGATGATGTATCAGACATAAGTCAGAGCACTGAAAGGGAAATGTTGACTTTTAGAAAAATCTTTTTAAATTCTTACAGAGCTGCTAATATCTTGTTGGGATAATGGGAAAGAATCATCTTTCTTTTGAAAAATCTCCACAACAGATGCATCTGGAAAACAGCAAAAATCTGCTTCCAGCAGTAAAAAGAAAAGGTTTTAAACTTCTTTGCACAAAATCTAGTAAGGTGTGTCTTTTGGGAGATTAATCAGTAGATAAATAAAAAGTCTAGGAGCTCTGAAAGCCACAGACACTTTGCTTCTAGCAGATGAGCCAGGGGAGATGTCGAAGAAATTTCTCAGTGGCTGAATTTAAATAAGCACTGTTTACAAAAGAACCCAACATACACAATTTAACTCCTTAAGTGCCAAATTCTGAAGGGATGGAATCCCAAGAAGTCAGTAGACTGAAGTATAATTTTTATAATCATCAGCCTTGTGCCCACCAGCCACTGAAGCCTATCCATAAGTTTTAATAATATTTAAGGTGTGTTTTTGTCATTGTTCTTATGTTAAAAATGGCCTAATTTGACTAGACAGTATTTGGTAAATCAGCTGTTTTCTCCTCAGTTTAGCTGAATAATGTTAAACTAGACTTTCTTTGATTAAAAGACTTACTAGAATTGCTCAGAAAATATCAGAAAAGAAAAATTGAAATTAAGAAATTATTGTCATGCTGAAGAAAGTAGGACAGTATTGGGTAGAAGCATATGACAAATTGTATTACTTTGGAAAGCACATTGATGCTAAGTAAGGAAAATGATATTTTTTGTTCAGTAACAAATGATTGCTCTAGTGTTTTCTTACACTAGGTAGAAGGATTTTGGACATTGGCTAAACTATGATCAAGAGAGGTTTATTTCCTTTTGTTATCTCTGATGGTTTCTTTAAAAAAAACCCAATTTTTCTTTCTATTGAGACAGACCTCTCTTGTAAGGAGCAGTTAATGACATTGCTGGAGCCAAAATAACAATAATTCAGTTTTAGTAGTATAGAAGCAGAAAAAGAAGTCACTACTAATCACTTTTTGTGAACACATTTTCACAAAATGAGTTTAAAAACTGGTAACATCACAGAAGGATAAAGGATGTAACTCAAATTATGGCGGGCTGACCATTCTGACTTGCTTCTCTGAAATAAAACAATCTTTAATGAAAAGTTACTGATATGTCCATTTGTTTTAATCATTGTAAAAGCTTAGAAAGAAAAAAAATGTGTCTTAGTAATTTTAAAGCTTGACTAAAGGGGATAAGATGACATAGAGGCCATGAAAGAGGTAATTAAGGCATCTGGTATACTGATGATTGTCAGGAAAGGACCCCTACAGGGTCATCAGAAAGTATCTGCATATGACACACAGGTCTCTAAATTCTCCTGTTTAATGTCACATATCTTCCATCCTCTATTTTCTGCGTTTTCATGTGGGATACCTGTTTTACAGTGATTTTCTTCTCCTATTTCTGTTATTACAAATAAATTAAATAGACTATCACTCCAATTGATGCGATCGTAATTCTATTATCTTAAAATTGGTGTGCCACTCTCTTCATTTCAGTCTGTAATCATGTTGCAGACTAAAATTATTTTTGCTTGTCTATTAGGAATGGTAATGTGGAACTGGTTTTGCAGTCATGTGGCTGGAGGAACACCAGCAGCTACTAAGACAGAAAACCATGAAGCAGTTATATGGGAAAAAACCCTACAGATTGCTTTGTATGTTATCTGTTTTCTTTGTGCCATTAGGCAGCTCAAAGAGGACAGTCTTGCCACTATAGGGTAGGTGAAAAAAATCTGCTAGTACCTGGTTGCATGTGCTACCTTCAAGCCAACCCTACCTCTTGCTGCCCTGTGGTGTGATGAGTGGTCTAAGAGAGGGGTAGGCCACAGAGGAGTTCATAGGCTTTATCAGGCCCTAAGGGATGTAAGCAAAGCTCTGCTGATTCATGCTAGGACCAGCTGAAATCAGTATTTGAGAATGTATAAGTTTCCTTGATGAGTCTTTTCCCTTTATACTGTCTCATACATCACTTTGGCTA
Source organism: Parus major (assembly GCF_001522545.3). NCBI lineage: Eukaryota > Metazoa > Chordata > Aves > Passeriformes > Paridae > Parus > Parus major. The sequence continues at coordinate 89,861,817 of NC_031769.1, forward strand.
CAGCAAAGTTTTTGGTCCTGGAAGTAACAGAACAACTGGAAATAGAGAAGAATTGTCTGTCCCCCTGACACAAAGTGGGAGCCAAGTTTGTGGGGGTGTATGTGAATTTTTTTGGCTGCATGTAGTAAAGTCCTTCACATGGTACAGCCATTGGTAGCAGATTGTGGTCATAGAGGAATAGTGCCTTGATCACATTTTAGGTGAAATGGAAAAAAACTATGTGGGTGCATATATCATCGTCAAGATCATTGCTTGTCATTACAGATATAAATGCAGTCCATCTGCTTCCTTCTCGCCGGCTCTCGGTTCACTAGTTTGCCTTTTTCTCAACTTGTGACAGGTGAGGAATGATCTGACTGGAGTCCTTTATGGCGAAGACATCGAGATTTCAGATACTGAGAGTTTTTCCAATGATCCCTGCACAAGTGTAAAGAAGCTTAAGGTATGTGTTGCTGTTTGGTGAAAAAGAGAAAGTGGTGATTTTTTTTTTTTCTTCTGTGAAGAGGAGTAAAGAAACAAAATTTGTGTTAGAATGGTGTCTTAGGCATTCCATTGCCTAATAAGATCAAAAAATTGGCATTTTGAGGTCCTTGTCCTTCTTAAGTTAATAAAGGTCTATGTGTATAGTAAATATTTTTAATAGTTTCCAATAGTGATAATAAATAAGGGAAGTTGTTTCTGGCTTAATGTTTGCACTTAAAGCCCCAGTCATAGTGATATACGTGTGAAAACTCTTGAGGTTTGAAACCAGAATTCTTTTAAAGTGAATTATCATGTAGAAAGAATATTGAGACTCTTTCCATTAGCTTCATTACATATTTTAAATTGAATTCTTTGCTAACATCATCTGCATGATTTCAAATGAATCATAAGGAAAAAAGAAGGAAAAATAAATTTGGTAGTGGAATATTTTCCCATCCTTCTCTTACTAGAATGATTTATTAGACTTCTGGAATCTCATAAAATTAAAACTATATTTTAGCATTACCATGCAGTGCAACCAGCAATAAACTAGACACAGGAGATATGAATCTTAAACTGCACAGGAACATGAAAAAAAACGATTGAACAGCAGGAGAAAGCACTTTCAAATGGGGAAGATCAAATTTATTCTGGCATCAAGTACATATGACACAATCAAAGCCACAATCCTGCAAATGCTTAAATATGTGTGAAACAGGTTACAAGAAAACCTTAGTAGACTAATTGATGTTTAAAAAAAAAAATAAAAAAAAAAATTAAAGCAAGAGTATTGACTTGTGTAAGACTAGACCACTACTGAAGCTGGAAACGTTCTGGAGCATGGTAAACTAAGTGTGCTTTATTATTTCCACAATATAGAGGTGAAAGCCTGAATGTTTAAAGTACTATTAGGTAAAGATTATGTTTGTGGAAAGCCATTTTTATCTGCCCAGTCTAAGCTAATGTGCATTTCTTGTCTGGAAACCTGTCTGGGTTGAAGAGACCCCAGTAGGTCTTACAGTGAAGTCCATATTTTTCACTAGCAGTGTTGTAATAACAAGAAAAAAAATGCATATTAAGCATGGATGTTTAGGCTGGAAACCAGAAGAAGCAACGTGATTGCAGCTTTCCTCTGCATTAACACACTGGATTGTTTTGCAGGGAATACCAGAAGACTGAACTAACAATATATTTTTTTTTCTTCATTTCTTCCTCAAAACAAATTAGCAAAAAAATAAAAAAGCAATTATCCAGAAAATTGCTTGTTCTTGACAGAAATATAAGGTTAGTTGTTGTTAGCTACTTGTTAGACACAGAATTTAGCTAAACAATTCTAAAAATACTGATTCCTTCAACATGTAAACCTCATATAGGTGAACTGGTATCTGCTTATCTGAAATATCTTTTATTTTCACAAACACAATTTAAATTAATGAAATTGATGACTATGAAATGGAAAACAGAAAAAACTGGTATGATTTGCAGGAATATATTTTATATTTCTCTTGGTAGCACCTTAGTTTCTACTGCATTGACTACACTGTTAAAATGTAAACTTAAGGGTATCTTTAAAACTCATTTATGTGTTCAGAGAAAGGGATGGATTTGCACATCCATGTAAATGCTTGCAAATTCTAAGCATGCACAGACAAACTGTAAGAGCAATAGCACTTCTCCTTCCAACTTTCTTGTATCTTGCATGTAGAACAAAAGGATTACCACCATGTTGTGATGGTAGGAATTGATGTCCTCTAGTTCACCTTCACCATCAGTGATTCCATAGCTAAGGTCAGAGGCTTATCTATAGTTCTTCAAGTGGACATCTAAGCATTTAGAAGGCAGAACATGTGGCTACCTCTGTTGTCAAGTTACCCAGGTTTTTGTAGATTTATTGATAACCTCTTGACTGTCAGATGCATGTTAGAGAATAAGACAGAGTATCTGAGCTATTCAATTTAGGTATCTCATAAAGAGCCTGCCAAGACATTGACTTTTCCTGGCAGATGAGATATTGTAGCAATCCTTCTCTGGAAAGCTATATAATACAACATTGTGCTGTTATTCATTAGAAATGAGACAGATTAAAATCTGATCAAAGCAGGGAAGCTGTGAAGGCTGAAAAAAAATAGCTGCCCATTCCAGCATAATATGCATCACTCAAAAATTCTGAAAAGGCTAAAGAGTGTCTCGTGTGTGAGGCTGTTAGAAATGGCAGTGAAGGAGACAAGTTGTTCCTCATCCCTGAGTAGAGCATCTTAGATGTGTTGATCCTCACTCTCTTCAGGGTTTATATTACTCAGCTCCTGGTGCTACCAAAGACATTTTATATTTAGTAGCCAAATAATATCCTCACCTATGTGAAAGAAAGAAGGGAGAAAAAGAGTCTTTATTATCTGAGGCTGTGCTTAATTTATAAAACATGTTTTTACGCAGGGTTTGCCAGAACAGTGGGTAAATGAAACATAACTGTTCTTCATTTTCTTGTTTGAACTTCAGTCCATATGGGAACATATGTATTTCTTACTAAGGGGCAAAGCTTAAATGCTGATATTGCTACTGTAATCTCTGGGAAGAGTAAATATGACAGCTCACCATCTGGCAAACAGTCTAAACATTGGTCTTTTTATGTAAGTGCAGTTTTGGGAGTTGCCTTCCCCCTGGGATGTTTTTAATCATCTTGTAGATCACCTGCCTAGTTCCATTAATTAAAACCTCTTCTGTCAAATATGTTTTAGCTCCATGCAAGCAATTTACAGCTCTCTGAAAAAGAGACTTGACGCTTGTTGGGATCCAGTAGGTGATTTCTTTGATCCCTATGAGGAAGTTCCACTGTGTTAACTTGCATCATTCTGCAAGGGTTCTGTGTGAAGGAATAGTATAGCCTTGCAAGGAAATCATGCTGGTTTATAGTCAGTTAACAGTATGAATGAAGAGGTAAAAAAGTTATTCCCAGCAAGCATCTGATTTATCTCTTTGCATGAGTCCGTAATGTGGACTTTGACCCACAAGCACTGACAGGAACCCAGCTCTGATACCCTTTGGTGCAGACTTCATTATCCATGCAGATAAAATCTCTGCAAAGGACTTGAGCTATGTGCAGGTGCATGAATTTGAAGCTTCAATGCCTCTTATGTGGGATGCAGCCGGCAGACCCAAGCCTGGCATCCAGTGGATCTAGGCTTATTTGCAATCTTGAATGCAATTCTTCAAGAACAAATCTGGGGAAAATGTGGGAGGGGATGTAAAAAGTTTGTGTGGAGTTTGTGTGGAAGAGGCTGGCTGTGGAGTGTGTCATTGCACAGAGGAAGACTGCTGTGCATGAAAGAGGAAGGGCTGTTGTACAGCTTTTCCTAACTTAGCTCCTAAATTACATGTGCTCTGACACAGAATTCCTTGATTACATAATTGCATACTAAATTATGTGATAATCAGGTGGAAGCAATGTCTCAAGGTGTGAAACCACACACCACAGACGCTATGACTTCAGTCTGAATGTTGTCAAGCAGGCAGTGGGCAGCATTGCTGCATGTGCCCTCTGGGATCGTTATTTATGAAGCCACACAGTTTATATAGTTTGTTTTTTTGTTTGTTTGTTTTTATAATTGGTTCTCATTGTGTCATAAAATGGAAAAGAATTTCTTCAAATCTTAAGTTTAATTATTAGGTGCTGTGACATTTATTTTTTAATCAAATTCTGCTACTCTTTTTTTCAAATATTAAGTCTGCATTTTTATGTTCAGAGCAGTCAAGTGACTCAGCGCTGAGGTTCCAAAAATAACCAAATTATTTTTAAAATATGAAAAAAAGAAATAGTAGATGAGGTGATTTTTTTTTTTGTGCATAATTCCTAAATCTATTTATTATCCTGGCAAAAACTGTAATACTATTGCTGTAATTTGTGTAATTTGTTTGTTTCATTTCATGTAACCTTGTTAGATTTGTTTATAAAGAATCTAATCCACTTGAAAAAGATTTACATTACTTTATCAGTCTGTGGCTAAATATAAAAATGAAGAGAAGCAGGCTTACTGAAAATGCGCAGGTTCAGAATGAGCAAAGCACATTACATTATTTCTGATTTAAACCATGCTAAGAGTGATACTGTTTTCATGCATTTAATTACAGAGGCTTTCTAATATCCTACTGCACTGTCCATCATAATATTTTCTGCTGAACAGGAAATAAACAGTGAAATTATCTGAGCTAAAGAAAAAAAAACCAACAAACTTTGACAAATTGATTTAATTAAAACTTAAATGTTTTTTGCCACAGAAAATCATACCGAATCATATGTTTGTTTTTTCCTTGGAGAGGGAAAGAGCTATTAGTAATTCTAAACAGGTCTTATATGAAAGAAATGAAAAATTTAATTTGCTCAAGGTTTTGCAGAGAACTCTGCCTTTGTGTGAAAGAAAAGGTAATGTGAAGTCATAAAAGTATGTTTTATGGATATTAGAAGTAATTTTTCATGTTAGAAGGAGGTTAGTCCTGTTCCTGGAGAAATATTTTCCTGCATAATGCTCCTGAATTTAAGAAAACTCTCTTAATATGTTTCTAAGTATGAAAGTAAAATTACCTTTGAACTTCAGTCATAGGTTCTTAAACTGTGATGATTTTTTATTAATGTGTGAAAGTGGGAGGGAGTAGAGAGGGAGTTGTCAATGTGTTTTAGTGACTATAGAGAAGATGTTGTATGAGTAAAACCTTTAAAAATTGCTAAAACAGGCATAATATCAAGGCATTTATTCTCACAAATCTCATTTCTTAATTTTACAGTTTTATTTCATGCGGTGATAAGTTTATGTCTTCAACTGGTTCTAATATGCAAAATTTTAGAAGAAATATTGCAAGGAAGCAAAATATATTTGATATTTTAATGTTATTGAATACTAATTGACTGTAGTGCCAGTTTTACTCTCATTAATACTATTGCCTAATCATTTTCTACACCTCAGCTTTCTTTTTTTCTTTTACATTCCTTCAAGTTCTTGAACTTACAGAAGATGAAATAGTTCTGTATTAATTCTGTCTGCAGCTGTAATCTGTGCTAACTCCCTGCATGATCTGAATGGCCAATTAAAGTGGTATCTGGAAGCTGTGACTGTGTTTAACTGCCACACATTTTATTCAATCTGCAGGGCAATGACGTTCGGATAATCCTTGGCCAGTTTGATGAGGAAATGGCTGTGAAAGTTTTCTGCTGTGTAAGTAAATATATTTAATTGCATATCAGACTAAAGAATGTGCTGCATTTGAATAAAAAGTGACTTGAGCATAAATATTTCTTCATGGAGTTCAGCTCTGTGGAGTTTTATATCCTAAAGAGAACTTACACATGCTCAGTTCCATTAAAGTTCAATAAAATACTTTGTACTTGACTTCAGTGGAATTTAGACGTAGGCTGGATGGTTAGCTTCTTCTTATTACTTTCCTGTATTGGAATAAAATGCCAAATCAAACTTGAGTATTGCTTTTCTCATCAGATACAGAAAAATACTTGCATATGTAGCAAGAGAGAGAACTCTCTCTTGAGAGAACTGAAAGATCTCAGTCATGTCCAAGAGCTGTCCAATATCTGTGTGTATGGGTTTTGCACGTTTTGCTTTTAAAGAATAAGAAATTCATGCCAGTTCCTCTTCATCCTAACTCAGCAACACTAATAATTTCTGCTACTGAAAAACTGCTAATTGTACAGTTGTCACTCACATCTGACTGCTGCACATTTTACATATATTACATGAAAGCAGATATTAGTTGGTAAAAAATAAACTTTTTTAAACCAATAACAGCAACCAAACAGTAAGACTAGCAAACATAAAATTCCCTATCCTCACCATTTGTTTGTGTGAATGTGCTGCTAACTTATCCACTGTTATTGCCATTAAAAAATGTAGCAGGATTAAAATGTGGATCTCTACTTGTACCGACTTGAAAAAAATCATGAGGAGAAAGATGTTAGTGGCCTAAGTGTGGAATTCTTAGTCTAAATAGTTAGATTAATCCAAGAACACAGTAAATATAATGGATAAGCAATAATGACAGCATCTAAATTTCCAAGGATCTTTTTTTTAGTGTTCACCTAATGAGACAGTTACCTATCCTTGGAAAGAAAAGAAAGGCAGAAGTTCAAAATCTGAGTGCTACATGTGCCTCAGCTGCATTTTGGCTCTTACTCAGCAGCTGTCCCAGTTGGTGACAAAATTTGGAAAGGAGATTGTAGAGTGTATTTGGAAGGAACAAAATCTATTTTTATCCAAAAGGAAATGGAAAGTATTATTTTACTTTTCATTCTTCTTGTCTCTGATAGGTCTTTGTATACAGATCTTTTTGTACTGCCATTTAAATTGGATTGACAGAGATAATCTCCTATTTTTGTCATTCCTGGAAGAAAGAATGGTACTTCTACAGCCCAGATGCTCCTCAAATCTCTTGGGGTTGGGCTGCATTTTCCCAGCAGAGGGGTCCTGGTCAGAATTATCTTCCAATCCAACATTAGCTAGAGATTGGCCTCATTTCTAGTTGCCCTTGTTTTGTAGTTGCATTTCTGTAGAATTCTCTTCCAAATCCACATCCATGTGAGGCCACTGAAGAAATTCTAGATTTCCTTGGAGGGGCAGGCTGTCCTTTAGTCTGCATTGCTGCTGTCTGAAGGGTCCCAGGGAGAAGATGTCTCTCTCACGGGAATGCTGACCGCAGGTTTCTGCAGCTACAGTTTGGTGTGAAGGTGGGAAATGTGCGTAACTCTGAGTGGTTTAAAGCATGATGGCTGCTTCTAAAGCACGTTAGTGTCAAAAATAATAAGATGGATTTTTCTGGAGCCCAGAGAAAACTCAAAGATCATATATTTAGGTTTTTTTAAATGTATTTATTTGTGAGTTTCAGCAGGAGGCTGAATGCAGGAGAGGGCAGTTCAAAGTAGGTCATTTATGTATTAATGCACTACAATATGTCAGAAAGCTTGTTATTACTCGTAAAATACATTGTTGACTCATGCACTCCTACAGATATATATGTCTAAGAGCACAATAAATTAGATATGTCAAGTTTTTTTAACTCCTCTTTTCCAGATGTGTCTTCAGACAGGTTTCAACTTGTGATTCCCCGTTATATTCTGCAAGGTTACTGACATCAATCAGAAAAAGGCTTTGAGTTTGTTAAAGGAAGATGCTTTTTTCACTAGTGCAAGACCTTTTTTTAATTTTTTATTTCTGATTGTGGTTATATCCTAAATATTATTTGGTAATGACTTATGTAGGTGGTATAACCTCTAAAGTCTGCCTCACTTTTCTGCCTGGATTCAACAGTCACATGCTGTGAGGTTTCCTCAGGACATCCATTGCAGTTTATATAAGATCATAGAACCATTTAGGTTGTAAAAGACCTTTAAGATCATCTAGTCCAGCCTTTAACCCAGCACTGCCAAGTCCACCACTAAGCCATGTCCCTGAGTGCCTCATCTGCACATCTTTTGAGTGTTTCCTATGATGGTGACTCAACCTCTTCCTGGTCCCTGATAATCCTTCCAGTAAAGAAGTCTTTCCTAAAATCCAATCTAAAACACCTCTATTGCAACTTCACATCATTTCCTCTTTTCCTATTCTTTGTATCTGTAAGAAGAGACCAACACCCACACCCCAAAAAAAAAAAAAAAAAGAAAAAAAGGACTAAAAGATAGTATAATTCAGTAGCAAACTATAAAAACAAGACAAGCCAAAGTGAATGTTGGCAGGTATTTCCTACAAGGATTTAAATAAGCTTAGCTGTTCATTTATCACCAGTGTCAAAAAACAGTGAGCAACTTTACTTCTATGGGAAATCTTAACTTTATAATTAATTTTCACCTCAGTGGGATTCATGTAATTTTCTTGGAAGAGAAATTAGGGTCTTTTGGTCAAAGCAATACTTCAACAATCAACAAATTGCCAATGATTGTCTACTATACATAAGAAATATCTCTTACATGAATCTCTTTGTTGTAGATAAGCATTTATTTATGGATTTAAACAAGAATGAAATGTTTTGAAAGAAAAAAAATTCAATTTCACAAGGGCAAAAGTTGCCCGTGACAGTTTCCTGGCTGCTTGACAGCAACTTGAGGCTTTGCATCCTACATAGGGCATGGGAAAAAGATAAAGGAAAATGTATGACTACTTTATGCTGTTCTGGAGTTTGTGCAAAACTTCTTCAGTTTGCTCTTGTCTGTCAAAAAATCTTCCCCTTAAAAACTGAAACTTGTAAGTATTGGTCTATGTGCCATCAAACAGTTCAAGAAAGATCTACGTGTTTCAAGTACTTGTATCCTTTAAGCATCAAAATCATCTCCATTTAGCAGAATCAACAGGGAGAAAATGGTGTCAGAAAAGCATTTTTATTTGTTTTATTTATTTTGCAATAAGTCTTCTGGGACCCAAACACTGAAATGTCTGAATACTATCAGCTGTGCTGTCACTAGAAAAATGACTGTATGGTCATGGTGCTCAGCCTCAGAGGAGCTGATTTTCTTCCTACTTTTGCCTTCCTCAGACTACCCTTCAAGCCCTGTCATTCCACCATATCTCCAAGGCAGAGCTGACAACTCTTAAAGGGTTTGTTTTGTGTTTTGTTAAACCAGATTGTTGCAGAAATGTGAAAGTGTAACCAGTCTTTCGGGCAATTTCCAAGATGAAATTCCTGGCTATTTTGAAACTTTCAATTTTCAGCCCATTTCCCAGGGCATTCACAGATTATGCAGGAAACAGTACAAATGCTTATGCAAACAGAAAATTTCCAGCAGCTCTAATTTCGGAATAGTTCACAGCCAATACTTTCTGGCAACACACAAAATGATACTTTAATCTCGGTAGAGCAGGGGAAGCTACGTAAGATTGTCCTTCTCTAAAAGCACTATTCTGTGTCAGTTTGCATCCTCATGATCTGAAAACTGTCAGATAAAAAACACTGAGTCACTGAAAGGTCTTGAATGACCTAACTGTATAATGAAAACTCTCTTAGAGGGAAGTACTGCAGCATGGAATTGCTATTTCCTCGCAGGTGGCCCTGGAATAAAGTGTCTCCAGAGCTGTGCAGGAGTGGAGGGTGGGTAGGAGGACAGAAGCAGATATGCTTCTGGAAGGGCAGAATTAACGAGCAAGAGAAACACAAACTGCTCATGTGGATTGTGGAATAAGTAATATATGAGATGCAAGACACCACGTTTCAGACAGGACTTTCAGCAGCATTGTATACAAAGGCATAAAATTTGATTTTGGCTGAACAAAAGCTTCTGCAACCAGGGGCCAAATAAATCTGCTTTGTGCACAATACTGTTATGAACTGAGCTGGCACCATTATAATAGACTTCACAGATTTAAAGCCCATTTTTAATTTGGGTATTAACATATTTAGGAGGCTGTCCTATTTCATATATTCTGCTATTGATCTTTTCTTCTCAGATAGGCTTTGTGTATGATCTTTGGGATACTTTTCAAAACAGTTATTTCAGAATGACTAATATGTCCTGTTTGGATTCTTATAATTTCCTCCTTCTCTGATATTTTCTGTGAAAATGCAGAAGTTTTCCTCATAAGAACTCTAAGCTTGCACCATGTACTTCTAAAAATTACAGTTTTTATCTTAGGCCTTCTATCTCAAGTATTGCTTATATTATATTAGGAGCCAAAGAAGCATGAAACCTGAAATTTTGAAATGGAGTCTAACTGAAATGCCAAAAGAAAAATATCTAGTTGCAAGACAGTGAGAGAAACATCTGAGATAAAATTTGCTAATTTTGGCATAGAACACTCTTCCCAATCAAAGAGAATATCTGAGAATAGATCAGCTTTTAGGTACAACAACATATGTGCTTAACTAAGAAAGTATTTCTGTTTCCTTTTATATATATATATATATATATATATATATATATATCTGCTAAGTATTGAAAGGAGATAACTATAATCTCAGTATCTTGGATTACAGTGGGCTGTATTCCAGCCACATAGAATTTCATATGAAGAAAATTCTTGCTAAAAAAAAAAAAAATCATTAAGATTTTTCTTTATCAGTTCACTATTCACTCATGCTTCTAAGAAGGAACTCCTAACTTAATGTTACTGTGGTCTGCTTTTTAGCAGCCACCTAATTCACATTCGCCACTTGTGATTCAATGGTGCCTATTTAAGGGTGATAATACCTTAGTTTAAATGTGGTAGCATTTGTAGCATGGTAGCATGGTGGTTCTATCACTTATGTAATAGTTGTGTTATGAAGAGCTTTCTTTGGAAAGCTGTGCCTTCTGTTTGTGTTCCTCTTTAACTCCCTCAGTTCTAGAATACAGTTTCATTTTTCTGATTTTTAAGAAATGATCCACTGAAAGAAAAACAGGGTTTAGTAAATTCTCATGTCCTGAATTCTAAAGTCAGGAGTCTTCAAAAAAAGTCCTCATTATTAGCACGTAATTATTCTAAGGTGTTCAAAATACTTGTGTACCCAAATTACACCATCATTTCATTAACAATGAAAAAAAAAGTTAACAAAAAGCAATTGGTTTTATGTTCAATACTATGTTTTTATGTTCAAAATTAGAATGTCCATTATCTTTTCTGTTTTTCATATTTGCAGGCTTATGATGAAGAAATGTATGGCAGCAAATATCAGTGGATTATTCCAGGGTGGTATGAAAATCTTTGGTGGGAATCCTGGATTAATTCCACACAGTGTCTCAGCAAAAATCTTCTTGCAGCCATGGAAGGTTATATTGGAGTGGATTTTGAGCCTCTCAGCTCAAAAACGAATAAGACTATATCAGGAAGGGTTAGTATTTTTTCTTCCATCTATTTTATTATATCATCAGTTCTCTCTCTGCCGGATTGGCACAGTAAAGCACCAAGGAGGGAGGTGAAGCTGAAGGGTTCTTCTATTGAGTGACCTGGCAGTCATCACAGATAGTTTTACCACTTGAAAAAGTTAAAAAGTTCGCAATTTTAAAATATTTGAAAATCAAATCTAATTCTCTACAGGGTAAGAAAGCAGTGAAGTCCCTTGCTTCGAATCTGCCCTCTTCCCCCGGTATGAACATTATAGTTAAATGTACATTAAAGTTTGAATTACAGTCTTTAGTATCATGTGCTGTGTCACTTCAAGTTAAATAGTAGAGCACAGAAACAGAATATATATTTATTTATATTTAATAAATATAATAAATTATATTTAATATAATAAATAATTTTTTAAAATTTATTTATTCTCATATTTAAACCTGTTCTGCAAACAGACAATTTGAATGATGATTTGTGCCTCTCAGAACTAGGGGGCAGAAGGTGAGACTTGTTTTAAATATATGTGGTGTTTCAATAAAACACATAAAATTTTATCACTGAACAAATCCATACAAACTGTGACCAATGAATAAAGATTAACATGTTTATTTTGCTGCTTTTCATGCTTTTTTTTTTTTTTTTTTNCTTTCATGCCTTGCTGAGTGAGCATGAAAGGCAACTTTACTGAAGGGCAACTCATCATCTGATAGCACACCATCCAGATCGTAGTTAACTTGTAAAATATAGACAAATTGCCGTTCCAAATTTCATATTGAGTAAAGGGCTTGTGTTATCCTGTAAAGTGTAACCAGACCACTAATTTGCAGGGATACAGACTTATTCTCTGCTCTAGTGTTATGGTTCACCAGTGTACAGTTCTGGCTGAACTGGAGCCTTTTTGAACAAAAGTAAAATAAAGCAAGTTGTCATTTATACAGTGAGGCAGTAGAACTGCTTTCAGACTCTCTGTCTCCTAGTTCTGCATTCTCACCAGAAGTTTTTAAATCAGGCAATACTTGTTCCTTGAATTTTATTTTCTTTCGTAATTTTATTTTGGGGACCTTTTCTGTATTAGTTATGCATGTCTCTAAATTAGAGCGTGCAGTTTGTGATGTTGGTTGAGATTCCACTCTGTAAAATGTTAAGTATTGAAGTAAAACTGAATTTCATCTCCTCTGCAGACTCCACAGCAGTATGAAAAGGAATACAATGCTAAACGTGGTGATGGACAATCCAGCAAATTTCATGGTTATGCCTATGATGGAATATGGGTGATTGCCAGGACCCTACAGCGGGCAATGAATTATCTGAATTCCACCAACAAGCACCAAAAAATTGAAGATTTTAACTACACAAACCACAAACTCGGCAAAATTTTTCTGAATGCTATGAATGAAACCAGGTTCTTTGGAGTAACGGTAAGTCCTCATCAGATAACTGTGGGATTCAGGAGGCTTGTGATTTTGTGTCAGTAGTTGAAACAAGTATTAAATATTAAGCAAGCTTGAAAAAGAAACACAGTTGTATATTTCTTCTATCTTTAGAGCTTCCAGTTCCACTTTATATTAAAAATTAATGTTGTTGCCTTGACAGTGTTGCTCATTACCTGTCTTCAGTTGCCAAGGGATGACACTGTACAATTCCTCAGTTATCAGATTTTTTAGCATGAATGTCATCTGAATTAACAAATCAGAGTGGTCTCAAGGGAACCACAAGTTTTGCAAGCCGCAGTGACCTTTTAAGCGAATGTTTTAGCAGTTAAGGAGAAACTGCAATGTGATCTGAAAATACATGTTTCTCTCCATCATTTAGGTTTGGTAATAGGTTATAGCACACTGTCTCTAACTCCAGTGCTGAAAATCTATATTCTCGCAGCATGCTTCACTTATGATTTAAATTTGTTTATAATTTGTATTTTTCACAGTTAAGTACAAAGCATGCTCATATTGACTTAAGAAGAACTGGTCATATACAGTAGTATCCTCATTCTGATTTCAATTGTACAATTGCAAACTCATAGTTTTTTGTTGTTTTTTTCTTTAAATTTGTTTACATTTCTTCAGCTTTTTAGCAGAGTAAAACAGGAGATTTTTTTTGTGGTCTTAAAAATTCTTACTTGCTTAATTGTATCTGGGCAGCATCAGTTGGAAGTTAGTGGTGCGTAGGTGTTCAGGAGTCTGCAGAGCTCAGCAAGAGAGATGAGCAGACCCCATTTCAGGGAAAATGGTCTTTGGAGTTTCCAATGCTGCAACAAGGAACCTACTGGAATATGCTTTGTTGAGCAGTGTGCTTGGTCTGCAGTATGGCTAGATAAGGAAAACAGTGCTTGAAGAAAAGTGTATTTCAGTGATGCACAGAGGGGCATCTCCTTGCAGCAAGAGCATGGAGAAGGCTGGAGGGAGCTAGTTAGGTTCTGTCCCCCATGTTAGAATAAACTGTCTTGGATATCAATTAACATCTCAACATGTTGAAGTAGCAGAACTAAGGTTGTCATACATGTCAGAAACTGGTTCAAGGAGGAAATGCCTACACAAATACATCAACAAGGTGTAAAGGCTCACCTTTCGGTGTCCTTGTTAATTGCTGAAAAAGGTTTCTGCGATGTGGTACAATTGAAACAAATTCAGAATTTCTAAGTAAAAACCAACAGTTTGGCAAGACAATACTTGTATCTAGCTGCTTGCACAATCTGAATTTCGCTTTATTTTTACACTGAATTTGACTGAAAGTTTCAGTAAAAGAATTTGTTGTTCCACTGTATTTAATTGAATCCATACTGTATTCCACAGTAGGACTGGATCTTTGATGAAGCTCTCAGAGTAGCAGCTATGAACCAGACTGTGCAGGGACTCAGTTGTATCTGTCCTCTGTTATTCAATGTACAGTATCTATCAATAGGCTTGACATTGAATATTGCTGTGTGGTTCCTTTTTGTTTTGTTTTGTTTTTCTTATCCATTTTGTCTTCTGCTTAGTTTTGCAGCCAGTTATGGTGAAATTGATAGAGTTCATTAGCATTGCTTAATTACCCTTCACTGCTTCCTCTCCATTAAAAAAAAAAAAATCCAAAAAAACCAACAAAATCAAATCCAAAAAATCTAAGATTGAAAGAAAGCTCTTTTTTACTAGTTTCAGAGCCACCAGCAAAATCTCACAAGCAACCCTTTAGGTAGGGAATGAATCAAAGCTTCAACAGCCACATTCAGCTATGTTGACTTACTTTATTGTCTCAGATATAATGGTTTTCAAAGACATTACTGCATGATTATTCACTGTATTTAGTACCTGTCTGAGGTGCTGGGTAAAATATTTCTCTTTATCATTGGTCAACCAAATCATAATGGCAATGCACAGCCCAAATCTGGTAATTGCGGGGATCATGCTTCCCGTACCTGTAATTCACAAAAATATTTTATTGAAAGAGATATGGAGCGAAGAAAGTCTATAGCAACTACACTCTCTTTAGGGCATAATTACAACACAGAATGCTCAAACTTTTCTAGGCAGCATGGAGAAAGTGTTTTAGAGGAATATTAATTTCGCATTGTGTTGTTCAGAATGTTAAAGTTGAAGGAGCAGATTAATTCCTACCAGAAATACTTTTAAACTTTTTATTCTTCAGTCTAATAAATTGATGTAATTTGTGACCTAATTAAAAAATTTCACTGGAATATGAGTTTTAAGTCTTGGAGCGCTGAATCTAACTTATTTTTTTCTCAGAATATGTATTTTAATATATTTTTTTTCAGATTACTTTTAAAAACTTATTCTAAACAGGAAAAATACATTCCTTTATTCAAGATAATCTGTGCCAAGTATAAAGTGAGTTTTGAAAAAAAAAGAAGAGATAAAAGGGAGGATTAATCTTATCAATATTCAAAAACTCATCCAATAATAAACTATGTTGTTATTTATTAGGTAAGAGAAGATAGACAAGAAGCTGTAGACAAGAATCTAAAACTGGAAATATATTAAGTAGAGGCATCTTTCTCTATGCTTTCTGTGAATATGATATCAGAAGCACTGTCATGTCATAAATAATAAATCCCTTTACCCAGTTTTCATTTTCTTTGAAATTATTTATAGAAAACAACACCATTGAGTGAAGAGGGGATTGTGGAATTTTTTAAACAATTTTGAAAAGACTTTGGATGAAGTGTGCTAGTTCCTGATTATACAGAATATCATTATTTCAACTTTCTGTTCTTTTTATTTTTTTAAATTTTTTAAAATTTTCTAGGAGACAGCATCTAGAAAACAGATAAGGCTATTGCCAAGAGACTTGACATGACAAATCCTATTTTTATGCCTCAGAAACTCAGTACAAAATGTTATTTATTCTAATTCGGCTGTCAGAAATTTATTGGAAGGGAAATTATGATATTCCTTAAATATTCCTGAGGGTTCTGCTCTCTTTCTGGGCTTTTTTTTTTTTACTTAGCAAATTGATTCCTTCTGTTATTTTGCCTTAGTACTTATCAGACTTATAGGACTTATAATCAAGTTGAGTGACATATAGATTCCTTGTGCATTCTGAATACAGAGCAAGAAAACATAAATTTGGTGTTTTGTCAGACAAGAGTAATACAGCTATCTGCCACTTTCTAAAAGACAAACTGGATACTGTTTTACAGGTGGAAAATGATTTTGTGATGAGAAATGCAAAACAAAGGACCTGCAGGGATCTCCCTACAGTTTAGTTAATCTGAATGTCCTGATTCTGGGGTCAGATTCATTGGTTTTGGCCATTTTCCAGTTGAGTAAGGCATTTTGTGGTTAGAATGGCCCCTCTGCAATGACCAGCTTTCAGGGCAGGAGTGCTTTGGATTTGGATTTGGGACTACCTTGGCTTTTTTGGTGTGCATTTTTCTAATTTCCTCAGTTATCAGAGAACTTGATGAGTTATAAATGAGAAAGTTGTTGAAATGAAAAAAAATAAAGGATTTTGAACTTTTTTTCCCACTTTCCTTAATCCAGATAGAGACATTTGTATAAACTGAATGCAACACTACCCTTGTGATTTATTAAGTGCCAGGTCCTGTTTCCTTGCTAAATACATTCCTCTTCTCAAAAAGTACATATTCTTTCTGATAACTTAAGTGTCAGAAAATGGAAGACAAGAAAATAAGTGTTTACACAGTCTTTTTTGACACAATTTAGATGTCTGAGGCATTCCCTGAAGTAGTTGGTAGAGGCACTAGAAGTAATTTAGGTTTGCAGAATCTACTGAGGTCTCTGTTGAACTGTGACTGCTTTGAATCAGTACAGAGTGATAAAGTGATGGGAAAAAAATATGTCCGGGAGATGTATATATCTGCATTTCAATTCTATAGCATTTTACAGCATTCTTCCTATAACATGTTCATTTTGTATGTGTGAATGCTGAGGAGAATTTTCCACAGACTCAGAATTATTCTCATAGAGCAAGACTGTTTGTCTAAGGGATAATTTTAAAAAAAGAGATGAAAAGTCAGTTTATTTTGTGCAATGCTACCATAATATAGCTTGCTGGCTTAATAATTACTGAAGAATTAGTGCTATCTTCTCAGGATACCAAGTCATATTTAGTGTATACCAAATCAAAATCCATCCAGAAACTATATGGATTTTGTTTCAGTCATTTTTTTCTGTTCTTTTTTTCCTCTTTGTAGAAACCATGGATGGCTACACAGCAACTTACAATTACAGCAATATTTGTATTTGTTAGCAAAAAAAAATGTTGGTTATATTTGGAAAGATGTCATAGAATGGTTTAGGTTGGGAGGGGCCTTAAAGGACACCTAGTTCCAACTCCACTCAGAGCTCCATCCAACCTCTTCTTGAACACTTTCAAGGATGGGGCATCCACAATTTCTTTGGGCAACCTCTTCCAGTTCTTCACCACCTTCACAGTAAAGAATTTCTTCCTGATATCTAATTTAAATCTTTCCCTCTTACAGTTGGAATCCATTTACTCTTATCCCATCACTATATCTCCTTGTAAATTGTCACTCTGCAGTTTTCTTGTCCGTTCCCTTTAGGCACTGGAAGGTTGCCATATTAAATACCAGATTTGTTCTCAGGATATTAGTTGGTTTCATGGGGGAGCCAAGTAGTGGGAAAAATATAGTTCGTGTCAGAGATAATTTTTAATTCCTTTTTTATTCAAAACATGACACTATTTTTAAAAAATGTTTTCCTGTAATTTTCTATTTGCTTCACCTTTGTCACTGATGTGAAGTCAGGAATGTTACCATTCTCACTGATTTATGCCTGAACTGTTGCAGCAGGGTATTTTGCTTCTTGCATTTATTGCTATTATCTGTTATTATAAATCAAGTTTCAAAATTGCTAATTTATTTCTCATCCTTATGACCTTCTATTATTTCTGTGTAATGGAAAAAGAATTGCAGTGGAGGAGTGAGAAAATTAAATACAGTGTTGTCTTTTCCTTTTATGTCAGCCAGAGACTAGCACAGTAGGATAAAATTCCATCACAGTAGCTGCTGCACAATTGAAACCACAGCCATGAAATAGCTTTCAAGTCTGTCCCTGCAACCTGCATTTGAATGGATCTAGTCATATTTCATAACTGGAAAAATGCTTATTTATATGAAGCTTGCTTTGTATTTTGATGCTGATTATTTCTGAAGATTTATCTTAGCAGCTTGCCTCCAATTTCCAGGCTTCAGTAGCCACTGTGCTGAACAGGAATCTCAGAGATACAGGAGGTGTTAGCAATGGAATAGGAACAGGGAGAAAGTATTTCTTTCATGTCACCCTGGAAAAATAACATACCCAAGATGGTTAAATTAAAAAATGTGTCAGTCTTTGGCAGAGAATCAGGTAAAATTAGAATGGACTTCAACAGGATGCTTAATATGGGAGTCCAGCAAATATTTCTGTTAGTATCATTGATCAGTGCAGCTAATTTTGCATGAAGGGTTCTGAATTAAGCCTCAAGACCTATTTATACCTGAAGTTAAATTTTCTGTGTTGGCACGGCTGAGGTAGGGTGAATACTAAAAGTATTGGGGGGAGGACATAAATTTCAATCAAAAAATTTCTTGTTAATATAGAATAGAGCTTTAAAAGAACATTTAATTTTATCAAAGAGGCAGGAGGTAGAGGTTTAGTGTGCAGTGGAATACTTAACAGTAAAAAGACATCTGTTACTGAGAAATGCTTTTGAATGTTCAATCAAATTTGACTTAATTTTGAGCATTTGAAAATTTCTTGTTGGACATTAACCATAATTGGGTGATTTGAGGGAGTACAACAAGCTAGCAAAACACATAGTCAGGAAAATCTATAAATGTATGCACATACACACACATGCTCACATCTCCACTGACTCTTGGCAAATCTTGGGTTTTTTTCTACAGCTGACCCTGTGAGAGTGAACTGCTGTGAATTTAATGCCTTGCTTTGCCTTTTCAGTTTTCAGAACTTGATTCCTGTTAGGGCATTTCTTGTTTAGCACAAAAAAATACTTGGGATCTAGCTGTGTGCAAGAGCTTTTGGGTTTTCTTGAACCTTGAATCTCTGTTTACCTGAGATAAATATGGTGACTCTCTTACTACGTTACTCCCTCCTGACTTCCAGTAAATTATCCAACTCCCATGTGCAAGCAAGAGCAGTACAGTGAGTGGGTTGGTGAACTAATTTGCTCTCCATGTGGCCAGTTCATTTAGGAGACTCCTCAAAATAGAGAGCTGCTAAACTAAGCCACCAGCAAGTTTGCATAAGGTCATAAACAATGTTTGCTCATTAGGAAAATTCATTGCAAATGTTTTCATCTGCCAACAGTGTAAAACTGCATACAAAAGGAAATAGTAACTTTTAGAAACGAGATCTGAAATTAACTGTGACATTTCAAAGATTAGCCCTCAAGCTAATCAGCAGTTGACGATTTAATAGTTATAGTAGGTGTCAAATAAAAAAGGCTTTAGTCTGAAGTTGTAGAACACTTACTGCAGCATCTGTCATTTTAATAGCTGGATATTTTATGAAAATAAATGAACAACATACATTTATAGAAAAGCTAGTGGAACATTTTCTGGCTGATATCTCTTAGCTTCCTCTGCTTTGTATTTAATTTTGTTTCTATCCAGACGGTGTTTAACATAATGCTTAATATGCCCTGGAAGCTGCTTTCTTGCTGCTTTTTGTACCAAGAGTGGAAGTCCCTACGAATAATAAAGAAACAAAGCTCAAGAGAAGGTGACTGCACTGTCTGAGTGGTGGTGCAGGTTTGCACTTTACAGGGTAATTCTCTTCAAGCTTCTAAAGAAAGCAAGTGCATTTCAGTACTACCACAACCTTGGGTTTTTTTCTGACCCATGCTTTGTTTTTTAGCTGCATGTTTCTAGTCAACCTTTGGTTTATATTTTGTTATTGCTTTTTTCCTTTTGTTTCATTTTTTTTTGTCTGTGTTTCTTGAATTTGAAGGATGAAAACACTAAAGAAAAAAGTTAAATTTATGAAAGCTCTGTCCTGCTCCAGATCAGTAGTTAAGCTGGGAGAGGGTATTGATGGTTTTTAGCGACTTTTCAAGAGAGTTTTTGCCTTGTCAGTTGGGTTTGTCTGAAATTGTTACAGAAAGCTCTTTCAAAGTAGCAAGATACTGAAAGTGTGGGGAGTGTGTATGTGTTGAAACAGGGAACTACAGGTTCTGGTGTCTGTTGAATATCCAGGACATTGTTTTTCCTGATGATTAGATGGCCTTTTATCTTCTGCTTAGTCAGAAATACCGCTAGGCAGATTCCTTTTCCACCTCTTCACCATCTATCAGAAAAAGAAGGAAAAATGTTATGTACTTTCTATCACTGCATTAAAGCCCTGTGTCTCACTTCAACAAGTTGTTGGGTTCTTTTTTTTTTTTCATGTGACATAGGAAGTGTTGTGTGCCTACTGAAAAAGGGTGATAGGATAATATTCTACAGACACTTACAGAGAAATGTCCTGCTTGCAATATGAGCACCATTGAAATACCATCCCCTAAAATGACAGAAAACCTGGAGTAGCTCCATCCATCTGTACTGCAGCTTCAAACCATGTCAATATCTTGTGATCAGTGGCAGATGACACATCAGTGTGGATCTCTGGTGATGATCCCATAGCAACAAGAAAATATCAACACTCCATCATATACAAGTCCATATAAACAGCTGAGGGTTTGAAATATATGCTGTAAGAACTGCTTTGACATAATAGCTCCAACATTACTTACCCAAAACAGAAATGTGGTGAAAGGCACGTGGAGTTGACAATGCTATTTTCTAAATTTCTGTTTGGAATGTCTCTGTTTCTGCCACTGGCAGGTGCAACCCCCCTAAAAGGATTAAAACATTGCTGTAAAAGGAGGTGCAGAGGGAAAGTGGAGAAGAGAAAATCTGAGGTGCTTTAGCTGCACTGGGACCTGTTGCAGCTCTTGGTAGCTGTTGTAGCGCACAGTGTGTCTGTCAGTATAGCAGCCCAGCAAACAACTGTCTTGAGAGCTATGATTACATAGTGC
Organism: Parus major; assembly: GCF_001522545.3. Taxonomy (NCBI): domain Eukaryota; kingdom Metazoa; phylum Chordata; class Aves; order Passeriformes; family Paridae; genus Parus; species Parus major. The sequence goes on from NC_031769.1 coordinate 89,882,570, forward strand.
AGGCTAAAATTATTTCAAGCTCCTTTCAAGTAATGTTGCCTGTAAAGGAGGACTCCTCCTTCCCCAAGAGAGAAATAACTTGAGTGCAGAGGGAACAGATGAAGTATCAGCAGGGTCTGTGATCTGGGTGGAGACGCACTGGAGAGGAATTATATCTATAGCTATGTCCCTAACCTGCACACATATTTTTTTTAAGAACAACAATTCTGGACAGGAAGACTGCAGGAGAATGTGTATTTAGGAGAATATAATGGGAAGGAAAAGTATTTCCTGGAAGGCTCTTTTCTAATCTGCATCACTGTACAGTTCTGAGTTTCCAGTCTCCAATGTCTCTTGTTCTAGTTCTCATTTATTTATTAGTGCTTAGAGTTTAATGAACATCCTCTTACCCGACTGTGCATTCCCTGAAATTGATTCTACTGTCTTTATTGAGGAGCAGGTCAGTAACAGATTATGTCAGTTCCACAGAAGTATGTCCAGATAAGCCAGGTGTGCATTGACCATTTGATCAGTAGATGGACCATATAAATATTTACAAGGTGGAGCTTGATGGGCTTGAAGAGCCAGCAAGGCTCTGCTATGATTACCTGGCAGATGGTATGTAACTCATACAGGTGCAAGCTGGTACAGGCACAACTGACCATACTTCCAGGTGTGTATTTCAGATGATGCCATAAAGCTTAGGCAAAAAAAAAAAAAAAAAAAAAAAAATCTGTGGACTGTGGGCATTCCAGAGCATCAGTGTTTTTCAGTGGTGTAGTTATTCCTGCATTCAGTGTCCCTAGGAGAAGGAAAAAAGATGTATGTCAGACTTAGGGATGCTGCTGTTTCTGTCTGGTATGTCTCCATTTGAAATTACAAGCAAAGACATTTTACATGTATATTTCGAAGCCCTCAGCTGCCCAGTGGTTTGGAGATGAAAACCACCAAACAGAGCCTTGAAGTGCAGCATATTCTCTCAGTGGGCACAGTGGTCAGAACAGCAAGATAAGGTATCCTGCATCAGCCTCTGTCTGTAAATGTTTTCCTCAGAGCTACATTTGATTTATACCCCTTCCCTCCTGGAAGAGAGCACTAGAGACTAAGCACTGGTTTAGCTTAATATTTGGGATGTGAATGCTCTTCTGTCATGATTCTAGAGTTAAAACACAGTATTGTTTTGGAGTTAACATATTTTAGAAATAGTATAAAACTGAATTCTTGAGTGCTTGAGGGAATTGCAGTTCTTGTTTCATTTTCCACAAGAACAGATGTTAGCCCTGCTGCCTTGGGATTGTTCCAGCTCTGGTAGTTCTGTTCTGTGTACCTAAAACTCTCACTGAGGTTTCAGATGGATGAGGAAGTTATTATTTACTAGCTTTTCACCAGGACTCTTCTGGGACAATAAATGCCATAAAGATGCAAAATTTTAGTATTACTGTTCTCTCTTCTCTAAGACTTTCATTTTATTAATATTTCACTGCACAGGCAAAATATAGTAAGATTTTACTGGTTTGATCCTGTTCTTGTTTCAATCAGGGACAAATCTCCTTTCAGTTCATTGTGAGCAGGAAGCAGACCTTACCCAGCAAAGTGCTCTAATAAACAAGTTGCAAATATAACTCAAAACCTTATTCTAAAATCCTTTTTGCTCACAGAAAATTGAGAAACTTCTTTTGAGATGCTGTCTGGAATTAGTGGAGATATTTTAAGAGTGCTGATCAGGTGTATTGCTGTAAGTTAGTAATGAATGATTAGGCTCAAGAGCTTGTTCAAGCGCGTTAGGAGAATGTGTCGAGGGTACTATATGGAATTACATGACTCAGATGTCAAATAACTGCTAGTGATTAAAATAATGGGGTGGAGTGTAGCAATTTAAAAATAATGTCTAGTGGTGACTATAAGAGCCCACAACGTTAAGTGCAGATCATGTAAATCAAAGAAATGCTGAATATTTTGGTGATCGGTTGTGCTCATTGTACGTATTCTTTTGGCTCAACAGTGTAATTCTTTACAGGGTGTCAGATGGCTGGGAAAATGAAGCATGGAAAAAAGATAAATGAGAAACCTCGTAGCACACAAATAATATTCTGTGGGCTGAAGCAATAGAAAGAATATTCATAAACTAGTTTCTTGAAATCTGAAGAATATTTTCTACTGTTTTTTGAAGAGTTGTCATCATACTACTCTAAAATCTTCTCAACATCTGCGTTTCTTGAGCATTTAAAGAATAAGTAAAGCTCATAAATGATAAATGCATTTCTAAATGTGCTTAGATCTGAAAGCAGGTTCATTTAGTAAATAAATTCTGAAGTTTAAAATTAGTTCTAACCTGCTTATAATTATCCTTTACAACACTGTTTTGGATACTCTAAGAAAAGGAATAAAATATATGCATTTTCTATGACAGTTTTTTGCACTACTTTTACAAAGATATGTTGATTTATGTTAATTGTACTTCTCTCCATTGTTGAATAGTTGCTTGGCAAGCTTTAATTTATTTTCTGTTTCCATCTAGGTTACCCCATCACTGGGAAGTTTTAAAAAGCTTTTAAAATGAGCCTTTTTTCGTCTTCAGTGAAAGTGACCCACTTGATGTTGCAAGAATTAGAATTAAACATGATGGAAATTTTTGTGTGCACCTAAAAGCAAAATTTTCCCTTGGGGAATATTTTGCAATGTGACATTTTTACTTTATGGTTGGTAAAAAATCCTTAACTTTTAAAACTGTATTTATTTTAATTCTCTGTTCATACTGCACTACTTCTGAGTTTTTACCTTCACCAATTAACATAGTCTCCATTGTTGTTAATCTTTACAACAGCTCTAGGCAAAAATATTCCTTAACTTGAATGCAGAATTCTGCTGAGTGTGAATCCACCTGCAGCAGTGTTAAGAGTGGTGTTATTAGCTGACTTAGCCTGGAAATGCTCTGAGGTTTTCAGGTCTGATGTTCAGTGGATTATATTTTCATACATCACTGCTCGTCTTTTCTGGCAGTCATGATTTCTATGATGAACTAGTTTTCTTCCTTAGAGAGGTGCTCCAGTTGCAAATAGGAGTCTTGAAGCCTGCAAGCATTTTAGTGAAACACAGGAAAATTAAAGTATTTTAATGGCATTTATTGCACATAAATGTACAGTATTTTTTCAAATAGTTTTCCAGTATTTTTTGAGTCAGCTTTTAGAACTTCTCTATTTTCTACCCTCTGCTCTTCTCTCCACCATCTTCTCAGGTTGTTTTCTCCACTGCTGCTGCTGAGGATGAATTCGGCATATTTTAGCTTCTGCTAGAGCCATGCAGGGATACTTATTTTTTAGGATTTCATAAAACAAAAAAGATCTTTCACTTCAGTACAGTATATGCCATGGCTGGATTCCTACCTTGGAGTCCTTCACATAGACAAGGTGATGAAGCAGAAAGTGCAGCAGGGCCCTTGATGAAGCCCCTTCAGTACAGGACAACATTCTCTTCTTGGGCTGCATCCCAGCTTCAGTCCTGCCATGACAAAGCAGGTCCCGACCAAAGGCAGCACTTGGAAAACTAAAGTAGGTTGTCTTTTTGTTTTTAATATTTTTTCCCCCCAACCACCTCATTTGAATAATCTGTATGTATTTCTATCTTGCAAAAAAAATTTTCTATTTTAGAAAAAATAATCCTAGGATTCTGTTTTCTGCATTATTACCCACTCTATATCTGGTCCATAGTGACAGCTGAGGTTGCTGGCATATGAATCCAAAGCACTGGACAGGAATCAGACTCTTCTTTTATGAACAGTTTTAATCAAGCCTGGGAGCTGTTGTGCTTCACTTGTTGAGTCTTTCTGTGGGACAGTAATTTTTTCCAGTTTTGTAATTTGCATTTTCCTTAAATATAATATAACCATGCCTCTTACTAATCACTGTCAGAAATCAGATTATTCTTTTAGAACATGGTCTATAAAGAAGTTCACACATCACTCTGCTATTGTTACTTTTAACAGCATCTATATTTTTATATATCAACCTCTAACATCTAGCCAAAGCTTCATTAAATCTTATTGTTTCTCCTGAAAAATCTTTCTGCCCTTCATCCAAGAACTTCTCTAACTGCTTTGACATTAAATCTTGTGTATGTGGCAAAGACAAGCAGACCAGCTCTCTCACCTCTGTGTCATCAAACCTTTTTGGCTGAATGACCCCTTCTTCCAGAGCATAATCTGCAGAGTTTCTGCGTGATGCCACTTATTTATTTATGATATTTATATCGTTGGGTGTTATAATTTTATATATTATATATATATATATGTATATAATATATAATAATATATATTATATAATAAGATGAAAAACAACCAACTCTAACCAAAACAAGATCATTTGAATACAAAAAGTAAACTCACCATCAAACAGCATCATAGATAGTGTAAATAAAACTGTCCAAGGCTGATGTTTCATCTTCACTGCAGAGTACACTCTTTGTGCTGCTTGGTGACATGGAAAATTCTGAGTGTGACTGTAATACTGAAAAATCCAAGAACTTTCAAGAGTAACTCAACACAAGTCAAGAGATTATAGAGAATTATTTGAGGGAGGAGTGGTTTCATAATAGAGTGTTCAAAAATCAGTATGGTTTTCCATCTATGATAGATTGACATAGGGGGTTATGTCTACATAAATTAGCTATAGAAGAACCAAGACTTTATCTGTAACTCTTTGAAAAATAAAGGTACTATTTTATAGTTTGTAAATTCTACACTTTTTCTACCTCATAAATTGTGCCTCTAAAACTTCTGGTGGAATTCTTCTGCCTGTGCAATTTCAGTTCTGCCTCATTCATCCTGGCTGCTGAATTAGACAGTGGTTCAATTGTTTTTGACCATGTAATTAGGATGCTGTTGTGCATAATCTGTCATCATGGTGAGTGCTACAGAATAGCCAGACCTAAAAGCCACACCTAGAAACTGCAAAGAATATTGTCCCAGGAGTGAGAGACAGCAGCAGTCTGGCAATTTTCCCTCCCTTCCTCAGCCATCCCCTGTGAAGGACAGGGTCCTGCTCCATGCAGTGAAGGAAATAGCTTGTTGATTTTTTTGGTGGAGTCTCAAGAGCTGAAGATCATCCCTCAGGTGGCTTCCTTGCCCTGCCTGCTACTGCTTGACCTGCTTTCTGCAGCTGTGCTGTTGCTGCATTTGCCTAGTGACTACCAGGCATGGTGGGGCTACAGCTTCACCGTGTTTGTGTTGAGCTGCTGTGGCTAAAATATTTTTCAGGAGTCACAAAGGGGAGAGGAAGTTTCAGTGGTCAGAAGTTCATGTCTCAGCTGAATGTGAATTCTGTGAGACAGAGGTAAACTTCTGTAGCCTGGAGGTTCTTGTTCTGCTGAGCTCAGATGTTTGTTTCAGACCAGAGAAACATGTGAGCAAGTCCAAAAAAGACTGCAATGACATTTTCTGTTAAATATTCTTAACGCTAAGTTTTCTAAGACCACAGTCAAATCACATCAATTTTATTATTAGTCCTTTCATTATGAATGACACTGAAGACTGGCATTTGAGACACAAAATATCCCGACTGTCACCTAATTTCCTTTTTTTTTTTTTTTCTATTAAAATCTTTTCTCGGTGTCAGGCTACACAATTTCTTCCCCATTACAACAGTTTCGTTGATATAGGAGCAATGCAAACATATAAGAAAAGCAATTATGACACCACAGAATTTGATCGGGGATTAAAAACATAAATTGCCTGAGGTAAGAACACATAGATCAGTTAAATTGCATCTAGAAATGAATCAGTCAAGGTACACATACAGCTGAGGGATAATTGTTTGCTGGTCCCTTTGGATGAGTGCACAACAAACCGACACAGCATTAAACACCGGGTCACACACTGATTGCTGTGAGTAGACCTCAGCAGCGTCACAAATGCTTTGCAAGGACCTTTTCATTGTAAATTCTGGAATTGTAATTGATTCATTATTTTTTTGTGTGATTTTAAAGCTATTAATTTTAATGAGATTTTTCCTATAGCCTACTCTTTAAAAGCAAAGACTTTTAAAGCACTGTGGCAATTTGTATCTCTTTGCATCTAGATGGTGTTTTCTGCTAGTTTCCATTTTGAAGATGCAAGTTACTTTATAGAGGCCAAAGAGCCACAATTAGTATTCTAGAAAAGATTCAGTGCTCAACTTTCAGCCTTATGTTCCAGACCTACGCATGTTGGTGTAAAGTTTTCCCTCTTGCAGAAAGCAAGGGGAAAGCGTAGGAGAAGAAAGGCATCCTTTAGTGGTTATTTCCTAACAGTGTACAGCAAAGCAAAGCTCTCTGCTTGGAGTCTCTTTTCCATAGCACAGCTGTTGAGTCCCAAGGGATGCAGCAGGGGCTGTTTCCCCAATTTGCATCAAGCCTTAGCCTGTGAGAGAGGGGAGGGATCCTGCTCTAGAGCACTTCTGAAATGCATCCCAGCTGCTCCTGGGCTAAGGAAGAAGCTGTGACAGAGGGAACAGAAATCCCTGTAGATGTGGTTCAGAAAACATTTGGATAAGTAGCTGTTATGAATCATGAATATTAAGCGTACTTTCCCTTAAAACCTAAATAGTGGCATCTGACTCACTGGGCTCATGAATTTCTGTAGCTATTCCTGCAATGTACATGGACAGAAGGAAGGAAGGAAGGAAAATGTAACTACCTTGCCAATTATTTCTTTTCATATCTGTTTTTTATGTCTGGACATTTGGGATTTTTAAGATGTGGGTACTTTAGTTTTCTGGTTTTTTATGTTGCACCAGTGAGTAAATGTCAGATGTTAAAATGTTCAGGCAACTGAAGATGCAGCTAAGAACCTAGAATATTTTGATTGATTTGATTTTGCAACTTATTTTTTTAGTATGTATTTAAACATAAGTATACTGTATTGTGTTTCTGATTGAAATGCATCTATGAAATATTTCCTCAGGAAAGTGAATGAAATTTATATATATCTTGATAATCCTGTTATCTGTCTTATACATTTATAACGTGTTTTAGATAAAGATTTTGATAAATTGGTAAGCTAGTCAAAGGGTCACCCAATGATGAGTGATAAAAAAGTGTGATGTTAAAAAGATCTCCATAATAATTATAAAATAAATCTTGAATATCCTAACATTGCTCACTTACAAATATCAAACTGCATCTCTCTCTGCTGTAAGTTGAAGGAACATGTGATGTGAAACTAAATGTTTAAAAACAGCAGAATATATTTTTTCTACTTAAAAATATTGGGGGAAGAATAGCTGTCTTTCAAATTTTCTTTCTGAAAAATATTTTCCCTGAGGCTTTCAAACTGCTCATTCTGGTCTTTCTGTTAGGCTTTGATTAAGCAAAGTGCTTAAAAACACACTGAGTATTAAGAATAAGTATTCCAAATGGGCTGGTGAAGGGCTGTATTGAATCAAGTCTTTAAAGAGTGCATTCTTTGTTTTGCAATGAAACATTTCCCTTACAGAGTTAATGTTTAGTACTCCCTCTTTGTGGAACTGTTTTACAATAAGCCAAATGTTAGCTGTGAGAGAGAATAAACTTTGTTATACAAAATGTGAATATTATGCAATTTTTAATGTGCATCTCAGTGAAATTAAAGGCATGTCAGGCTTAGGTTTTTCAATAAAGGCATGCCATAGCCTGGGGGCTTGTCATGGCTGGAAATCGAGTCTGTGACATGCTTTCCACTTCTCTGAGTGACAGGCGAGGCAGTGCTACCTCTGAAATATAACGTGTTAAGGCTTTTGCAGACTGCATGTATTTTATGATCCCATGTTATAAGAGAATCATAGAGTTCAAATGGAGATAATAAAACTGAAGTTAGTGTTTTAATTTTAGGTTGTCTTTGTTCTTTGAGGTCTGCAAATGGTGGACTCTGTCACAAAAGGCAGCTGTATGTGATGCAATCCCAATGCACCACAGCAGCCTTTTTTTCTCTTGGCTTTCATACTGTCTGCATCTCAGATTGCTTTCCACAAACCTCAGCAGCTCCTGGCAGGTGAGAGGAGCCAGGAAAGAATTTGCTCCAAATGCCCTGTGTGTCACTAGCATTATCTCATTCAGCAGTGGATCTCATATAAGAAGGGGAACAAGTGAAAAAAATTCTCAAACACAGCAATTCCTTTGTACTTTAATCAGATTTTTAAGAAAGGAAAAGAGGGATGGCTATCTTTCTCTGTCAAAATATTGTTATTATTTTTTCAATTAAAAAAAAATAATTACCTCATAATGATAATAATATTTAATCACTATTGCATTAATAAAACTTAGTTGTTGTTTCACTTGTATTTCAGTTATAACAATGAGAAAAGTTGCTTTCAATAACCACAACCTTTTAGGGAAATGCAACTTTAAGTTCATGTCTCTACTTTTTGTTCACTGGTAGCCAAAATAAATCCATTCAGAAATCAAACATCACTGTCTGTTTGGCTTAGACAAAGATTATAGTTATCAAATGCGGATGGTTTGCTCTGCAGGTGCTGTGGTGCACAGCCTTGAAGCCCTCCCCCTCCCAGAATATGCACCTCACTACCATCTCTACAATTTCTCTTCCACTCCAAGATGTCTCTCTTAAGATCTTTTGCTCTTATTTCTGTAGTTGCAAAAAAATCCTGCTGATCATGACCAAAACTTGAAGTCTTTATTAAAAATATATTTCTCCCTCCTAGCATTTGTGCTGTGATCTAATCTGCTAGTCCTGTTACAGTTCTTCTTTACCTTTGCAGTTTCTAAATGAAAAAGCTTCTTTATCTGCTGATTGCCTCCTTCAAATATTTGTGACAATATCTCCTTTTACTTGTTATTCACCCATTCTGTATAGATGGAAAGGTCTTAATCCTCTCCAGGAAATTAATGCCTATGTACTTAATTTGATTTAAATTCCTCCACCAATGCATATGTTAAGAAGTTATGTGGCAGTGAGCAGGCCATTGATTTAAATGCTGTGATCTGAGAGGGGAAATAGTATTTGACATGCGTGATGTTGGCAAAAGCTGCTTTTGTGTTGTGGCTTTCTGAATCTCCCTTCATTAATTCACATCTTTCTGTAGTGGCGGTGTTTGTGTGTGATAGGAGTTCTCTCAATGTAAGTTATTCCAGAGCTTACTCCAGACAGATGGGTCAGTTCTGCTTATCTTTCTCACTATTTTCCCTCTTTGCCTTTAGTCTGAAGATTAGTTTATTCAGATCTGCCTTATTTTGTGGTAAACACTGGCTAATTTCCTGTCCTGATTTCCACATTCCTGAAGCCTGCATGTTGTTTTCAGCTTAATCTTGTAATTAACTGCAGGAGGGTAGTACTGATGTAGGTGAGTACAGCTGGCATCTTTCCCAGCCTTCCCCGTCTCTTTGCAGGCAGGGTAACAAGGACGCCTTTACTGACAGAGCATTTCCAGTTTGTTGGTCTATAATGTCAATGAAGGCAAAACTTTCAAGTGATTCTCGTATTTGCTGTATAGTGCTTCTAAAATGCGCAGTAATTAGCATGCATTTGTACTCGCTGATGGCAGGCTTTTAACACTGAAAATGCGAAATATTTCTTTAAAAGTTGGATGTGTCAAAATTCTCCTCAAAACTAGAATGTTATTTTTCACATTTTAAAGTTCTACATAGGTCAGCATAAAGAAACTGATTTGGGTGTTTGTTTTTTTTTTTTTTTAAGTCTGGATGAAGTGGAAAACACTTTTAAAAACTCTCCAAACCCCAAAAGAAGTTATCAAGGGTTATAAAGCAACAGGAGAAGGGTGGAAGTTTGTTCCTGCTGGTTATGTAGAAAAGCTGATAAAACATTGAATGCTGCATCTAAGAAGTTGTTGACAAGCACTGTTTTTATGATCTGTTTGAAAAACCTGACCTGATTTCACTGTAGAGAAAGGTTAAGTGTAAGTTTAAAGATGATGTAATTTGCAAGCCACCAGTTTTTGAAGGCCATGTATCCCCATCCTGCTAAAAAAAGGTGAAAACAAGAGAAATTAAAAGCAGATGGTGCTCTTTGCTTCAGCAGAAGCGGTCATAACTCTCACCAGATTAGCCATCTAGGATATAAAAGAAGGAAAGATGATTCATCTTAAAAAACGGTGTCATGTTCTTATTTCAGGGCTGCTCTTCAGCTCTCCCCCATTTTGTCTGGCTTTTCGATTCTGTAATACCAGCAGTGGTATTACCCCGCTGTGCTGGGCAGTAAACTGATGGGCACTGGGCGTTGAGACTAATTGTTCCCTTGCCGCTCACGGGGCTCTTTCTTGGAGCTGGGGTAGAGTAAGGCAGGAGCAGTGGGTTTGGGCTGGTTTGTGTGACCCAGGATACTGCAGCACACGGAGGCAGCACTCGAGTCAAGCCTGCCCCAGAACAGGCACCAATTCCCACTCTCTGAAGATAGATTCTGTGATAGCCTCCAACAGTTGTTGCATGGTGAGAGGGCTCTGTTTGAAGGTCAGACACAGCAATCAGAGCTCTGTTGTGCAGCGTGCTTGAAGTGTAGCCAACACATTTGAATTTGGATGCATTTTCTTAGTGAGTGCGTATTCTTTTAACAACTATCTGCACGATCTTTCTTTTCAACGAGTTTGTGTTTCATGCAGTGCCTCTGAATGTAAAAACTTCACTTGTGTTTGCTGCCCACTGAAATGAACAGCCAGGTTTGGCAAAACATGAGAGCTTTTTCTGGATCTGATGCTTGCTGAAGTTTTGCAGTGTTTCTAGATTAAATGGGAAGAGGAGAGCTAACACAAGACTGCAGCTCTGTTGAGTGTACTCTGCTCCGAGGAAATCTGTTGTTTATTTCAAATGTTGAGCAACAGTATCTTTGTTCAGTTGATTTTTCTGTTTATGTCATCAGGTAAAAGAGACAAGAAGTAGGAAAGAAACAAAATGCCTAAAGAGCTGGGAAGGGCTTCCTGCAACAGCATCCTTAGTTCATTACAGGGAAGGCTAAAGTTATGGAACCATAAACATATCTCCCTGTTAATCATCATGCTGAGACATACCAAATTTGTTTGCATACGGTTATTAAACAGTCTTGATTTTACTTAATATGCATAGAAACAAAAAGGACAATTTTATTATAACTAATACCTGTTGGGAAGAAGAGAATTAGGAGAAAGGTTACAGCATTTGATGTACAGAAAATTTAAAAATAGAACTCCAATAGTAGGTTGTACATTTGAAGAATACTTATTTTTCCTACCATAGGTTCAGTAGAAAAATTTGAAAGTAAAGATAGTTCATTTTAAGCTACAATTGGAATTAATCATTTAGGAAACCATTTATGATAAAATGAAAATTTTAGCGAAAAATCCTGTAATACTAAAATAGCATAATAGTTTCTAGAGTATATTTTATTTGCTTGGCTAGTAGACTATCACCACATGGAATTTGCAATTATTTCATTAAATATAAACAATCAAAATGGAAAATACTTTGTCTGCCATTTCCCAATTCCTCACCGGTAAGTAATATTCACTATATCTGTGGTGTGTGTCAAACAGATTTTCATGCACTTTATCTTACAATTTTTGAAATAGGGAATATTTTATACTCACCTGACCATCATTTTCACTCATGAGGAAACAAAGAGTTATCATAGTGCTCTACAGCATGTGTAAATTGTATAAATTAAGCACTACTGAATAAAGACAGAAGCTGCCTTATGATTAAATTTCAGTGGGACTATGTAGACCTACGTGAAATGAATGTTGTTTAGACAAAAAACAATATCCACATGCAAAATAGGATGTTTTATCATTCTCACTTCATTTAGTAAGAAAATTTCTTTTGCTTAGCTGTCATCAAGAATATTTAGTCTCTTATGTTCCATGGGAAAATTCCATTAATAAAAAATTGGTGGAGTGAGAAGTGGCTCAGTTTCTAGGAATAAATCTTAAAGATGTTCAGAGGCTCAGAAAGCCTCCAAATTATGGTCTTTATTAATAAAGTAATACACATGCTGTATAAAAATAATCATCGTCTAGATACATTTTGACAAAAAAAAATAAAAGATGAATGTGGTTTTGAGATGGAAATTTGTATTAATTACACTTCACTGGTGTCAGTAGAAGACTTCAGATATTCTCTATGATGCTGTTGATCAAATACTGGCTAGAACGACTGGAGACATGAATTTTCTCTCCAGACACCACCTTTAAATAGGATATTGATAGTCTTCTGGGGGTTAGATATAAAAAGGTTTGCAACTAGGAGCAACTTTATCTCTGTATCCACTACTCCCTATGTGCACTACACAGGGAGCAAAATACAATTGTCTCTAAAATATAAGAGTATGAACACCGTGTCTCTTTTCAAGAGTATGAACATACCCTGGCAGAAAAGAGTACGGACACTGTGTCTTTGTCTGTCAGACAGACTGTGTCCACCCCAGGAGATAAGTCAGAGAGTGCTGGAAATTGTTCCTGGCTTCCAGCCACAAAAATTACTGTCAGGGGTTAGTAAGCAAAATCCCTTTTCTGAATACATTGAATCAAAAAATTCACATCAGCAGCAGTAAGCATCTCACCTCTTCTGCTCCTGTTTATTCCCCCTGCCACATTGCAGAGGGAACATTTCTGATGAGAAAAAAGAGAAGAGTGAGATAGATAAAAGCCCTCTCTCTCTCTAGGGGTTACCGATGCACCTTATCTGGCAGATGGTAAGAGAAGAGAGAGAAATAAGATTGAAAAACAATGCTGAATAAATTCCTTTATCAATGTGGACAGTAACATAGCCCAGCAATACCACCTGATACACAGATCTGAAACTTCCCAATCATTTCCTACGAGTACCCCTACAGAGGATAAAGATATTTCCAATATCATGAGACAGAGCAATATGGCCCCTTCAAGGAAGTTGACTTAGCTTGTAGGCTTCAGAAAAATAGCCTGGAATAAGTGGAATCTTCCTTATATGACTATTCTGAGTTTCTGAAAACAACATAATTTGTATGCTAATAAGATTTCCATTATTGCAATGATTGCTTTCTTGTCCATTAATTACGTATGCTTTGATCAGTTGGCATTAGTGCTGTGCATAAAATAGCTTTACAAATATTTAATAAATGGGTTCACAATATTAGTGTTTTTAAGGATAGTTATTGCTACAAATTAAGAGACTCCTTTTCCAGCTTAGAATATGAAGATAAATATTTAAAGATCTAATTTGAGAAGCAATTGTTAGCTGTTTTGCAATTATTAATTCCTTTTATGAGTGATAGAAAGAGAGTAGAATCTCCTTTTAAGTGCTATATCCTCATTCTAGCTGGGACTTAACTTTGTCATATCAGTGCAATATAGTGAAAAACATCATAAATATTCATTGAATGCCAGTGGCAGAGAAGGAAATACTTTCTTATTCTAATGCCACTTTCATTTGAGATAGATGAAATAAAAGGCTTCTCATTAGTTATTTTGGGACATTTAATACTCTATAGGCATGCCATACAGTTGGCCAATTAGCATAGATGATTGATGACAAGAATTAAAATATAGAAGTAACTGATTTTTAAGGGCAGCTGTGAGTACAGCGTTTGCTGCTATTGTACAGAGCAGTGCAGTTTGTCAGAATATTACAAAGAAATTTAGTCACATTCCATTCAGTGTGTGTGCTGACCAAGATAAGGAAAAGGTTATGATACTGGAGATAGCCAGAGAAAATAATGGAATCTGTCATTTGTCTTCCTTCAGGCTATGTAGATATTATTGCTGTCTCTCCAAGAAGCCAAGCATCTGATGCTGGAATGCTTTAATTACAGAGGTGTCAGCGTGAGCTTCAACTCACAGTGCTTATTTGGAACTTGTAGTGCTGGATCTTTTGTAGGGAAATGAAGAATACTGCATCTCTAAGCAATGGTTTCTTCATTTTCCAGTGAAATCTCTTCCAAGTTTAACGCTTACTAGATCTTGAAGGCTTGATCCCTTAAACAGGGCTGAAAAAGGCAGCCAAACTGATAAGAGGGCTTTTGAGTATGAGGCAACCTTCTCTTTCACTGGGAATAGAAAACCAGGCAGAGCAAGGTCTGAGCCTCTGTGCTTGCCTTGAAAAATCTAAGCTTAAAATCAGTTCAGCAGCCCTGCAGAACACTTTCTGGACTTCCTTCAGCACAAGCTGAGGTGCTGCCAACAGTACTCCCAGTGGATTTACAGTGGCATCAGCTTGCCCAGTTCCTAGAGCACTGCTGGGGCTCAAACAGCAGCTCAGCCCAACTCAGTATGAGACAGGGGTGTGGGGCTGGGCTGCTGCTCCTGAGAGGGAAATGAAAGCTCACCTACTAATCAAATTAGTCCAGTCTTTTCTGAATAAAAATTAAGGGAATTTGTGTGGGTTTGTGTACATTATTTTCTAAAGAGTGCAGTTATGAGTTAGTAAAGATTATCTGCTCTTTTGAGTGGTGCTCTGCCACCCTCAGCCTTTTGATAGACACACACACACTTCTTTTTTTCAACATTTAATATCAGTATTTTCAATATTTCAAAAATTGATTTTATAGTTTCAAAGGAAAACATTTTAGATTTTCCTTTCAAATAAAATATATGTAAAGTCTGAAAACTGATTTTAGCCCTTTTTCCATAGGACGGATGTATGTGGGTTTTTTCTTATGCTCTAAAATAAGAAAAGCACTCTTTCTATGTCAATTGAATTTTTTTCTTTTTTCTTTTCTGTTGCAACTAAATAAGGGATACACAAATTTCAAATTCTCTCATGTGTTAAATAAATGCATTGTATTATTCCACCAAAATATAAGATGAGAGCATGAATCTGCCTACTTTAGGCATACCAGAGGCATTTAAAGAGAGTGTAGGTATCTGAGGTGCAGAGAGCAGCAGCCCAGAATGGTTCCTTTCCAATCTCACTTTCAGGACACTGAAATTCAATCCCTGCCTCCATTCTGGAACATGAGGTTCCAATACACTTGGTGAATGAAAGACACATTTCAGGCTGGCTAGGTAAATATCTTCCTCCTATATAAAACCAACTTTTGTGGTGGAAAGGTAACTCAGCTGTATTTTATTCCTCTCCTTATTGCAGCTCTGAGCATATCTAGTCTGCTGAGTGGAGAACTACTTGTTCTCCGCACAAATATCATTTAAAAAAAGAACAGGGGAATCTCTTTCAAATAATACTGTGAGCCTGAAAGTAACCATACAGCCAATAATAAGAGGAACCTGAAAGTGAGAGGAAAGCTTAAAATGAAAAGAAGATTCAGGTTCAGAAGCAGTCTTCTGATGCAAATAATGGAAGTAAAAAAAACTCCCCATACTGAGTTTCATAACTCCAGGAGCTTAGATATGAATATAGCCACATGAAATGCATTGATGGATAGTAATTCCCTAATTCCTTTCCAGTTCCAAATTTACTGACTGTTTCTGCCTGTGCCACTCTTGAAGTAAGAACTCAGAGCAGTACCTTTAAAATAAGTACAATCTTTCACAATCTTTCACAATCTTTCACAATCTTTCACAATCTTTCTTTTTCTTTCTTTCACAATCTTTCTTTCTTTCACAATTCCCCTTCCCTTCCCTTCCCTTCCCTTCCCTTCCCTTCCCTTCCCT